>NC_134582.1:38358333-38989166 GCF_037038515.1 Microtus pennsylvanicus
TTCTATTACCCCCAAGTCTAGTTAGTGCTAGCCGTCTGCCATGGGTGGAGCTATCAGCTGGAGCATGAGGAAACGACAAATGGCCACTTCCTCAACAAGAATTATCCCCCATTCCCAGAAAACACGCCCTGCCAAATCTCCTCAGCTAGAGGTGGGACCTCAAACTCATCTACCCCATCCATGCTGAGATGTGGATGGATGAATTGTACATGGGTCCCGTGCAGATTACCACAGTTGTTATAAACGAATCACTGTGATGGCCGTGTCCTAGCCGAAAGGTACCATTTCACAGAAAAGGTATTTAAAATCTTTAAATTATTTCTTAAATAAAATATTTAAGAAAACCCCAATGGAGTGCATTAGTAAGTTATTTGTTAATAAATGGGAAGCTCAAGTTATAATACTTAAAAGTTATTATCTCCTCCCTTAAGGACTGATCTAGCTGAGACTGTCAATCAACTGCATAGGAATCTACCCAGCATAAAATCTGATTCACCTGAATATATGCTAAGGAAATGAAAGGACTCATTATCCCCTTAAGGAAGTAAGTGCTTACCCACTCTGGTGGTTTGAATGAGAATGCCCCCTTAGGCCCATATATATGGATGCTTAGCCATCAGGGAGTGGCACTACTTAAAAGGGATTAGTAGGTGTGGCCTTGATGGAGTAGATACAGCCTTGTTAGAGGAAGTGTGTCCCTGGACGTGGCTTTGAGGTTTCAAAAATTCAATCAAGGTTCTCTCTCTCTCTCTTCTCTCTCTCTCTCTCTCTCTCTCTCTCTCTTCTCTCTCTCTCTCTCTCTCTCTCTCTCTCTCTCTCTCTCTCTCTCTCTCTCTCTCTCTCCTCCCTGTGGATCTGGATGTAAATTCTCAGTTACTTCTCCATCTCCATGTCTGCTTGCACACCATCATGCTCCACACATGATGATAATATACTAAATCTCTGAAACTGTAAGAAAGCCCCAATTAAATAATTTCTTTTGTAAGAGTTGTCTTGGCCTTGATATCTCTTCACAGCAATGGAAACCTTAAGACAGCCTCCCTCAGTGTAGCTACTTACACATCTTCCAGTCTTCCATCATGTAGCACTATGGATTCGTCCCAAAATTTTTTGAACTACTCAGAAGAGTGTATCTTTTGCTTTTCACTAACATTTCTCAATAGCATACCATTTTTCCATATTTGAACATAAATGAATAATATATTCTCTTAAATAAATTCAGTTATAAAATACTACACAGTGTTAACTTTTGGAGTTAGAAGACATTCTATATTTGTCTTTCTTACTCCCACAGTTGCAAATCCTTAGGAGCAATCCTATTCAGGTGTCTCTGTGACACTCTATTTACTCTATTTAGAAATACTGATCCCTAAAAAAAGTTACATTAAGCTATTATGATGTCAGAATTCCTTTAAGAACATAATACATAGTGAATGCATGGTGAATCATAACAATAAAATAGGAATTTAACCAAAAGGGGATCATAATGGGCATAAAATGGGTCCTGTGCATCCTACACTATTTGACTCTTATTATATTAGTCAATTCCAATACTAAGATCTTCAGAAGAAAAGAAAAGTTAATCATAAGATGCTCAAAATTACTTGGTGCCTATTATAGCATAGAATCAATAATAGATTGGGGCAGGAAAAGGTCACAGGAGTTCAGGAAATTCCCTATACAATCCATCTTTAATTCATCAAGAAATTTACAACCTTCATGTCTTTTGACTGTCATCACACAGAAAGTGAACATCTGAAGATGATGTTCTTCTACTTCATCATCTCATTGCCCTGCTGCTTCTCTGAAGCAGGTCATTTACCACTGCTTATAGAACCCAAAGCTGCTACTGTTCTGAGGGCTTTCTGTAAACGGAGACTGCCTTTCCATTTTCCAGCCACTCGGATCTGAATAATCACAAAGAAACTATATTAATCACAGCACTATTTGGCTGATTAGCTCAGATTTCTTACTAACTCTTACATCTTAAATTAACCTATTTCCATTACTCTGTGTATCACCACGATGCTGTGGCCTCCCAGTAAGGTTCCCATATCCATCTCCTTCGGCACCTACATAATGTCTCTCTGACTCTGCCTACTCTCTCTCTCTCTCTCTCTCTCTCTCTCTGTCTCTGTTCGAATTTCCTGCTTGGCTTTACTCTGCTAAGCCATTAGCCAAAACAGTTTTACTCATCAACCAATAGAAGCAACACATATACAGAAGGACATCCCACATCGCTTTCCAGTCTAGACTGCGGTTAGACATGTTTTTCATTCCTTCATGGGTCTATCTTATTTCATATCAATGAAAGAACTGTTTAGGTCTTTCACATGTCCCCTGCTAGGTTCCAGGTGCCCCTTTCCCCATCTTTGTCACGGAAGCTTTTTCATCCCTTTTCTGCTCTCACAGAGACTGCCAAGCCTCACTTCTCCCCACAATTCATCACCCCATGTCTAACCAGTCACCTGCCCAATGTCCTTTGTTCTTTCTCAAAATACGAATGTCTTACCAGTGTTGTTGCTGACAATTCTTTTGTAATTTCGTTACTCTGGACCTAATGCAAAAGGGAACTGCTAGTCTAACTAACATTTGAATAAATTATATTATTTAGAATTTGAAAAGGGGCAAAATAAGAATTAAATGTCCTGACTAGTTGTAAAATAACAGGAAAAAGAAAAAGAAAATAGATGATGGAAAAACTGCAAAAGGAAACAACTCAAGAGAACATAAGACAGGTAACTGAGCCTGTGGCAAAATTTCCCTATTAAAAAAAACTATAACTTTGAGGGAAACTACTCAAGAACTCAAAGAAGACACAGAGTAGAGGGCAGAGCAAGAGTCTGGAGCATCAAGACTCTCATTCCCAAGATTCCCTTCATCTTATCACCTCACTTAGACATTAGTGTTACTCTGCCTTTCCATTTCCTCATCTATAAAATATGCATAAGAATTCTCAGCAGTTGGTACCCATGCACTCTGCTGTAAGAATTTTAAGTGTGGGGAACTCACTGAAGAGCATGTCATTTCAGGAGAGCACAACAGTAAGCCACCTATAACCATGAAACCCATATGCAGGCGCTTTTAATGTACGTGTTTATGCTGAGCCAGCATCTACTGCATGACTTATTGAGCAGACTTCTTTTCTTTTTTTATTACTTTCCTATAATTGAACTGAATAATATTACCGAAATATGTTATATTATTATATTATAGAAATTAAATTAATTTTTAAGTGGTCAAAGTGACACTGGGAAGAGAAAATAGAAGCCAAAGTTAGAATTTATGTCTCAGTTTTTATCAAATAACAAATCTATTAAAGTCATATATATTGGTGCTTACTAACTTTTGAACACTGAAGTCTATGAAGATGCAATATTGGCCTTGACACCAACAGTACAATAGATACATGCTTTTGATAAAAATACCTGCACAATGGGAAGAGCACCATAAATGGCCATCTTAGTTCCTAAGTGCAGTCCTCCGCTGACACCCTCCAAGAATATCTGTACTTATTTTGTTGTTGTTGTTGTTGTTGTTGTTGTTGTTGTTGTTGTTGTTGTTGTTGTTGTTTTAACTCTTTGCTCTTTGGGGGCCTGACACCTAGAAATACACAGAGATTTATTTTTAGTTATGAATGACTGGCCTTTACTTGTCTTGTTTCTAGACAGATTTTCTTAACAAAATATCACATCTATCTCTTGCCTCCTGGCTTTTACCTTCCTCTATTCTATATACTCTTCTTCCCCCCTTATTCTTTGGCTGGCTGTGTAGCTAGGTGACTGACGCCCAGTGTCCTCCTCTCCTCCTTTTTCTTTCTCCTCCTCACCTCATTCTCTTCTCTATTTTTCTCTTTGCCTGGTAGCCCCACCTATCCCTGCCTAGCCATTGGCATTCAGTTCTTTTTTTAGACCAATCAGGTGTCTTAGACAGGCAAAGTAACACAGCTTCACAAAGTTAAACAAATGCAACAGAGAAGAATGCTTCATATCATTAAACAAGTGCTCCACAGCATAAACAAATATAATACATCTTCAACTAATATTCTACAACAGATGTCTGCTTCACCACCCTTAGTGGTACACATTCACATACCTAGACAGTTTCCTTGTGCTGCGAAGGATTAGAGCATAATTCATTACAAGACCACCTTCATTAATTTAGCTTCAAGAATCAGTCTCAGGTGATCACAAACCTACTTGATGACTTCACAGAATTGACTAAATGAACTTATAATCTTATTCAAGTAATATAGAAATAGTATTGAAAAGACACATAATTCAAAAGAACCTCACCTGTTTACTCCTCCCAAGTGTCCATAGGCCTCACTAGGATGCATAGTCAACAACTTAGATGTTTTTTCTGGTCTTTGTTTTCATATTTCTGAACAATGTTTTATTTGGTCACTTACTAAGAATATTTTCAGATATTCCATATTGATTTCCAACATGGTGATAATTTAACCCTCTTAAGTTCCTATTGCCCTTCCATAAACCACCAAATATGTTAACAATACTGTTTATAATTAAATATAATGCGAATCTTTATATTATTATTATATAAAAACTTTTTACCACAGAGTTAAGTATTATTTCATTTCTCTTCATAAATTTTACCTTTTTAAACTTCCCATTGTATTGTCATTATTGTGATATATACTATCAACAGGCACAACAAATATGTTAACATGTCTGAGTTTCCCTTCTGTTGTTATGGTAAAACATTCTGACAAAAACCAAGCAGAGGAGGTGAGGGGTTTTTGTCTTGCACTCCCAGGTAACTGTATATCACTGGTGGGAGCTGAGGTAAACTCAAGACAAGCACCTGAGCTCATCTGCCCATTTTTCTCCATGCCACATGTCAGATTCCATCCTCTCCCTAAAAGGGAGCTGACCTTATCACAGAAGATTTATCTGAGCATCCAACACTTTCCAAAGCAAGGCCACTTCTAAATTAAGACTAATGGGACTAGAGAGATGGCTCATTTGGTAAAGTACTTCCCCTACAATCTTAAGAACCTGAATTCAATCCCAGCATCCACACAAAAATCCAGCTGTGTAATCCCAGCGCTCTGGAGGCTGATGCAGAAAGATGATGAGTCCGAGGTTAGCCTAACTGCACACTAAGATTTTATCTCAAAAAAAGAAAAGAAATACATGAAATCATCTCATCAGGGACCATAACACTATTGCTTCTGAATTTCTGTTGCTGTGGATTCTTCACAAGCCGGCGTATCTCTTTCTACCTCTAGCTCATCCCAGTGTGCTACACATAAGGGATAACAACTAACTTCACTGCTGCTGAATGTCATGGAGGAAAAGGATTTTCTTTCCTACCAGTGGCAGGGGCTTATGTCAGTCCCCTGGGGAGGGATCCAATTTTAGAAACTCTTCGAGTCCACCTCCCAGGATCCCATTTCTGGTAGAACCATCTCAGCTCATGTTCTCCAGCATCCATGAAATCCCCCATCTCCAGAAGTTTCTACCATCAGATCTGATGTATAGCATTGCTATTGGTTGGGTTCTCTATGTCTTCTCAAAATAAAGCTATTGAAATGGGAGTTTTGCCCACAAGAAATCCAAAAAAAGTTAGGTTCAGCCACAAAAAAGAAATGTATCATTTTCATGCCATGGGCTTACAATGACTCCAGATGGTAGTGCTAAAATCTGAAGAAAAAACCTTTTAGCTATCACAAATCAACAAGTCATCAAGCTTCAGAAAACAGAATTGGTAATCAGAAGGGATGGGGAGTCCATTCCAACCCTCTACCGATTGTGTAATGCAACAGATTAAAATAAATGCATAAAGGAGGTAGGGATTCATGATAAAGCAGACTCACTATTAATTTTACATAAGGCTCAGTCTAAAACATGCCGTAATTAATCAAATACAAAAATAAATGTGTCCTGTAAATTTTAAATAAAAATGTGAAAAAGAAGTATTGTAAAAACATTTTTAGTTCAATTTCTGTTTGAATTTCTCCCTTCTGGTTTTCAATCTGTCACGGCAAAGAAGTACCTAATTGACTGCAATTTCAGAATTGGAAAAAAAAAAGAAGAAGAAAGAAAGAAAACAGAAACAATTCAAAGGCCAACCACAGAGTTGAAATGCTTTTTTTCTTACCAAAAATTAGGTTTGCGTCTAAAGACGCTTGCTCTGAAGAATGCATTACTTATTGAGCATTGAGACTAAGGGAGCCAAGCTCCCTGCTCATAAGTTTTCTTGCTACATCTTCACTCCCTACATAATAGGCTTGCTATTTCCATTCTGAATGCTTAGATTTTTTTTTCTTAGAGGGCAAAACAGGAGTGACAAAGGGGAGCATTCTGGGTTGCTTTGTATGGAAACTGTCCACATAAGGTACAAATTCAGCATAACTATTCTTGGGGAAGAAATAACCTTGAACAAACATTGATCTTCTGCATTTTGGTTCCAAATGTCAAAAAAAATTCTAGCAATAATCAGGAGAAAAAGAATAAAGTTTTCATGAGTCCAGCATACTCTTACGGTACAATACCAACAATTTGTCCAGCCCTGTGTAAGAAGAACACATGGGAAAGCAAGCCTGGAACCTCAAAGTGCTGACAGCCAGCAGTCTTCCATGTGCACAGTTGCTTGCCCGAAAGAACAGCACAAAGAAATAGTTGAAGTCGTCTATTAGGTCTCCACCAGTGATACAGCTCAGTGGTAGAAAGCTTATCCAGCATATATGAGGCCCTGGATTAGAGCCTCAGTGGGACAAAGAAAGGGAAGAAGAAGAGGAGGGGAAAGAGGAAAAGGATGGGGAACTACAGTCCTCTGCATTAAATGGAGTACGGAAACCATAAAATATCTGTATATCGATCTATAGAAGAGGCATCCATCCAAAAATAACAGGGAAAAGCCTTCTTGAAACTGAAATACAGAATCCAAGACTTGAAGATAAAGGGACCTGAAAGTTATTTTAGCAGATGAAGAGATTCAAAATTAGGATCAAGGAAATTTGAGTTGAGTGGCAACTTCAAAGCCAGGCTGCTTTAACATGAACATTTTTTCCTCCTCCTCCTCCTCCTCCTCCTCCTCCTCCTCCTCCTCCTCCTCCTCCTCCTCCTCCTCCTCCTCCTCCTCCTTCATCATCTTCTTTCTTTTTTGCATGTGTGTGTGTGTGTGTCTGTATAACATACCTTGGTCTGAGCAGCTCAGGAAGTTTTGTGAAGCCCAGATGAGTAGCCTGGTGAAGGTTACGTGCTGGAGTCCGGCTGTTGTTTCTGGAAGGATGATCTTTCCCTCTGGTGTTCTCTATTAACCTGTGGATTTGAGCTGTCCATTTCTTCTTTACCATGGAGTCTCAGGAAGCACCTAGTCATGGTATGTCATCAGAGTATCAATAGGCCCACTGGCTTAGAGTAATTGGTCAGGCAGCCAGGTCACCAGCATGGCAGTGGAGGACAGCAATTTGTAGGGGAAGCCAAATAGCTTCAAGGAGGGCCAATTTATTTTTCATTCATCTGTTTATTTTACATACCAGCTGCAGCCTCTCTATGCCCCTGTTCCCAACCCCCCAATCCCTTCCTCTCCCATATCCATCCAGGAAAAGGCATTTGTCCTATAAGTAGCAATAAAACATGGCATATCAAGTTGTAGTGACACTAAGCACCTACCCATTTATTAAGACTGGGCAAGGCAACCCTTTATGAGAAGAAGGGTCCCAGAAGGCAGCAAGAGTTTGAGATTGCCCCCAATCCAACTAGTAGGATTCCCAAAAGAGGACCAAGGGACACCACTGTAACATATATGCAGAGGGCCTAGGTCTGTCCCATGAAGGCCCCCTGGTTGATGGTTCAATCTCCGTGAGCTCCTATGAGCCCAGGTCTTTGACCCCTCTATATCCTAAAGTCCTTTCTCCTCCTCCTCTAATTCTGCCTAATATTTGGCTGTTGATCTCTGCATCTGCCAGCATCAGTTGCCAACAGGGAAATGCAAATAAAAACGACTTTGAGATTCTATCTTATACCAGTCAGAGTGGAAAAAAAAAACTAATGACAACTTATGCTGAAGATGATGTGGAGCAAGGCAAACACTCCTTTATTGATGGTGGGAGTGTGAACTTGTATAGCCACTTTGGAAGTCAGTATGGTGGTTTCTCAGAAGACTGGGAGTCAACCTACCACATGACTCAGCTATCCCACTCTTGGGCAATACACCCAAAGGATACTCAATCATACCACAAGGATGCTTGCTCAGTTATGTTCTTAGCAGTTTTATTTGTAATAGCCAGAACCTGAAAACAACCTAAATGTCTCTCTACCAAGAAATGGATAGAGAAAATGTGGTACACTTGCACAATGGAGTATTATTCAACTGTTAAAAACAAGGATACCAGGAAATTTGAAGACAAATGGATTGAACTAGAAAAAAAAATCATCCTAAGTGATATAATCCAGACCAAGAAAGACAAACATGTTATGTTGGTGTGGGACAAATCTATATTCTGTCAATTATATTTTAAATAAATGCTGATTGGCTGGTAGCCAGGTAAGAAGTATAGGCAGGAAAACCAGACAGGAAATAGAGGCAGGACAATGAGAACAGGAGTATTCTGGGAAGAAGAAAGCTCTTTCCCCAGTCCTGCCCAGATCACAGAAGAAGCAAGATGTGACATACCTTGCTGAAAAAGGTACTGAGCCATGTGGCTAACATAGATAAAAGTAATGGGTTAATATAAGCTACAAAAGCTAATGCGAAGCCTGAGCTAATGGGCCAATCACTTTATAATCTTATGGAGTCCTCTGTGTGATTTTCTTTGGGGCTTGCCGGCTGTGGGAACTGGGCAGGGCAGAAACCCCAACAAGCAGGCCCTCATGCTACATTATGCTCTTGCTCATAAGTGTATATTAGCTGTAAAACAAAGGATATCCATGCTACAATCCACAGACCCAGAGAGATGAGGTAACAAGGAGGGTTCACTTGGGGACACCCAGATCTCCCTAGGGAGGGAAATAGAAGAAATTTCGTGAGTGGAATGAGGGCAGGTGGGAATGGGAACATGAGGGATCAGGTTTGGAGGCAGAGAGGGGAAAAGTGCTGAGGAGAACTTCTGGGGGAGCATTTTGAAGCTGGGCAGAAGCATGGCACAGGGGAATCTCCCAGAAGTCTATGGGGAGGACCCTAGGTTAGACTCCTAGCAATAGTGGATAAGTAGCCTGAACCAACTGCCTCCTGTGACCAGATTGGTGCCTGGCCCAGTTGTCACGAGAGAGGTGTCATCGACCAAACTTTTTTTTTAATGTCTTTTTTCCAGCAATGAGAAGCCCTCTTTTTCTATAGATCATACTGTGGCCATGCCCAGTAGTAAAAGCATAGCTACGGTCTGTGTATATGGTGGTGGACTTTCCTTTTCTGCAACTGAGAGCCTGGGTCAGATCAATCCGTTCTGCTCTCTGGGCTGAGGTACTTGGCTTGGGCCCAAGTCATATCAGTTCAAGTAGCTGCTGCAGCTCCCACACACCTGGTTTCATCTTTCATCTTGTGACAGCCATGGATGAGCACCTGCATCATCAGATAAGAGGGTGGACTGATTGATGGCAGTGGGTTTCTCAAACTGGACCCAAGGAGGGGCCAGATGTACTGGTACTGGGTCACACAGTCATTAGACAGCCGGGGTGCTGGTGCTCCCCAGAGGAGGGCCTCACCCATGTCATGGGTGCTGTGAGTAGAAGATCTTGACCCAGTGTTAACTCATTTTCTTTCACAAAGCTTGCAGTAGCTGCCGCAGCTCTTAGATTGGTGAGCCATCCTGTAGCTACAGGGTCCTGTCGGTTGGAGAGGTGTGTCACGGGGTGTCTCCATGGCCCCAAAGTTTGGATTAAAACCCTTTTTGTCTTTTGCTTAATCTCAGCCCAAATTGGGATCTTAGTGCCCCTAATAGAAGCATGGCTATTTCCACCAATTGGTATCCAGAGGCGACATACTCAGGTGCAGCTAAGAACTCCTGAACCCGTCTCTTAGCCTTTGGAATTGGAATCTGAGTAATGCAATAACTCTACTCCGAGTCGGGCTCCTTTTGCCTCCCTTCAGCTGGTACTCAAGACAGGTAGCTTTCCCCAAACCTGGGATTTCTTAGCCAATATTCCGCAGTCCAAGGTCTGTAAATCTCACAGCAGTCACTCAGTGACCCTTTTTAATCTACTTTCCCAGGAAGCCTCTGCCAGAAGGGCAAGAAGTCTGCATTTGGTGTCTTTAAATCCTGGGGCAACCTAGTCCGGGTATGTTGCCTTCTTTAACCTCCCACTGGGTCTGTCCTTTTAAAAACAAAACTAAGTTGACATACCCCTGCCAAGGAGATGCTGAAGAATGCACCTTTCAGGTCCAAGACAGTGTATACTGTTTCTCTGGAAGAATCAGATTCATGAGAATCAGAGTTCCCAGGCTTCTTCACAGACAAGAGAGATGTATTCCAGGGAGACTGGCAGGGCACCAGGATATCTGTCTCTTCAAGCCAGGCAATATGCAATTTCCCTTTTGTTTCCAGGGCCATTGGGTATTGTCTAATTTTGGTGGAGGTAGTAGCAGAACTGGTTGGTTGAACATGGGCCAATCTTAGGGGCTTGGTTTCTGCCCAACCTGCTGGGAATCTTTACACACTGAGAGAGAGTCCAACTGTGTCTTCTGATTGGAGGCAGGACATTCAGCAAAGACATATTTTTCAGACAGGGTAAGACACAAAAGTTTTGCTGGGTATCTGTAAGTCTAACTGCATCTCAGTATCAGAGAAGATGACAAAGACTTTTAGTTTTGGAAAAGGTCTTGTCCCAGTCAGCTCTGTTGTTAAACACCCTTTCAGCTACCTCCAGCAATCTACTTACATCTTTAATTTTTTAAAATTTTATAGCTTTTTATTTTTTAATATGTGAGATCAACTGGGAGACAAACGAAATCTTTTTAACAGTTGTCTTTAATCTTTCTAAAAAAGTACATAGTGAAAGTTGTTTAAAGTCTACTTGGTCAGTGATGAAGCAAAGGGAAAATCTACTCTGTCTAGGTGTGTTGTCTGACAGCTGTGCCCCTGCCCAGTCCACGGGTGGTTTTTCTACTTTTTTCAGAGAAGGTGGTGTTTACAGATCATTGGTTCAAAAGCAGATATAAGTTAATTATGAAAGAGAAAGGAGTAGAACTTCCTCTTTTCTTTTAGGCTCAGCCAAGGGGAATTTTCCCCCCTCCCCAGGTCTCCTCAGAGCAAGCATGGAGCCTAGGGAATGCTCGCTTGGAGGAGCCATTTCCTGTTCCCTTCTTAGATGGCAGGAGGCTATGGATGAGAGGCTCAGCCCCTCTCCACCTCCACACAGGGACCAACATGACCCTGAGCAAGAGTCAAGCAACAAAACAAGCAAGCATTCCTGCTCCCAGAGTGGGGCCAGTGGCAGGTTCTTTGGTTTCTCTGGGTGACCTGATAGAGCCAAAAGGATTTGAGTCTCTAGCAAGAGGAGCCACAAGTCTCACACTGGAGAAAGCCAGTGATCAATACAGGAAAACAGAAACACATAGAAAGACACACAGAGAGAAAGAACACAGTAAAGACAACCAGGGGTGGTAACCACACATTCATACACCTGAATAGACAGAATCCAGAGATATCTCGCATGGGTCCTGGGCACTGGATCAATGACTGACCTCTCTTGTGTGTCCAAATAGAAGCTGCCTCAACCAGACTTACCTCCAGAGGTGACAGACCAGGTGACATTCTAATCTGTTTCCTTTTGTGGGTGGAAATGTCAGACCCCTTTGAAGCCTTAGGCAGCAGTTGATCAAAGGGCACCCTGAGAACCTGGAACAAACATCTCATGTTGTGCACCCCTTAGGAATCCCCTGACCCCTGTGTTATTCCTCAATCCATGGTGGCTCAATCCACCCAGTGTCTGGAGATCTGCTCTCTGGGATCTTGGTGGGACCTCCAGAAATACCAGAGAAGATATTCATGTGTTTAACAATAAAATGTCTTTATTAGCCAGTTGGCAAGTACATTGGGTGTTCAGTACATTTGGGGAAATTACTCATGCTTTCAAGATGCAAACTTCCTATCAATCCAGGATGAAAGACGGACCAAGGATCTCTGCCACTGATCTCACTCAACAACCAGAACTGCTGAGCTCTGTAATCTTGTCCATTCTAGTTCCTGCTTTAGAGGAAAAATAATCACATGTCATTGATAATCCTTAAACTTTCTCTGTTTGCATCGAGGACATTATAGCTTCCTGTCAGGTACACAGGAGAGATGGGTGCTTAGGCTGTACATAACAAAACCTCATGACACCCAACTGTACCATCCGAAGGCATAGACAACAGCAAAAACCACACAGAGGCTGCAGATATACTCTTCTCTTAATACTTCACTCCATGGGATTCCTAAGGCTGGTTTAGTGTTTTTCAATTAGTTGAGAAGACTACTCAACCTGACTTTAAGCTTTTAATCCTTGTGTGTGAGTGGGTGGATGTTGGTGAGAGAAATAGAAAATCTTATTTAGTTCTTTTTCTTTTCCTTCTTTTCTTTTTTTTCTAATGATTCACTTTTTTAAAAACTCTGCTTTTCCTTTCCAAAGCAGATGGTTGGCCAACAAGTTTTTGGAGGGTACTCAAGGATTTGAGGGGACCCCTAAGCCCGATGTTTTCTAAGGACTCTTAAATACCTGGCAGGGGGCAGAAGACCCTGGTAGACTGGAGCTTGAGCAATCAGCTCAAGCAATGGGGTTTTCCCCTCTGGATGCCTAAATTCATGTGCAGAAGGCTGCCCTTTAATTATCACCCTCGGATTTTCATCCAGAGGTTCCCATTGATTTTCTAAGAGCTTAAATGTTAATTTAAGCTCTTAGAAACAATTGTGTTCTATAGACCTTTTTATCCGCAGATAGGTAAAGAGAGATGGGGGTGGAAGGTAAGGTGGAGGGTTCTTTCTCAATTAGTAAACACACACACACACACACACACACACAACGGCAACAAAACAAAATGACTTTCTTGCAACCACAACAAAAATAAGATGACTTTCCTGAACCAAAATAAGATAAAAGTGGAAGTCTGTGGATACACTGGTTACCTGGCAACCCAGCCTATGATTTGCTTCTGTTCACATCCTAATGTCCCCAGCATGGAAGAAGCAACGAGAGGAAATTCCATTTATGTGAAGCCTCTTGACTCTTGTCATTTTATTTATCACCAGTTATTTGGTTTCCTAGTCAGTGACCCGGACTTCTGTAAGCTGTAAAGCTTGTCTGCAGGGGAAGGCAACTTCCACTTTACTAGAACATTTTTACTATAGCGTCTCTTTTAATGCATCCATGTTCTGCAACCTCCCTGGGGTAAACTCTGCAAAGAGGAGGGGAGCCAGAAAGAACTGCTCAAGGTATACGGCCCTTCCCCGTAACTCCAGGAAATCTACAATTCCATGCATGTATCATCCGGAGTCTCATGGCCTACAGCTTCACGAGGAATTAATTGTTGGTCACACTGCAAATTCATCTACAATCGATCCAAACTGGCAATTGCCTGGAATAACAGTGACAGAGACATGACGCTCCAGACCTTTCCTCCAGCTTTTTGAGGCTCCAGCCCCACACCACACACATGGCCAACCCACTCTTCTATTTTTAGTTCCTTGTATTTCTGGAACTAGAAATTGAACTCTAGGGTCTGTTGTTTTTGCTGTTGCTGCTACTGCTGTTGCCATTTCAAATGTATGGCTTTTAGAAATATCTTGGAGACCACGCACTTGATTCCAAACTAGAAACCCTCTTTCTCAATTTAACAGGTGGCTCTTTGGAAGGAACACTATGGTTTTTTCCATGGGCTTTTAGGCTAAAATATCAATAGTTCTTAACTGTGTTTCTGTTCAAGCATCACTTGTGTGAATGAAAGGGAACAAAAAGGAAAAGGAGTGTGGTAGGGCCTGGGTTTCAGCACAAATGAATGAAAGAAACAGCAATTATAGGGTATTTTGGGGGGTTCATACAATTTTTGAATTGTAATCTGATAAGGTAAAACCAGGGGTAGTGAAGCTTACTGATGTAGTTAGAACATGCCTTTTCCTTTACGTGGGTATTCTTATAAGAGTCCTAGAAATTACAAGCTACTGGGAAAGGAGAAAGGCCATATTCAGAGGTCATGTGTGCTTATATTACTGGAGGATGTCTAGTGTGTCCCATGATGTGATGTCTTAGTTCTAATTCCTGTGATAAAACACGAAGGCAACTTAGAAAAGAAAGCATTTAATTAAGGACATGCTTACAGTTTCAGAGAGTTAGTCCAGACAGGGAACATGGTAGGCACAGTACTAGATAGAGCTGGAGCTAAGAGCTGACAGCTAAGGCTGTAGGCAGAGAGAGAGGGGGGGGGGGGGGAGGGAGGGAGAGAGAGAGAGAGAGAGAGAGAGAGAGAGAGAGAGAGAGAGAGAGAGAGAAACTGGGTCCCATGTGGGCTTTTGAGACCTCAAACATACCTCCAGTGACAGGGTTTTTATTGCTGTGAAGAGACACCATGATCATAGCAACTCTTATAAACTAAGCTATAAAGTAAGCATTTAATTGGGGTGGCTTGCTCACAGTTCAGAGGTTCAGCCCATTATCATCATGATAAGGCTCATAATGGCATGCAGGCAGATGTGGTGCTGGAGCCGAGAGTGCTACATCGTGCAGGCAACAGGAAGTCAAGTGAGACAGTGATCAGTATTCTGAGCATCGGAAACCCCAAAGTCCACCCACACAGTTACATGCTTCCTCCAATAAGGTCATACCCACTTCAACAAAGCCGCACCTCCTAATAGAGTCACTGCCTATGAAACTGTGAGATCAAGCACATTCAAACTACAACACAACTCCAACAAGGAGGCCACACCTCTCCTAATCCTTTCTGAACAACCACCAACTGGGACTCAGACATTCAAACATATGAGCCCATGGGGGCGGGGGTGGGGTGGGGAATCATTATCATTCAAACAACCACTGTGTCCAAATTCTTTGCATCTCAGTGAATTAGACAAGACCTAGAATATTGTCCACAGAATGAGAGAGAGCTTCAGAAAACATGTTTTTCCGACTTCCTGAGTGCTTCAGGAGTGGGGCCACTTTATGAATTTATGTGGAGGAGCTGCTGGCCAGAGACAGGAATGAGATGGCGTTTTACCCTGATTGACAGATGGAATATTACATAACACTGGATGATCTATCTGTGTGTGTATAACGGGAAGCATATGCACACCCTACCATGCATACACATGAGATCGTAAATAGATGTTTTCCCCTGGCAGGTGGCTTCAAGGACAGGTTTTTCCTCGGAGACAAGACAAATCTGTTGCACTTGTGCCCAGTACTGATTTAAGTCTCTACTAGGAAGTGAGGTTGACTTCTAAACTCCACATGGATACACAATACACACACACACACACACACACAGACACACACAAATTAAGCCTAGGTAAGAGCTCCATAAAGAAATAGCCAAGTTGGCCACCAACCAGCACCCAGCCACACTGTGCTGCATATCCTGAGACAGGGTCAGTGGTCATTGCCAGAGGGGTGCTTGCCCCTCCTGGAAACACACATTGACAGAAGAGAGAACATGAGACACACTGACCAAGCTGTGGAGCATGCAACCAAGGGTGAGATTCTCTGTCTGCGGACAGACAGACACGGCAGTGCAGGTGGATGAGACGGTAGAAGACGTGTGGTCCAGAAACCTGAAGCTGAGATTCTATACCAGTGCCCAAAAATGAATATCCTGCGGAAGCATCACCCCTACCACTCTGGGGTGAAACAGGAAAAGTGCAATGCTGAACTTGCCTCAGTGTCCCCAAATTGACATGGCCAGTAACAAAGAGGCCACCCAGTAACAAAATAGATGTAAACAAAGACAGGTGGGTCTTTCATAACCATTCACAGCCTCAGTCACAGAAAGCCACAAATATGAAAAGAGTGATGTCCAAAACACCAGAGATAGCATTATAATTGGTAGACATGGAATGGGAGTGGAGCTGTAGCATTCCAGGAGGAACTGGATTCCCATCCACCAAAGTCAGGCTTTGCTCTGTTAGAAGCACACTCAATGAAAACGGCAGAAAACCTCATCTACTCGAGCCAAGTCAGAAGGTCACTGTGAAATACGACTTAGAATTCACTGGTGCAGGTCACGGGCAATCCACGTAAGCACCTGGGACCCACCGCAGCAGCAAAGCTAGACGGAAGCTCCGGGAGTCTGCCTGCACCAACTGACTGCTGGAGAGCATCATCAAGGTCTATCCAAAAGTGAGATCATCTGGTCTGTTTCATTACAAACCCAACATAAGGTGAGGCTTGGACGCAAAAGGTCTTTCTATGCAGGTGGCTGGAAAACAGGAGCTGTCAATTTGTGACAGCTGTCCCACACTCACGGTGGCTAACCTTCCTGACGGGAAGCCAGGACATCAGGTGAAGCAATGACTCACTCGGTGATCAGAACGGCTGAAAATCAGTTGCCAAGTGTTTTCCAATTTGACTGGTCAAAGGGCCATTTAAGGCAGACAGAAGGCAAGTGTAATTAACTGTTACCTCTCCGCCAAGGACTGCCACTGCCATTTACACGTTAATTGTGCCTCCTCCAGAAGACAGATGTACCCAAAGAGGTGCAGGATGACGTGTGATGTTTTGTTCGAGCGTCGATGTCGGTACACACATAAGTCTCTCACTAGAAAGACCCCACAGGATGACGTGTGATGTTTTGTTGTTCGAGCATCGATGTCAGTACACACATAAGTCTCTCACTAGAAAGACCCCACAGGATAACGTGTGATGGTTTTGTTGTTCGAACATCGATGTCGGTACACACATAAGTCTCTCACTAGAAAGACCCCACAGGATAACGTGTGATGTTTTGTTCGAGCGTCGATGTCGGTACACACATAAGTCTCTCACTAGAAAGACCCCACAGGATAACGTGTGATGTTTTGTTCGAGCGTCGATGTCGGTACACACATAAGTCTCTCACTAGAAAGACCCCACAGGATGACGTGTGATGTTTTGTTGTTTGAGCATCGATGTCGGTACACACATAAGTCTCTCACTAGAAAGACCCCACAGGATGACGTGTGATGGTTTTGTTGTTCGAGCGTCGATACCGGTACACACATAAGTCTCTCACTAGAAAGACCCCACATTCATCTATCTGTTTCCCCTCAACATTTCCCCAACTTACAGTCATCATCTGCTAAGAAATCAGGTAAAAGCAAAGTATATGGGTAAGGAAGACTGCATTCAGAGAAGCAAATAGCACTCCATGAAATAAGAATGGTCAGGAGCACATGCCTTTTATCCCAGCACTTGGGAGGCAGAGGCAGGCGAATCTCTGTGAGGTTAAAGCCAGCCTGGTCTATAAGAGCTGGTTCCAGGACAGCAGGACAGGCTCTAAAGCTACAGAGAAACCAGCTGCCCAGACCACAGAATAATCACTCAGAAACTATATTATTTGTAATACTATTTGGCCAATAGCTTAAGCGTATTTCTGACTAACGCTTATATCTTAAATTAACCCATCTCCATTAATCTATTAATCTGTGCATCACCACAAGGTCATGGCCTGCGGGCTCCAGCACAGCCCTGGTGGCACAATGGCTTCTCACTGACTCTGCCTTCTTTCTCTCAGCATTCAGTTTAGTTGTCCTGCCCAGCTCTATTCTGCTAAGCCACTGGCTGAAGCAGCTATATTCATTAACTGATAAAAGCAAAACATAGTCAGAAGGACTTCTCACACCGTTTCCCGTTTTCTGTTTAAATAAAAAGGAAGGTTTTAACTTTAACATAGTAAAATTACATATAATAAAACAGTTATCAAGCAAGAATTATAGTTATAATATTTATATCTATTTTATCTTTTATCATAACTAAGGATAAATATAACTATTCTTAAACCCCATCAAAGACTCCAGAAGTATATAATATTACCTAAGAAAATAGGAAGTGCATTGTAAGAAACTTCCAAAACTCTAGAACTGACAGAGACATCTTGTTGCCCAGACAGTCACCCAAAGTTCTTCTGTACCATTGGGGCATCCATCTTCAGCCTACAGGCCCATAGTATCCAAACTTCTCCACAAAGCAGGAAAGTTCAAAGACAGTTCTGCCTATATTGGCAGTTTGTAAGTCACTTTTTTCTGTGTCCTGCAGAATGTCTTATAAATTCTTTTATGAAGTAGGAACCCTGAAGGACTGTTTCACCTTCTTTAGACGACTTCAGCAGCCCTTTTTTTCTGTGGATCCTGCATGTCCAGTTCATATAGCATAACATCAAACAGTCCAGACAAGAGCAGTTTCTTGCACAAATGGTTAGCAAACTCCATGAGGAGCCTCTTCAATGCCCATCATCCTCTTGAAGTAGATTGGTGCTGCCAGGAGCAGATGTGTCTCACTGTCATAAAAAGTCCTAAATTCTTAAATATTTTAAATGTCATATTCTGCAGTCTTTGAAATGTTTGAAGAATAACTATCCATCTGAAATATATCTCTGTACATCTAGAAAATCTAACTAACATTACTACAAGCCTCACTATTAGAGATGATTGTGTTTCTTAATTATACATTACATTTTAAAATGAGCTGCAAAACATAATACCTTAATCAAGAGCAGAAATATACATATGACAAAATTGACCTTAAATTTGTATCAATAGACCAATATCCATACCAATGCAAAACTCTATATCATATCCCCCTTTAAATGTAAACAACTCATATATAATATTTGGGAATTTGGGCATAGTTCTCTCCAAACTGTTTCCTGCTCTTTATTTTTGGGGGTGTTCATGGGGACTTTTCAGAGGGTCTTGATCCATCAAACCACATCAGTCTGGAATTAATACACAGGTTTTCAACAGAAGAAGAACCTCTTTTCCAAAGCAACAAATCCTTAGACCCATTCTGAAGTCAAGATACCTTTAAAAATATATATACATACATACATACATATATGTGTGTGTGTGTGTGTGTGTGTGTGTGTGTGTGTTGGTTTAACTTAGCAGCCTATACAATGATATCCCAACCCGTGGGATACGAATGGGGGTCCCTGATAAATCTAGTGGAGAGGAATGAAAGAAAACAAGAGACACGAGAAATGACGGCAAGACAGGATTTCTGATCAA
Source organism: Microtus pennsylvanicus (assembly GCF_037038515.1). Lineage (NCBI taxonomy): Eukaryota > Metazoa > Chordata > Mammalia > Rodentia > Cricetidae > Microtus > Microtus pennsylvanicus. The sequence goes on from NC_134582.1 coordinate 38,377,466, forward strand.
GCCGTTCCATTTATTATTTCCTCAAAAGCTGTTATATAGCAAACGGGCAAAGGGGGGAAGGGAAAGGTGTCAGGGGGGAAGGGAAGGGTGTCAGGAAGCTCAGGTCTGCTGGAATTCAGGTCCAGAGACATCCCTAGCTCTGTAATTGTTGACTAACCAAGGAAAATGCTAATAGGTTCCAGTGCCTGGTGCCTGCAGGTCTCTGCTAGGAGATAAGATACCAGGTTGATTTCCTAGACCCTGCAGAGGGGATAGAGGTAAATATTTTTCTTAACTTGTGAGCTTAAGATGGCTGCAACCAAAATCTAGATCTCAAAATACAGGCCTTTGCTTCCGGCACAATGAAATGTCTCTCATAGTCAAAAATTCATAGAAAACACAATAATATACATAATCCAGACTCTCTGTGTATATTCAATCCTTACGTGGCTTATTTTTCTGTACTACTTTTAATCTATGACTGTAATCTGTCTCTTTAAAGACTTTGTTTTTTTTTTAAAACAACTTACTTCTTTTTATAACTCTCTATACTCTTCTTCTTCTCTATCCCAAGCCTGTGTACATTTATCCAATACTGTGACCCATTTAGAGGTCTTTTTTATCTGAATCTGTCTTTATCGTGCATCTGTAATTATTTTCTGACCAGAAGGATTTTTTTGTAATGCTATGTGGGCATGGCTAGGGCCAACTCCGTGGTTCTGTCTGTTGGCTCTGCCCAGTCCAACATGATAGAGTCATGCTCGCTACCTCTGAGAGCCGTGCTCACAGCCCCAAGCTGTAGCACTCTACTCACAAACCCCACTTAAATGCTCCATAGTTGGAGCCCCCGAAAGAGCCAGAACCCTTTGTGCTGGAGAACCAGGAAGCCACTATTTTTTTTTAAAGAAATTGTGCAGTTTTTACTGCACCTCCTTGTGAACAGAGAATATTTCGAAAAATACTGTTACCAAGAAGCTGCGCTTGGCACGTGTTTTTGTGGGTCTAGAACACCCCCCCCTTTTTAAAGCTTTCTTAGACTTTAGGTGGACATTCTTGCCCCATATTGGCATGCCAATCTGTTGGGGGAGGTTGCTTGTTCATTCCCAGCTGCCCAGACCATTAAATAATCATCCAGAAACTATATGATGTGTAATACTTGTTGGCCAATAGCTTAAGTGTATTTCTGGATAACTCTTACATCCTGAACTATCTCCATTAGTCTGTGCATCACCTCCAGATCTTGGCCTACCAGCAAAGTTTGGGCCAGCTTCAGCGCAGGAGTCTGTCCCTGGTGGCTACATGGCTTCTCACTGACTCTGCCTTCTTCCTCCCAGTATTCAGTTTAGTTTTCCTGCCTAGATCTATTCTGCCAAGCCACTGGCCAAAACAGCTTTATTCATTAACCAATAAAAGCAAAACATGGGCAGAAGGATTTCTCACACCAAAAAAGAAAAAAAAAAAGAATGGCCAGGGAAGGTGGCCAAGGAAGTGGTCCTTTTGGACAAAGTCACAGAGGAGATGAAAGTATGGAGCAATTCTGCCAGTACACTCACTGTCACCACCACTAATGCTGCTGCCTCTGCAGATGTCACTGCAAGGCCCATGACTTCAGCACAGGGAAACCCTCCATTCATCATTGTCCCCTCACCCATTCCTCCTCATGCTCCAGAAAGAGCATCTACATAGCCAAACCAGGGTAATGTGTACCTCTGCCCTGGCTTCTGGAAGTGGACACAGGGAGTGATAGTTTACAATTATACTCTCTGGGAGATTCCCTAAATGAGAAGAGGTGAATGCCTACCTCACTGCTGTTTGAGGAAACTTGTTCTAAGGTTTTAGCTCTCTGGAAGCAATTCTGGCTTTGTGGCAGGCAGTACCTTGCCGATCCAGCAGTTCAGAGTGGAACAGTTAACAGTTGCTTTCAACTCAAAGAGAACTGTTTCCCTCTTGTGCTATTGCCAGTGGGCACTAGGGAAAGGAAAGGATTGCCAAGTGTCCCAGGCAGCTTTCTGTTGCTGTAATAAACACCATGACAAAAACAACTTGGGGAGAAAAGTTATACTGGCTTATACTTTCAGTTCACCATCCATTACCAATCAAAAGTAGGGCAGCAACTGAAGCAGAAGCCATGGAGGAGTGCAGCTTCCTGGAACACTCTCTGTCTTACTCAGCTATGTGTCTTTCCTTTCTTTTTTAAAGATTTATTCATTTATTTTGTATGCAGTCTCCATATATACCTGCTCACCAGAAGAGGGCACCAGATCTTGTTAGGGATGGTTGTGAGCCACTATGCGATTGCTTTGAGTTGAACTCAGGACCTCTGGAAGAGCAGTCAGTGCTCTTAACCATTCCTCCAGCTCCCCAACTAGGTTTCTTAATATAGTGTAGGCCTGCCTGTCTAGGGATGGTGCTGCCCACAGTGGACCGGACCTTCTCACATCAATCATCAATCAAGAAAGGTCCTTAGGTGGTTTGGTCCTGTATGTCAGTATTTCTCAAAATGTGGTTTTCAAACGATACATGGGCACCCCTGGCGAACGTGTTAGGAATGCAAAACCTCAGGTTCCACATACAAATACACAAAATCAGGAAGTTCAGGAAGGAAGTTTCCTCCTACTATGCCTCCCTGGGGATTTTGATAATGGCTTGTATTTTTTGAATGTTGCTATAGACTGCATGGCTGTTCTGGATGCTATGCCACCTCAACTTGGTTCTGGACCCCTGAAACTGCGATCATTCTGCCTCTTCTCAAACCCTCATTGCTTGCCATGAATTTCCCAAAGCCTACTTCAGGATGTAATTTCAGTCTGGGCACCGGGAAATCTCTGCCTTAAAAAGCCTTTAAAAACCTGACCCAACCTATGATGTCTATATCAAACTTATGGGACATAAGAGAATAAAACAAACATGCTCACAAAGCGAAGTGCACATAAGTCCTTAGGCACATAGGTACACGGACACCTTATATTTGGACAACTGAAGGAGCAAGGTTGACCTTCCAGAGCACAGGCAGGGAGTGCTTAAACACTGTCCGCTCTTCAGGATAGTTGAATCCTGAGCTCTGTGCGTTACTGAGTAACTACCTACTATGGGCTCTCGGGTTCAGAAGTCATTGAACTGACCCACAGTACAGCAAAAGCCGTGAGAGGGCAAAATGACTAAAAGTAAGGCTTTCCTGACACTTTTACAAATGCAAATCCACACCCTGGGAAGGAACAAAGCCTCGCTCTCTTGCTCTCTTTCTTTCCACCAAAGCAAAATGAGACTCCTCAGTTTCCATGGATTTGTGAGTCTCAGGGGACCTGAAAATAATTCAAGTGTTCTTCCTCAATTAGATTCTACCTCATAATTCTTAGTAATATGACTTTTTTTTAACTTTTCTCTGAATAGCTCCCACATGTCTTTTGATAGGTAACTTTTTTATTAATAATATTAAATTTTTCTTATTATAAAAAGCATATACTAATTCCAAAATGAAAATTAAACTCCAGTATTTGCTATTTTCTTAACTTCCATAATTCACTTTTATAATTAGTAATGTTTATCAAGAGATTGGAGCCATTGTTACAGATACAAGCAAGAATGAACTTCTGGGCTCTTTATCTCATGCTACATAGTAGTGTCTCTCAATCTGCTGAAACTGTATCAACTACCAGTATTTAATACCATTGTGTTTCAGTGAAAGAAAGGTGGACAACTTAAAACCAAGAGTGTCTTTCACTAGAGATTCCGTTTCGCTCTCTGAGAGGCCATGTTTCTGCTCACCATGTCCTTCTGCTGCTGCAATGTTCTTTCAGGGTAAGAGAACATCATCTCATTCCCTACAAGAGCAATAAATACACTCCCAATTTATTTTATACAACTAAGTCAAGCCGTAGAGTTTCTTAAAGCTGTGTGCTTTGTATTTGGATAAAGAAAATGTATATATGGAATCATGAAATCTAGGTAGGTCTAAACATGTTTTGGTATGCATAGTATATCATAATGTATTGGGTCGTAAAGGTACAACTAACTTTCCAGGAAAGAAAAAAAAACTTTTTTAAAGACTCCAATGTATAGTATATTCTCAAGTCTTTAAAATATCTGTATTAATTATTTAAGAATTTCTTGCTGTTTTTTAATCTTATTCAAACCCAACTTCTCTCCTTAATGCCTTCCATCTACACCCCTACCCCTCTGCCCCCACAACTTTGTGGAGTTATTTTTTTCAGTTTAATTTATTAACCCATCAACTCCAGTTTGTGCTGTTCATATAGTTCTGAGAATGAGCCACTGGAGTGTTGTCAACCTACTAGGGACCATAGCTTTAAGCAAACGACTCTCCCTGCCCCACAAGCCATCAAATACTGCTCCTCAGTAGGGGTGGAGCTCATAAACCTCTCTCTGTCTTCATTTATTTTTGCTAAGTACAGAATTTCTCTGCAGAGAATATAATGAAGAACCACCTCTGTCAGAGGAAGAGGAGGGCTGAGGCCACCTATGCCCGGAAGTCTCAGCCAGATGCAGAGATTTCTTTAAAGTCATGTCAGGAGCACAAATGGCCTTTTAGTGACCAGTGTGGCTTTAAGGAGAAAATACAATCTAGAGAGCAGAGTTGCTCTTAAATGATAACTTAGCAAACAGGAAACTAGGGATTTTACAGAAAATAATTGGTGTTTCATTTTCTGCTGCGAGCCATGGAGTGTGACCTAATAACTCCTACTTACCTGTGTTGACTTCTCCTCAAGTGTCTTTGTGCACCGGTGAGCTTTATGACAGAACATTGTCATGTCTATGTTACTTACGATGCCACCTCAGCAAACACAGGAGACTCTCTTTCTAGCCTTCCCAAACCAACAGCAACGCCAGGAACTGGTTCTGGAGAGGACCACAAGCCAGGGAGCTATAGGTGAGCTCTGGAACCCAGTAATAGCTGCCAGCTGACTGGGGTCCTCAGCCACTCAACCACACAGAGAATTCTAACAAGTGAAGTGAGCTTAGACACTGATTCTTCCTCAGCCAGACCTAAAGAGGGCAGAGCAAATGCCTGAAGGTGCTCCTCACCCCACAGCTCCCTCATCACAGCCATCCTAAGCAATAATCTGAGCCTAGTCTTCTCATCAGTCAATCATGTTCATTTTAAGCCACTAAGTTTTGATAACTTGTTATGCATGGTGAAAAACTCATATACCGAGTCAATAAATATACTGTCAACAGCCAGGGACTCTACTTTGAAACAGTCAGCATTTAGGAGCATCCCTCTCTGGCTTATTAGTAAGAACTGTAGTTCCCTGATCTAAGAGACATGGTACTTCTGCCTAGGTTTCTTTCTTTCTTTTTTCCATTTTAAAAAAAAATCTATAGTTTCAGTTTAATTCCTGGAGATTCTTGTCAATCCTTGCACAAAACTAGTACTAGACACTGCTGGAAGGCAACTAAAGAGACTTAGTAAGTAACTCTAGACACATGGCAGTCTTGTGATTAAAAATGGAGAACTAGGAAAAGCAAGAATGGAATCAGGCACAATCTCTAGACTGTTCTATACCATAAATGCATAGGGATTTGCTTAAACAACATTAGTAGCAAAAGGAACTAGTTAACTAAATTTAAGATGAGTGAATCACAAAGCATTTCCAAAACTGAAAGAACCCTACATTTTAGGGGTTTTTTTTAATATTTTATTTCTGTATATTTTATAAGAAAACATACATTAATAGACTTGAAATGCCTTTACTGATTAATTCAGCGAGTATTACCAAGAACTCCATGCGCCAAGCACTTCTCTAAACTTACTTATATTTATTAGTCAGCTAATGACAGAGACACCAGGAGACTGGTGAGGAGAAGAAGAAAAAAAAACAAGTAACAAATAAGTAAACAAAAGTTTTATGGTATAGTAAATAGTTTCATGAATAATAGGGGAAAAGAAATAAGGAAGGGCAACTGAGCACAAGGCAGAACGGGGTAGAGTGTAAAAGAGGTGCAGGTGCTAGACCTCCTTTATACGAACTGCGAGCAAAGATTTTTTGCAGGTGATGAATTCGGCAGTCAAGTTCCCTGAGAAAAGCAAGGTCCAGAAAGCAGCTGTGAGAGCAGCGGTTCTCGGACCCGGCATGCACCCGCCCGTCCCCACAGAATGTCACAGCGCCTCCTGATAGGAGGACCGCCAAGTTCCCAAACTTTCCATGATCGCTCTAGGACAAAATAAACACAATTCCATCTTTTAAAAGAAATCTAAGAAGTATTTAAGCCCTAAAAGCTTGGCAGCTATTTGAAAAACAAATTAAATAAATAAATAAATTGAGGGGGAAAAAAACGACTTAATTTAATTCTTTTTCCCTGCCTCCTGCTCGCCCCCATCCACTCCTCTGTTTCTGTTCAGGAAGAGGCAGGCCTCCTGTGCCTGTGTGTCAACAAAGCGGCCTGTTAAGTTGATGTAGGACTAAGCTCCTCCCATTGGATTAAGGCTGGGCCAGGCATCCAGGTCAGTATGACGGATAAATTCACAAAAGCCAACCAAAGCATTAGGGACAGGCGCTGATCCCACTGCTAGGATACCACAAATAGACCAAGCTACACTACTGTCCCTCACTGTAGGCTCCCTAGCTATTGGAGCAGAGTCTTTGAGCTCTCATGAGCCCAGGTTAGTGATTTCTGTGAGTTCTCTTGTTATGACCCTGAGCCCCCTGGCTCGTACATTATTTGAATTCTTATCTAGATATTATTATTTATAGATGAGGAGGCATGCCAATCCCTCCAACACTGGAATCGGGCTGGGTTCGGTCATCCCTCTGGTTATTCCACTCTGATTTTTACGTAATACTTGCTTTTTACCCCGTTAACCTCCCAAAACTCCACTTTGCCCATAGACGTTCTCTAAGCAAATACAGTACACTCTAACGTTGAATAATCACGTGAGAATTTGGCTCGCTCTCTGGAAGATGTTTACTCTCTTTTCGCTGAAAGTAGAGCCCACCCTGGGTACCCGCAAGAGTACAGTTGGTCCCTGTCCCTCCTCCATTATTTTGAAAGGTCATGATTTTGTATAAAGTATAATGAGAGGGAAATTACTTAAATTAAACCTCTGTTATCTACCCTGTTGGCTAATTACAAAATTAGCGACTCCTCCCCCAACCCCCACCCGTCCTGTCCAGCGCCCAGCAGCCCTTATGGTGACAGAGCTACACCAGAGGGATGCCGGTACAGCCGAGAACCTCGGACAGCACAAGGAACGCCTCTGCCCTTCTCCCAGGCCAAGTCTCCTCTGTGCTTCTCAGTAACTTCCCTGGCTTTCTTCTCAAAGGGAAACAGTCTTAATAAAGTTCAGGTGCAAAGGTACTCACAAAGAAATACAAATGGAAGCGTCTCATCTTTCATAATTCAGGAGCCTACATCCTGGCCAAGGACTTATTTCCTCCCCTGTGGCTTCCTCATCCCTTTGGAATGTTTTGAACGCTGAGCAGATCAAAACATAGATTAGTAAGGTGGAATACTATATCACTTCACATTGTTATCAAGGCTGAGGAACTACTCCCAGTCCCCATAAAGATAATTCAAATTACATTAAAAGCCAGTGGTCTCTTTTGCTAGAAGTGACTCTTATATATTACTTCAAGGCTTCAGCGCCCACGATTCTAGAAATCATCAAGAGTTTAAATCATTATAAACTGTTTTTAAGAGTGAAAGTCCTTTAGTCCACTATGGCAACTTTCAAGGACTGTGAGAAGCAGCAACACTCTTTTATTTTAGTGTTTAATTTATTTTATTATTTTATTTTTGAGAATTAAATAAGCGGTGGCTTCAGAGAAGGAAGGACTGGAAAGCATCTCCGTGTCATGAGGAAGAACCACGGTCCCTTCATTTCTCCAAATCTCTAGTCACCTCAGACACAGTGGTAGAAGGAACGCTGCCATAGCCCATTAGGAATGCCACACACTGTGAGACAGAGCTGCCAGCAGTCTGGCCTTCTCTCCTTCAAAGGGAGAATTAAATCAAATTGAACTTGGTTTCTGCAAGATAAAATACTACAGTAGGTCCCTGTCCCTCCTCCACTATTTTGAAAGGTCATGATTTCGTGTAAAGTATAATGAGAGGGAAATTACTTAAATTAAACCTCTGTTATCTACACTGTTGGCTAATTACAAAATTAGCGACCCCTCCCCCGCCCCCGTCCCCGCCAGCGCCCAGGAGTCCTTGTGGTGATAGAGCTCCACCTAGTGGTAGCATCCTCAGGTGCATTCGAAAGACCGTAAGTAGAACTTCAAAAGGAACTTTGTAAAATAAAATCAAGTCAAATCAACAAAAAAACTTACAAGTGCCTACTCAGGATAACTCTGGATAATGCTTTCAAAAACATGAAGTGTTCTAGATTTTGTGGAAATTATCTTCATTGTCAGAGGAAGAAAGAAAGACTCTTTGCTTGGTTGGAAATTTTGCCAGTAACTTCGTCAACACAGAGCAAGAGTGTGGATGTTATCAGCAGATGTCTCAGCTGGAGGAGGGTTTCGTTGCAGTTTCTACACCTCTTCCCAAAAGTACATGGGGGCTATTAGGCATTTATATCCCATGGGCTTTCTTCAAACCACTTCGCAGAACCACTCGCGCTAATTCCCCCAGCATCCCTGGAGTAGTTACAGTGTTGTTCTATGAGCTTCACCATGAAAGTTGAGCTGTTGCCGTTGTATGTGACTGAAGGGAATTGACCACAGAAAATTTCTCCAAAGATCTGTGTTCAGAACAATTACCATAGTAAACCTCTATCCCCATTTAAAAAGAAGCAAAGGCTTATAACTACATGGCCAACACCATGCCTCTTCCTATTTAAAGATCAGACTGCGCACAAGGAGAACCCCGTGGCCTCCGTATCTGATGCCCCCTTATTCTCTGCTTACTGTTCCACACAGAAGAACTCTCTCCTGAAACCACAGCTTTGTGTCCTCAAGTACAGAGAACCCCGCAGGTCAGTGAGACGGGAGGAACTCTAAAGAGTCTTTGGGGGTGGGGGTGCTGTATGCCTTTAATCCTAGCACTCAGGAAGCAGAGGCAGGTAGATCCCTGAGTTCAAGAGCTCTACAGGGCAAGTTCCAGAACAGGCTCCAAAGCTGCAGAGAAACCCTGTCTCGAAAAGCAAAACAAAATGAAAACAATGGAGTCTTCGGTATTAGGACTCCCGTACATTTAGGAACTAATGCTATTTCAGTACCATCATGTCTAATTTAGCCAATTTTCATAAACGGTCTATTCATGCATTACTTAGCACAGTAATGTGATATCAGAAAAGCAGTAAAGAAAAAGATCATTTTAATGAGCCATATCCACATTTTTCCATATACCACGCAAGTGTGACAATTGTGACTTGGGTCTTTCCTTTTTGAAAAGAAAACAGTAGCCACATATGGTGATATGAACCTGTAAATTTCAATACTCGGAAGCCTGAGGCGGGAGGATATCCACAAGTTCCAAGGCAGACTGAACTACAAAGCAAACCCTTTGTCAACAAAAGAAAGAAAACGATTTTAAAATGGTATTTTTAGGTCACAGAACATATTAACTGTACCACTCCCACATTTCATGATGAATTATGAGAGTTGCAGCAGCAAAGAGCCCCATCAAAATATATCTCCTACGAAAAAGAAAAAGAAAACAGAGCGTGCAGAATAGGAGAGAGTGGAGCCTGAGCAATGACCCAGGTGCACACTGCAGCCGGGCACAGCAACACAGTGCTGGGGGCGGGGGGCACTCTTGATCTTCTTTCTCTGGTGACATTACCAAGAGACACATGACAAGCATTTCATAATTGACATTTGATGACTAAAAAGAATTTTGACATTAGTGATAATCATCTATTTTTTTTCAGCTTTCAACATTTTTAAGGAATATTCCATGGCATGTGGGAAGCAACGGGTTGGAATTAATACTGCACACGTCATATCCAAACTCTCTCTGCAGACCGGGGATGTTTTTAGTAATATCGCATTGCCAGCTTTTTTTTTAAAAAAAAAACAATTTCTAGTTATAGCCACTTTATATAAGGAGACTCATCACCATTCTGTTATCTGAAGTATTTTTATTTATTTTAGGATTCGGGAAAAGAAGATATTGGAACTAAAAATACATACATGATAAGCATATTCATTAGGCCGGATTATTTTAGAGCTTAAACGAAATCCCAACAGAACACTGAACCTTCTCATTTCTATATTTTTTTTTAAAAAAAGTATTTTATTTTGGATTGTTGTGGAAGTAAAGGTGGTTCCTGTTCTGGGAGCTGGGGTTACTGCAGGAGGTGCCCCTGGCACCAGTGAGCCTTTAAAGGCATCCACCGCCTTGGAAACGGAAAGGAAGCCCCTGGGCTGGAGGAGGGGCAGCCCCCTCTCTTCACACTGCCTTCTGATGTGGCCCGAAAGCTGCATCGCCTTTGGGCATCTTCCTCACATGCTCACTTTGTTAGGTAGCATGGATAATTTTGATTGCGGTGACTAATATTTTAATCTTTTCTATGTAAGGCAGATTGGATGATGAGATAAATAAATAGATGTTCTATCTACTTAGCATTCGCCTTCTCTAGTGTCTAGTTTTCGGGATCTCCCTGAGATGACTAGAAGCTATTTGTCTATTGTTTAGTTTTTCAGATTTTGTGCTCTCAAAACCTACTTTCCCTGAGATAGCCACTGTCTCTGTAAATGGACCTTACTCCTCCATCCTAGATGCGGCAGGAAGGAGAACTTTCACCTATATAGCACTCTGGCCACTGATCCTTGCGAAAGAGAGACCAGAGTGACTGATCCCTGACGTACAAAGGTTCATGTCTGGCTCTTTGAAGGGAATGTGAGAATGTCCCACTCTGGGACTGTGGTCCTATTCATTAGCGCCAAGGTTATGGAAGGCGGTGGTAACCTCCAGCAAAGTCTGTGTTCCCAATCAAGCCTGCATCACAGTCGACAACACAATGGCACTTTCCTGGAGTAAATGCGAATTCCTGCAGCTCATGCTTATCACCCCAAATCCGTGGCCAACCAGAGGACCGCAGAGGGCTATCTGCCCAGCTCTCCCCCTCCGCGTTGTTGGTCACCACCTATAATTACCATGTTAGTCATCCACACGTATTTAGACGGCTCAAGTCCTACGTTCCCTGTTCTCCATAATCCCTGGAGATCCCGTTTCCTATCCTCACAGCAAACAAAGTGTGATAATGCTCATTCTGCATCATTTGGCTCATCTAATTAACATGCCCAGTTAAAATTAAATATCTCATCCTAACACAGGCTTTCCCCTTTACCTTTATAAACCGCCATTTTCCTACATGCTAGGTCTGTCTCCTCTCTTTCCACAGACAGTCCTTTGTCCTGCCCCCTCTCCCTTGTTCCCTTCCCCTTCTCCTTCATCCTCCATCCCCTGTCTTTGTCTCTTATTCCCTGCCCTCTGTTCCTCTATGCAAAGAAATCTCCTTTGTGCTGAGAACTTGGTCTTGGTGTCCACAGCTGATACTTTTTTCTCACTTATAAGAAATATGAGGAAAACTGCCACCTTCTGGATTCGGGTGAAACATGCAAGGTAGGTTTCCTTCTTTTATGAGAAACCGAAGCTTTATTCTAGAGACTCGAGTTTTCAGTCTTCATCCTTAAGATCACCTGTTACTCTTTGGGAGGATCCAGATTCAGCTCCCAGCATCCACATGGTAGCCCACAACTTTATATAACTCCAGTGCCAGGGCATCTGATGCCCTTTTCTGACCTCTGAGGGCATAAGGGATACAGGTGGTGCACAGGCATACATGCAAGCAAAACACCTATGCACACAGAATCAATAAATCTGCAAAAAAAATTTAAATAGCACATAAGTAATTCCTGATTGTGATGGCTTTGCTCATTGACACAGCTGGTTAAGGAATATCTAGGAGGTCTCTCCCAAGTACGTTGAGGGGACAGGAAGCATCAACGGCGCCGATAGCTAAAGAGATAGTGGACCTGCCCTTGTACTTTGAAAATTTCCTAAGTATTAACCACCCTGCAACGCGGTTGTCAAGTAGACGACTGGAGTTTGAGTCTAAGAAGTAGTAGCCACAACCTCTCCCCCTGTAGTCTTCACCCACAAATGTTGCCAATTTAAGCAATGTTCATTCATTGAATAGACTTCACCCAGCCCCTTTGCTCTTGCCTGCCACCCTGCTTGGGAAGCTCTTCCCTTCCTGTCTTCATCCACCTATTTTTGATGACATATTTCTCCCCTGCTGAGTCGCTCATCAACTGACTCTGCTCTGAACTTCATGCAGCTCTCACACCTCAAAGCTTTTGGACCATTTGCTTAGCTTTTTTATCCTGCTTTTCCTTGTGAGTTGTGAAGATTTGTCTCCTTATGCAGGCTCATAAGCTGTTTAACTGCAGAGATGCTGTCATAACCTGTTCACAGGTGGGAGCATTCAATACCCACAGATTTGGCTTTAAAATGATAAGGGGAACCCTCTCAACTAGAAGTACTTGATATATATACACACACACAAAAAGAGCAGAGAAAAGCAGCCAGCACTGCCATCTGCACCCCACCCCAAAGAGTTCTCTTCTTGCTTTGGGACTCTTACTCCGGCAAGGCTCAATTTTCAATAGAGACAAAGAAAAGAATTTCCAAGTTGGCCAGAATATAGCAAATCTATTTTCTTTAGATCTAGGTTCAGAATTTAGTTCCTATAGTTAACTGATTTTGTAACTTTCTTTTTATTTATTCTTTGTATCTTTCACATCATGCATCTTGGGCTCTTCATATCTGCCCTCTGCCCTTGCAACATCCCCCCCCCCCAAATAGAATAAATTTTAAGAGGACAAAAAGGAAAACTGCCATCATGGAAGCTGTAGTGTGACACAGTGAGTCATGCAGCAAACCCTTTTGTCCAAATGTCTTTACTTGCAAGTGTTCATTGCAAAGCGCCATTGGTCTGGTTCGAGGCCTCTGGTTTCTGCTACACTGTCGATGCTGGACCCTCACTGAGACTCCTCTTGGATATTCTGTTGCCCTGTTTTGTGGAGATCCTGTAGCTTTGGTCTGTAGGACTGACCCCTTCCTGTGCTCCCACAGACCATAGATGGGGTGGATGCTGGAGTGGGTCTAGTTAGTTGCAGGTTGGTCAGTCTGCCAGTTTTCCCCACCCTCACAGCCAGGGTGAGCTCTCCAGCATTGACTGCCCTAGTTTTTTCAACCCTTGCTGCAGTGATCCAGGGGCAGGCGTGTTCTCCTGCTTTCATGCCCTCGAAATTGGCTTTCCCACACCTGGACCATCATGGCCAGCTCTCCTGTGTTGCTCAAGCATGGCATAGGGGCCACTCTCCTGAGGGCTACAGTTGGTGAGGGACAGGGACAGCTCTCCCACTCTTATGACCTCGGGATCATCTCTCCCACCCAGCTCAAGCCAGGAGGGGTGGAGGTGCATCTCTCCCACACACATACCCATATCCCTGTCAATAGGGTCAGCTCTGCTACGCTGCCCAGGCAAGACATAGGGCCCACTTTCCTGAGTGCTGTAGCAGATAAAGGGGAGGATCAGCTCTCTTGCCAGCTAGAGGAGATGGTTACAATATCAGAGATCAGCAGGAATGAAGAAAGAGGACTTTCTTCCCATCCACAGTGGGAAAACTAGAATTTTTGTTTATAAAAGGCCATGGAAATAAAAACAAAATAACTCCTGCCAAGAAAAGGACTCGATTTCATCTCAGCAATTAAGTATATTGAATTATTCTAATATCAAGGTGAAGGGGTTTGTGCAGAGATGAGGGGTAAGAATTGGAATGTGAAAACTGGGTGACCTCTGTAGAAGGAGCACAGAGACAACCCAGTCTAGATTTTTCTCCCCAACTGTCACAGACAAACGACTAAACCATTCTCAATCCAGCAAGAGAAGTGAGGTTTGGTCTCTGGGGCATGAGTTGAAAAGTTCAAAAACTGTCTTAATAATAAGACCAGAATATCATTTGCTTTGTTTATTTCCAATAATGTGTAGAGGAGTTTTCCCAGAGGATGTATGTAAAAAAGATAGAAGATATAAGAATGTCTTCTACCAAGCTAGACATTTCAACAATTTATAAGTATGTAAAGCAAGGCTACTGCACTTCATTTCTTATATCTAGTTTGTTTGCTATTTTAGAAGATGTTTGGAGTAGGTCAGATACATGCTTTTTGGTTCGCATTTTTATGCTACTGACTTTTTAAAGATTCATTTATTTTTTTTTATGTGCAAGAGTGTGTTCTCTGCATGTGTCTGTGCACCATGTGCATGCCACAGAGGTCAAAAGAGTATGTTGAATCACTTTTCACTGTAACATAAGCTGTGAGGGTACTGGAAACCAAACCTGTATCCTTGGCAACTGCAACAGCTACTCTTAACTGCTAAGCCATCTTTCCAGTTCTTCGATTTTTTTTCAATTATGTTATGTATTACTTTAATCTGAGAGTATGATACAGTTGGAACATTGTCTTTTTGCAGTCTCTGATAGATATAGGCATTAATAACCCAAAAGCACTAATGTTACAAAAAAATTAAAAGAAATAAAAAGAGAACAGATCCACAGATGTTTCCTGATAAAGAACACAGTACCACTACGGAAGTAGCTCCATCCCTAGTAGCCCCCAAGTCAAATCTGAATCAAAGTCTGATCAAATATATTCCATGTGTTAGTAATTTATAGAAAACACAGATGATATTAAAGGGTATTGTAGAAATTATAATTATCAAGGTTCAGAGCATGCACCTTATAGAACAAAACAATTCAGTCTCTTCCACTGAAAAATGGGGTGATGGGAGAGGTATATGAAATAATAATAAAAAAACCTTAGAGAATATTTACATATCCCCAGTCTCTAGCAGTGAGCTGTTTTGCTGTGTATAACTGTCCATGAATCCCAGAATCAAAGATGCCATCATTCAAAATCTCAATGACAAAAGGTTAGAGCATCATTTTTATATTGGTCATCATTCAAGAAAAGAAACTTCTCTAAAAACTGCCCACATTCGTATCCTTAAAGCCAAACTTTGTGACCCTGCTCAGATGTGTCTGCCTTATGAAGCATTAGGAGTATCTATCATACAAGTAAGTATCACACAGGGACAGATTTTTTATCACAGGCCAGGATTACATTACAAACAAAAGAGAAAAATACCAAAAGACAGTTTCTGAATGCTATTTCAGCATTATTAATTAATTAATACTAGCACAATTAACACACACACACAAGTATTTTATACATAAGGGTAAATTGTAATAGGCCAGAATACCTTATCATCAAAATTCTGCTGTGAGACAGAACCAAATCTTCAGGGCCATCTGCACATTCCAGTCCATGCACTCCCTGCCTAAGGCAGTCAATATGCAGCATCCCCCAACTGTAGCCACAGGTTCAGGATCAACATCCGACTATCACTGTCAAAGAGGCATTAAATGTGTTCATACTTAAGGGACAGAAGCAATTAAAATTGTGAGGCTCTGAGATCTGAAGCTGCTGCAGACTCATCCCTAAGGACAGAACTTGTCAAAGAATGGGACCCAAGGGGAAAACAGAGCTCAGAGATGAAAGAAACTCTAGCCATCCTTTCATGGCCTAATTAAGCAAATGAGCATTCTATTATGATCCCCCCCATCAATTCAATGCATATTTACCAGTTTGCTGGAAGCCAACTTCACCTTTTGACACAACTGAAAATTTCCTAAATTATACTAGGATACAGGATATATGACAGAAGATGTTTCCCTTAGCAAACAAAGGTCTGTCAAGCGTTACTCCAGTCCAGCATCCCACAGTGGGGACATGGGAAGATAAATCACAGAAATGCTATGGTCATGATGCATTTGGAGAAAGAAGCTACCAGCATTTAGCAACTTTGTTCCTTACACAAGTATCTGCTATCATATCAGAATTAGGTGGTGCATGTCTTTAATTCCAGCAACAGGGAGGCAGAAGCAGGCAGATTTCCAGAACTTTGTGGGTTTGAGATCAGCCTAGTCTACAGAGTAAGATACAGGACAGCCAAGATTTCTAGTGTTTTTGTAACAAGCCATTACAAACTAGATAACTTAAAGAATGGAAATTCATCTTCTCAAGGTTAGGGAGCCAAGAGTTCCAAACTCCAGATGCCAGGAGGACCATATTCTCTCCATAACCTCTAGGAAAGATTCCATTCCTAACCTCTTTCAGATCTTGGGGGCTGTTAGGCATTCCTGGACTGTGGGCTGATTTCTTAGAGCTGTGCCTTCAGAGCAAGGCTGTCTTCTCAAATCTCCCTCTACTGTCTTCCTACAAGTATTAAGACCCACTTAGGTAATCTATGATGACCTATCCATTTCAAGATCCTTAATTCTACCTACAAAGATGTTTTCTAAATAAGATAACATAGAATATGGATATACTTTGGGGGGCGAGCACTCATCCCAGTATAGTAATTAATCTTTTTATAATTTCATTTTGGAGCATGAAGCATCTTTATGAGAAAATGATCTTCGACAAAGTGGTTCAAAAATGCTTACATGCTAGGATCACCTGGGAAATTCCCAGTGCAGCTGGTGACTGATGCCAGCCAAATTATAATGCCTGAGCATAAATACCACATGCCAGCGATAGCAGTGACATTTGGAAGTCACACTGTGCACACAGTAGTTCCTTGTTCTGTATCCTTTCTCCTTGAGTTCAACATTCTTCAGTTGACAGTTTTTTGCTGTTGAGATCATTCAACAAGCTGTTAAGCCTGACAACCATCTTTAATAACCAAGACCCACAAGATAATGGGGAAGAACCAACTCCCCAAATGTGCTCTGACCACATATGCACCACAGTGCACATACCCACACACATGTAAGACATAAAAATACAGTAAAAATCATTAGGCCTTTTCTTTATGGTATCTTTATCCATACAAAGTAACTTTTAAGAAAAGGAAATTAAAAACATCTTCATGTCTGGGATTATTTTATAATACACCCGAACGTGGGGACCAGTCCACTCTTTTTGGCATCAGTTCACCAGCCGCATGGCACGTTGGGCACTGACTCTCCTGCCCATGGCTCCAGCAGGCACTCACACACAGCACACTCTTCTCAGTGCTCCCCAGATCACAAACCACATGCTGACACTCAGCACATTATACTCTGGCAAACACACACTGCTGCCTGCAATCCCCACAGCAGGCACAGTCTGTGACTTGTACTGACAAAACAATTTGGGTTTTCTCTTTATCCTGGGGTCACCAACTCTCAGGATTGCTTCGATTGCCTTAATAACTGCTCTTAATTTGTTAAACAAAGCATATTTTTTAGTACCTAAGTAAGCAACATGTGCTGTTTGCTTCTGCTAGCATCTCTCAGCCACACAATGCAACTGTGACACCTGCTGGCCAAAAACAATTATTACACCTACTCCAATTCACTGTAATTGCCTTACAACAGGTAAGATCTGAAAAACTACAAAAAATATTGATAACATAACTATCCAGGAATTCAGTAACTATTTCGCTTATGCTATGGATGGTATTCTGCAGGGCTTATGTGATTTTTCTTCTACATCCCTTTATTTTATTCTAGGGGTTATTTTTGTTTTTCACATTATCTCATTAAGAAAATGGTTTGATAACAGGGCCACGAATGAAGTACTTTTAGAAATGATACAGTCTTTTCAGATTAATAATGGACAACTAGTTGAAAAGATCAATACTACAGAGAGATATAGCATCAATTTGACAGAATTATCTGAAATAATTCGTGCTGTTGAATTTAACAAATGGAATCTGTTGGAAAGTTATGATAGATTAACAGATAAGGTATCTCTCCAGGAAGGAATATGCATACCATTGAAATTATGTCCACGAATGAGATATTATCTTTACTGGACAAGTTTGATTCCTTGGAATCCTCAGTGAAGGCATTAAAACAAAACACTGGACAGGAGAGTCCAACTATATAAAAGGCAGTAGTAAAAGATTTGAAAAGATTGAGGAATTTATCAAAACTGATGAGCAGGGACAGAAGGTACAAGGTACCTTCTTACAACTTTCTGGCCAGAACTCTAAATAAGAACTTTAGAAAACCCTATTGACTACTCAGAGACAATTTGCAATTTTACAAAACAGCAATCTTGAAACTTAACCATCATTTTACTTTTACAGGATTCCATTAAAAGACTATTGCCCCCATGACATCTGGAAGCAATTCTAGAAGATGACGTCCCTCTCCCAACAAAGTTTGTCCTCAGGGTTTGGGACACCATTTAGGGGTTGATTGTTACTCATATAGGGTTGGGGTTTGGAGTAGAAATTATGTAGGCTCAGAGATCTCAAAGAGAGAGAGAGAGAGAGAGAGGAAAAACTGAATGGAATAATAGGTAGATTAGTGTGAACTTACTCACACTAATAATAATGAGTAATAGAATAAATACTTGTGAGCTATTATTTATGGACAGTTTACATTGGCATAGATTGATACAGGTTAAAATTATATTTGTTTTATTGACTATGCTCGTATTTTTGTTTACAATATTTGTACACTTATGCAAAGTTATTTTGTCAGATTGTATGCATGCATGTTTCTACCTCTGTTTTAGACATTTTGTATATTAATACAATTTTAGAATATATTTATCATATTGCATTACACATTTCTACCTCTGATCAAGATACTTATACATTGTTTACATTTTGAGGTCATTGCCCTCCTTTACTGCACAGTTGTTCAAATATTGTTAAATATTCTGATATAAAGTCTTAATCTTTAAGTTATATAGGTATTACATATTATAGGTCGATAGTCATTCATGTTTGATGTTTGTTATACTTTTAGTCAGACTAACTAGGTTCTTTAGATACATAGAGATTGTATTCTGCATGTATAGGTAATCTTCAACCACTTCAAAGATCTGTAAAACATGGCATTTAAATAACTTAGGATTCTGTTGACATAAGACACCATTGCTCCTGGCAGCACCAATCTATTCCCGAGAGAATGTTGAGCACCAACAACACTCCACTTGGAGTTTGTTTTCTTCTTGGCACAACTGGCCTTTGGGCAAGGAACTGCCCATGCCTCGACCATTGACAAAGTGCACAATGTCTGAACTGGACAAGCAGGATACAAGAAAAAATACTGCCAAACCTTCCTAAGACAGAGTAAGACAGTTCTGAAATTTTTTCCTGCCTCTAAAAATGGTCTGTCAGTTACTCTAGGCCTTAGCCAAAGTTGGTTGCTTCAATATTGCAAATTAGACTTTGGGTGATTGCTCAGGCAGCCAGTTGTCTCTGTCATCTACTGCACATTTTGGAAGCTGCTTGATGGTACTTCCTGCCTACTCAAGTAATATTATCTCCCTTCTCAGGTCTTTGATGGGGTTGAACATTAGATAGTCATAGTTACTATACTCTTATGGTCTATCCAAGCCATTTCCAATACAAGACTTAGACTCCTTAGGATAGAATGTTTATTAAACCCTTTAGCATATGTTCCTTGCTTAATATTGTTTATGTTGGTTGTAATTCTAATCTTATCCTGGATATCTGTTCCTAGTGAATATAGTTTTGTATAGGGTTTGGAACTCCCTTATTTAAATAAAAGGAGGAGGTGCTATGGGAGCTCCTTTAGCCAATAGCCTTTAAGATACCAGCCCACTTGGGCATGGTCTCTTATACTATAAATGTAGCTATAAAGTGTGAAGTATGGGTTTTCTCTCTCTCTTTCTCTCTCACCCACTTACTCATTCACTTCTGGCTGCTGGATTCTGTTCATATTACCTGTTCATGCAGAAGACTATGATCTGTGAGTCTACCCCTATATAAATAACCATTTTTATACATAATTCTGAGCTAGTGTAGGATTATTTTGCAACTTCCATCATCTTTCATGAATATTTGGTTGATTTCCCTTTGCTCATGATAAATTAGGAACTCCCCTCAACCCAGAGACAAACAGATTTTCTAGGTCCTGCCACATTTATGTCTTTGCTAAGGACCAAAGGAATATTCCTAGATTTAATTCCTTTGAAGAACGTGTTTTGCCTATTGAATTGCGTGTCATTTTCAAATAATTATGCTAAAAGGAAGGATCAAATATTAGATGTTTTTAGTTTCATAAGTATTAGCCCTAGGAAAGAAAAGGGGGGAGTTTCAAGGTTCTTTTGTGAGCCTATGGAGAAAATTTATTTATATTCCCCATAGTTCAATAATAGAGATGGATTGGGATTCTTTCAGATGAGGTCAAAGTCTTTAGGAGAAAATTAGTCACTGATCCAGTGATATTGTATAGCCAGGAAGATTGCTGTTTTCTCTAATAAGTGCAATGTAAACCAGCCACATAAGGTAGCCCTAGGCACTGAAAGTGAAACTGTGACCTAACTTATTTATGAATATAGTTTGAAGATAATGTGATTCCTCAAAAGGCTTGTGTGTTCAAGGCTTGGTCCCCAGCCTCTAAATTAATTAATTGGTTAATGTCTCAATACATTCATACTGAATGGTCTAGTGAGGCATTCCTGCTTAGAGGAAGTAATTTGCTGGGGGCACAACTTTGAAGGGCATATCTTACCCTCTCCTGTCCCCCTCTTACTTTGCTCTCTAGACCAATTTCCACCACATGCAGCCACCACCATGATGTTCTTCCTTGCTTCAGGCCCAATAAGATAGAATCAACCAAATGTGAAACAAAACCTCTAGAGCAGAGGGATAAATCCATCTTTTCTTTTCTTTTTAAATAGTCTTGTGTACTCATCATGGTGACAAGAACAATGAGCTAACACATTATTCCCATTAACTTTTAAATAAAATTTACTATCTTTCCACACAAATATTTGCTGTAAAAAGATTCATCAGTTTGCATCTCTCCTTACATTGACTCTAAGTCCCCTGCCATAGCCCAAAGTCATTGCATAATCTAAAAGACTGAGCAAATTAGAATATAGCAAATATTTACCTAAAGAACAATTTTATGTAGGTTTTCAACTTCTCAAACTGATTTTTTCCCTTCAGCATAAGTCTGATACAAGTAATGAGCTATTATAAGCATAGCTCATGTGAACATATATTATACTAGGCTATACGATTTTTTATATGTCATATACTTTAATATGTGCTGAAAACTTTAATCAACCCCATAGAGTGGCACTATTAGGAGGTGAGGCCTTGTTGTCACTATGGAGTGTGTCACTATGGAGGTGGGCTTTGAGGTCTTGTATATGCTCAAGCCACATCCTGTGCCTCAGACTACTTCCTGTTGCCTGTGGGTCAAGATGTAAGAACTCTCAGCTCCTTCTCCTGCACCATGTTTGCCTGCATGTTGCCTTGCTTCTTGCCATGACAATTATGGACTAAATCTCTTAACTGCAAGCCAGTACCCATTAAACGTTTTTCTTTATAAGAGTTGCCATGGTCATAGTGTCTCTTCACACCAATAGAAACCATAAGACAATGGTGTACACTAAAAAAATTAGCAAAAGCAAGTGAGTAAATAAATAAAAGGCCTTTTCACTGTAAATCTTCCCTTAAACTTTAAGTAATTGTGTTGTGGATCTGTAAAACATGGAGAAGGAACAGGGAGATTTCTGAAAATTCTCTTATATCTGAAACGATAGTGAGAATATGCCTTTCCACTATGGAGCCTTTTCAGTGCCCACCCAAAAAGCTGAGATGTCTGAAAATGCACGCAACAGCACCATCTAGTGAGCAGAATGTGGAAACACTGGCAACAATTAACCAAGGTAAAGGCTTTTTAAGTTGAACTTCCTTGGCACTATTCAACTTTTTGTAGATTGTGAACCCGCTGGAGAATCTGTAAAAGTTTTGGATCCTTCAGAAACGCCAAAGGCACAGCAAAGATGTTTCTACACAGGGTTTATGGAATTAGTGATCTGAATAGCTCCCTTCCAGCATCTGGGGGCCAATTAGAAACCTTCCATGGAACACATGATTCTAACAACGGGGCCAATTAAAAGGATCCTAGAATCACCTAAGTCATATCTAACGTCTTTTCAAAGAAATCTGGCCATAATCTAAGGCTCCTGTTTCAGGGATAATGAATTAAGAAGGGTCACCTTCCATGGCAGAAGAGGACAGCTCCTGCTTTTCTCCCTACTTGAAAATAAGGGTGCCATCTCGATCGCACATTTGTTCTCATCAGCCTTTCGGTTTTGAGAAAGGATGGCAAAAGCATATAAAATGAAAAATGGCTGAAGAGAGAGGAATAGCACCAGCAGAGACCAAAGGCAGCAGTTATGGGGGGGGGGATGTTGAGCTGACCTTTCATCAATTCAAATTTCAACTCCACCAACACT
This sequence comes from Microtus pennsylvanicus, assembly GCF_037038515.1. Lineage (NCBI taxonomy): Eukaryota > Metazoa > Chordata > Mammalia > Rodentia > Cricetidae > Microtus > Microtus pennsylvanicus. The sequence continues at coordinate 38,399,705 of NC_134582.1, forward strand.
CATCCAGTTACTATCTGGCTGTTCAATATCAATTCTGTGGACCGCTTACATTCTTCCAATGACCCCTTTACTGCTTAAGTCAGAACCTGACAGTTACAATTAAATGACACCAGAACTCTTGATGGATATGTGCACCAAATGTTGATGTTTGGTTGTTGTTTTGGTTTGTTTGTTGTTTTGTTTGAGACAGGTTTCTCTGTGTACCCCTCCCTTGTAGGGGTAGCCCCAGCCAATCACCTTGCTTGTAGGGCGGGGTTGCCTGAGGATATTTTTTACTAATAAACATTGCTGGTGTGCTCTCCCCTGCCCCTACTGCTTTCCTGTTCTCCGCTGGAACCTCGGGTTCTGTAAGTCTCTTTCCCAATTAAAGCTGAATATATTGTTATAATTTCTGTCTGCCTTCATTTACGCCACTACACTCCCTGTCCTGGAACTTACTTCATAGGCCAGATTGGCCTCTAACTCAGAGATCTGCCTGCCTCAGCCTCCTGAATGCTAGGATTAAAGGCCTGCACCACCATGCCCAGCTAATGTTCTAGTTTGCTTGCTGTTGCTGTGATAAAACACTAACCAAAAGCAACTTGGTGAGGGAGAGGAAAAGTTTACTTGGTTTACAGGTTACCGTCCTTTGTGACAGAATTCTAGGCAAGGACCTGGAAGCAGGAAATGAAGCAAAGAGCATAGAAGAATGGTGCTTACCTTCTCTTCGCATCCCCATCTTGCTTAGCCTGCTTTCCTATACAGCCCACGCCCACCTACCTGGGAATGGCATCACCGGCAGCAAGGTGGGGCCTCCTTCACCAATCAGCAATCAAAATACCCCCCATGGACTTGCTAATCTGACAGAAGAATTTCTTTAATCAAGGTACCCTTCTTCCAGTGCTATCAAATTGAGAATTAAGATTAATCATCACAAGTAGATCTCTAATTGAAGAGAACATACTTTAGAGATTAAAGAGATTCTCAAGAGTTAAGAGCAATTGTTGCTCTTGCAGAGAACCTAGGCTCACTTCCCTACACTCACAACCATCCATAACTTCAGTTCATGGGAATCCAGTTACTTCTCCTAACCTACCTGGGCACCTGGTACACATATGGTAGATAGATATATTATGTGGGCAAGTACTCACACACATAAAACAAATAAATATAAAAACACATGGCATATTTTATCATTTGTTTAAAAACATGTTAGAGTAAACTATTTAAATTCCCAGAAGCCACTTCTCTGAAGATGAGAGCATAGGGAGCATAATCCAGCCTCCTTTATGTGTTAAACCTACACGTCACATCTCAGTCTCTAGATTTTCTCTACATCTCATACCTGAATTTATTTATTAGGATTCCAGTCTTCATGGAACTCAATACGTTGTATATTTGTATACTAGTATAGGGCCTAATTATTAATCAAGCTATGCTATATAAATCCATAAAATAATATCTTGTAAAAAGTAAGTCCTAGGACTGAGTAGGTGACTTGCCTCCCAAGTTTGGATCCCTGGAGGACATATACAAGCCACACGCAGTGGGGATCACAACACTCCTATGGTGAGATGGGCGAAAGAGACAGGACAGTCTTTCAGAGACACAGTGGTTAACTAGCCTTGAGTATGTAGCTAAGCAGCAAACACGGTGGAAAACACAGCACTTGGGAGGCAGAGGAGATGGATTTTGATGAGTTTGAGGCCAGCCTGGTCTAAAAAATGAGTTTCAGGACAGCTAGAGGATACAACAGAAAAACCCTGTTTCGAAAAACCAAAAAAAAAAAAAAAAAAAGAAAGAAAGAAAGAAAGAAAAGAAAAATAGAGTGGAAAAAAAAAAGTCCTAACAGTAGGATTTTTAAAAGCAAATTACAATATGAAAGAAAAAAATGTTTTAAACGTGATGTCTTTTTTTCAAACCCAAACAATTTCCCTGAAGAAAAACAATTACAGGATCTGAATTATGTGTAGAAGCTGAAAAAATTGATTATACTGAAGAAAAATGATAAAATATTACAGGCCAGAGTAGAAATGAAAAGGGATGCCTGAAAATAAGTGCTGGTGCTGGTTAGTCTTTTGTCAGTTTGATGCAAGTTTGGATCATCTGTAAAGAGAAACCCTCAAAGGAGAAGAATCTCTCCATAGGATTGGCCTGTAGGCAAGTTTGAGGGGACATTTTCTTCATGGATGAAAGATGTGGGAGAGTCCAGCCCATTGCAGGTGATACCACTCCTGGGCAGATGGTTCTGGGTTGTATAGAAAACAAGCTAGTGAACCATGGGAGCAAGCCAGTAAGCAGCATTCATCTGTGGCCTCTGAGTTCCTGCCCAAACTTCCTTGAATGGTAGATTGTGATTAGGAAGTATAAGCTAGAGGCTAGAGCTAATGGCCAAGCGGTGTTTTAATTAGTACAGTTTCTGTGTAGTTAGGGTTAGGGGTTACAGATGGAACAGGAAGAGCAGGCTGCTTGTCATCTCGACAGCCTGACTAGCTTAGCCTCCAAAATAACTACACAGAAACTGTATTAATTAAAACACTGCTTGGCCATTAGCTCTAGCCTCCTATTGGCTAACTCTCACATCTTGATTTAATCCATTTATATTAATCTGTGCTCAACATGAGGTTGTGGCTTACCGGGAAAGATTTAGCAGGTCTGACCTGGCATCTCCATGGTGGCTCTCTGTCTGCCCTTCTTCCCCTCAGATGCTAGGAGCATCAAATGAGAGAGAACATGCAATATTTGTCTTTTGGCATATAAATCATCTCACTTGATATGATCCTTTCCTAGTTCCATCCATTCACCTGCAAAGTTCATGATTTAATTTTTCTTTACTGATAAATAATATTCTATAGTGTGTGCCATATTTTCATTAACCCTTCAGTTTAAGAATATTTAGGTTGTTTTCATTTCCTAGCTACTGTAAATAGAACAGGCTGAGCTAGTGGAGTTGGACGAGTTATTTGGGTATATGCCAAGAGTGAAAGAGCTGGGTCATGTGTAGATTTGTCTTTAGTTTTTTGAGAATTATCCACAATGATTTCCAATTTGCAATTCTACCAACTCTCACCAATGGTGACAGAATCTCAAGGTTATCCTGATTTGCATTTTCCTAATTGCTAGAGACAATGGACATTTTGGGGGGTGGGGAGATATTTCTTAGCCATTTGTCTTCCTTCATTTGGGAAATCTTTGTTCAGTTGCCCAGTCCATTTTTTAATAGATGATTTTTAATTCTTTTTGTTTGCTTGGTTTTTATGTATTCTGAATATTAATATTTTATCAAATAAATAGCTGGCAAAGATTCTCTCCCATTCTGTGGGCTTCCCATTTACCTGGTTGATACTTTCTTTAGCTGTGCAGAAGCTTTTTAATTTTATGCAGTAGTACTCGCCAACTGTTGGCATTAAATCTTGTGCAAAAGGTCCTATTCAGAAAGTCCATTCCTACACCTGTATCAAGTAGGGTACTATCTATGTTTTTGTCTACCAGCTTGAGTGTTTCAAGTTTCACATTTAGGTCTTTGAAGCATTTGGAGTTAGTTTTTGTGTCAAGTGATAAACATAGGTCTATTCTTCTACATGTGGATATCCAGTTTTCAAGCACCACCTGTTGCTTTCTTTTCTCCAACTTACGTTTTTGAAATCTTTATGAAATATTAATTAGCCGAAGGTTTATGTATTCATGTTTAGTTCTTCCATTTTGTTTTATTGGTTTATATATCTGTTTCTGTGCCAGTACTATATGGTTTTTATTTTTATTGCTCTGTAATGTATCTTAGGATCTGGAATGCTAATCCGTCTAGCAATGTTCTTTCTGTTCAGGATTTGTTTTGTTTTGTTTCCTATCTGGAGTCTTTTGAGTATCCATATAAACTATAGAATAGTTGTTTATATTTCTGTGAAGAATGAGATGAGTATTTTGATTGGGATTGTATTGAATCTGTAAATAGTTTTTGGTCAAATCATTTTCACAAGGTTAATTCTGTCAGTCCACGAGCACAAGAGGTCTTTCCACTTTCTTGTGTCTTTCCTTATCTCTTTCTTCAGAAGTTTACTTTTCATGTTAGAGGTCTTTCACTTCCTTGATTAGGGCTATTCATTCATATATATGTATATATGTTCTCCTTCTGTTTCTATTTTATTTTGAATAGGTTAAGAAGCATTAGCTGCAGATTTTCTTTGAAAGTCCTTGTAGAATTTTGTTGTGAATCCATCTGACCCTGGGCTCTTTAGCTGTTTGGTGATTTGATTGAATCTAGAAATTCACTTCTTGTTTTCTTTTGTTTTGTTTTTAGATTTTCCAGCTTAATGGAATGTAAGTTTTTAAAGTATTTCCTTATAATAGTCTGAATTTCTTTGGTATTTGTTGTAATACTTCCCTGTTCATTTCTGACACTGTAAATTTAAGTCCTCTCATTCTTTCTTTGTTAGTTAAGCCAAGAGTCTGTCAGCCATGTTTATCTTCTAAAGATCCAATTCTTAGATTAGTTGATTCTTCATATTGTGTTGTTTCTTTCTTTAATTTTTTAAAATTTATTTTTTGAACATTTTTTTCTAATTTTATATATCAATCCCAGTTCCCACTCTCTTCCTGCCTCCTTCTCCCTCCACCTCCCCACCACCCCACCATACATCCTTCATCCACTTCTCAGAGAGGGTAAGATTTCCCATGGGGAGTCAACAAAGTCTAGCACATCATTTTAAGGCAGGACCAAAGCCATCCCCACTATATCTAAGCTGAGTAAGGTATCCCTCCAAAAAGAATGGGTTCCAAAAATACAGTTCAAGCAGTAGGAATGAATCCTAGTCCCACTGCTCCACAGACTGCCCCAGTCATACAACTGTCACCCACATTCAGAGGGCCTAGTTTGATCCTATGCTGGTTCCCCCACTGTGAACCTGGAGTCAGTGAGCTCCCATTAGCTCAGGTAAGCTGTTTCAGGGAGTATCCACATCGTGGTCTTGACCCCTTTGCTCATATTATCGCTTCTCCCTCTCTTCTACTGGACTTTGAGAGCTTAGCCCAGTGCTTTGCTGTGGATCTCTGAATCCGCTTCCATCATTTGCTGGAAGAAGGTTCTATGATAACAATTAAGGGAATCATTAATGTGATTACAGGAGAAGGTCATTTCAGGCACTCTCTCTACTATTGCTTAGGGTCTGAGCTGGGATCATCCTTGTGGATTCCTGGGAATTTCTCTAGTGCTAGGTTTCTTGCTAGTCCCATAATTGCTCCCTCAATCAAGATATCTCTTTCCTTGTTCACCCTCTCTGTCCTTCCTGCATTTTGACCATCCCATTCCCTCATGTTCTCCTTCCCCTCCACTTCTCCCCTTGCCCCCTTCTGCCCTTGCTGCCCCCCACACACTCCCAATGTTCCCAGGAGATGTTGTCTATTTCCCCTTCCCAGGGGAATCCATGTATGTTTCTCTTAGGGTTCTCCTTGCTACCTAGTTTCTCTGGGGTCATTGACTATAGGCTTGTTTCCCCCTTACCTCATCTGATCTGGCAACCACTTTCCAGCCAATTATTGGTAATAGCCCTTTTGAATAAGCCAATCATAATAGTTAAAGAACAACCTCCAGACACCCCTCTTCCTTTTGTAGCTTTTTCCTTTAAAAGTAGCCTGTACCAGCTATTCAGGGTCTTTTCTGGCCTATAATGCTGAAAGACTCTATTATGACAGAATTAATAAAATCCTTATACTTTTACATCAGCTGTGGTGTGAGAGATGGTCTCTTGGGGTGACTCCTCCTGGGTGATTGGACTCTAGGGTCCAACAAGAGTTTTTTTTTTTATTTAATTTTACTTTTTTATTGACCTCTACATTTTTCTCTGCTCCTTTCCCTACCTCTCCCCTCCCCTTCAAACCTCTCCCAAGGTTCCCATGCTCCCAATTTACTTAGGAGATCTTGTCTTTGATTTGCATTCCCCTGATGACTAAGAATGTTGAGCAGTTCCTTAAGGGTCTTTCAGTCATTTGAGAGTCTTCTGTTGAGAATTCTGTTTAGATCTATACCCCATTTTTAATTGGATTATTTGGTATTTTGATGTTGCAAATGAGACTTTGGGTGACTGCTCAGGTAGCTAATTGTCTCCATCATATATTGCTTGCTTTGGAAGCTGCTTGATTGCACTTCCTGCCTGTTCAAGTAATATTACTTCCCTCTTAGGACTTCGATGGGGTTGAAGATTAGATAATCATAGCTATATTCCTCTTATGATTTAGCCAAGCTTATTTCCAATTCAAGATTTAGACTCTTTGGAATAAAATTTTATTAAAACATTTGTTATGTGTTCCTTGCTTAATATTGCCCATGTTGTTTATAATTTTATACTAGATATCTGTTCCTATTGTATATAGTTTTGTATTTGGTTTGGATTGCTCTTGTTTAGACAAAAGGGGGAGATGATGGGGAAAGCCTTGTTAACCAATAATCTTTAATGGGTGGAACCTGTTTTAGGTGAGGCTTTCTGGGACCAGGAGATAAAAACATGTGCATGACCCAGATACGTTCTCTGGAGCTTCCCCAGCAATAGAGCAGAGCCTGGATCTTCTGTTCCTGTTTCATGAGTTTTCTCCTTATAATAAATAAAATATAATTATTTTATCCTTAGCTAGCTTGGTTATTTCAACCGATAGATTTTCATATGTTGAAATTACTGCATCTCTGAGATGAAGTCAACTTTATCATAGTGGATGATCTTTTTGACGTGTTCTTGGATTCAGTTTGTCAGTATTTTTTAGGTTGGGAAAGTTTTTTTCTATAATTTTATTAAATATATTTTCTGGACTGTTGAGCTGTACTTCTCCTTCTTCTACCCCTATAATTCTTAGGTTTGGTCTTTTTTTGTGTCCCAGATTTCCTGAATGTTTTGTGATGAGAATTTGTTGGTTTTGCTGTTTTCTTTGATCAGTGTGTTTATTTTCTCTATGGTATCTTCAGTGTCTGACATTCTTTCTTCTATCTCTTGTAATCTGTTGGTAGTACTTGTCTCTGTAGTTCCTGTTCGTTTACCCAGATTTTCCATCTCCATCCTTCCCTCGGTTTGTGTTTTCTTCATTACTTCCATTTCATTCTTCAAGTCTTGAACTGCTTCCCTTACCTGTTTGATTGCTTTTTCTCGTTTCTCTTGGTTTTCTTGGGTATCTTTGAGCGATTTATTCATTTCCTCTACCTTTTTGTTTGTAAGCTCTAATAGTTTATGGCAGTTTTTCACCTCCTGTTTAAGGTCCTCTATTATTTTCATATAATTCACTTTTGAGTTGATTTCTTCTAATTCTTCTGGAGTAGGGTGTAGAATTCTTCTTATTTCGGGATCCCTGGATTCTGGTGATGTCATGTTGCCTTTCAGGTTGTTGGAGGAATTCTTGCATTGGCGCCTTCCCATCTCTTCCTTCAAATGGAGCCAGGAGAGGCCTGGTGTCTTGGTCCAGACTTTGCTGTGACTGACTCTCTGGGTGTATCTCCTCAGTGTAGCAGCAGGAACCATTCCCGTCCAGATGAAACTCCTCAGCAGCTAAACATGGATGCCTGGTAATCCAATGACCCGCGGACAAATGGGCGAACTTGGGGAGCAGGGCAGGGTCGAGTAGAACACAGGAGACCCTGCCGCACAAGCTGAAGGTGCCCGCGCTCCCTTTGGGGGTCCTTGAGGCCTGCCCAGTAGGCAGGCACTCAACTCTCTGGGTGGGTAACCTTAGTGTAGGAGCAGAAAACTTTTCCTGAGCAAAGGACCTTGCAGATCACGCAGGCTTGGGGGAAGGGGCGTGTGTAAGAAAGACAGCCCTGCAGAAGGAGCTGGGGGAGGGGGTTTTGTGCTCTCTTCCGGGAAAATCCACCCCTGGATAGCACACACTCACCCGTCCAGATGGAGCTCCTCAGCACCTAAACAGGGACGGCTGGTAGCCCAATGAGGTGGGGACAAAAGGAAGAACATGGCAGGCAGGGTGGGGTCCAATAGAGCACAGAAGACCCTGCCAGGCAAGCTGAAGGTGCCTGCGCTCCCTTTGGGGCTCCTTGAGGCCTGCCCAGTAGGCAGGCACTCACCGCTTGGGGTGGGTAGCCTTAGTGTCACTTTGTCAGTATTTTATTTAGTATTTTTGCATCAATGTTCACGAGGGATATTGGTCTGTAATTCTCTTTTTTTCGTAATGTCTTTGTGTGGTTTGGGTATCAGGGTAACTGTAACCTCATAAAAAGAATTCAACTGTTCCTTCTGCTTCCATTGTGTAAAACGATTTGAGGAATACATGTATTAGCTCTTCTTTGAAGTTCTGGTAGAATTCTGCCTGAAACCCTCAGACCCTGGACTTCTTTTTATGGTTGGGAGACTTTTGATGACTACTTCTATTTCCTTAGGTGTTATTGGTCTATTTAAATTGTTCATCTGGCCTCGATTTAATTTTGGCATGTGGTGTCTATCCAGAAAAATTGTCCATTTATTTTAGATTTTCCAATTTTGTGAAACACAAAATTTTGAATTATGACCTAATGATTCTCTGGATTTCCTCAGTGTCTGTTGTTATGTCCCCCTTTTCAGTTCTGATTTTGTTAATTTGGATGCTTTTTAATTAGTTTGGATAAGAGTTTGCCTATCTTATTAATTTTCTCGAAGAACCAATTCTTTGTCTCATTAAATCCTTTTATTGTTTTGTTTCTAATTGATTGATTTCAGCCCTCAATTTGACTATTTCCTGGCTACTACTCCTCCTGGGTGAATCTCCTTCTTTTTGTTCTAGAGCTTTCAGGTGTGCCATAAAGTCACTAGTATGAGATTTCTACATTTTCTTTATGTAGGCACTCAGTGCTCTTAGCACTACTTTCATAGTGTCCCATGAGTTTGGGTTGTTGTGCATTCATTCTCATTGAATTCTAGGAAATTTTTCTTATTTCTTCCTCGACTTGATTCAACTGAGCATTGTTCAATTTCCATGAGTTTGTAGATTTTCTTTAGTGTTGTTGTTGAATTCTAACTTTAAGCCATGATGATCCGATAAAATACAGGGGATTATTCCGGCCATGCAGTGGTGGTGCACGCCGTTAATCCCAGCCCTCAGGAGGCAGAGGTAGGCAGATTTCTGAGTTTAGGGCCAGCCTGGTCTACAAGAACTAGTTTCAGGACAGGTTCCAAAGCTACAGAGAAACCCTGTCTTGAAAAAACAAACAAACAAACAAAAAACAAACAAACTGGATTATTCCAATTTTTCTTTTATCTGTTGAGGTTTGCTTTGTGCCCAAGTATGTAGTAATTTAGAGAAGGTTCCATGAGGTACAGAAAAGATATATTCTCTTTGTGTTTCGGTGAAATGTTCTATAGTTGTCTATTAAGTTCATTTGAATCATGACATCTATCAATTCTCTTATTTCTATGTTAAGTTTCTGTCTGTCTGACTTGTCCATTGGTGAGAGTGGAGTGTTGAAGTCTTCTACTATTAGTGTGTGGGGTTTGATGTGCCATTTAAGCTTTAGTAATGTTTCTTTTACATATGTGGATGCTCTTGTATTTGAGGCATGGATGTTCAGGATTAAGACTTTATCTTGATGGATATTTCCTGTAATGAGTATAAAGTATCCTCTATCTCTTCTGATTGATTTTAGTTATAAATCTATTTTGTTAGATATTAGGAGAGCCAAACCCACTTGATTCTTAGGTCCATTTGATTGGAAACTTTTCCCCAACTCTTTACTCTGAGGTAATAAATGTCTTTGAGATTCAGGTGTGTTTCTTGTATGGAACACAAGAAAGGATCCTGTTTTTGTATCCATTCTGTTAGGTGAATTGAGTTCATTGATATTAAGATATATTAATGACCAGTGATTGTTAATTCCTGTTATTTTTCTGTGGTAGTTTGTTTTCCTTTTGGGGCTGGGGGGTTGGTGGTGTGAGGTTATCTGTTGCCTGTGTTTTTGTGGGTGCAACTAACTTCATTAAGTTGGAGTTTTCCTTCTAGTACTTCCTGTAGGGCTGGATTTGTGGATAGGTATTATTTAAATCTGATTTTTGTCATGGAATAGCTTGTTTTTTCCATCTATGGTGATTGAAAGCTTTGATGGGTATAATAGTCTAAGCTTGCATATGTGGGTTTTTAGTGTCTGCAGCACATCAGTCCAGGATCATTTTGCTTTCAAAGTTTCCATTGTAAAGTCAAGTGTAATTCTGATGGGTCTGCCTTTATATGTTACTTGGAATTTTTCCATTGTAGCTTTTAATATTTTTTTTTTATTCTGCATGTTTAGTGCTTTATTACATGGCGATAGAACTTTTTTTAATTTATTTTTTGGTTCAGTCTATTTGGTATTCTTTAAGCTTCTTGTACTTTCATAGGCATATCCCTTCTTTAGGTTGGGAAAGTCTTCTTTTATGCTTTTGTTGAATATATTTTCTGTGCCTTTGAGCTGGAGTTCTCCTTCTTCTATCCTTATTATTGTTAAGTTTGGTCTTTTCATGGTGTCCCAGATTTTCTGGATGTTTTATATTAAGAATTTCTTGCACTTAACATTTTCTTTGATAAATCTATTTCCTTTATTGTATCTTCAACACCTGAGATTCTCTCCTGTCTCTTGTATTCTATTATGCTTTCATTTATAGTTTCTGCTTGTTTACCAAGATGTTCTATTTCTCCAGAATTCCCTCGATTTGTGTTTTCTTGCCTGTATTTAAAATTTCAAACTGCTTGAACTATGTTTGCTTCACTTGTTTGATTTTTTTTCTTGGTTTTCTTGACTTTCTTTAGTGGATGTATTGATTTCTTCCAATTTTTTTGTCCTTTTTCTCCATTTCTTTAAGGGAATTTTTCATTTCCCCTTTAAGTGTCACTATCATCTTCATAAAGTTATATTTAAGGTCATTTTCTTTTGCTTCTTCTGGGTTAGGATGATCATGCCACCGGGTCCTGGTGTTGCCATATTGCTTTTTAGGTTGTTGAATATATTCTTGCATTGGCGCCTACCCATTTCTTCCTCCAAAATTGGTGTAGGCAGTGTCATTGCCTCTTTTCCTAATCCTTGCAGCTAGTGCCTGTGTCTCAGGGATCCTCTCTTGGAAAGACTGTTACAGTTGCTGTCTGTGTCTTAGGAAGCTGCTCCTAGTCTGCTGTGTGCAGTCACTGCATCTCAGGGAGCTGCTGAGGTCACACAGATGGGCGAGTTTGGGGGTAGAGCAGAACTTGTAGATTACAGGGTCTGATCAATTGGGGGGGGTGTTGGAGCAGCCTACCTGCAAGAGGCTTGCCTGTTGGCTGGCTAGTGAAGCTGAGGCAGTGGGGGAGGAACCTGTGGTTTTGCCCTGGAGCCTAGGGTCTAGAGACTGGGCTGTCAAGCTAGGGAACTGGTTACTTACCTTTTGGTTCACTCTGGATAGTCACAGTCTGTGCATCAGAGATCCTCTCATATTGTTTTGTTTCTATTTCATGAATTTATGCCCTGATTTTTACTATGTTTTTCTGTCTACTGGTTTTGTTGTTTTTAGATAGGGTTTCCCCTCATAGTCTTGGAATTCATTGTATAGATGAGATCTGCCTGCCTCTGCCTCCTGAGGACTAAGATTGAATGCATGCACCATCACATCTGGCTTCAACTGGGTTTAGATTTGGTTTCTTCCTTTTCCAGATTGCCTAGTAACAACATTAAGTCACTTATTTTTGCTCATTCTGATTATTTAATGTAGGCAATTAGGTCTACAAATTTCCCTCATAGAACTGTTTTCAATGTGTCCTATAAGGTATTTTGTGATATGTTTTCATTTAGCTCCAGAATATTCTATTTTTTTCCGTCCTTTCTTTTGTTCCTTCTTTCACCCATTCATCACTCAGTAGTGAGTTGTTTAATCTCTGAGTTTGTATATGTACTAGAAATTTGTTTGCTGTCAATTTAAGTTTTATTACATGGTGTTCAGATAGGCCATAAGGAGTTATTTCAATGTTTTTGAATTTGTTAAGATCTGTTTTGAGTGCCAGGATGTGGTCTACTCTAGAAAAGCTTCCATGAGCTGCTGAGTTGAATGTGTATTTTTTTAGTGTTTTGATAGAATATTCTATAGGGATCTGTTAAGACCATTTAATGTATGATGTCAATAAATTTTGATGTTTTTCTGTTTTCTTTGTTTGGTTGGTTTTTTTGAGACAGGGTTTCTCTATAGCTTTGGAGCCTGTCCTGGAACTTGCTCTGGAGACCATGCTGGCCTCAAACTCATAAGATCCACCGATCTCTCCCTCCCGAGTGCTGGTATAAAAGGCATGCACCACCATTGCCTGGTGATGTTTTCCTGTTATTCTTTGTCCAGATGACCTATTGGATAAAATGGGTATTGAAATCACCTATTAATGAGGTGATGTTGATCTGTTTTTAAACACAGCAGACACTTTTTTAAAAATGAAATTAGGTGCCCCAGAGTTTGGTGCATATTTGTTTAGGCTAGTAAGCCTTCTAGGCCTACTGTTCCCTTGATTAGATTGAAGTGTTCCTCTCTGATTAGTTTTATTTTGATATCTATCTTGTTATATATTTGGGAAGCAATGCCTATTGCTTACTGGTCCCTTTTGACTAAAATATTTCTGTCCTTCTACTCTAAGATGATGTCTATCTTTAAAAATGCTTCTTGTAGATAGCAAATAAAGTTTTGTTTCTTGATCCATTAAGTCAGTGTCTTCTGACTGGAGAACTAAAGCCATTGATATTTAAATTTATTGCTGAAATATAGTGTGTAATTTCAATTGTTATGGTGTGATGGGGGAGAGTCTTCTGGCTTGTGTTAATTTCATTGGTTAAATAAAGAGACTGCCTTGGCCCTTTAATAGGACATAAAATTAGGTAGGCGGAGTAAACAGAACAGAATGCTGGGAGAAAGAAGCTGAGTCAAGGAGTCGCCATGGTTCTCCCACTCCAGACAGATGCAGGTTAAGATCTTTCCTGGTAAGCGCAACTCGTGGTGCTACTTAAAGATTATTAGAAATGGGTTAAGAGGCTGAAACTAATGGGCCAGGCAGTGTTTAAAAGAATACAGTTTCCATGTAATTATTTCGGGGCATAAGCTAGCAGGCGGCTGGGGTGCTGGGGACGCAGCCCCGCCGCTCCTACTACAACAATGGTGTTGATATTTGGTAGCAGTGTTTGTGTTCTCAGTGGTGTTTTGTGTTTTAATACTTATGGCTTCATATTTCTTTCTCAATCTCTTTGCTCTCCTTTATTCCTCTCTTCAACCTAAAAATTGCTTCCTGTATTTTCTTTAGGTTTGGTTTGTTAGATATAAAAACTTTAAGACTGTCTATATCATGGAAAGTTGTTCTTTCTCCTACAATTATATAGTTTTTCTGTATATATTATTCTAATCTGGCTATCATAGTATTTTAGGATTTTGGATGTACTGTTCCAGGCCCTTCTGGCAGCTCTTATTCTGAGTTTTTCCTTTATATATGAGTTGTGTTTTATCTCTTGCAGCTTTCTGTAGGCTTTCTTTGATAAATATAATACTTAGATGTGCTATGGAGATTTTGTTGTCCATTTGGTGTTGTGTATGCTTCTTGTATCTGTATGGGTGTGTATGCTTTCTGAATCTAAAGTTTACTTCTATGATATTCTTTAAGTTCTGGTCTATGCCACTGACCTGGGATTTTTCTCCATCATCTATTCCTGTAATTCAATGGTTATTTTTTTTTATGATATCCCACATTTCTTGAATAATCCTTTCCTGTGGATTTTTTTAATTTTCCATACTATTTGGTTTAGAGTCTCTATTTTCAAGCCCTGATAGAATGCTTCTGCTTGGTTCATTCTGCTTGTAAGCCTTTTGAGCTTCCTAGTTATTAGATTTTTTCAATTCCATCTTCATTTCACCCTGAGTTCTCTTTAAATTTTTATCATCTTACAGAATTCTGTTCTCAGGCATTTATTATTTTCCTTAAGTTCTTTCTCCTTCATTTTATTGAGTTGTTTGTGTCTTATTTTAATTCTTTGAACTGTTTCTTAGTGTCTCCTTTAATTTCCTTGAATTCTTATGTGTCCTAGGGTTCAGATGGTTAGCTTTCATTGGCAAATATTTTGACAGGACTGTTAGGTTTTAGAGAAAATACTGGCTCAGTCTTTCATATTATTTGTATTTTTGCAATGAGATTTGGACATATGAACCTTTCTTTGTTAGTTCTAAGGTTGATATTAGTCAGGAAAATTAGGGCAGAAGAGAATATGTGGCTGTGTTGGACCTAGGGGTTGGAAATGACTTGAGTGAAATAAAGTCAGATAGACTGAGAGGCCTGAGCTAATGTACGGGATGTGCCTCCTTGTCTAAGGCTGGAGTGAGGGGGGTGGGATTGGATTGGGTGGAGAGGTTAGGTGAACCACAGGCAGGAGTGACGAGACTAGGCCAAGGCAGGAGAACTGGATATGAGATCAGAGCTAGATTTGCTGGGTTGGGGAAGGTCAGCGAAACTCACAGGCCTAGACCCTGGAAAAAGATGTAGGAAATCTGGCTAGGTGGAGAAGCTGGATGTGATATGGGAGGGACCTGAAAGTTGTGAAACATAGGGAAGTCTTGGCAAAAGCCTAAACTGTTGGGAGCCATGCAATCTAGACTTGGATCAGCATATGAATATCTATCCAGTGGGTTTCCAAAGGGCAAGGCCTCTGTGGAAATGGACTCTCACATGGCAAGGACCAGAAGTCCACCAGACAGGGTAGGAACTTGCAAAGTTAGTGCAGCTTGCAGGCTCTTTTCTCTCCCATTATATTGGGGATTCTTTGGGCAGTTGTTAGTTTTGTCAGTCACTCATGCAACTGCTGTAATTTTCCATGGAAAACCTGTTCTTTTCAAATATTTTTCCCTAAGATTCAACAGGGGGCTAATGTTTCTCAATTCTCTTATCTGGAATCACTAACTACAACTCCTAATTCTGAGAGTTTTACTGACTCAATAGAAACAGATATATATAAGAAAACCACATTTGGAACACTAACCATCTCTCACAGTCCTGGAAAGGAGAGTACGGCATGTATACACAAAATAGGGGGAAAGCCCTCAGGAATACACATAGTGCCAACTGTTGAGGGTAAGTTCCCTGGACATCAAGTATACAGAATCAATGACGATATCAGTATATTCTGATGGGAATAATACAATGTAAAGTATGGGATATATAAACCCATCTTTCCTATACATAGGAGCTTGTACTGGTGGAAAAACTGTGGTATGTGATGGGAAAAGAGCACTTTAACAAGGTCTGCCTTTTACAGAGAGATTGAGACATGGGACCCTCTTGTAGAAAAAGGAACTACTTAAATATATATCTTGCAACATGAAATAATTGTTTGGATTTGAATATTGTCCTTAAAGCATTGTACCCATGTTTATTACTTTTAACTTTGTAACCCTAAGAAGCTGACACTTTTGAATAGCTAATTTGTAGCTAACCGATTTTATGCTAAAGTTTTTTTTTTGTTGTTGTTTTTTTTGTTTTTCGAGACAAGGTTCTCTGTAGCTTTGGGCCCTGTCCTGGAACTAGTTCTAGTAGACCAGGCTGGCCTCGAACTCACAGAGATCTGCCTGCCCCTGCCTCCTGAGTGCTGGGATTAAAGGAGTGTGCCACCACCACCCAGAATTTTTGAGGCTTTATACTTAACACTTCTTAGATTTCTGAAACTGGAAGATCAGGTTATTGGTATACATGAATATTCTTTAAGGTAACTGAAATTCATTGATATATCAGAAAGCATTATCAATTATGGCTACTTTAGTCCTAGTACCAGAAGTGTCTAAAGCAAGCTTCAAACAAAACAAATGTAATGAGTGTCTTATAAGAGATTTAAAACGTTACATGGGACAAGGGAGCTCCACTGAGGGAGCAGGCCCAAGCCAGAGACCTCTGCCCTCTGCAGGACAGGTGTGAGTCAGGGACCTCAGAGGGAGAAAGCCCAAGCCAGAGACCTCTGTGGGAACAGGCCTGAGCCAGTGGCCCAAGGCAGCAACCTCGACAGGAACAGGTACAAGGGAGCTACCACTGAGGGAGCAGACCCAGCAAGAGACCTCTGCGGACCAGGTGAGAACGACTTCCGACTTCCGAGGGAGAAGGCCGGAACCAGCAACCTCCCCCGGAGCAGGCCTGAGCCAGCAACCTATGCCAGATCAGGCCCAAGGAAGCAACCTCAGCAAAAGCAGCACCAAGCAAGCATGGAGATGGGAGCAGGCCAGAATGACACCCGGAATTGCAGAGCAATCCCCAGAAGTACTGTGTGACCTCTGAGAACAACGAGTGACCTCTGGGGTGACTGGAACCATGGCTCTGACTGCATCAAGAGAAGCAACTGTCTGAGCCTTGGATCCACTGGGACCTGGAAGACTGATCACCAGCAACACAGCCACAACTACACTAATCAGTGGAAAATAAAAATTGACAAAGTAAGAACACACTCATAAAGAGCAACATGACACCAATAAAAACTAGTGGTCCTACAACAGAAGGACATGAACAACCAAATATAGATGAGCAGAAGAAAATGACCTAAAAAAAAAACTTTATTTATTTTTTTTATTTTGGTTTTTTGAGACAGGGTTTCTCTGTAGCTTTGGAGCCTGTCCTGGAACTAGCTCTTGCAGACCAGGCTGGCTTTGAACACATAGAGATCCACATGCTTCTGCCTTCCGAGTGCTAAGATTAAAGCTACCACCCAGCTAAAAATAACTTTAAAAGAATGTTTGAGGCCCTTAAAGAGGAAATGAAAAATTCCCTCAAAAAAATGGAGTGATCCCAAAAATTCTACCAAGAAACTTCTACAACTCATAAACACCTTCAGTGACATAAAAGGTTACAAGATTAACTCAAAAAAATCAGTATCCCTCCTTTACACAGATGATAAATGGATGAGAAAGAAATCAGAAAAACAGCATCCTTCACAATAGCCACCAATAGCATAAAATATCTTGGAGTAACTCTAACCAAACAAGTAGGAAGACCTGTATGACAAGAACTTTAAATCTTTGAAGAAATAAATTGAAGAAGATATCAATCCACACATCTATGAACACCTGATTTTTGACAAAGAAGCAAAAATTATACAATGAAAAAAAAAGAAAGCATCTTCAATAAATGGTGCTGGAATAATTGGATATCAACATGTATGTTGAGCCTCATGAGGCCAAGGCGTGAGGCCAGTGTAATTTCCAGAGCCTCACTCAAGTTTGGTGACCTGTCTCTAGTCATAACTTCTGCATATGAGTGACTCAGTCAGTCCGACCTAAACCCACCTCTGCCCAACCACTGCTAACATGGCAGGATATTACTGGCATTTCTTCCTTACTCCACCTCACCCCATCCCAAGACTCCTATCACAACCCTATATAAGTTCCTGCCTAATACAATTAAAGGAGATCCTGCTTCGACAGATTCCTGACTCTGTGTTTCTCTCCAGTGGCCATGAGGGAGGTCTGAGTTGTCAACACTCACCATCCCAATCAGCCCCAGGGAGAGACCAGTACCAGCTCTGCTTCAGCCCTATTTTCCAGAGAACCCAACATCCTAGAATAAAAAAATAGATTCATATCTATCACCATGCACAAAACTCATGTCCAAATAGATCAAGGACCTCAACATAAAAAACCACACTGAACTTCATAGAAGAGAAAATAGGAAGTGCATTTGAACACAATGGCACAGGAGACCACTTCCTAAATTTAACACCAACAGCACAGACACTGAGAGAAACGAATAATAAATGGGACCTCCGGAAACTGAAAAGCTTCTGTAGAACAAAGAACACAGTCAACAAGACAAAACAATAGCCTACAGAATGGGAAAAAATCTTCACCAACCGCACATCAGACAGAGAGGGCTGATCTCCAAAATATACAAAGAACTCAAAATTGGTCATCAAAAGAACAAATAATCCAATTTAAAAAATGGAGTACAGACCTAAACAGAGAACTCTCAACAGAGGAATCTAAAATGGCTGAAAGACACTTAAGGAAATGTTCAACATCCTTTAGTCATCAGAGAAATGCAAATCAAAACAACTCTGAGATTCCATCTTATACCTGTAAGAATGGCCAATATCAAAAATCCTGATAACAACTTATGCTAGAGATGATGTGGGGTACACATCTTTCATTGCTGGTGGAAGTAGAAACTGGTATAGCCCATTTTGATATCAGTATGGTGATTTCTCAGAAAATTAGGAAAACAACCTTCCTTAAGACCCAGTAATACCACTTTTGGGTATATACTCAAAAGTTGCTCTATCATACCACAAGGACATGTACTCAACTATGTTCATAGCAGCATTGTTTGTTATAGCCAGAACCTGGAAACAACCTAAGTACCCTTCGACTAAAGAATGGATAAGGACAATGTGGTACATTTACACAGTGGAGTACTACACAGCAGAAAAAATAATGATATCTTGAAATTTGCGGGCTGGATAGATCTAGAACACATCATATTAAGTGAGTTAACCCAGATGCAAAAAAACAAATATCATGAGTGGCTTTTCAACATAAAGCAAAGAAAACCAGACTACAATTCACAATACCTGAGAACCTAGACAACAATGAGGACGCTAAGAGAGACATAAATGGATCTAATCTACATGGGAAGTAGAAAAAGACAAGCTCTCCTGAGTAAATTGGGAGCATGGGAGAAGATTGAAGGGGAGGGGAAAGAAAAAAAAGGGTACCGGAGAAAAATAGATAGCTTAATAAAAACAATAAAAAATAAAACGTCACATGGGAAGGAGGAAGGCTATGGTACAGAGTATCTAAACAACTTCATAGAATTTCATTTCATATGTATATTTAAAATTCATTTCTTCAAAAGACAGCATTTTAATTACATTCAAATTATATTCATTCTACCAACAAACTCATCATTTATTTATAAGGTTAGATATTAGAAAACAGATGAAAATTTAAACAAGTTTTATTTTTTGAAAGTCCCTCCAAATTTAGTATCCTGAAAATTTCTACATATATACTTGAAAAGAAGTATATGTTAGATGGAAAATTATAAGTTTTTTGAATAGGAATAGAAATGTAATACACATACAATGAAGCATAATTCACTTTGGCTCAGTTTACAGGTATGCCTCAAAGTGTGTGAGTGAGTGGGTGGATAAGTGTGTGTGTGTACACATGTATGCATTCATATATTACATATTTATTTATATAACACAATTTTTAGTACAGGCAAAAGTCACAGCATATATAGTAAAGCAATGCACCAGTATGTTTTCTCAGAGAAAGTAGAAGAGTTCTCAAGATTTCATGCCAATCCATGATTTTCCAAATCTTTGTTCTCAAATATAGAACCAGACATTTGTTTTCTTTTTATCTTTAAATTAAATACATTTTATAATAATGACTCAAATGCCATGAAAATTACTGTCAAGCTTGCTCTATTTAGAGCTCAGTAATAAAGACACGTCTGTTGTTTTTGTCCTGTCCTTCTACTCTCTCTAAAAAGTCTCTAAGGAAATCTTTAATATGTGGTGGGAAAGGCATCAAACAAAGTTATTCTGAGATGGTAAAGAAATATGAGACTTGGTGTCCACACAGACTTAGAAAAATAAATGTCAATTTATATAAACCAGGTGAGAAAAAAGATTGAAAAATAAATGGAAGAAGACAAAGAACTGTGGTCTTTGTGAGCTTTAGTTTCAAAGATATACAGCAACCAATCTACCAATAGCTGCTGAGCATTTTTTAAAAACTTCTATAAATTTCCATAAATTTTAGTTTTTCTAAATTGGGTTTCTATAGCAAAACAATGATGCCATAATAGTAATAATAGTGTGTGAAGGTTGTTTCATGGGAAGAAGAAAAAAAGAATAGGTATACTGTACATCAGTGAAAAGGGGCAGGGTCAGAAAAAAAATTAAGCCTGGTCTGATCAAAGGCAGGGAGAAACTACCTTTCTTTAGATTTTATCTCATTCTTTAATCAGAGAAAAATAGTACCCCATTTGTTTACTTCTTTACTATATCCCAGACTAAAAATAACAGAATGAATAGCCCTTAAAATACACTAGTTCTAAAAGAGATAATTTAAATGTTTAGTTTTTCTGGTTGTTTAATGATATACCTAAAAATTCACTCTTCTAGAATGGTGCTTAGATGTACTGGTATATTTATGCCTTTCCTGAATTAAATAGTCAGCAGTAAGAGTTTGGCATCGCTGGGCAGTGGTGGCATGTGCCTTTAATCCCAGCACTCAGGAGGCAGCGGCAAGCAGATCTCTGGGAGTTTGAGGCCACCCTGGTCTACATACAGAGCTAGTTCCAGGACAGCCAATGCTACACAAAGAAATCCTGTCCAGAAAAACAAAAACAAAAAATACAAATAAAAAATAAATAAAAAATAAAAAGTTGTCATAATCAACTGAATATTTTAAAGAAATCTTTACATTTAAATTAAATTAAAATAAGTGCTGTTATTTATATCAAATATCAAAATTACTATTTCGTTCATCAGAAACATATAATTAACATTATATAGTCATTGCCTAAAATCACTACAAAAATTTAAATGATCCTTTCCTCTATATGAAAATGATGATTCTGAAGTAACACGCTAAGTTACAAAACCCATTCATGACACACAACACCTCATCAAGGTTTTCAACAAGTCAGTGCACTCAGTAGTTACAAGAGCCATAATGCTCTTCCACAGCCAGGAGTTCTGAAAAAGCAAAAAAGAAACAAAAAGAAAAAGAAAAAAGGTGAATAATCTGAAAGGCATCCCTAAGGATAACAAATACTGCAAGTAGTCCCCAAGCCAAATACCATCTAACCTGAATGTCAATGTCAATCAGCTGTCGCTTTCTCTCCCAATGGAAGACGTTCCCATAACTGGAGCAACTGTTCACCAACCTGAGGTTCTAGCTCCTAGATAAGTCATAAGTTAAAATAAACATTTAAAAAAATGGGCTCTTTTTTAAACCAGTAAAAAAAAGTGGATAAAAATGCAAAAAAAAAAATCACTTTAAATTTCACATTTAAAAAATCAGATGTTAGTATCAAACAAAACAGTACATACTATTTCTAATTCTCTGCTTTTAAAGAGTTGATATTCAGATTTAAAATTCTACTTCGTGTGAAAAATTTTGCAACTTTTGTGATGAAATAGTAACAGATTTCCACGTAATCAATTTAGAATTTTGTTTAGATAGAAACAACAAATTTTACCTTACTTGGAGATTCAGCAGAAGCACTCAATTTGAACTACTGAAGGTTTGAACCTAGATGTTTTGAGGCTTCCTCCCCAAGAAAGCATCTTAGGTGACTACATATTCCTACCTTAGATATTATTTAATGTAAATCAAAATTAATAAACTAAAATATTATATGAATAAAAAGAATGCCACCTTTTCATCTTCCAGTGGCATGGATGATACTCTGAAGATTACCTAGAAAGAAATCAACTATTTCCCAGGGTGGTTTGAGGTAGTAAGCCACAAAACTTCAGATAAATTACTGGATATAACTTTCGGTAAAACAAACCCCTGAACCTACTTTCTCCCATGTAACCTGGGACCAACAGCTTACTGTACTGTTAATAAGAAGAGATTACATGATGCTATTAGTACAATATTTTGCCACTATTCATTAATTCTCATCATATTACTAGTTTAAATGCACAGATGCAGCATCAAAAAAGCAAAGGTAACAGAAATAAAGCAAGGCATTAGAATTAAAAGGCTACTATTTATACAATGTGCTTAAACAACAGGGACACTGACGATGCTGTCAGTTTGAGACTGCAGTCAAATCACCTCACGATGGTAATCTGTTTCAGTCAATGTTCCACTAATAAGACAACAGAAAACTCCATGAAGTGACTTAGTGACTTAGGAAAGGTTTCATACAGCAAGAAACAAAACTTAAGAAAATGTTTTAAAAATCCGTAAGACACTTGCAAGCAGACTTTCATGTTATTTATAAATCAGAACTAGTTTTGTTCATGTGTATATGGCATATGCAATTGATATTAATACATATTCTCCTCTGAGCAGTAACAACCAAAAAAAAATATCAAAAGAAAAAACTTAAGATGCCAGCATATACCTGCCCATCTCTGCTTATCTGCACTTTCTTGTTGTCATTCCAAGGATTGAGCAAATGGTGTGCAAACTGAAAGGGCAGGCTTTCTTTGCGTATCCACTCTACTTTAAATACTCCACCTAGTCCAGCTGAACCCCAGTCCTGGCTCTTCTCTCTTCCTATCTCAGAAGACATCCTAGAAAATCCCTGCATAAAAAAATGAAAGGAAGAGGAAGCAAAGATGATATTAAGAAAATTGGGATCTTGGGGGTGGGGTGGGATGGGGGTAAGGGGAGATGGGGAGAGAAAAGGGAGAAGGGAAGGAGGGGGGAACTTGGGGAAAAAGGATGATTGAGATAAAGGAAGGTTGGATAGGGGAGCACGGAAGCACAATTCTTAGTTAAGGGAGCCACCTTAGGGTTGGCAAGAGACTTGAACCTAGAGTGGCTCCCAGGAGCCCAAGGCAATGTCCCCAGTTAGTTCCTTGGGCAGCTGAGATAGGGAACCTGAAATGACCCTATTCTATAGCAATTCTGACGAATATCTTGCATATTACCATAGAACCTTCATCTGGTGATGGATGGAGATAGAGACAGAGACCCACACTGGAGCACTGGACTGAGCTCCCAAGGTCCCAATGAGGAGCAGAAGGGGGGAGAACATGAGCAAAGAAGTCAGGACCACGAGGGGTGCACCCACCCACTGAGACAGTGGAGCTGATCTATTGGGAGCTCACCAAGACCAGTTGGACTGTGACTGAAAAAGCATGGGATAAAACGGACTCTCTGAACATGGCGAACAATGAGAGCTAATGAGAAGCCAAGGACAATGGCACGGGGTTTTGATCCTACTTAATGTGCTGGCTTTGTGGGAGCCTAGCCAGTTTGGATGTTCACCTTCCTAGATATGGATGGAGGGGGGAGGACCTAGGACTTACCATAGGGCAGGGAACCCTGACTGCTCTTTGGACTGGAGAGGGAGGGGGAGAGGAGTGGGGGGAGGGGGAGAAGGGTGGGAGGAGGGGGAGAAGGGTGGGAGGAGGGAGAGAAGGGTGGGAGGAGGGGGAGAGAAATGGGAGGCTGGGAGGAGGTGGAAACTTGGTTGTTGTTTTTTTTTCCTTTTCTCAATAAAAAAAAAGATATCTGTATCCTTTTGTTTTGTTTTGTTTTTAGTTATAAACTTATTGGCCCATTAACTTGGGCTTCTTATTTACTAATTCTTATAACTTACATTAGCCCTTAATTCTTATCTGAGTTAGCCACGTGGCTTGGTAACTTTTTTGGCAAGGCAGTCACATTTTGCTTCCTCTGCATCAGGATCACGACTGCAGAAAGAATTTTCCTCTTCCCAGAATTCTCTTGTTCTCATCACCCTGACTCTACTTCCTGCCTGGCTAGTGGCCAATCAGGATTTTATTAAAATACAATTGACAGGGTACAAACCATTGTCCCACAGCAAAGTAGATTTTTAGTTTTATAGTTCACCCTTAACATAAATTCTCCATCTCTCTTTTTCAGGTGTCTCTCCTCTGCACACACACAAAGTGCTCCTCTTTGCTTTGCACTGACATTTGGAACCATTGATGCTTAAGATTTACTTGGTACTGGAGGATACTGCGATTCATGACCACGGGAACTTGTATGGGCCTTGCTTACACTACAGTTTCAGAGCATTAGTTCATTATCATCATTCTGAGGAGTATGGCAGCAGATAGACAGATATGGGGTCAGAAAGTAACTGAGAGTTCTACATTGGGTTCTTTGGTCACCAGGACTGAAGAAGACACTGGACTTGGCTTCACCTATTGAAACCTCAAAGTCTACCCCACAGTGATACACTTCCTCCAACAAGGCCATTCTTCCTAATCCTTTCAAATAGTGCCACTCCCTGGTGACCAAGATATCTGTATCTTTCTGATAGGGATAATTATAATTTTAAAGAATTTTAAAGAAAAGATACAATATTAAAATAATACAAATTTATCAAGAACCAAAAAACCTTTATCAAATTTTGGAAGATAAATAAATTCTAGCCAAATGTAATTTCAATTATTAATAGTTTCTAATGTATCAACAGTTGTAAGCCAGCATTTATTATATAAAAATAATCATCAAACTTGTAGTTTTTATTTATGAATACTATAACTATGAAATAATTCAAAGGTTTGCAAGTTAAGTCAAAGGTAGTTAAGAAACCATCTCTGAGACAGAGATGGCTCAGTGGTGAAGAACATTAGCTGGTTCTTCCAGAGGACCTGGGTTCATTTCCCACCGCCCATATGGTGGCTCAGGACCATCTATAACTCTGGCTCCAGGGGAGCTGACTCTCTTCTGGCGGCTACAGGTACTGCATGCATGTGATGCACAGACAGATTGAGGCAAAACACCCATATAATATAATTTTGAAATTTCTTTTAAAAAGAAGCAGGTCTTTTCATTGTTCATAAATTTCCAGTCCACATAAACATCTTACAAAGGCAAAGCTTTACGGCATTTCATCCACTGACACATGCAAAGCTGCTGTCAGCAGGAAGGATGACTCATCTGGAAACACTCTAGGTCAAGGGAAAGCACAGTTCTGACGCCCCCTTGCAGAAATGTGAAATCAACCTCACTCCCAGTCAAACCACAGACAATTCCATTATGCCCCAATACAATAAAAAGCTAGGATTTGGTTTTGGTTTTCTCTGAATTTGAGAGCATAACCTACAGGCAAAATAAATGTCATTTCATTGATTCAGGATGGCTCACCTGAAAATGTCCAGATCCTTGAACAGAAAATACCAAGTAAACCATGCTGCTCTCCCAAAATGCTCGATTTAGCTTCCGCTCATTACTTGGAGTTGTAGACCAGATACCCTTCTGTTGAGAAATTTCTAGGTTTCTCAGATTGCTACTTTTCATTATAAAGTAACGAACAGGCATGTTTGGTCTTGGTGAAGGAGATTTTGAGCCCTATAAAAGAATGCATACGTTCTTGAAAGGTAATTTGACCTTTCAAAGCCAGTAGGCTCTCATAAATAACATTTTCATAAACACGTAAACTTTACCAAATATTCAACAAATGTAAATAGTTGTCATGCTTTAAACCTTTACAAGGCTTAATAAAACTGAGGTTAAAAAGCCAGAATGAAGCACTTATTTCCAAGTATCCAAAATGCCTGGCATCAAGTGAGGAACTTTATTAGTTTTATTTTACACTTGGGGTAAATTTTCAGAAAATGTTTTTAAAACTTACCAATTCTAATAGCAAAACTAATATCTCTCCAGTTTACTGTCTGGCGATTTCAAGACGACAGGGTGGGAACAGTCCAGTACTCTCACTGAAGCTTAGACAACAAAGGGACTAGAGTAGGCACAGCAATGTAAAACAGAGTTGCAGTTGCACAAAGAGCTCCAGAATTGCAGAAGGGTTCCCAAAAGTGAACAGCTAGGCAGTGATCTGATCAAGAGTTCAAAGAAATGTGCCACGAGTAGGCAAAGAATGGATGGAAAGCAGTACACCAAATAATTCCCATGTTTTCCACATGGATGGGAATACTTGATATCCTCAGCCAGAGCAGACACCTTATAATATACAGTGCACCTGCCCTTAAAAGGGTCAAACCTAGGTACTGGAAAAAAAAAAACAACTAATACCAGAACAAAGACCGCTCAGGACCCTACTATAACACTTCTTTCAATCAAACCTCAAAAGGATTAAACTGGCAAGATATCTCAGCAAGGTAAAGTGCTTGCCAAGAAAACATGATGGCCTGAGTTTGATCCCTAGAACCCTGGTGGAAGAAGAGAACTGACTCCTGACAGTTGTCTTGGTATGTGAGTGCATACATGTACATGCATATACATGACCACACACACAAATAATTTTTATAAGCTAAAAAGTATTAAACTAATTGTAACTAACCTAGATAAAATAGAACAAAGCCTAACACTATTCAAAGGAACACACATAAAAAAAAATCTAGAAGCCAAACAAATTGATAAGAAATGCAAAGAAAATAAAAAATAGGACCCATAGCCAGGGGAAAAAATCAATACATGTAGACTCACATGTCAGATTTCAGAAACAGTAAACAAGAATGGTAAAGCACCTATTATAAATTGTGTGAACAACGTTTAAGAAAACTAAAAAAAAAATGAATACTAGAGAGGTATTTTATAATGGCAGGAGATATTAAAGACACATGGAGAAAATAGTAACTGCAAATAATAACATTACAAAAAACAAAAATAGTTTACACTCAAAATAAAAATATCACCGAATGAAGTGATAGCAATAAAACTACCTAAAATGAAGTCAAGAGGGAAAAACGATTAGAAAAAAAAGAGTATCACAGAACTAGGAAATACTGAATGTCTTATATACACATAGACAGATGTAAATACACACATAGATATTTAGCAAGAATTCCAGAAAAGAGGGGACAAAGGGTAGATATGAGAAATAATAGACTTAAATTTTCTAAGAACAGATAGAAATTACAGATATACAATTGAAAACAAAGAGGATCAGAAGAAGCACTATCAAAATCCAGTTCCTCAAAATCAGTGATTAAGGAGAAAATCCTAAGTGCAGCTAAAGGAAAGCAGACATAATAATGACTAAGACATGAAAACAATAGCGAACCTCCCACCAGTAGTTCCTGCGTTCTAAACACTTTTCCTTACATCCACAGTAAGGGTGGAGCTCATCCCACATCAAAGAGCTTTTTGTAGTAGTCACAGGCTATTACAGAGATACACAGCTGGTTAAAATGCAAAGAATAACCATGGGATTCCCAGCCCCAAATGGCACATATACAATTCAACACCTATACCTAAAGCTCAAGGAGTATCACTAAGAGGGGACAGAAAGATTCTAAAAGTAACAGGGGACCATGGTACCTGCTGATAGATATTGCCTTATAGACATGACAGGGAATCTACACCCATGAAATCTCAACAATATAGTTACTTAAACAATGCCTGCAGAAACAAAGTACTAGTTGACATGACTATGTAGAAGGGGGGATATTTTGCAAGCCCTTGCCCTTAGATGAAGGGCTATGGGCAATCAATGACTGATAAATAAAGGAGAATCAGTTTTCTTCAGGGATCAAGCCCCTGATAGTTATGCAATCCCAAGTGGTCAACTCTAGCATAGTAAGTTATGTGTGTGTAGGTATATGTGTACATATGTGTAACAATAATCATACAAGAAAAGAACATGAATGTGAGAGGGAGTGGGGTGGGCACAGGAGTTGATGGACCAGGGAATGTTAGGGATAGAAATAATTTAAACATAGTATTCTTGTATGAAATTCTCAAAAATAATTCAATTTTAAAATGCCTTTACTGGTGAGTTCTACATAAGCATAAGGAAGAAATAATACCAATTCTACACATGTATTTCAAAATTGTGAAAGTGATTATTTCACAACTAATCTCATGAGAACAGTATTAACCTGGTGTCTTAGTTATTGTTCTAATGCTGTGAATAGACACCATGACCAAGGCAACTCTTACAAAAGAAAGTAGTTAACTGGAGGTTTGCTTACAGTTTTAGAGGTTTAGTTCATTACAATCATGGTGGGGTGCATGGTGGCAGGTAAGCATGGTGCTGAAGTAGTAGCAGAGAGCTTTACATCCTGACTCAAAGGTAGCAGACAAAAGAGAAAGAAACTGGGCTTGGGGCAGTCTTTTGAAACATCTAAGTTCATCCCCAGTGACACACTTCCTCCAATAAAGCCACACCTTCTAATCTTTCTAATCCTTCTCAAACAGTCCATCCACCAAGTGTGGATAAGCATTCAAATATACGAGCTTATGGGGGGAGGTCATTGTTATTCAAACTATTACACCTGGTTTCAGAACTCTACAAAAGTATCACAAGAAAAAAAAAGTACTAAACAATATCCCTCATGAACAATACTGATGACAAAATCCCTTGCAGAAAAATTTTGACTCAAAATCAAATCCAGCCATATACAAAAAGGCTGGCACGCCTGAAATACTGTGGTGATTTGAATATGAATGGTCCCCATACATTCATATATTTGAGTGCTTGGGTCAACAGGGAAGGGAGCCCCTTGATAGGGATTAGGAAATGTCGTATTGTTGGAGCAGGAGGAAATATGTAACTGGGGGTGGACTTTGGGGTTTCAAAACCTCAAGCCAGGCCCAGTGTGTGTGTCTCTGTCTACTGCCTACGGACCTAGATGTAGAACTCTTGGCTACCATGTGGGCCTGTGTGCCACCATGCTCCCTACCATCAAGAAAATATACTAACCCTCTAAAATGTAAGCCAGCCCTAGTTAAATGCTTTCTTTTTATAAGAGTTGCTATGGTCATGGTGTCTCTTCACAGCAACAGAACACTAATACAAGTAAAAGTGTCATAAAATGAACAAAACTTACCATCTACAAATGATTCAGACAAAATATGTAAAAAGAACACTGAACTTAATTTTGATTCATACTCAAAACCAAGAAACTAGGTCCAAAAGGAAATGTTTATAGTTACAGTACATCAAATGGTGAAATGCTTAATGACTTCCTGCTAAGACCAAGGCAATGGTTACTCTTCCCAATACTTACACAACATTTTATAAAAAGGCCCTAGTCAGAGAAATAAGGGGAAGAGGAATAAACAGGAATCAGATTGAAAAAAAAATTGTGGAAAGTAAAGGTAAAAATTATTAGAAAGTAAAATTACATTTATAAATGTAAGTCATGAAAAAGGCAAGGAGCTACACATATCTACAGTCAGAGCTGTTTAGGAGAAAAAAGTGACAGGTCAGAAAATGAATACTAACTACAAGTCTCATTACACTCTACATAATCAAGTCAGTGTACAACCAACAAAAGAAAAACACTTATCAATGAAACTCAGTAGAGTCCAATAAAAAGATCATATATTTATGATCAAAATATTTGTAACAAATATACCGAAGTAATATAAGGAGATGGTGATATTTTTGGAAAATGATACTAGAACAATTGTATAGATAAGAAAAAATTTTAATCTATGTGAAAAGAAGTAATTTGAAGTGGAAACACATACCTAAATGTAAGAGCTCTAACTGTATAATTTCTAGAAAAAAACAGAATATTTTTGTTATATTAGATTATGCAAAACCTCCTTAGTTTATAAAAAGTAAGTCATAAGTGAAAAAAAACTGATGAAATAGATTCAGTTAAAACTAGAAACACTACAACCCCAATACTAGCAGTCTGATCTCTGTGAGACAAAGAACAGCAGCCTGGTCTGCATAGCAAGTTGAAGGTCAGCCAGGACTACACAGTGAGAACCTAACTCAAACCAAAAAAAAAAAAAAAAAAAATCTATAAATAGTTGTTCTTCAAAAGAAGGTTAAAAAAAAGCTACAGGTTATAGAAGAAAAACAAAACATGTTAAAACAAATGCCCTAAATATATACAAAGTTTGTATAACTTAATTTAAAAAAAAGGTAACCAGGGGCCTCTCAGGGAGTAGGCAGGAACCAGAGACCTTTGCAACCTGGGCCCAAGCCAGGAACCTCTCAGGAGCAGGCCCAGACCAGAGACACTTACGAAAACATGACTGAGTCAGCAACCTAGACCAGAGCAAGCCTGAGACAGCGAACACCACAGAAGCAGAACAAACCTCAGGAGCGCTGAGTGACCTCCAAGAACACAGAGTGACCAATGGGGTGACTGGAACAGTGGCCCTGATTGCACCACAGGAGCAACCATCTGAGCCTTAGATTCACTGGCACCTGGAAGACTGATCACCTGAGAAAGAGACAGCCCCAACTACACCAATCAGAGGAAAAGATAGGTAGACAAGGTAAGAACACACATAACACCACAAAGAGCAATACAACACCAGTAAAAACTAGTGGCCCTACAAGAGCAAGACTTGAATAATCAAATATAGATGAAGCAAAAGAAAATGACCTGAAAAATAACTTTAGGAGAATGTTTGAGGTCCTTAAAGAGAAAATTAAAAATTCCCTCAAAGAAATAGAGGAAAAGACAAACAAAAAATTGAAAGACATCAACATATCCATACAACAAAATACTCTTAGACAAAGAAAAAGTAAAACGCAGACCTACATTCAACAGTACAAGTGAATTTCAAAGCACTTGCATTAAGTAAAATAAACTAGACACAGAAAGCATGATTCCACTTACAAGCCACTTAAGAAAAATGAGCAGTGGTTACTGGTGCACTAGGGTAATAAGAATGTTAGGTATATGACTATAGTATCATTATAGTTATACACACTTCGAAAATTTGCACAATTGTTCAGTTTAAACTGATCATCTTTCTATTACTTATATTTATTTGTGTGTGTGAGGAGGGCATGTTCATGTCACAGCATACTCGTGTGAAAGCAGGACAACCTGCAGGACTCCATTCTCTCCTGCCAGCCATCTTGGTCCCAAGAATCAACCTGAGATCATAGGATTGGTGGAAAGCACTTTTACTCACTGAGCCATCTCAGTGGCCCATAAACTAGTAAGTTCTTTGAAAAAAGATGTACCTTAATAAAGTGGTTTAAAATACCCTACAAAATAAGACTTAAGAATAGAAATGTAATCTCTTTTTTCTTAGCAGGTGTTTAGAGACATTGTTCACTAAAATGTAAGGATCTCATAAATACTTTCTTATCCATGTACTAGTAACACAGATAAAAAGAAACATGTCCTGAACATGTGAAGCCATTCACATCATCATTTTTAAAAATAGTTTTCAATTCCATATCAAGATTTTCTATCTTCTATATTTCGTTTTTTTGATTTTTATTTCATTTGTTTTAAATAATCATTGAACCACAGAAAACACTTGAATTATAAACCAAAATTATTATCAAGGTGGAATTTTTGTTCTAACCAAAACATTCTATAGAAATAAAGAAGAAGAAAAACAGGCTGTATGTCTGTCCGCCATTAATAAATAATCAGATTTAAAATACATTAAGTGCTAGTAATGAGAACACAGTCCACAGTAACAAAAGTACAAGTTTTATGGTTCTGTATAACTATGTACACGAGATGTGCTGTGAACCCACTCCTTATTACACAGACTGGACGTCCTACCTTCCCTGAGGATGGAGGAGAGGGACTAGCACAAGGACTTGGGTAACTGCTGCTGTCTGTAGATTTCACAGATGATTGATCTGATCGGTCATCAGTGCTCCGTTTAGGATGTAAAATTCCTCTGTCTTTGTACTTCTGAGGTGGATGTAAGGCTGGAGATGGAGATTTCATCAGTACTCTTGAGCGAGAAGAAGCACAGGTCAGTTATACATGAGTTTATAGTACAAAGGGAATGCTATTTCAATCTAAAACCCCAATGACATAAAATGTATGTAGTACTTTAAGGGAATTTCATTTTTCTATTTACATTAGTAAAAAATAAAGAATGAACTAGAATGGGCTAGGAGTGTAACTTAATGATATGAAACTTACCTAGCATGCCTAAAGTCTTGGGTTTGATCTCCAACACCCCAATGAATAAATAAATATGTAAACACACACACACACATACATATATATATATATGTGTGTGAATGAAACAGTTGAGGGATAGGAAGATGGCCCAGTTAGTGAAGTACTTGTTGCATGTTGAGATTTGAATGCAAAATGTCCCCACAGGCTCTTCTGTTTGACCACTGGTACCCAGCTGTTCAGGAAGGTTATGGATACTTTAAAAACTGAGCCTTGCTAGAAGAAGTAAGCCACTGAAGACAAGCTGCTCTGAGGCTTTATAGCCTCGCTACACTTCTTGTTCTTTAACAAAATATGACCAGCCAACTTCCTGTTCCTATATCCATGCCTGGCATGCCTTTCCTCCCTGTTGTCATGTCTTTCCCACTATGGGTTCTATCCATCATGGAAATGGAAGTCAAAATAAACTCTCTCCTCTAAGTTGTCTTTGTCAAATATTTTATCAGAGCAACACAAAAGAAACTAATCTACCATGCAATCATAAGGACCTGAACTCAATCTGCATTACCAACATAAAAAGCTGGTGTGTGTAATCTCAGAACTAGGGTATCAAAGAGGTGCAAATCCCTTGATCTAGCTCTCCAGCTAGAGAAAGAAATTAGGTCTACATTCACTGAGAGCCCTTGTCACAAAAGTGAAGGCAGAAAACTACTAAGGAAGATCTCCAATATCAATTTCTGAAATTGACACAAATACACATTTGTGTGTGCACAAACACCCCCCCCCACATACTCCAAAACAACCACAGACTATAGGATATATTTAAAAAATGAGGTAAAACCACATTTTGAAAAATCAGAAACAGTATTGTGAAAAATAGACTTAAAAATAACAAAGAGACTAAAATCTATATACAAGAACAACACTAGATGAACATACAACCCTGTGCATGACACTGAACTTTGTTAAATTAAAACATTATCTTAATGAACTCTAAGATTCTTCTAAAATTCTACAAATACCATGTTATTTTTTTTAATTTTTTAAAAACTGTACAGTATGTACTGTGGTACAATCAGACAATATATTCTGGTTTCAGTGTAAAGTTTCTAATACCATCTAAAAATACTCTTGCTAAAACAAGGGATATAATCAAACCTTGAAGCTTACCACTAATTTACAAAGAATAAACAGAGTATAAGATTTAATTATGCTGGCTAAAATCAGACAAGTCCAATATATTGGACATCTCACAGTAACACTGACCTAATTTCTTCCAAAAGGTAAGAGGAAATACTCCATATGGCAATATATTAAAGAAGCTTAACATCCTACCTAGTACAAACCCTGGATTCAAATGAATATACAACTTACAGCAAGTGGGAAAATTGCAGTTTTGCAGGAATGAAGAAAATAATACCTGCTTTCTTCACTGTTGTTGCCCACACATAGAATAGGTACTCAGTGCATCAGTGAAGAGGGAGTACTGACAGTACATAGTGATACACAAAACCTGATCCATAAAGAGTAATGCCAGCATTTCCTATTCAGCATGTCTAGGAAAAAATGTCATTTGACATGTGTCCACTAAAATGGATCACTTTAGAATTTATTATCTTTATAAGAGACCTTAAATTTATGAATTCTGGGTATGTAACATTTTCAGTTTTTTCTTGAAAGAATGACTTTACTAAATAATTCACACTCCCTTAGTACTTACAAGAGATATCTTAAAGTAATAAACTCCATTTTATTGTGATGTTTTACATACACTACATTACGTGTGACTATGAAGTAGTATAAACAGTTCATTGTCCTAGAGAAAACATACCCATCTAAATAAAATGCCATATTCACCTTTCTGCAGTAGTGGATCCATCAGCAAACTCGGTGTCAGTTGAACTTTTCCTACTGTTATTGGATCTCCAAGAGGAAGCCAAAGGAAGTTCTTCTGAAGACATGGGTCTTGGCCTCTGGCCAATTCCAGACGGTTGCTGTAAACCTGCAGACTGTTCTTCAGTGCTTAAAACAGCTATAATTGCTCGTATAGTAGCTTCATCTACTTGAGACCAAGGTTTAGATGGAGCTCTCATTCGGCGTAAAAACAAGCTATGCCATTTCTGTCTGAGCTGCAGCAATAAACTGGCAGCCTGTAATCAAAGCATCCTCAGTTCAAATACAAGCAAAATGTGTATCATATATGTAAAGAAGGTTCTTTACATTAGTTATGGTCTGTAACTGTTTGTATAAGGAACTCTCTTACATTCAATATAATTTTCCATTCCTTTCATTCATTCTGTTACATACATGAAATTTTTAGTCATCATATTCTAGGCACTATAGACACAGACGGAAACAAATAGCTTAAAAAAGGCAACAGTAAACACTGCAGGTGACAGTGTGTGGTTAATACTGGAAAAGCAGCAGTAAATAAGGGAAAAATGACTTAGACTATTCATATTATGCTTTAGCATCTAAGAGCACCAATTGATGGTGGCCAGCATGCAAATGGATGCATAAGAAGGCCTAATCTAGAAATAGACTTGAGAGACGCAAGTGCCATCAGTTCTAAATCTAAAGAGAAATAACTTAGCAGGAAATGTGTAGAGTGAGAGTGAAGAAAAGAGAAAGGCACTTTGAAGGTGAAATTTCAGTTAAGGTACAAGTACCTAAAATTTAAAGCAAAGCACACATGTTTAAAAAGAAATGATTACAAAGGAAGAAGAGTAAAAAAGGATTGACTTTATTTAAGACAAAGAATTTGGAGCAGGATTCAGGAGGGGAAATGGAGAGGAGCAGAATTAGAAAGGAGAGGCGACACACAATAGTGCCAAGTGGGAGAGCAGCTTATCAAAGACAGACTGGCATATAACACGGAAATGCAGTTTCAGTGAAGTAAAGGGCGGAAGTGAATGGGAACTAGACTGCACTATGCTCATGTGATACATACATGAATAAATGGAGTGATGATTAACAGAGAGCTAGCCAGTGCTGACC
Source organism: Microtus pennsylvanicus (assembly GCF_037038515.1). Lineage (NCBI taxonomy): Eukaryota > Metazoa > Chordata > Mammalia > Rodentia > Cricetidae > Microtus > Microtus pennsylvanicus. The sequence goes on from NC_134582.1 coordinate 38,434,116, forward strand.
ACTGACAGCTCAGCTGTGCCCCTAGATGGACAGAGAATGATTATAAAAAACAGACCCAGAATAATGAAAAACTGTGTCAAAGAAATCTTAAAATTAAAAAACAAAAATTTTTCTCTCCCAATTCAGTTATGAAAACAAAATGAACTCATTTCTCCAAGAAATGGCAAAAATAAATGGTGCCCTGTAACTCAATACTCAATAGTTTACATACCCAGAAATACTAAAATATTACTACTGTGGCTTAGATGGTTTTGGTCCCTCTCAAAATTTAATGTGGAAACTTTGTACTCAATGCAACGGTACTGGGAGATGTGATCTTCAGAAAATGACAATGGTTAGTTAGATATCCTTCTAAAAGGATGACGCGTCTAAGTCTTATGTCCTTCAGCGTCCCATCATACATGGACACACCATTCTGCCCTGTGTAACCCGCACCAGCACCCTGATCTTAGACTGAGGACTTTCTGATTTTCAAAAATTATTCAGCCCACAGAACTGTGTTATAACAGCAGCACAAACAGAGCAAGACAATAGTCACACATAAATGCAGGGCTGCATCTATGTTGGTTTAGTCCTCTGACAGAACAAAAACCCAGGGTGGCAGAGAATGCATGAAAGCTCTATGAAAACTGAAAAACAAGCCACAAGTATTTTCTACCATTATGGGATCAATATCAAAGATAAAAATTTTAACATGCTACTTCAATTAATATTAATTACAAAAAAAATATATGTCCTATTAAAAAGCAACTTACCTCTGGCTCTAATTTGAAATTAAGCCACTCGTCAAGTTTCAAAGCAGCCAGATTAGCAGTGGTTCTGTCCTCCATTTCACTGTCACTACTATCATTGGGAATGCCATCCGCTGTCACAGCACACATGGAAAAAATCAATCACTTTACTTTCTCACAAAACAGCAAAACAAAAATCTGTATGTGCAAAACTCCCTTCTACAGTCTAACAATTCATTTAGGAAGTTCATCTAATCAAAAAGATTATGTTTAATTTAAATATATAAAATATGGGCCAAAAAGATGGCTCAGCACTAAACAAGCATGACATGTTGTTTGATGTCCAGAACAACAGTGGAGGAAAAGAACAGACTCCAGAATTATGACCAATCTTTATAAAAGCTATCAATATTGCTTAAGCTAATATTGATACTGTTTGATAAAACATACTGAACTTCCTGAATTAAAGTTTTTAAAAAATGCAGCTGAATTCAGAAAGGAGTACAAGAAGACAAAAGCAGTGACAATTATCAAAAAATACCTTACAATATAAAGGCAACTAGAGTTATGGGTAGGTCCTTCATTAACAGATACCGATTTATTGGTAAATAAAAATATTAAATGAGTGTCCAGTATAAATGTAATAGTTACATTAAAGAAGATAAAAGAATATACACAAAACTTACATAAAGATTCCAAATTTAATAGGCATTTTTAAGCATTCTAGAAAACTATATACAAGTATTATTTAATAAATGGTACAGATAAGGGAGAAACACTCCCCAAAGAGGAGAGGGAATATATTAAATCAAATCTACCCATTGAGAAAAATAAATCTAAAATACAAATTAAAAAAATAAAAACAATATTCATGGAAGCAACAGAAAAATTATATTTTCTCAGCTCTGAAAGTATATAGTATAAGATTAATCAATCTGAATATACAGTAATTGAAACAACTTTTTGTGTGACAAAAAAAGGCTAATACCTTTAAAGCTATAAAGCCATATTCCTAGGTTGAGAGGATTATTACTTTAAAAATGCCTTACTGTTAAAAACAATCTACAGATTTCAATGCAATATCTACCAAAATCTCAAGGACATTCTTTATAGAACTAAAGAAAAATATACTAGAAGTCATATGGAAACACAAAAAACTATGGGCACCAAAAGACTTTAAGCAAAAAGAGGACAGCTGAAGATTTCAACATTATTTAACCTCAAACTATACTAGGGAGCCATAGTGGTAAAGACAACATGGTACTCTCACAAAGACAGACTTGTAACAGATGACCAAAGGACTGTAACAGACAAGCCAGAGATAAACCCAAGCAGTTCTGGACAAAGGTAACAACAACAACAACAACAACCAAAAACCACTTGAAAATAGAAAGCCTTTGCAGCAAATCTTGCTTACAAACTTGATATCTACTTGCAGGATGAAATTAGATATGTAGCTCTCATTCTGCACAAAAATCACCTTAAAATGGATCAAAGACCTTAACTTAAAACAATAACCTCTTAGAATGTTAAATTAAAAAAAGAAGGACAGGGAAGGCACTTCAAGACACCTGCAGTCCTGGAGAGAGTCCCCACAGTGCAGGACAAAGCCTCCACAGCTGGTAAGTGTGACTACAAACAATTACAACTCCCCCCCCCCCCACAGTCAACAGACAGCCTTCAAAAGAGGTAACTTTCTAAAGTAAATAAAGGACTTCAAAAATCAAAAACAAAACAAACTCCTGCCAATCAATATTGGCTAATAACCTGAACAAAGTTCTCAAAGAAACAGCACAAACAAGCACTAAACAGAAATGCAAATTAAAACTACACTGAGAGTCTATCTCATCCTTGTCACAATGAGCACCACCACCAAAAAAAAAAAAAAAGGACAATAAACGCTAGCAAGGATGAACAAAAAGAGGAGCCCTTATTTAGAAAGACCACTGTGGAAATCAGTATGTTGGCACCTCAAAAGTATAGAATTAGTATACGCCCAGTTATATCAACCATATGCACATATCCAAATGTTCCTTGCATACTGACGTGGGATTCCCCTCTGTATGCTGTGAATATCACTGGTTGATAAAGGAACTGCTTTGGGCCTATAGCGGAGCTACAGGGGAACAGAGCTAGGCAGGGAAAACTAAACTGAATGCTGGGAGAAAGGAGGTGGAGTCAGAGAGAAGCCATGTAGCCCAGCCGGAGACAGATGCCCAGAACTTTAGCCAGTAAGCCACAGCCATATGGCAATACACAGATTACTAGAAATGGGTTAAATTAAGATATAAGAGTTAGCCAATAAGAAGTCAGAGCTAATGGGCCATTATAATATCATTTCTGTGTGGTTATTTTGGTTCTGGTTAGCCAGAATGAATAAGCGGCCTTCCTCCAACAGCATTCTTCTGTAGAGATGTGTTTATACTATTCTTTTCATAAGAGCAAGGAAGTGGAATCAGCCCCGATATGCATCAACAGATAACAAAAGATATGGTACATAAATACAATGGAAGTTGTTCAACCACAAAGAAAAATGAAATCTTCAGAAAAATTAAATTTGCAGAAAAATCTGTGCAACTGGAAAACATTACGTTAAGTAAGGTGAACCCAGGCTCAGATATCAGCCTCTATGCAGATCCTGGCCTCTGTTATCTAAATGATAGTAAATGGGTAAAGGCCATGAAACTAGAACCTAGCCTATTTGGGGAACCAAAAAAACTGCCTTGAAGGGAAGAGGATATGGGAAGACAATACAACAAAACAGAAGGAGAAACCAAGGGACAAAGGGGGGCAGAGAGATGAGAGGGCACTAGGGCTGCAGAGAATCAATGAAATATGTATGAAGCCCCCATGTGGAAGTCTAATATTCTGTAAGCTAATTTATAAAATAAAATAGTGATAATTTTAAAAATTAAAATATAATTCAAGTTTTATAGAAAAATAGCAATATCTAAATAAGCAAATAGGCAAAAGATGAAATAAACTCAATAAATAAGAAAGAACTATAAGGAGATTTATCTCTTGAAAAAAACAGAATCAAAAGGACAAATGAAATATTTAATGTTTAAAACAGCATTCTAAATACTAACACCTAATAATAGACATTTTCTCTGCATGGTCTGGGTATAAGGAAGAGCCATAACATAAATAACATTGACATGTTTTTATCAAGTAATTACTTGTTAAATTTTAAGCTAAGGAAACTATTAAATGAAAAGAATGAAAGATGTCAATAAACCAAAAATGCTACCATAGCAACTCTCTTAGGAGTTACCTGCCCTGGTTTTTTAGTTTGTTTGTTAGCTTGTCCAAAATTTTTTGAAATGGCATCTCATTGTGTAGCCCTGACTACAACTCACTGTGTAAACCAGACTGGCTTTGAACTTACAACCATCCTGCTGCCTCCACCACCCAAGAACTGGAATTACAAGGGTATACTACCACACTGGATTTCTAGCATATAAATTCTAAACTCACCATGAAACTCATTCTCCTCTGAACCAATCATGTCACTGACACTGTTCTTGATAAGACCATTGATAAAGGTCTATTCCCAAACTCAACTTACAAATTTCAGTCTCTATATTTTCATTCAAAGTAACAGTTAACAGAGCCAACCATTTCCTTCTTAAAACATATTTACCTTCAGCACTTTTCTTCTTCTCTAAAAACATTCTCATGACTTTAAAATATTTACTGTCTGGTAGTCTTGAAATGTGTACATCCCAATGCATCTTTTCTGAACTCCACGAGATACAGATAGCCAAATGCCTTCAAAAACTCTTCTGTATTAGGGAGTCCTAAACATCTCAGTCTTAAGCATATTTAGAAAGACCTCTTGATTTTCAACCTATGTAGCTTCTAGGTTTAATCTACTCCTAGTTTTTCAATCTCAAATGTGTAGCAGCAAGGGTTGAAGAGACAGCTCTATGGTTAAGAATGTTTGGTTCACAATCACAATGCCAGAGTTAGGATGCCAGCACACATATAGCATGCCAGGTGTTCTGGCCACTAGAGAATCACAGGGCCTTTCTGGCTTCCAGCCTAGCTGAGAAAGCACAAGTCTCTGGCTCAGGGAGAGAGCCTGCCTCAAATGACTAGGTAGAGTGGGTGACAGATGAAGACACCTAATGCCATCTTCTGACATTCCCCCAATATTTGCACATTTACCAACACAATATAAATAAAAATGGGCATCATTATCTAGCAACCTATTATAACCAGAAACCTAAAAACGTAAAAAAAAATAGCATTAGAAAAATAATTAAAATATATAAGCAAAAAAAATATTTAAAAAATTTGTATAAAGATGAGAATACCAGTTACTTTTCAAATATTATCTTTATTTATATGATCACTTAAAAAGAAACCAACAAAGCCAGGTGGTGGTGGGGCACGCCTTTAATCATAGCACTAGGGAGGCAGAGGCAGGTGGATCTCTGTGAGTTCAAGGCCAGCCTAGTCTATGAGAGCTAGTTCCAGGACAGGTTCCAAAGCTACAGAGAAAATCCTCAAAAAAAAAAAAAAAAAAAAGAAGTAAAATAAACCAACAATATGTTAACTGAAAATCACTCATCAAAAGTGGTAAATCTTACTATTTCCTGTCTTAGTGCACCAAATATGCCCTAGAACATTTCCTAGTTGTCTCACTATACAACTATACCTTAGTACTCCCTAACTATCTCATCATACTAAATACATCTTTACATTTCTTAGTTGTCTCCCTATATCAAATATAACTCAGTACTTTCTATTTCATGTTATAAACAAACCACACAAGCTTTCATATTTTTATGTTATTGATTTATTTCAACAGATTTTTACTTCTTCATACTACAATACCTCTAAAGGATGAAGGTTCCTGAAGAGCATTACTTGCCAGCCTTGCTGGTCCACAGAACACCAGGACAGTAACAGGTGTCACTGCTGAACAACACCTGATATTAGCAATTCTATGGGCTCTGGTCATTTCATCATAAATAAGCCAATCTGTGGGCAATGCCTGAATCGCTGCAGCCTGACCATTGGCTGGAGGAATCTATTAAGACAGTTAAAAGAAAGTGTTAATTACTTAATTTATTGGGAATACTTTTAATTTCTTTAGTGAAACAGATGATGTACTCTAGTAAACATTAAAGCAAGCCATTGCTCTTCTGGTTTATCAGATTTCCTCACTACATTTCCAATGTTACCTCTGCTATTTCTAAGATTTAATGTTTCATTAAACATATTTAATTTGCTAATTTAATTTGGAATATTAGAATATTTTTTTATCTTCAACTACCTAAATTTGGTTCACCACAAGGTCTAAGAGCAATAAAAATGTTTTACCTTTTTATACTGAGGCTGACTGAGAACCGAAGTGGGATGAAATCGTACTTTTTTCTCCTTTGGCCCTGTCAATACTACATTCTCTCTGTCCACATGGACTAAATTAGGATACATGCCTGCTACCAATGCAGCTTTAACAACGGCCCAGTTCTCGGAATTTGTGTTAACATCTCGAATGTCACCACCACCTCGTGCTCTAACAAAACCTGGATGGACAAAAAGAGCACACCAATCTTCTCTACTATGAAAAGGTACTTTAACAATTGTGTACATTTGGCAACAAAAACTATAACCTCCTATAAAGTTAACAATATCCAACTCCATGATCAATACAATCCATTCAAGCAAAGGTAAAGTATAAAACTAATAAAAGTTTAGATCTGTTCAGGCTAGATTAAATACAGTGTTTACATAATGACAAGATCTCATTATGTAATTCCAACTGGCCCTGAATAGTTCCTCCTGTTTCAACCTCCTGAGTTGTCAATGGATGTCAATGGACAGCAATTATGGCTGGCTTCAACTGCACATTCTTCAGTAAAGTCATCATCAGTTGTGTTGGTTAGCTTTTTCTCAACCTGACAAAAGCTAGAGTCATCTAAGAAGAGGGTACTTCAACTGAGGACATGCTGTCATCAGACTGGCCTGTAGCAAGTCTCTGTGGCATTTTCTTGACTGCTGATTGACACAGAAGGGCCAGCCTACTGTAGGCAGTACCATCCATCCCTGGCAGGTAGTCCTGGATGGTTTAAGAAAGCAGGCTGAGCAAACAATGAAGAGAAAGTCAGTCGGCAGCATTCTTTCATAGCTTCTGCTTAGTTCCTGCCCTGACTTCTTTTGATGATATAACAACTGTTAGCTGAAATAATAATGTTCTTTCTTCCCCAAGCTGCTTTTGATCATGGTCATTATCACAGCAAACGAAACCAAACTAAGACAGCTGTTATTAGAAACATTCTCCAAGTTCACAATTTGAAGCCCAAAACATTCTTTTTACTTGTATGTTTTCATTTTCTCAAACATCAACTGTAGAAGTATAGTTAAGTATGAATGCTGTATGCTTAAAATTCAAAAATCCTTCATACTTCCCCATATTCAAACCAACTTAAATTCTCAAATCTCTGCTTTCCTTGAATACTTCAGCAAACCTATAAATCCAGATTCTGATACTATTGACTATCACTTCAGTTAACTATGTTATTAAGAAAAAAAAAACAACAACAAAAAAACCTTCAAAGAAGCAATTCTAAAACAAAACAGTAACATTAGTCTTCTCAGAAAAGAATTAAGTATCTTCAAGTTATTTCCAATCATTTTAGTGTTCTACAACTACACACACAGTAGCCATATCAATCTACTTAAATTCTTTTTTTTTTTAATATTTGTTTATTTATTTATTATGTATACAATAGTCTGTCTGCATGTATGCCTGCAGGCCAGAAGAGGGCACCAGATCTCATTACAGATGGTTGTGAGCCACCATGTGGTTGCCGGGAGTTGAACTCAGGACCTTTGGAAGAGCAGGCAGTGCTCTTAACCACTGAGCCATTTCTCCAGCCCTCTACTTAAATTCTTATAATTGCTATTTTATAGAGTTAAGTAATTTTTGGTTGGTAGAAGCAAAAGTAAATATAACAATTTATTAAATCTAAACTGATCTTTAACAAAAAATATAAATTGCTCATTGTCAAGAGTATCCATAGGGTTTACAGACCATGTCCATAGAGTTTACCGCTACAGCCTGTGTAATGTTTTATTTTATCAATAAGGAAAAGTTCAGGAGATAGAGAAGGGTATATACTCATGAATACAGACACATAATGTGATATAAAAACTACAGAAGCTGGCATCACTTGAAGTTTAGAAACATGAAGGATAAGCAGGTGTTCTACATAGGAAACCTTACCTGATGCTCTAAGCTGACCAAGCAACTGTGTTCTCATGCCTATAATGATTTCCATAGTAGCTTGTGAGAGAAAATTCTTTTCACAAAAAGCTCGCTCCCAGCCATCACTTCGTGCTTTCTGCCATGCCTACAGAAACAGAATATATACAAGACGTATATACCAATCACACCTCAATAAGGTAACAAAGCAATGCCACTATATCAACCACTAAAGTATTATTCTAACAATTTTTAAAAGTCTAAGATTTTATAATCAAATTAGACTTGTCATTTAGTTTATACACAACTGCTATCAAGTCAGTTGAGTTTACAAAACTCCAATGAGAACTGAACATCAAATGACTCAAATGACCAACTCTGTAAAATTATCCTCATAGATATAATTTTTGGCTGGTATAAAGATAGCTAGTTTATTACACATAAGTGATTTATTTATTTATTTCCACTAAAATACTTTTATGTCTAGGAATCCTGAAACTCATAATAACAACCTCTACGTTACTCTACCAACTGACTGGAAATAGAAAGTGGGCTTCTGAGGGCTGGAGAGACGTTTCAGCAGTTAAGAGCACTGGCTTTTTCAGAGGTCCTCAGTTCAATTCCCAGCAACCACATGGGGGCTTACAATCATCTCTAGTGGGATCTGATACCCTCTTCTGGCATAAAGTCATACATGCAGATAGAGCACCCATATACATTAAATGAAAAAATAAATAAATCCTTTATTTTTTAAGTGGGATTTCTAGAATTTTTATATACAATATAAAAATCTGGCCTTTGAAAATATGCTAGCCTGGCTTGGAACATAACTGAAGGAAAGCTGTATCTTATTTCATCAGCTTTCAAAAGAGCTGGAAAGAACAAAATACAGGAATTCTACTCCAGATTTCTGATTATTACATAAGTATCTATAATATCTAATATCTGAACTGAACAATCCATCACTCAATAATAATCATAAAGGAGCTTACAATTATTTAAATTATATATGTTAGAAAAATATTGAATGTCGGAAAGGGTGCTTTCCATATAAACAAAGAGAAATGTAAGAGTATAGAGAGGCACAGCCTCTAATCAAGAAATTTTAAGAATTAAAAAATATATTTTTAAAAAATAATATATTCTTTCCTATATATTTAAATTTCTAAATTACACTGCATTTCTCTCCTCAGAGGTTACTTCTGTCTTATCATTTTCTTTACTCATTATCTCACTATTATTTTTAAAAATTTTAGATTATCTTTTTTGTTTTATAAAATTAAATTTTGGCATAGTACCTAAAGTGCACAAGGAAAAGAAATACTATAAAAAAAGAGAATTTTACAAATACTAAATTGAAGATAATTTTCTTCCAGTCTTTGTTCTGTGTCCTCTACATTGCACACAGTCATTCCAAAATAATTTTAAAAGTATTTCTTGGCAAAGTCATGACTAAACAATAAACAACTTTCAAACATGAGATATAAATATATACACGCATACTACAGCACGTAATAGGAGAAAATAGGGGTGACAAAATAGAGATAAGTTGGTCATGTTAAACTATAAGGAGCAATCACATATTTTTTTAAAAATATCTTATTTTGATTATATTGATATATATTATTTGATATTATAATATAGTTACATCATTTCTTTTATCCTTTTCTTCTCTCAAACTCTCCCATACACCCCTTCTTACTCTGTTTCAAATTCATGGCCTCTTTCTTCATTAATTGCTACATATGTAACCTGTTCTGTCTCTATAATGTTATTTGTATGTATATTTTCAGGGCTGAGCATTTGGTACTCTAAGCAATTGGTATGCTCTTCCCTGAGGAAGAATATTTCTTCCACTCTCAGTATTTCTTAGTTGCCTATAGTTCTTTGTGTAGGACTGAGGCCTCATGGTCTTTTCCCTACCACTTCTGTTCCACTGACAAAATGTGACTTCTGAGACTGTAGAGATGGCTCAGTTGTTAAGAGCTTTTGTTGCTACTGTAGAAGACCCAGGTTCAGGTCTAAGCACTGACACGGTGGCTCACAACCCTCCAAAACTCTAGTTCCATAGAATCAAACCCTTCTCTGACATTCAGACACCAGGTACACATATGATGCACATACATACATGCATGAAAAACACATACATAAAAATAAAAAAAATCTTAAATAAAAATAAATAAAATGTGGTTTCCTAAATAAAACAAAAATAACAATGTTATATAGTTTTTTATTTATTTTTGAAACTGCTGTACTTGCCAAAGAATGTACTTAACACAGCATACTTAACAATAAACAAAAGTTAATAGTACCTGGAATGCTCTGAGAAGTGCCATGTGGTCACTGAAAGTCCCTGCAGTGAACCGTTTCCTACAAAGCATAGCTGCACGTTTTTGAGAGGCCTGGGTAGGCAGTACAAAAGGGTCGCGATAAGCTAGCGTACAGGCAATTGTTAGGATGGGGTCCAGACACTTTAAGACAACAGCGCACAGGACCATTTTACCGAGATGTGGCTCTACTGGCAAATCAGCCAAATGATACCCAAGCTCAGTCAGGTCTTCCCATGCATCCATTGCATCTATTGTCTAGGTAAAGGAAGAAAAACAACCAACAATTTGACATAACCCAGAATCATATAGTTAAGTTAAAAACTCATTAAGTATAAAATAATGCAAATTATTCATTTACTGTCACATCACATAAAAATATATTTTGTATTAAATATATAAGACTATATCTACTATTTTAATTTGTAAGAGCAGTATTTAAAGCACTGATCAACTGACATTTTTTAAAAGAATAAAATTACTTAAATATATGTTCATTTAGCTTTAATTTCCCATTGAAGTAGAATATTTAAAACACCAACCTTAAGCATCTGAACAGCATTTCTTACAATTAAAGCTGGAGGTGGTTCAGGAGCTTTCATAAGGAAGTCAGCAATGGTACAATTAACAGGGGCTAACAATTTAGTATGTAAACAAAGTTCCTGTAAACCACAAGAGCAAAAAAATTAGAAAGAGTAAAAATAAAGCATTAACTTTTATTTAAAGAAATCATGAGAACGGTTTCCCAGTCCCAGAGTAGCAAAGTCTCAGAGTCAAAGGAATAGAAGGAGCATCTTCAATGAAGTATGTGTTTGTAATACCCTCAATCAACTTGTACCAAAATGACCAGTAATGCCTTCAATCAACTTATACCAAGATGATCACTGCCCCTTCTGGCAACATTTTCTCACATAGCTTTTACCCACAAAACTTAGAGAGTCACTATCCAAATAGGAAGTAATTTTTCTCCTATCATGCTCACTCAATCTATCATCATTCCATTCACCAAATATTCAGGTGCTTTCTACACACAGGTACTATGTAATAAGTCAGAGAAAGAGGACAGTGCTTGCTCTTTCAGAGTTTATAGGAGAGGGAAAAACAGACCTCGCATTACTTCAGCGAGTTACTTAATTATAACTGTGCTGAGTGCTGTGAAGAATAATGGGTGGGGGCAGAGATAAATTACAATCAAGTTTCAGCAAGAGCAGGAAAAGTTAAACAATTTCCTAGGAGAAGAAACACATACACTGAGATGTCAAGAGTAGAAATGGAAGTGTACCATAAAAGAAATAAAGGAAAGGAATTTGGAAATGGGTTAGCACATTATAGCAAAAGCTATACACAAAAGAAATAAAGGCAACTTAAAAAAAAAAACACTAAATATGATATGAGTAGAAACATGAGAATGGAGGATTGGAAAGACTTAAGAGTTTATTTAGTAATTTAGGTTTTACAAATTTTTAATTATATATAAAAGGAACAGGAAATCTTGTAAAAACATTGGGTATCGAAAATTATCACAGAGATATGGATGTCAAAAACATGATTCTGTATCCTTTGTGTGACTGAAAGCAAGCATGCAGGCTAAGAGACCAAAGAATCAAAGTGGGGGCTGGAGAGATGGTGCTGTGGTTAAGAGCACTTGATGCACTGCAGTGAAGCAGACTAGGTTCCCAGCACTCACATCAGATAGTGAGTTTGCTCATACACAGACACAACATGCACGTAAAATAAAAATAATATAAATAAGTCTTTTAAAATACAGAATCAGACTGATATTCTTCTAGTAGTTTTGCACAGAGGCAGAAAACTCAAAGAAAAACAATTGATGAAAGTTTGAAATCTCAGTGAATGTTTGCATTACCTTTGCAACTTAAATAGTTTCTAATCATATCCAGAATTTTAAAAATCCATACTATGCATTTGAGACTCTTAAGATGCTACAGCACACACACAAAACACATGGTTCAATAATTTAAATGCATTCCAATAAATATCTGAAGGTTCAGTAAGATTTGTATAAAAAATCTTTTTTTATGGATATATTTCCTTCATAAAATGTAACTTATGATTTTATTTTGTAAAGTGATTAATTCAAGCCCAATCTGTACAAACTGAACTGGAAGCTGTCCCTTCACCCACAGATGAAGGCTTAGAGCTGTAGGTCTACCTGCAAAGGCATTCTCAAGAGCTCTGGAGTCTGAAATTCCAGCATGTTCTGAAATCGGAGTCTACTAAACAGACGGAAACAAATTCCAGGTCTACATCGTCCAGCTCTTAAAAATAAAACACAAAATTCAGACTCAGATAAGGAATATGGACAATAATAATAAAACTATAAACTAATGCAATTTAGGAGACTGGGAAATTAATTAAGATCAAGACATCTGAGTTCTAATCCTTATTTATCTTCTATGAATACTTTTAAAAGGTGTTTTGTGCTCTGGTACTCCATATTATCATTTTACTGAGCTAGATTCACAAACAATGTTCTCTACAGTTATAACTTAAAAAAATCAAAAATTAGTACCATAAATTTGAAACTAAGTGAAATTCAAAACATGAATGCTTAGTAATTTAAATTTAATCAATTTTACTGAGATGTTATCAAGCTCTATGTTCAGGTCCATTGAATAGAATTGTACAAATTATGAATTACATAACAATATAGGACTGGCATTTATCAGAGTGGCATACAATTTCTTGGAAAGCATCAGAAAGTATGATGACATAAGTCTCCTTTTAATTTTTCTAATCATGGAAATAGCTAATGTCCAGGATGAATGACAGAGATACTTCCAACCTTATGGAGCTCACAACCTCAAAAGGATAAAGAAAGAGAAAGGAAAGAAGGAAGGTGGAGGGAGGGACAAATGGAGGGACAGAGAGAGGGAAACATGAAGGCTCTACAAAAATCTTATATTCTTGAACCACTCTTTGTTTCAATTCTTTACATATGTTACACTCCACCTGTTATGTCTCCTACCTCCACTCCTCCCAGTCCCTTCACACACCTCCACCTCCTCCTCCTCCTCCATTTCCCTTAAAGAAAAAAAAAGAGCAGGCCTCCCAGGGACATCAACTAAACATAGCATAACAAATTACAATAAGACTAGGAACAAACCCTCATATCAATGTTGGACAAGGTAACCCAGTAGAGGAACATGGTTCCAAGTACAGGCAAAAGTAGCAGAGATAGCCCCCCACACCCACTGTTAGGAGTCCCACAAGAGCACCAACCTACATAACCATAACATATATGCAGAGGACCTGGCTCAGGCCCATACAGATTCTGGAACCACTCAGTTCCACATCAATTACTTCCTAACAACATGTTTTCCTACCCTGTCAGCCTCCCCTATAGAACTTTTAGCCTTTGCCCACACCCTAAATGCTGATGTCTTTCTGAGGCTAGACCACAGTCCTATGCTCTTCATATGCTGTCATCACATCATCTGAGGGGATCTTACTTGTCCTTTAGCTTCAACTTCTATCCATCCTAAATCTCCTGGTGTTATTTAAGGCCTACACTTCAGAAACTTCTTGGAAAGCTCCACATGGATTTTCTAGTCAATTAAATCTCAAGACAGCCAAAATGTAATTCTTCTTCTCAACAGAAGAACCTTTACCAAATTATCTGGCAACAGTAGCAACAATGTCCAATTTCCTAAAACAGAACCCTAGGTAACACTTAACATTTTTTTTAGTGTGTGTGTGTGTGTGTGTGTGTGCGAGTGCACGCACAAGTGCAAAGCTTGCCACAGTGCACATGCACTGGTCAGAAGACAATTATCAAGAGTAGGTTCTCTCCTTTTACTATAGATTTCCAGGATCAAATTCTGGTTTGCAGCCTTATCTTATATGGCAAATGCTTTCATGAGCCTTTTTGCCAGCCCAGCAGTCTTGATTCTACTTGATTCCTTATTCCCCACCCCCATACGTATTTAAAAATCCCCAATAATACTTCTTTACTACATCTTGAATTACCCATCTTTCTGTTTTCACCCTGTACAATAATGCTGCCTATTGTCCTCTCTTAGGGAACTGAAAATATTAATGAACCCATTCTCCAAAAAGCTGCTTCTTTTAGATAGCACAAACGTTGAGAAGACGGCTCAGCAGTTAAGAGTGAATACTGCTTGTATAGAGGACCCAGCTCCAGGAGGTCAGCACTTCTGGCCTCCACAGGCACCTACACACACGCATACTTCTTTAAAAAGAGAGAAAAATAAAACTGGTCTTAAGGACTTATTCCAAACTTTCAGCCCAGTCTCCACCATCTTCTTTCAAACTAAACTATACAGACAACTTCCCTGCTCATTTCATTCACAGTCCTACCTGACTGTCCCTTAACCTTTCAGGAATGTCTTTCTGTGGTTCCCCCTTTCCTCTTTTTTTCTTAAATTCACTCATAACTCCGCTAAAAGCATAATCCAGTTACAGCAAATAGTATCAACACGGATTATAGTGTTTATTTCACCTTAAAATTAACTACCACACCTTAGTCATTACTATTACTCCATACTTCACAACAAAGGTTGCCCTGGTATGTACTGAAAATAGAACGAGCTTTACTAAGATTTCTGACCTGCAATAACATACACTTAATATTATAAATCAGCTCAATGTATCAAAGAGAACAGCTTGACATAATTATAACAATGTCTGACTTTATGGAGTTGCAAAGCACAGAAATCATGCCTTAAAGCCTTTAGTATACAGGGTATCTTTTCTTTTGGTATTTTGGAGTCAGGACACAGCTGCTGCCATTGCAGAAGTAGGCATGTAACTGTGTCCAACATTTCACTATTGATGAATATTACCCAGTTCCCAGATCTTTTGTTATAATGTTGTAAAGAACAGTCTTAAAAATATCTTTATGTCACCAGGTGGAGGTGATGGATGCCTTTAATCCCAGCACTAGGGAGGCAGAGGCAGGCAGATCTCTCTACAAGTCTGAGGCCAGTCTGGTCTACAAGAGCTAGTTCCAGGACAGGCTCTAAAGCCGCAGAGAAACCCTTTCTCAAAAACAAACAAAGCAAAAAAACTTCATGTCTCAAAAAAACAAACCAAAAAACAACAAGAAAAATCTTCATATACAAGTAATAAGTAAAAGTAAGATATTAAGATACACTGTGAGGCATGGATTATATAATAAAAAGAAGACTAAGAAATAGTTTTAATTTAGCTTCTGAAGAACTCATACCAATATAAACTCCCATTAGCAAAATATTTAAACCAATGTTTTTGCCTCTATGTTCTATTCAATAAAACATGTTCATTAGTCTCAGACTAACAAGAAAAATCATAGTGCTTCATTGATTTGTATTCACTTTGATATACATGAGGTAAAGATGTTTTTTGAGGCTGGTCTTTGCAACATTATAATAAAAGATACGGGAATTGGGTAGTGTCCATCAATAGTGAAATGCTCGGGTAGTTGGTTACACGTAAAGGCAGCAACTGGGAGATATAGACAAAAGGATTGCTAGCTCAAGGACAATATGTGAAACAATGCATTAGCAGGACATGTATAAATTTCATTTTGATAAACCATTTTGGCCTGTACTAAAATTATTTTAATTATAAAGATTTTACT
Source organism: Microtus pennsylvanicus (assembly GCF_037038515.1). Lineage (NCBI taxonomy): Eukaryota > Metazoa > Chordata > Mammalia > Rodentia > Cricetidae > Microtus > Microtus pennsylvanicus. Next base: position 38,449,992 of record NC_134582.1, read on the forward strand.
TGTATTCTGAAGAAATTATTCCTTTGTCCTATATTTTAAATGTTTATAATTTCTGCTTCCTTTGAATGTCTTTTATCTTAACATGAATTATACTACAGTTTCAATTTTTTTCTCTTGACCATATTCACACACACACACAAACACACAAAATGCTTCCCAGATCCATCCCCACTTCCTGCCTACCCAACCTTGTTACTTTTTTTGTAACCAAACAAAACAAACAACAAAAGCCTTTAAGATCAATTTGTGCTTTTCAAGTAGTCTCAGATATCTGGTCTTCCACCAAACAGTCAACAGAGGCTACACCTTTCAAGAAAACTGTCTCTCCCGCTCCCAGTAGCTAACAACTGTCAACAGCTCCACAGATACAAGTGGGACTATGGGCTCAACTGCCCTCTCTCTTCACACTGGGATTTGGTCTCACTTGAGCCAGCAATATAGCCTAAATTTAACTTCTGAAAATGTACCCCAAATGTGCCAGTGAGATAGTACAGGGGTTAAAGACACTTGTGACCAAGCCCAGCAACTTAGTTCTATTCTCAGGAACCACATGGTAGAAGAAGAAAACCAATTCCTGAAAGGTATTCTTTGAATGTCAAATGTGTGTCATAGCCTTTCTTTCTCTCTCTCTCTCTCTCACACTCTCTCTCTCTCACACACACACATACACACACACACAAACTAAAAAAAAAAACTAAATAAATGTGATTTAAATCTCTTTAGCTAATTAATTTTAAAGTACCAAAACAATTTGCTTGGCAAAGACAGTATAAAATTAAGACTAATTCAACGCAATGTCTATCAAAATCCCAGCAAAATTCTTCAAAGACCTCAAAAGAACAGTACTCAACTTCATTTGGAAAAGCAAAAAACCCAGGATAGCCAAAACAATCCTGTACAATAAAAGAACTTCTGGAGGCATCACAATCCCTGACTTCAAACTCTACTACAGAGCTAAAGTACTGAAAACAGCCTGATACTGGCATAAGAACAGACAGGAGGACCAAAGAAATTGAATAGAAGACCTGGATATCAATCCACACATCTTCTAACACCTGATCTTTGATAAAGAAGCAAAAAATATCAAATGGAAAAAAGAAAGCATATTTAACAAGTGGTGCTGGCATATCTGGATATCAACATGAAGAAGAATGAAAATAGACCCATATCTATCACCATGCACAAAACTCAAGTTCAAATGGATCAAAGACTTCAACATAAAGCCAGCCACACTGAACCTTATAGAAGAGAAAGTGGGAAGTATATTTGAACACATTGGCACAGGGAACCACTTCCTAAATATAACCCCAGCAGCACAGACACTGAGAGAAACAATTAATAAATGGGACTCCTGGAACTGAAAAGATTCTGTAAAGCAAAGGACACAGTTAACAAGACAAAACAACAGCCTACAGAATGAGAAAAGATCTTCCCTAACCCCACATCAGACAGATGTCTGATCTCCAAAATATACAAACAACTCAAGAAATTGGACATCAAAAGATCACATAATCCAATAAAAAAAATGGAGTACAGACCTAAACAGAGAACTGTCAACAGAGGAATCTAAAATGGCTGAAAGACACTTAAGAAAATGTTCAACATCCTTAGTCATCAGAGAAATGCAAATCAAAACAACTCTGAGACTACATCTTACACCTGTAAAAATGGCCAAAATCAAAAACACCGATGACAACTTATGCTGGAGAGGTTGTGGGGAAAAGGGAACACTTCTGCTTTGCTGGTGGGAATGCAAGCTGGTACAACCCCTTCGGATGTCAGTGTGGTGATTTCTCAGAAAATTAGGAAACAACCTTCTTCAAGACCCAGTAATACCACTTTTGGGTATATATCCAAAGGATGCTCAATCGTGCCACAAGGACATGTGCTTAACTATGTTCACAGCAGCTTTGTTTGTCATAGTCAGAACCTGGAAACAACCTAAATGCCCCTTGATCGAAGAATGGATAAGAAAAATGTGGTACATTTACACAATGGAGTACTACACAGCAGAAAAAAATAACAACAGCTTGAATTTTGCAGGAAAATGGATGGAGCTAGAAAACATTATTTTGAGTGAGGTAACCCAGACACAGAACGATAATTATCACATATACTCACTCATAGGTAGTTTTAAACATAAAGCAAAGAAAGGCAGCCTACAAACCATAATCCCAGAGAACTTAGACAACAATGAGGACACTAAGAGAGATTTACATAGATATAATCTACATGGGAAGTAGAAAGTAGAAAAAGACAAGATCTCCTGAGTAAATTGGGGGAGGGTTGAAGTGGGAGTGGAGAGGCAAGAAGGAGAGCAGAGAAAAATATAGAGCTCAATAAATATCAATTAAAAAAAATAAATTCCAGAAGACATAATAGAAAGAATGAATTAGCTTAATTGGTTATATCAGTAAATAAGTTAAACATAGAAATGTAACGTAAGAAAAATGGGGATGCATAAAAACATTTAAATGTTACTTTTATCATGGTAAGCATCCATAGATAAAATCTAAATTTTATAATTTTTTACGATAGACACAGTTTGACTGTCTAGAGCAATGGTTCTTGATTCTAGCATTTGTTTTCTGAAATAAAGTCTCACTGTGTGGTCTGGAAAAAAAAATCATGTTCAAAAAGAGAAGAAACTAGTCAATCGAGCATATAAGCCTGACTTGCCACCTACAGAGCCTCTCCTTGAGTTACTGCTTTGCATCGCTGGTATAGTCATAAATGTTGACTTTTATTTAAAAAAATAATAAATAAAATTAAGACTAACGTGACACTAACATATAAAAGGAACATTATACAATATGCAATTTATATAATATTATTATCAAACAGGCAAGTAAATGAATATAGATTATGCATGTAATTATAACATAAAATATACATTACCTGCCTTTGCGCTGTATGGCACTAGCTTTGGAAATCCATACCATTTTTAACATTGTAACAAAATTCAGTGCATCAAAGGATTTCTGCAATATTAAATCATCTTTATGTTAAAACATGGTTGGTACTAATAAGAATATAGATATTTTAACATGCCCAAGTTAAACTTAAAGGCCCCTCTTGATTAATCAGAATAAACTGATTATTTTTTTCTGTTTTGTTTTTGTTTTATTTTCTTGTTTTTAAATCCTAACCAAAACTTCCCCTCTCTCCCCTCTTCCCAATCTCTCCACTTTCTCTCCCTACCCCATCTACCCTTCCCCATTGAAGAAACTGATTCTTAAAAACTCACATTTGTTGGATATAAACATTATAATGAAAAACAACGGACAGCAAACAAAGCTTTGAAGATCTACACAATCTCCAGGCTGTGCTGTGTGGGGCATTTTGCAACTGTCTCCTACAGTTTAATAACAACTGATTCTCAGAGGACACCAAGACTTTATTATGACATCCATATGACTGCCTAGAGATTACAAGAACACGGATGCCACTAATGGATATCCTAACATGAAGGGGGAGAGCTTGCAGGGTCTCAACCCTAGAGGCAACTGGGGAATGCCGAGAGCAGGAGAAATGGTCTTTCTTGGGCAAAAATACACCAATTAGTTATCCAATATCAAGTGGTCAGCCCTGAGATCACATGGACACAGATTACACTATATACACTGAGCACACTGGATTTATAGATTTAGAAATATATATATAAATAAATAACAAAGAAAAAGAGGACTTTTTTAAAAAAAAAAAAGTAAGGGCCAGGGATGAGTCAGAAAAAAGAAAGGGAAGAAATGATGTGATTATCATGTCAAAAAATAGAAATTATTATAAAAAACAAACAAAACACATATAAAAAGCAAAAATAGGATTCTCTGGCGATTTTTTCTATCACATTTACATCATTTTTAAGAAATAAGAATGACTAGAAAAAAAAATGCCAAAATACATCTCAAAGAGTAAATCTCTGGAAGAATGACTAATAATTACCAAACTGAACACCTCTAAGTGAAGTAACATCTTGCTGAGTTACTCAGATATTAACCTTTCCTGAATGTCTCAAAGAAAAATATAATCATTACTAACACTAGACTTCCTCAAATGGTCAAAAGTAAAGATCTGCTGTAGAAGTGGTTTAAAAAGGATTCCATGCCCTTGCTTTCCATTGTATAAAATTAATTAAATAGAGCAAATACAAATGCATTTTCTAATAAGTTTAGTCAAGAAATTTTCAGAAAGTATGTTGCTTAGCTTATAATATTTGTTTCATTTGTTAATTTTGTATGTATAATACTTTTGATACTATTGTGCTAAAGTCATGATTTGATAACACCTAGAAGAATTAATTTCTAAAATTTAAATAACATAAGAGCAATACATCTGCTTTTTCATTTTTTTTAATTTTTATTCATTCATTTATTTATTTATTTATTAAAGATTTCTGCCTCCTCCCCGCCACCGCCTCCCATTTCCCTCCCCCTCCCCCATCAAGTCCTCCTCCCTCATCAGCCCAAAGAGCAATCAGGGTTCCCTACCCTGTGGGAAGTCCAAGGACCACCCATCTCCATCCAGGTCTAGTAAGGTGAGCATCCAAACTGCCTAGGCTCCCACAAAGAACAATGGCAATGGGTTTTGATACTACTGCTTTTTTTATTTTTGAGACAGGTTCTTGCAATGTAGCCCAAGCTAGCCTTAACTTTACTTAGATCCTCCTGTCTCAGCCTACCCAGTACAGAGAGGGCAGGTATTCAGCACATCTGACAAGTCTTGGTATGTAAAGGCACATCACTTAGTTTTAACACTATAGCTGAAACAGTTTACTCTTCCTTTACAATGAGTTTGATCAAAACCTACAAGAAATTTTATTCTCTGTAAGGTGATACTAAAATTACATTGAAAACATGAATTTTTCACACTAAAATGATTACTTATATCCATTTTATCATTTCTTCCTTGAAAAACTAATTACCTCTATCATTTGATCTATCAAAAGTTATGGCACTGGGAATTATTAGTCATGTTAATACTGAAAGCGAGCAAATGCTATCACTTATTTTTGAGAGAAGAAAATTTTTTGCAAAGGGTCTAATAGTAAATATTTTATGCTTTGATGTCTTTGATGCAATTTATGAATGGTTACAGTAGTATGAAAGTATCAAGAGACAGTAGATAAAAGAGTAAGAAAAAAAACTCTTTTTGCACAAAGCCGGGCAGTGATTTCCACTGTTGGCTAACTACTGGGATGCTCACCCTAATTTGCACTGCTGTTGGTTTTGTATGTATGCGTCTGTGCACGTGTAAATGTGTAGGTAAATGTGCATCTGGAAGCATGAGGTCCCAGCATACATCTTTCTCAATTTTTAGGATTTTGTTTTCCTTTGTTAATCAAGTTTCTCTTGATCTAAATACCTTTAGAACACCTACTATACACACACATACGCACACACACTATATGTAAGGCATTAGGTTCTATCAATGAATAAGAGGGCTACAACCGATTCCCAAATATAAGAGGAAAATAGAAAATATGTAAATCAAATTGCCACTATGTGACGAATTTTTACTGTACATATTCTAATTCTTTACTTTCCTACTACTAGTTAGTAAGTAGAAGTGAATCTTCTTGTCTAATTTGTTGGATCACCAAAATATACCCAACATACTAAATATAAGTTAGAACAGTTTAGTAAAATAACATTTATTATGCTAAATTCATCTATAAAGAAATTTGCATCTAAAATGAAGTTTTACTAAAGTAGCTGTTGGACTGGAACTCAATCTTCTTCATTTGGTACAAATATAACTTATTCATACATACCTCCTTCACCTTACCAGAATCAATAACAAAGACAACATCATTGACAGTGATACTTGTTTCAGCAATATTGGTGGAAAGGATCTGAAATGGAATGTTATATTAAGATTAATATGAAAATAGACCAATGAATAACAAAAGTAGAACATAAAAGATCTTATGATGCTTACTATTTTTCGGACACCTGCAGGTGGATTTTTTAATACCTTCTTTTGATCAGATGTCTGCATATTTGAATGGAGCATAAAGACTTGATATCTATTACAATTGAGAAGAGAAAATGAACCATAGAACCTGTTTGTTAGCTTGAGCAACAAGTACAAAGCTTTATAGTTTACCTATGTGTATTGTCAGCAAACCGCTTGTCATCAAACAGGATACGATCCCTCAAACCAACAATTTCATCATATCCAGGTAGAAAAATTAATATTGCACCTTGGAGAAAAATATTTTTAGTATTTAATCTTGTAAAATCAGACATAATCAACAAAACTCATTATAAAGAATAATATGTGATTTCACACATTGGTACATGATCATAAAAGAACTACTATTCACACATCACTATCAACAGAATTACAGAAAAATTTAACAACTAAATACCAATTTTTCAACACAGTATGCTCCATTTCTTTCAGATAGCACTTACCAGCATCACAACTATGGCAGATATTGTATAGAAGATGCATGATCAAATCCAAGTCTACCTTTTCATCATCAAAACTATGATGGTAAGCTTTCAACAGTTCTCTGTCTTCTACACTGAGGTCATTTCCATTTGTTTGAACCAAAGAACTTTCATCTAGATTTCCAAATTCCAATGAAGCACTAAGAAAAATACCAAGTCAGTTTTTATATTAAGAAAGAAAGAAAGAAAGGAAGGAAGGAAGGAAGGAAGGAAGGAAGGAAGGAAGGAAGGAAGGAAGGAAAGAAAGAAAGGAAGAAAGAAAGACTAACTTAAAGTTACCCATTATTTCCTCTAAATTTCCAATATGCCCTATGGAAGGGGTCACTTAATGTACAATCTATAGTTAATTTATGTGTTGCAAGCACAGTTTCATGTTAAATTGGATAAGTGACAAATTTGATAAAAAAAATTCACAATCTAAAGACACTTGATCAAGAAAATGCATGCAATAATGACATGAAATACATCAAAATGTTTAGCATCACCTGTCACTATGGAAATATATAGCAAAACCAAAATAACACCATTGCACAACCAAAAGGAAGGTTAAGGTCAAAGACACAGTTAAGTATGGGAATGGTGCAGAAATACCAGAACATTCCTAAAATAAATATAGACTAGTACAGCAATTATGGAACACTGTGACAGTTCTCCAAAGGATAAACACAGTGTTAACTATATCCCCTAGAAATTCCACTCCTATGTATAGATAAAGAGCAATGGATGGATGGATGGATGGATAGATAGATAGATAGATAGATAGATAGATAGATAGATAGATAGATAGATAGATAGATAGATAGATAACTGCATTAACTGTCAATTTAAAGATCTGTGTTCATATTCATAACAGTCAAGAATAAAATTTTTATAATTATAAAAATAAATCTCTCAGTAAAAGGCTGTAAGTAGCTTACCTGTTACAGAATATATGTTTTACTAGGCTAAGATTTTTTTTTAAAGATAGAATTCATTTTAAATAGTGTAAGGTTTTACCTGTAAGATTCTAGAAGATCCACAATTTCAGTTTGTCCAAAGTGCTTAGCCCAATCTAAAGCCATCCTATAAAATTCAAAGATACCAAACTGAGAAATATTTTATAATTATGTAATTACAAATTTTCAAATTACAAATTTTTCAAAATTATGAAACTAGTCATCCAGGATTATTTATTTACTCATTAGAGATGTACTAGTAATTATTATACAATAGATTTTAAAATAGGGATAATCATAAGTTTTTGTTTGTTTGTTTTTGTTTCTCAAGACAGAGTTTCTCTGTAACTTTGGAGCCTGTCCTGGAACTAGCTCTGTAGACCAGGCTGGCCTCGAACTCACAGAGATCTGCCTGCCTCTGCCTCCCCAGTGCTAGGATTAAAGGCGTGCGCCACCACCGCCCCAATCATAAGAATTTTTAAAAGGCATTTGCAACTATACCATGACATACAAAGAATGGACACAATCTAAATTTACCAGCCATTTGATGCTTTACTGTGGACATTGGCTCCCATACTAATTAACTGTTCTACTTGACTCGTAAAACCCCGTCCCGCGGCAACCATCAGAGCTGTGGCACTGGTCTCACTATGTCTGTAATCAACTAAAAGAATAAAAAGATAAGATGTTAAATTCCAAATGTTAAAGACTTTCATTGTTTCAGTCAAGTAGTAGAATTGACTAACATAATTAACCTGGGATTTGTTCCTTTATTTTTAAATGACAGCAACATTATATAATCTTTATCCCATTCAGAAAGAAATCTAAGATTCTCTTGCATAAAAAGGGTAGAATACAGACTATCACTGGAGGTATAAGAAGAAAGTATTTAATGCTTACTTATATAATTAAGAAAAGAGAAGGCTATTGGCTTGCAGGATCCTTAAATAAGAATTTTTTAATCTACATGTTGCCATGTTCACTCAGTAACAAAATATTAATTCAAAACTTAATTTTTCATCAATAACTAAAAATAAATGTTCTTAAGACTTCAAGCAAAGTTCTTGACATTTTTTCTCATATGACTTAAGATACTATAATACAAAAGTCAGGGAAATAAAAACTCATGAAGAGAAATAAACACTACATATTCTGAGGACCATTGTCAAAATAATCTAGTAATCAACAGAGAAACCAAGGAAGACAGTCAAGAGTCACAGTTAAGTTTTAAAATACATTATCAATATTTTAAAACAGTACTTCTCAGATTTTAAACCTCTAAAAGTTCAAGTAATATTACTAAATTATGCAGATAAATATTGAAATAATGGGGGAAAGCCTAGAAAACAGCATGATAAAAATGTCTCTTTTTAAAACAAAATACTACTTCTCAAATGAATTTTTAAAAACATGATGAACTTTAAAAATGTGTATCCATAGAGGATAATACATTTACAATGAATAAGAAATCCTAAGAGATCATTTTTATGAAGAGGTCTGTTGACTAGTAGATATACAAGATATGAGTTAATAACCATATCCAAATATTAATCTAAATGCTGTTACCACAATAGCTGACCCAGCCTCACTAAATTAGTAAACCAAGAAAGCTTATAACATAAGGAACAGAACTTTTTAAAATTGTTTTTAAAACAGCAGTACAAGTCTACCTTTAAGAAGAAATCCTCAAGGAATAAAAAAAAATATTTACACTTAACATAATTCCAAACAACAAATACAAAACAAAAGTAAATATAATAAATTTCCATGTTTAAAAAAATGAACTAGAATTTTCAAAATCAATATGAGTCATCAAGACATTGTAGTAGACAAAGTACAATTGATTGGATTAATATAGGTAAGAAATTGTAATTTTAAAAAGAATATGGGGGCTAGAGAGATGGCTCAGTGGTTAAGAGCACTGACTCTTCTTCCAGAGGTCCTGAGTTCAATTCCCAGCAGCCACATGGTGGCTCACAACCATCTGTAATAGGGTCTGGTGCCCTCTTCTGGGGTGCATGTACACATGTAGGCAGAATACTGTATACATAATAAATAAATAAATCTTTAAAAAAAAGTTTTTGTTAAGAAATTAAGCTGAGGACCAGAGAACATGTATTTACATTTTTTTACATTTATTTACTTATTTATTGGGAGACACATAACATGACACCTGTGTGAAGGTCAGAGGATTAACATAAGAAAGGAATCAGTTCTCTTCTACCAGGTGGATTCTGGGATCAAACTCACATCCTCAGGATTTACGACCAGCCTTTTTATCCACTATGCCATCTCCCTAAGCCCCAGCTATAGTTCTTGAAAGTGTTTGTTTATAAACTACAACTATCTAAAAGTGGTGCAAACCAGGGAACTAAGGACTAGATGGGTCATGTTAGGAAACAAACAACAAAGAAAAGGTGTTGAAATAAAACAAGTATGGTTGGCTGAAAAAAAGCTTAAAAGGAAAAATTGTCTTCACAATCTAGAAAATCTGTCAGGCATAAACACATACTAAATCTCTTATCACACCAAAAGCAGAAAAAGACAGAAGGTATGTATGTGAAAAACGTATTAATTTAACATATTAATGGACAACTGAAAACACCTTCAAATAAGAATGCTGCCTGGTGTGTTGGGTCCCATATTTAATTCCAGCACTTAGAAGGCTGAGGCAGGAAGATCATGAGCCAGCCAGAACCTCTCCAAGAAGCAAACAATCAAACCCACAAGAAAAAAAGAAGAAAGTAAAAGAGGCAAGGAATTTCCTGTCACCTTCCATATTTAGGATTATTGAGCAAATATTTGATCATTTGTTACGAACCCTGTGAACCCACAGAAGAGTAAAACAGACAAGGCTCTGTCCTCACAAAGTTATATTCCAGTGTAAGACGGTATGAGCAACAACAACAGCAGGAGCAGCAACAACAATAAATGACAAATAATCAAAGTCAATAAAGAAATGAGAAAGTAGATTAACAAAATAGTAAGAAAGGCGCACAGTTTTATTGACCAGAAAAAGCCTCTCTGAGAGACAATAACTAACCAGAGACCTAGATGAAAGAGGCCATTGAGTCTATAGTCAGGATTCCACTTAAACAAAATAAATAAAATTAAAGGACTCTATCAACACATACAAGGAAATCAGGTCCAGTAAACACCTTAGAAGGGAAAGGCATCTCCCACCCACCCTGAACTGAGAACTAAGTTCCATTCCTAGAACCTACATGGAAGAAGGAAGGAATCAACTTCTGCAAGTTGTTTTTGACCTTCACACATAACCCACGGCATGTGTGTCCTCCAATACAAATACAAACACACTACGTAAAATGTAATTAAAAAATATTAAAAAAGAAAAGCAATTCATGTTGCTAAAGAACAGTGAACAAAAACAAGAGTGATGGAAAACAAGATTGGGAAGGAAGGTGTTGGATCAGCTACTTTTCTCTGATTATGATCCAGTACCTGATAAGAAGTTAAGGGAACAGGTTTATTCTGGTTCTTGGTTTGAGAGTTTACAGTCCATCCCGGAGGTAAGGACATGGCAAAGCAGTGGCAGTGGCTCATGGGCTTGAGGCAGGAGCATGAGATCACTTGCTCACAATTTATAGATCAGAAAACAGCATGACAGGAGGCAGGGCTGAGCTATAAAAGCCTCAAGGCCATTCACACTGTTCCATTTCCACCAAAAGTTCTACCTCCTAAAGCTTCCACAACTTCCCAAGCAGCACCACCAGCAGGAACAAGTTTTAAATACACAAATCAACAGTGGCATTTAGATTTAAAGACATCACAGATTCAGTCATAGAAAGGACTTTATTTTCTTCACAGTATAATCAGAAGCAAGGGAAAAGTAGGCCAGTGGGATTTTTGGATAGATAATCTGATCCCTCTAAGGAAAACACAATTTACTGACAAAAGAAAAATAGTTGGTGGATTACTACAACAGTCATGGTACATCATCTTAAAAAATAAATTTAAAAACTTACGGGTCGCCGGGCGGTGGTGGCGCATGCCTTTAATCCCAGCACTTGGGAGCAGAGACAGGCGGATCTCTGTGAGTTCGAGACCAGCCTGGTCTACAAGAGCTACTTCCAGGACAGGCTCCAAAACCACAGAGAAAACCTGTCTCGAAAAACCAAGAAAAATAAAAAAATAAAAAATGTAGGGGTCATTTAAAATAGATACTTAAAGCCACTGTTCTAGCTTCAGTTCTGCTGCTAGGATAAATATACTGACAAAGAGGAACGCAGGGAAGAAAGGGCTTTTATTCCTCTTACAATTCCAGGCCACGGTCCATCAGTTTGAGGAAGTCAATGCAGGAAATTAGAGATTTAGTAAAGAGTAGAGAGAAATAGATAATGTTGCTTTTTTGTTGTTTTCAGTTTGAATTACCCACTCTTACATAGTTCAGGACCCTCTACCCCAAGCCCACAGTGGGCTGGGTCTTCCCATATCAATTATAGCAACTCCTGCAGACCAGCCCAATATAGACAATCACTCTCTTCCCAGGAAACTTGAGAGTGTGTCAAGTTGACAATTGATGCTAACCATCATAGCCATTAACAGATGAGATCCATCTAAGGAGTAGATGTAAATAAAAAAATTAAATGAAAGCCTTAGAATTGAGGCCCATGGACTTGAATATGAGGGGAGAGGAAGGAAAATTTTCTGCCAGGAAAACCAAGAATTAATAGATTTTTTAAAAAATGAAAAAAAAAAGCCAGGCTGAAACATCAAAAGCTGAAAACAAAGAAAATGTTTAAAAACAAAATAGTCAATATTCATAACAGTAACAATGCTAGGGGTTTAGGTAAGGAGATAAGAATATTTGACTCCTAAAGCCTTCCCAGTGCTGATTTTCTGTGACCATTCTGCCTGCTGACTAGAAGTCTACAGAATTACAGACTGGATGCATGACTGTCAATATCCAAGAAAGTCAACAAATAAAACAGGACAACAATTCATTAGTGAAGACATATAGCACATGATATCAAGTATGTAAGTGTATGTGGATCAGAACCTGAGCCCATACAAAGGTAATAAAATCATCATTTACTAGATGACTCTAAGAATCCCAAAGTTATTACCCATCTTTCATCTTCCTCAAACCTCTTTGTGACCCTAATTTTTTTCTTACATCATGGAGTCAAGGACCAGATTACATGAATGTATACAACACAAATACAGAAATAATTACATGGATGTATTACAATACAAATATATAAAAACATTTTTGTAAGTAACTGTAATATCTGTGAGGACCTAAAGGAAATCATTTTAGAGATATTAACATATTCAAAGCAATATAAAGCACTTAAAATAAATTTATAGTAAACAAAACATGTCATACATATACTCTTTAAATTATACTGTATTTGTATCACAAATAATGGCAAGAGAAATTGTTTTAATTTAAATAAACTTACCACTAACATTTTCAGTTAAAATAAGATGAAAGACCTGAGCAAAAGCATCAACATCTTTATGTAGCCATATGTCAGAAAGGCAAGCATCCATTTCTTTGATTAACCATGGTTCAAGGCAATTCACATCTTTTTCTGTCTTTTGAAAACAAAAAAGCAAAGATTACAAATTATCAAATTGCTTACTATTTGCTTACTACAAGGAAAGTAAAATGGCCACAATCATCATAAGAATTAAAAAGCACACAACATCCATATACTATTGTAGCATAAGTCTCTAATTTCATCTTATACACATTATTTTTCATAATACTGTATTGATGTAAAATTTCCCTCTATATGCTGTGATTACCATTAATAAATAAAGAAATGCTTTGGACCTATAGCAGGGCAGAACTTAGGTAGGCAGGGAAAACTGGACTGAATGCTGGGAGAAGGAAGGCAGAGAGAGGGACACCATGGATTTGCCACTGGAGATAGATGTGCTAAAACTTTGCTGGTAGGTGATCACCTTTTGGTGATGCAGAGATAAATAGAAATGGGTTAAATTAAGATGTAAGAGTTAGCCAATAAGAAGCTAGAGCTAATAAGCCAAACAGTGATTTAATTAATACAGTTTCTATGTGATTATTTCGGGCCTCCTCTAGCCAGGTGGCCAGGAACCAACAAGCAACCCTTCTTACTACACTACATTTTGATACTACAGTCATCATTTATCTGAAAGTGAGCTTGTCAGCAAAGTACTAGCCACATGATTTTGCCACATTAACTAATTGTGCTTCTGATGGTAAATGTACCTACACAGCACTGGTTTCTTTCCAGCTACATCAGAGGAAATATCACCATAGAGTTTAACACTAATACCACTATCAAGTATATCAGAGTTTCTACTGGCATGGAGGCTCTCAACTATAGTCTCAGAAACTCAGAAAATTGAGGCAGAACACAAGTTTCAAAGCCATCTTGTGCTACATATCAATTTCCAAATAACATGGACAGTCTCAAAAACCCAAAAAGAATTCCTTTCCTATCCTAACTCCCCCTCAAAGGAGTTATGTTGGCAGAGAAACAGATTATACCAGGCCTTAAAAGCTTCTCCTATGAATAATACCCAACTCGGTTCTTAAAACCACCAGTTTACACAGTCAAAATGCTAATCACTGACTAGAAAAATTGCTCAGCCATTAAAAGCTAGGATCACTGTCAAATGCTGATCAACAAGTCAAATGGATCTTCCCTATGCTAAACCATTTTAAAGCATCCTTTAGGAGACTCTGTTAAAACTCAGGCATAATTCTTCTAGATTCATCAGAACTTAAACCCCACATCTCATGGAGGGGGGTTTCTAAACCTGGGGCTGGAAAGATAGCTCTGTAGTTAAGAGCACTTGCTGCTTTAGCAGAGACCCGGCATCTGGCTCCCACCAGCACTTACATGGTGGCACATAATCACCAAGGGATCCCATTGTCTCCTATGGGCTCTGAGGCTATGTTCACTGATATGCACACACATACATGTAGGCAAAATGTTGATATGCATAAAATAAAAAGAAACAAACCTTAAAAAGCAGCTAAATTATTCTTCTAAAAATAAAGTTTGGATCATGAGTATTGCTCAAGAGTAAAATGCTTACAAAGCCCTAAATTTAATCACCAACCCTTTTTAAAAAAACAGGTAGATTATTGTAGATTCTGAAAATATGTTGTAGAGCAAAGTAAACTATGAGAATTGCCTCCTACTAACAAAGTAAAAAAGAAATAGTATAACCTCATTAAAGTTGTTTAACCTACAAAATTTTTACTCAAAATATCATTACAAACCAGTATATTAAAATAGCATCTTACCAGCTGACTAAAGACAGCATCACCTCCATCATCTAATAAATCATATTCTTCAGACACACTTGCAACAGCTCTCTGCCTCTGAGACTCAGGCTTGAAAGTATTCTCTTGAGCTGAGTACCATTCTGTGAGTGTGGTCTGCTGTTTCTCTTCTAAATTATAAAGGAAAGAAAATAAGTAGATAAGTCCTTTCCTTTCGATAATGTGTTCGTTTGTTTAAAAAAATAAGAAACAAGACCAAAAACCTAAGTGAATCTTATACTGCTTGAGAGCTGGCTTTACTTTGGAGTTACTCTTACAAACTACATTGGGTCTTTCATAAAGTTATGTGCAACATAAAGACATATGAAATTACATAAAAAAATTTGTCTACAGGGAAGAAGTTTGCTTCTAATCCAGAGTTTCAAGAAGAGCATCTTTCCCCACAATATACTTATTGTTTAAGTCAATGACTAATATCCATATGATATTTTGAAGAAAATTATTAAACTTATCACAATTGTTTCAGATACAAAAAATCAGAAGTTTCAAAAGTTTCAACATCTACATTTTATAATTTGCATGCAAGCAATGATGTCCTCTGCAGTGACAGAGAAATCACTAACTACAAATTTAGGTGGAGAATCAATAGTTGTGTGCCCCTGACCATACATAGTAAACAAAGAAATAAGAGTATAACCAATTATACTATAAAAAGGAAAAAAAGACATAAATTCTAATGCATACACATACAGCATGCCACTGTAAGAATTTCTTAAAGCAAATATTGATAAAATGAAAATAAAGATGAAATCCTATAATAATAACAGATTTGGAAATCTTGCTGGAAATAGAAAACATGCTGTAACCTAGTATTCACTAAGCAGAGAAAAAAGATTAATCAAGTTCAGGCCAACGTGAGCCATGTCATAATCAGGCCAAGTAAGATCATGTCTTAGAAAATAAAAAGTTGGAAACCAACATTTTCCAGAAAGATAAGCCTGCTGTCATCAATCAAGACACTCCTTCCACTCCCTCCCATTAATGTCTCGATTCTACCTAATGAGGTAAGCTATGGGGAGCCACCACACATCCACTGCTTTCTGAAAACCCTGACTAGGCCTATGGATTCAGACACACTCAACCTCCTCAATTTCAACATGTACTTTAAGTTCCTTTCCACAGATTATAACTTCTGGATATAAAGCAGAATACAAAAGTATATCCCAAAGGTTAGAAAGATGCCTCAGCCATTAAGAACAATAGCTGTCATTCCAGAGGACCTGAGTTCTGTTCTCAGGACCCATGGGGTGGCTCAAAGTCAGCTGCAACTGCAGTTCCAGGGATTCTATGATCTCTTCTGGCCTCTGCAGGCACAGCATGCACATGGTACGCAGACATACATGCACATAAAACACCCCGTCACACACACATTTAATAAAAATAAATATAAATAAATAAAATATCCCCTTAAAAGGTCTATTTAGGACAAAAGTATCATATAATTTTATCTAATTATATGCAAGAGAAAATGTTTTCAAGTATCCTTGTTCTTCTCTAAGCTAAGACTACAGCATTATAAGAAATAAATTTTAACAATAATTTTCTTGCTAAAAACCTTACCTCGTTGCTTTTCCTTTTTGTACTTTAACATTTCTTTGTTGGTATATCCAGTAGTTCTTAAAATATCTTCCAGAAACATTTCTTTTACTTCAAACGGTCTTCCCTGTACTAAAGAATAAATATGTTTAAATATCCAATTTGTATCCTATAGATAACTCACAAAAAAGTAAGAATTCCCACATTTAATGAAGCATCTTAAAATATACAAAACTGTTTCAAAGTATTTTAAAAGTTCAAAGTCACTGTTTCCAGTGACTCCCGATACTTCCCATTAACAGCAACGCTGCTCTGTAGACATGTGACTAGAGGGGACAACTGACTTCATATTCTAGCAAGTGCTCACGAGCTTTCCCCTAGTGTTTACTACCTACTTGCCAGGTGCCTGGTATCACATTAGAGACTGGGAGTACCATGGTAAGTACAAACAGTGCTACTTCCTACTTCTATTTTGGCACACAAAGTAGGGAAGACCAGAAACATGAAAAAAAATGTAAACAGAAACATGTCCAATGTCCAACAAGAAAGTCCTATAAGAAAGAAGTATGGGATATCATGACAATGTACTACAGGGAAGTGATCACATCAAGAAAAGATTTTTATGAGACACTGGAGAACAAGGACATAAAATGCACTCCACAGAAAGTACACAGTATGTGAAGAAAACACATTATGAACAAAGTCACTGCGGTGGAACCAGTATAAGACTGTTTTCAAAAAAAAAAAAGGAAAGCAGGAGAATAGGAGAGGTGAGGGAAAGATAAAGCCAGAAAAACAAATGCAGTCACATTAAGGGTCTTTGTTTTGAAATAAAGGTCATTCAAAACTTAAGAGAGTAGTCAGCATCATCAAAATTTGCCTTCAGAAAAAAATGCCATAGAAATAATATGGAGAATGAGTTTTTCAAAATAGAAGAGTAGAACCAGACTAGGCAGTGACATGCATAATAGTTCAGGAAAAGGAGAAAATAGGTTAAATAAGAATAGTGATAGCTGGGCGGTGGTGGCGCACACCTTTAATCCCAGCACTCGGGAGGCAGAGGCAGGCGGATCTCTGGGAGTTCGAGGCCAGCCTGGTCTACAAGAGCTAGTTCCGGGACGGGCACCAAAGCTACAGAGAAACCCTGTCTCGAAAAACCAAAAAAGAAAAAAAAAAGAAAAAAAAGAATAGTGATAGTGAACACTAAAAACAAAACAAAAATCCTAGATGGATTATTGAAACAGAAAGTAAAATAAAGAGAAATCAAAATTACATTTGTTATCAAAATATTTGTTTAATCCACTGTAATACCTGGATACTGGCTTGCTCTTGTTTCTCTGAGTAACAAGGAAGGCTAAAGAGAAATATGTTGGCCAGTGAAAGTTGCAGTTTCTTTCCATGCTTATGAAAGGAGACAAGCAAACTTTCAATGAGTACAGGGATAAAGTCCATGTGCCTAATATCCAATGAAATATTGTTAATACTATTAGGTAAATGTACAAGTTTGAGACTTAGGTGACTCTACATATGAGTCTAGATATAGGTAGACCCAAGATATGCAAGACAAAAATAAAACCATAATTTATATTTTAAGTATTCAGTTTAGGACATATTAGAAGTGATGTACCTATAATATTTCTACACCCAAAACGCTGGAAAACAATCATCAGTATACAATTGAAAGTAGGACCCACGAGCATTTAAAAAAAAAAAGCTTCCAGGGAAATTAAATGTACATCCACAATAGCTAGTAGAGTTGCAAAAAAAGGGCAGGAAGAGAGAAGGAAAAAAGAGTGAACATAAACAGAAAGGAATTAAAATTAAGGAAACAAAGGTAAAACAAAAATACCAACATATGAGTACATGCACACAAAGAGAAATCCAGAGAGAAAACTAAGAAAACACTGTAATGTAGAATAAGATTCAAGAAACAATGATCCCAAATAAACTGAGATCTGAGAATCTCTCTCTCTCTCTCTCTCTCTCTCTCTCTCTCTCTCTCACACACACACACACACACACACACACAAAGGCTAATGTGATGCAATAGTGTGTGTGTGTGTGTGTGTATATATATATATATATATATATATAGCCTAATATCTAAATATTTGGCTTAGTATTTAAATCAATGCCAAAATAATATTGCTAAGAATTCCCAAATGGGACCCACATGATAGGAAAGAACCAATTCCCACATTTTCCTATAACCTCCACTCAAGCACTATGGCATCTACACACATGTGTGCACACACAGAATAAAATGTAATTTAAAATAAGAATGATGCATGAACAGCTTCTAATAATTCAAAAATGTAAATCAATTATCCTTTAGAAAAACTTATATAGTGAATCTTAATAAAATAATAATGAAAGGACCTCAGTATATGATGGCAGACTAGAAGATGCCTTCCTACAACCCAGTGAAAGAGAAGTACCAAGATAAGAAAAGAAAATCAAATGAGGAAGAGCTTGGGAAACATACAAAGGGAGTCATAATATAGCTAAAAAGTGCAGGGAAACAAAACAAAAAATAAGCAAAAAGGATGCATTGTTCTCTAGCATATGGAAGGGGAGCGGAAGCCTCATCCAGAAGGTAAACTAGGCAGTCCAGGAGAAAAGAAGCTACAATGTTTATCTACAGAACTCGGACCCAGTTGCAGGTATCGCTGAGACAACTAATTTAAAAAGCAGGACAGGTCAGGAGTAGACAGGGGTCCCCCAGCTTAGAGGTGGTGGGTCATACTAGGGAAAAATCTATTGTTTAAAACTAACATACATTAGAGTCCTGAGACAAAAAATATTCAAGTCAGGGAAACTAGATTCAAACTGCCATAGTCTCGGGGTTAAAGACAATATAAAGAGGCATCTGGGTCCAATGATGACAAGCCAAAATGTGAAGGAAGTAAGAGGTACAGCTCAAGCAGTACAGGGAAAGGAAGCCTAATGTACCAGCATTAGAATAGACCTCACCAACCAAGAATAAGTCTGGAGTTTGACAGCCTCGAACCTGGGGTCAGCAAGTAGATCAACACGACAGTATAAACAACTGTCCCCAGAGATCGATCAGGCAGTAAAGTGCAGAAGCTACAGAACAGTGTTTGAAGAGAAACACAGGACTAAAAGCAGCTCGTTTCTTTTTAAGTTTCGATAACTGGATTTGCTACACAGCATCAGAGAGCTACCAATGCAAAAGAGAGGTCAAAGTAGAGAAAGACCACTATGAAGAAGCCTGTCTCACGGGAAACATAAACGAATATCCTCCACTTCAGAATATCTCCCAATTTCTGTTTAAATAAACAAACATAACATTATCACACTTCAAAATTTTACTTCAAAGAAATTATAGAAAATAACTGGTAGTCATACTATATATCACTGGACAACTTCCAAAATATCTTATGAAGAGATTCACATCCAAGGCAGCACTAGAAAGAATTAGTTTCAAAGTTGGGTGTTTTTGCAACAAATCTCTTAATTTTGTAAGTAAAAAATCACTGAACCGATCCCTTTCATGCACTTCATCCTGCAATGAATAGAAAAGAAACCATGATCAGGTAAAACACTGTGGACAACTCGGTCTTTAAAAGAAAAGCACTGCTAAATTTACACTGCTAAATTAAATAAGGAAAGGCCAACCAATACCACAGAACATTTGCAGTATGTACAATTTAGGTATCATCATACATTAACAACTTATTGTAGATGACAAAGTACTGTTCCTTTTCATATAGAATGTAAAACCAAAAAAAACCTATAAAAATTCTAAATTATCTCAGTCTATTAAATGCAGTCTTAATATAAACAAAATCAATTTATATATATGGTAGTACACCCTTGTAATCTCTGCTACTCAGGAGACTAAAGCAAGAAGATGGCAAGCTGGAGGCCATACTAAGCAATATAGCAAGATCCTTTCTCAAATGAAGGCAAAAACAAACAAAAACCTGTGTATGTTAGCACTAGGGAGCAAGTGAATCCTTTAGTTAGGCAAGATTTCTCTTAAAGGCTATTTAAAACTATTTAAGGCTAATTAAAGGCTAAAACAACTTATTCTATTTTTTATCTGAGAGAAACTAGAAAACAGCTTAGAATACTTTAATGAGGGTCATTATTACTTTACAAGTAACTAATTAATTCAGAAATTTAACCACAAAGTTAAATGACTAGAAAGTATATAGCTACAATTAGGAAATCTGTGACATTAAAGAATTAAAAAGCTAAGTATAATGACTAAAAATTCTAAAAAATTTCTAGAAAATTCTAAAAGCATGCATTACTTCCATAGATGAAAAGCATATTTTCAAAAAACTCTCTCCTGTTTTTCTCTCCCATGACACCCAATGATAAGAGCACCTTTATGCAATGTAAAATATAGTTCTAAATAATTACACTACCAAATTACCTTGAAGAGAGCCCACTAAATACAATAGTTCATTCTCATTTTACCCTATTCTAAAAATATCATTATGTAATTAAATATTAAGCTGTATCAGTTATACATGGCAAATTTAACAATAGTCTTACCACAATGACATGGGTCACAGTTGACAATGTGCTATCACCTGCCATCAATGTACGAAGCAATACCCCATTAGTGCAAAATGTTAAAAGTGTCTTTGGAGAAACCCTATTTAAAAATCAAAATAAAGTGCACAATTACAAATCTTTTACATAATCAAAATAATTACTTTAAATGCTTACCATATACATTTTAGCAAATAATACAAATAATATTTATATTATTTTGAATATTATTGGTGTACTATTACATGTGGTTTGTTAGAAAAGTTACATAAAACACATATATATGCCTGACAATCACAAATTTCACCAAAAACAGCTTTTAATTAAGTAAGCAATATACTTAAGAACTTAAGTATGTTAAAAATTTAAAAATTTTAGTTCAGTTAAAAAAATTACAAGTGAAAAAAGTTTTCTGTCATTGCTACAAACCAAGAAATGCTAATATTTGTTAAGAAGATATTAGTAAGTATTGCAGCAGGCTAAGCATCCTTGGTCTGGAAATTCAAACTCCCAAGTGTCTAGCTGAACATTCCATATGCTCAACCAGTAAAGTTTACACTGATATCCAAAATCCAAAAAAATTATAAAATCTTTGTATACCCAGATTACACATGATCCCAAGCATTTTGGATAAGGGATACTCAGTTGCACATTATTTCACTAAAACTGAGTCACTATCATTTACTGAGTTCCTATCCAAATTTCTCAATAGATTAATGTCCCAGACATTAGATGGCCTAGTAGCTCGTTTTATAAGACAAAGTCTCAGTAAGGTCAATCAGCTTATACTTGATCATAACACTGTAATAGGGTTTATATCTATACCTCAGGTGCACAAAACCTCAGTAAGTTTAGATATGAAATCAATATCTGAATATAAATTTACTGGTAGCAAAATTATCACTTAACTTTTTGTTTAGCTTTTTGTAATTTTTTAAGTTAATTTTATTTTTAAATAAAATATAATTAAACCACTTCTCCCTGCCCTTTCCTCCCAGCAGTCTCCCACACTTTCTCAAATCAGACACCCTTATTCTTTATTATTGTTACATACATGTGTACAAATAGCTAAACACAATCTGCTAAGTCCAATTTTCTTGTTAATGTGTTCATAGTTTCAAAATCGACTACTTAATCTCCCTCTCTCCACAGTCACTCACTGCTTGTGTTCTCTGTCCAAAGGTGGGACCCTTGACACTTCCCCTCCACTTAACCTCATTATCTAATTTTCTATTTTAGTCAGATGTATGTATTTAGCCAGCTTTAAGTATGTTGAATAGTGGAAGACTGTCTTTACCTGCTTTCTAATCGGATCTGATAACCAATTGTTTGACCAATTCTTTCCCTTCTCTCGGCAGCAACTCTTTCAGCCACAGCAATAGCAGCTAATCGTCTTGGCTGAGTACAAAATATTCGGCAGGGAATGCCATTCTTAAAGCAATCATCTAATAGGAACTGAGGAATCTAAAACAAAAATTTTAAATCATTATGAGATAGCATTCACTTTGTATACCCAGAAATATCAACACAAATCAAACTTCAAAGTCCATAACATGTCAAGACATTAACTAATCTTCAAATCAGTAAGTCTCATGACTGCCAATACCAATGAGAAAGTGAATTTGAAGAGATTGTTTACATTGAGAACTAAATTAAATATTTTAAATCAAATCTAACAAAAAATACTCAAGGTAAAGAAGACCTTCAAATACTTCTGAAAGCCAAAATGACCAGACTATACTAAGAAATGAATCTTGGATGGTAACAACCACTACTGTTTCTTCCCTCCAAATTATCTTATAAAGACAATGAAATGACAAAGTTCCACTATGATTTTTTATTGTGAAAATTAAGAAGACAAAAATACTCACAATCCTAGAATTACAAATACTTTCCCATAATAAAATTCAGGAGCGTCATACATATTTAAAATAAGAAATCTTATTGGGGTTAGCAAGACGGCTCAGTAGTTAAGACCACTCATTGCCCTTCCAGAGTATCTGGGTTCATTCGATTCCCAGCATCCACATGGCAGTTCACAATTACCTATAACTCCAGTCCCAGAGGATTTGAGACCTTCTTCTGGTCTCTGTGAGCACTGCAATCATGTGGTACATAATGATACTGATATAACCCAAACCCCAAAGACAAGTGTTGTAAATTCTCTCTCATACATGTATACTAGCTGAAGTGTGTTTAAATTGCAATACCAACAGAAGGGAGGAAACTAAGGGCAATGAGGGTGCGTAGTTTCAAGGGAAGGGGGCAAAATACAGGGGGAAAGGGGAATAAAGAAACAGGAAGGATTCAACTGGTGTAAGAGAGCAGAAGGCACGGTAGAGGAGAGTGTGGAAAGAAATAACTAATGCTAAAGACCTAAAAATGCCACATGGGAACCTACTGTTGTAGGAGCTTGCTGAAAATCCATACACATTATATAAAAGGAATTTAAATGGAGTTGCCCTATCATGGGAGACACAAAAGGCTATTAAATAAAAAAGGCCAGTAAGGTTACATCTTTTTGAGTTGTTGGTCAGTGGTGTCCCCTAGACCCAAACACTACAGACTACTGCCACTATTCTTGGTTACCCTCCAGAACCTGGTAGGAGCCTATTGCTGAAAACATCACATAGTTGAGTCACAGGACATGAAACATCAAGTTGGTACTAACCTGGAAGCATCCTCCTTACTGACTAGCTTACAGAGTGCTGAAGGTGTTATGCATACTACTAGGGAAGAAAAATAATTAATAGTCTTAACCAGATGTGAGCCCTGTGAGCTATAATAGCTATGGCCTACCAAGGTATGCCACTTGAACAACAGTGGTGTGACTATTATAGGGGTAAAACCACCCACTTCTAACTGGATTTAAAGCCTGCTGCACAAGATAGAACTCATACCTGATACTGTTAACTGAGCCAAAACCCTGGAGTAGGCTAGGATATAGGCCCTAGGGAATAATACTGAGTACGTAATATTATTTTGCTCAATGGATATAGTAACAAATTCCCCATTCTAAACTTTATACTCATAGATTAGTACATTGCTAAGCCCTCATCGGAGAAGTTTCATTACACAGTATAGGGTAATTAATACAGAGACTCCTAACTGGTCAATGTGCAGAGAATAAGAGACTATGGAATGCTCAGCTCTAAATGGGACAGCACTGTAACATCCCTTCCCCCAGGGCTCAGGAATCACTGTAAACAGAACAGAAAGACTGTAAGAGCCACAGGCAGCAGATGTCTACAGCAAAACAGCATTTGTTTACATGTCGAGGCCACTGTACACACGAACTCACAGTAGCTGTGACTGCTTGCACAGGATCTGCACAAGATCCGCACAAAATCCCAGCATGGGTAGAAGAAGGACTCATGAAGTTCCAGCACTAGCTGAGGAGCTATCGGCAACTGGTGGCTGCTGGTGAAGGGAAAGACAGGGATACAGCCCCTGAGAGGCATAATAAGTGAACTGAGTGGATTTTTTATGAGTTCATGAAGTTCGGAAAAAATCATGGCAAGGGATAAGGGGAGAGAAAGGTAGATTCAATCAACATGCATGGAATGCATGCATGAAATTCTCAAACAAAAAGATGAATAAAAAAATTCTTTCAATTTCTATGTAATAGCCTCCATATCACTTACATTATGAATATAAATAAGGGAAATATTCAAAAATATCTTGTTCCCTGAATAATAGACTAATAATAGGCTAATAGATTTCTTTAAATTCTGTCTAGCTTTGTGGTTCACAGAACAGAAACATCAAAAATCTTTAGCATTAAAGTAAATCTTAACACTAGGTGCTAGTTGGTATTATGTGGCATTTTGTAGAGATTATCTCTAAACCTCACCCTAAAATGAACTAATTATCAGTACCATTTTCTAAATGGAAACAAGCTCACAATGGTTACAAAGTCAGATGAAGTCTTCAATCTAATTGATAAAATTACAGGAATCTGAACTCCAGACGCAGCCTCCTTCCAATATAATAAATCACATAACTTTTGTTTCCTTAAAACCAAAGGCGCTGATTTAAAACTAATAAAGGCAGGGTGTGGCAGCACACTCCTTTCTTCAATCCCAGCACTCGGAAGGCAGAGGCAGGATCTCTGTGAGCTCCAGGACAGCCAGGACTCCATAGATACACCCAAACTCAAAAACAAAAATAACAAAACAAAAAAGTAATAATTTGAAAGATTTCCTTTCCATAAATTCTCTGTAAGCACTCAGTAACAATTTATGTATGAAATAACTATTAGTAAATTAGCCAGTTTTTTTAAACACATAGTATAAATTTGACATAAAACTATAAAATGGAATGAATTATATTTTCTTCAATAAACAACAAAGAAAAAACAAACCTGTGTAGTCTTTCCAGACCCAGTTTCTCCTACAATCAAAACTACTTTATTCTCTTTTATTATTTTAACAATTTCTTCTTGTTTCTCAAAAACTGGTAAAGATTGCCTGAAAGCATCAAATTCGGACTCTCCCCTTTTCACAGGAACTTGAGGTATGCCATTGTTAAGTCGCCCACTTGTCTTGCTCATTTCTCGGTTTTCTTCAAAAATGAATAAACAGAAAGTTTATGACCTACATTGAAACAATACATTGAAAATGAAGCCATATAATTTCTTTTTTTTAAAGATTATTATGTATACAACTATCTGCATCCATTTATACCCACTCGCCAGAGGAGGGCGCCAGATCTTTTTTCAGATGGTTTGGAGCCACCATGTGGTTGCTGGGAATTGAACTCAGGACCTCTGGAAGAGCAGACAGTGCTCTTAACCAATGAGCCATCTCTCCAGCCCACCATATAATTTCATATGCTTCTTTTGGATGTTTCTTCTCTACCCAGTGCCTCAACTACTGCCCTCCTGGAGGTATCATTTTATAGGCTATGAGTTTGGCATCAATTACACAGCAAATCTTTTTCAAAAGTATTTCCAATGCATAACAAATTAAAGTGAATAAAAATTAATTATTCTACAATCACCAAAACAAAACATAATCTTAATCACATAAATTATTTTCAGATTTACTATAAGTTTCTATCAGTAATGTCAGAGAAAATTAAAATTTTAAGCAGGAAATAATATACATTATAAAATCTGTTACAGATAATGCAACATTACAAAAAAGAAAACAGTCTACATGTTTAAAATGAGTTTAAAATAAATATACAACTAAATGATTCATAGAATATTATCTGAAAATACAAAGTTTTAATGCTTAACAAATTTTCCAAAAGAGCATTTGGCCAATATCCACATATAACTTAGCAGGTGTCATAAAGAATGTATTCTCCAAACAGCTCAAACTATTTCTGTGTGTCCACACTTAAGAGACTCTCTTTAGGGTTTGGGTTATAGTTTAATGGTAGTGTGCTTGCATAGCACCTATGAGCCAGACAGCATGACAAAACAATCAAAACTTAAAAGATAAATAGAAGTTCTTTGATATCTATGGCCATGTATGGCTTATGAGATGCAGACCTATATCTTAGAAAACAATAACTATGCAAAGTCTACACGAGGCAGTTAGATAACTTCATCACTTTTAAAGGTACTTTTCTGAATAAAATTATGGCTTCACTTTATAACTTATATACCATCTTTGAATAATTTAACATACTGAAGATTCTTCCCCAGCCCTTAGCAGAAACTAAAGCCCCAGTGTAAACTGGTACTTATTAAGACAGTGTACTTATCAAGACAGCAATTGAGAAAAGCCCCAGACTTTGGAGTAGAATCTCAGCGTTTATTGGCTAGCTGAGTAATCATGAAGGAATCGTTTCACCATTCTGAGTTCCAGCTTCTCCATGGCTCACAGTCTGACCTCTCGAAGATTGCTACTATGCGGCTATAGGAGTGAGGGTACCACTAAGCACATGGGAATTGTTCAATGAACAGTAGTCATTACTACAATCTTTAAAAGTCTTGGTTTGATTGCATAATATGCCTTAACACTTTATTCTAAATTTTTCATAATTCTTTATCATTTAATATATTAAAACTAGAAAAAATGTACCATATTAGTTTCAAAAAACAAATTTAAAGTAGAAAAAAAAAATCACCAAATAAGAAGGTACAAAAGGAAGCTCCCAGAAAATACATACCAGCTTCAACTGCAAACACATTTCCTCTTTCTGTTTTAGGTAGAAGTTCAGTACGCTCTTTATTGGTGACAGGAAATCTCTGAATTAGGCTTCTAACAGCATGTTTTGTATTGTGAGTCAAATTACAGGTCATCATTGCATGGGCTGTTTCTGATCCATCTTTCTTCTTCACAGTTAGGTACCTATTGGCTCCCTTTCTGAATGTTAATAGAAATCATTTATTTACTATATATAGTCAACTTGTTCACATATGACATATGCCTACATAGAAAATAAATCTCAAACAAAACAATAAAAGTTTTTGAGATATTAAAATTCCCCCAATCAACAAAGATAAATTAAGCAGTCACAAGAGTTATCTTCAATTAAACTATCAAAATGCTACAAACCCAATTTTAAATAAGCAATAACAAAAGTAAAAGTCTAATACATCCAAAAATGTTAAAATTTGAATTTCATTCACTTTGGTAGATAAATCATCACCAGCTAATACATACTGGGAAGAATATAAAGATGGGGGATCTAAACGGTATTGAAAAGGTGATAGCAGACTGTTGATACTAGCACGCCCACAGCATGCTTTGAGGTGTGTTAGTAACGTTTCATTCCCAGGAGAGCCTGTTAAAAGAGCCACTTTTAACAGCTGAACCGAACCTGTGTAACACAGCACTGCGAATGATTATTTCAAGCACAAACTTCATAAGTGAAAAGATTTTTTCCCCAAAGCTTATGATATACTCTTCAGCTCAAGTTCCTGGTTTTAAGCCCAAGCTAATAATACCTATTTTGAAGGATTATTCAAATTATTAAGGAGAGAGATATAAATTACAGCATCTGTCACAGAGCAGGCTTTAAGTAAATAAGAAAAAAATCATTTCTTGCTGGGCAGTGGTGCTGCATGCCTTTAATCCCAGCACTCGGGAGGCAGACTCACTGTCAACCCTGACAACCTGAGTTCAATCCTGGGAACCCACATGATGAACAGAGAATCAACTTCACAAGTTGGCTCCTGACCACATGTGCTATAGCATGTGTGTGCATGCTTAAGCCCTCACATGCACAAATGATTACATAAATGTAAAGGACTGTAGTTTCAGCTGTGTCTAAGTGCAGCTCTTACCTTACCAACATTTAAATGTCTGCATTCCTTATTGAATACCACAGTGAACAATAAGTTCTCAATGCTGCCACCTACTCTCTAAGTGCTTAGTAATGCCTTAAATAATGGGATAAAGAACATTCTAGATTAGCTGGGTGTGATGACACACTCCTGTATTCCAAGCACGGGGAGGTAAAAGCCTGATAATCATGGAGTTCAAGGTCAGCCTATGCTACCTGAGACTCTGAATCAGGAAAAAAAAAGAAATAAGCTATAACTTGGTCTAGAATTTTTATTTCTACAGTGAAGTGGAACTACTAAAGTCTAAGCATGTTCTCTACAGTAGGTTCTTCCCTCGTATTGTTCTGCAATGTCTGAAACTTCAGCTGGCACAGAAGCAACTACTCACTCTTCTGGGCTGCTCATCTCATAAATTCCTATCTACAGAGAGGAAATAAGCACGAGAGAAGTCCGTAGGCTGACGTTCATCAGCACTACTCTTCAGTTAATTAACCATATGACCAAAAGTACATTGTTTTAGTTCTCTAACACTGTATGCTCGTTAACAAAATCTGTGGTATCAAGACATTTTCATTTTCTTGAAAAATTATCTTGGAAACATTTATGTTTCAGCTTTAACTATTTTTTCTCTGAAATCAACCATAATTTATAAATATATGTCAGATACTGGTAGAAGCTGTGATTACAAAATTGAGTAAAATATACTACTCTTTCCTGAAGTCCACAACCAAACTGATAGACCAAACTGAAACTACCCTAACACAGGCCACCTCTATGTGTAAAAATAATTCAAATTAAGCAGGTTCAAGTTTAAATTACCACTGAAAATTTAGTTTCAACACATATAATAGAAAGATAATAACTTGATAAAGATTTTATCCTTGGTAATTACTATTCATGTTTATACATTAGGCAACACAAAGATAATGATATATACATGATATCTGGGGTAAAATATCATCTTTGTGAGAAGGAAAATAAAATGAAATTAATGCATTAATATGAACACTAAAACACTGAGATCCACTCATCATGTATCTTCTCCAGCATACCTGATGCTATGGCTTTGATAAAATATAGAAGTCCCCTTTCCCAAACAAAATTAGAAACCAGCTGTCCAGATAGAGCGCTGTTAGATAAGTGAATTTCCTACGAAAGTTGTAAAATAAGAGAGAATCTCATATGCAATTATTAAGCATAAAAGTATGTTGAGGACCAGCAAGATGGCATAATGAGTAAAAAAAAAAAAAGCCATCTTGTCCAATTCTGACAACCTGAGTTCAACCCCACGAACCCACAGTAGAAGGAAAGAACTGAGAATGTACTCCTGAGAGCTGTCCTCTGACATCCACATTCACAGCCATGGCATGCACATGCAAATATAAACACATACAATGTAAGTTAACTAAATTCAAAGTCAATGTTAGGGGAGGAAGGAAAAGAAGACATTCAAAAACACACATAAAATCACAGAAGTTAAGTCTGGTGCTCTGTCGCACAATACCAACCATTGTTAACAAGAAGGTATACATTCTTAGATAGTTACCAGAGGACCCTAAATGCTCTCATCATAAAGAAATAGAAACTCTGTGAGACAACAGATGTGCTAATTCCCCTAATAGCCCTACTGTATACATGGGATAAAAAATCACATTGTACTCTGTGTGTGCATAATTATTGTCAGTTAAAAATTAAAGGCGCTGAAAGACGGCTCCACGGTTAAGAACATTTGCTGCTCTTGCAGAGGACTGGGGTTCAGTTCCTAGCACCCATATGGTGGGTCATAACCATCTGTAACTCCAACTTTAAAGGATCCAATACCCTCTTCTGGCCTCTCCAGATATTACATGCACAGGGTGCACAGACATACAGTCAGACAAAACATCCATAACCATAAAATAAAAATAAATAGTAACTCTTTAAAGGAAGAAACCTTCATTGGCTCTCCAAGCTGGACTTCAGTGCAATCTTTAGTCTGTCCTAGATTCTTTTCCTGAGTGAATAAGAGTGCATGTGTTGTATCACCCCAAGGAAAATCTACCACTCAGCACTCATTACCAGGAACACCTACATAATTCAATTGCAGGGCCTACTCTAGATTTAACCTAGAAAGAGTACCAGAGGAGCCTGTATAACAAAACTTGCTTTAAAAAAAAAACAAAACCTCTAATTCTCACAGTTATATCCCATGCTCCCTTCCCATAACTTGCAACTTTTCATTCAAGGATCTATCCTTTGTCATGTCTTCAGTTCCCTCTGCATATGTTATATGCAGCTGTTAATAAATCAATCCCTTTCTCACAGTTGGGTATAGAGGTACATGCCCTTAATGCCAGCACTTGGGAGGCAGAGACAGGCAAGTCTGAGTTTGATGCCAGCTTGGTCTACAGAGTGAGTCCCGGGACAGCCAGGGCTAAACAGAGAAACTTGTCTCAAAATAAATAAATAAAATAAAATTTAAAATAAATAAATAACCTTATTTATTTTTCTGACAAATCTGCCACCTACCAGTCTAATAGTAAAGAACCTAAAATGAATATTCACTTTTAAATTTAATTTTTTTTTCAAACTTATTTGAGTATATGTAAATTCAGGGGTTCACATGGATGTCACTGGACAACTATTTGGAGTTCCTGCTCTCCTTTCACCTAGTTGAGGTTGGGTCTCACTTGTTATTTCTACCACTGTGCAAACCTCTGGCCCATTCTGCAGCCTCCCGCTCCCTTTCACCAAGAGGGTCTAAAGAAAAGCTGACCCTGGTTCAAACTTAAATGAGTTTATCTACATATCCTATAATTAAGAACACAGAAGTTAAAACAGAAATAATGGTTTAAATGTAATCAGACGTATTTATCCTTTTCTGTAGTACATAACTTTGTAAAAATAAGAAAAGCTGTAAACTTACCCTTTACTTTTAGAAACTAAACCAAGAGACTGACTCAGTCGGTGAATAAAGGCTCTTTCTGTACTGGTCAAAGAAGAAGGAAATTCCATTTCTACACAGGAAAAAAGGGTTCCACATAGAGATAATTATAGGTGTAAAACATGAAAACTACATGTAAGTATACAGTCAAATTATGCATCCACGTGAAAATATATTAATTCAGTACCTCATGCTTAATAGGATTCTAATATTAATTTTTAATATTTATTTAATCATGTGTGTGTATTATGTGTCTGAGTATATATAAATGTTCACAATATGTGTGCAGCGTCCACAGGTCAGAAGAGGTATGAGATCCCTTAGAACTGAGTTTCAGATGGTTCTGAGCCATCATGAGGGTGATGGAAGTCAAATCTGGGTCCTCTGTAGGAGCAGCCAGTGCTCTTAACTCCTGAGCCATCTCTCCAGCCCAGAAATCTGATATTACTTTTTAAGCTACGGACAAAAACCTATATATAATAAATGACTCTAAAATTAACCAAAGATTATTCATCTGTGTTGAAATCTTGAATTGGCATAACTAAGGACATATCTGACTAACTTATTCCTGGTTTGCTTGACACAATTTCTTTCCTTCAGTAATGATGTAAGCTCAAGCGTTAGGAATTCTCAAGCCGAAACGCCTATGTCTCTGCTCTTAGAATTGTGCAGTGCTCCTACTCACTATTTCACACTGGATTTGTTAGGACATTTCGCCAAGGCATTGCTTCTGCCAAATATACGTTCAAAATCATTTCGTTTACCCTTTTCAACCGTTAAGCCTCATCAGCAAGAGGTCTCCTATTTAAGCCAGCAAATCAGAATTGAGCTAGGAGGCCACTACGGGTCACTTCAGTACTATATTATAAGGTCTGCAGCAAATAGGTCTCTAGCCTGATGAGGTGTGAAACACGCTTAAAATGTCAAAAGAAGTTTAATTTGTGTTCGATATGATGCGCCTAGAATTTCAAAAAAGCCCTTTATATTGCCGGTATTTTTACTTATCTATTCCACTTCCTCCCGCTCCTTTGAAGATTCTGCAGCTTAAAGTAAGGCTACACCTTTTCAATAACAATGAGGAGGGGGACGTTGATGATGATGGCAGGGGCTTATCAACTCCTTAAAAAAATAATGTTGACTTAGCCTAGGGCTGCAGAAAAGTACCCAGGAGAAGAGAGAAACTCCCACCCGGGAGCAAGCCAACCTTTTCACCTTCTGCCTTCACCGGCTCTGCTCCATAACCTGCCCGACCCACAAGGCATCCCACTCCACGAGCGACAGTCGGGCGACAGGCGCGGGTTCACCTCTGCGGCCCGGCCCTCGGTTCCTCTGCCCAGCCCGGGGCAGGCCTGGGGGGCGGGTGTCAGGCGGTCGGTTCCCCCGTCCGGAGCCTCACCTCGCTGGTCACCATATCGGAAGCGCTCCAGAGCGATGTTGACGGCGATCTTCACCTCCTCGTCGATACGAATGTCTTTGAGCCCCTTGGCCCGGCCGCCGCCTCCTGGACCACACGAAGCGGGGCCGCCGCCGCCTCCGCTGCCGCCTCCGCCAGGAGCCGGAGGACGCGGCGAGACGCTGCTCGGCCTGGACATGGCCCTGAGGAGAAGCTCGCTCCGCGTGGGAGCGGCCAGGCCTGCTGCCAGCGGGCAGTGACAGAGACGGAGAGAGCCTGAGGGACCGCGGCCGACCGACCGCTCGGCAGGCAGGCAGGCAGCGCCGCGGGCGGTGAGCGGGAGCGCTCCGCTCACGGCAGCCGTGGAAGCGAAAGCGCCGGCACCGCGAAAGCCCAGGGAAGCCCGGGGCGCGCGCCTGATGACGTCACCGAGGGCGACGCGCGTGACCCCAGGACTCCCGGCCGCTGGCTCGGCGGGTGCTGCGTTAGGGAATGCGGTCCCAGGAGGGGTGGTGCGGTTCTCGCGCCCCTGAGGCTTTGGTTCTTAGTATAATTTAATTGGAGGACTCATTATTCAGTTACCCCCTCGTTCGTTTAATGCTTCACTCCTTCAGAGCGAGCTTCTTGCCCAAGGATAGATTCAGAAAACGAATGCGTTGAAGCAAGGGTTTTCCCGCCTTTCTGGGATTCATGTTCTAGTGGGAGCAGAGTACGATGAGTAAATCAACTGGCTTAATTCTGAATAACGAGTAAGTCCTTAGTATGTATCTCTCGTTCTGAGACACACGAAAACGTGGTTATCTGAAGTAAAGCTGAGTTCCACCTGGCAACCCTAACTGCGTGTAACACCACCCAAAAGGGGAAAAAAAAGTAATTTACATGATAGTTTCCGTGATTACGTGATAGTTATTAAGTGTTCACAGTTTGAAGGAACAGCCAGCCCATCGTGGAGGCAGAAGGCATAGCAATGAGAACAGCAATGTTTTGTGGCAAGATAGAACCTTCTCAACAGTCAGGAAGATTATGAGAACTCCCATTGACTCAAATAGCATTCTGCTAACATAAATCTAATTCCAATGTTCTAAATTGCTTCCACTCTGTATTACTATTGTCAGTCTCCAGAGAGCAACCAAAGTGATCATTTTCTTTTTTTCAAAATAGGAGGCAGCGAGTAGTAGCCTGAGTTGCTCTCCACTGCAGCTGGAACAAGCCGTGAACTTCTCAGTATGGCGCTCAAGACCCTCGGTGAAACAGCCTGGGTCACGCTTTCAACCCTCATTTTGCTCAGATGAGCAAGTTTGTTCTGTTTGGTTTTGCTTTGATGGCTTTTGTCCTCTGAGAATTTCACAAGGATGCCTCTAGTATAATTTAAAACATGATGTTGTCCTCTACATAGACATGCTTTCTAATCTCGTGTATCATTTGCCACATTTGAAAGGGTCTTATATGCTCTTGCCAAAAGTTCTAAGCTCCTAAGAGCACGAATGTCATCTTGTTTGTCCTGTTGGCACAAATAAGATTTTGGGTTTTGTTGTTGTTGTTGTTTTGAGGGAATAGTCCATCACGCCACAGGGTGGCATAGCGGTGAGAAGAGCTGTGTTGTTGTGACAGGAGTGTGAAGCCACTGGTCACATTCCCATGCACAGTATAGAAAGGGGGATGAGTGCTGCCACTAAACTCGCTTTCTCCTGTATCAGTGTAGGGCCGAAGCCCACATTCAGGTGCTGCCCACATTTGGGTGAGTCATCCCACCTCAGTTAAACTTCTGTGGAGATGCCTTCACAGATATGCCAAGAGTTTGTCTCCTAGGTGATTATAAATCCCGTCAACTTGATAGTCAAGACTAACCATCACAGCACAGGAAAAGGCCTCTTGCATGTGTGCCCAGGAGTGTGACAGAAGGTCTGTGGGACACTGAGTGCTTACTGTGTCTTAAGTTCCTCTCTTTTTAAGATAGGAGTTCAAAAAGGATATTTAATACGTGTATTCTAGCTCTGCTTATCATTTGACATACAGCATGTGGGTGGAGACACACAGCGTACATATTTACACATAATTTACCATGAGATAGGACACCTGGGCATGATTAAAGGACTGTGACTCAGTGACAGATCCTGGTGGTGGAGACTAAGTGGAACTTTGGATTTCTTAGTTAGGTGATATGTGTGTTCTATGTGGGACAAGAAGAAAAAATTACAACAATTTTGTTTATAGAGATTTTAATTTTTCTTATGATTCTAGATTCAGGCAAAATGTTCTTGGTTCATAACATAGAAGATGTCGCTTTATGAAAACAGAAGAACTGGAGAAGGCAGAAACAAAGAACAGATTGGTCATTTTAAAATGACTTGCCTTGAGACAGAAAAAGAGGCGTGCAACAATAGAAAACGGACTGGCTCACACAAGGTGGCTTATTTTTGTTACTTATTCTGTTGAGACAGAGTCTTACGTTGAGCAGGCTAGCCTCAAATTCACAGTCCTCCATCTTAACCTCCTGATTGCTGGGGTTGTAGGCATGCCTTACTTTTGGCGTTTCCTTTTCCTTTGTTTATTGACTGATTGATTTAGGGTAAGGATTAGAGAAAATTTTCACAGGCCAACTAAAAAATTTGTTGACCAGCTCTCTCACTCCCCACCTCTGCTTTCCCTTCTCCTTCCTGCTCCCCCACCTCTTCTTCCCTTCTCTCTTTGACTCTCTTTCCCCTCCCCCTCTCATGATTTCTCAGAAAACCAGAGAATAAGATAGCTTCAGTTTGGTGTCAAAGAACTTTATTTGTTCTTGATTTCTGGTTTCTTGGATTCTGGTGCAAGAACTTAGCCCCAAACAATGTTTTTTGTTTGTGTTTTGATTTGGGTTGGGTTTTAATTTTCATTTGGCATTGCTAATGATGTCAACAAATTGCAATGGTCACCAACAGATGTGTTCATTGTCTTTGGACATTTTATTAACCCCGTCTCCCTAGCAGTTAGCTGTAAGCCACATGACCGAGTGCCAACCATTGGAATGCTGGTGGAAACAACCTACACCACTTCTGGGCTTTCCTTCCATCATTGCTCTATTTTCTGCTTTTCCTGGTCAGCTGAAAGTTCTTAGACAGTGATAGAGACACCCTTTAGAAAGATGCTGCTTTTTGTGACGATCGTGATAGAGTCTCCTTACCTACACAGTTTGATCTGAGTGCGAACTAACACTAGACTGTGGGAGCCGCTGAGATTGTTGGGAGTGTTTGTTTATAACACCGCAGTTGTTGCATGAATTACTCCTGATGAATCACACTTCCTTGTGCTCGTATCTTTCTATATTTATACTGACTCTGTTCTTAGACTCTGAACTTACCTTTCACCAGCATGACATCAGTGAACAGAGGTTTGAATGATACTTAGGATTTCGTATTTACCCTCCTTGACTGTGAGGCTTTCTGCTTCCACCAGGTAAAGGAGCCGAGGCTAGCCCACAAAGGCTTACAGACACACCATTAGTCAGCACCAATGACTAGATATGTGGAAGAGAACATATTAGAAAAATAGAGCCTCCAACAAGTTGCAGAGAGGGGAGGAGTCAATGCAGCCACATGTATAATTCAAGGTAAG
Source organism: Microtus pennsylvanicus (assembly GCF_037038515.1). Classification (NCBI taxonomy): domain Eukaryota; kingdom Metazoa; phylum Chordata; class Mammalia; order Rodentia; family Cricetidae; genus Microtus; species Microtus pennsylvanicus. The sequence continues at coordinate 38,485,901 of NC_134582.1, forward strand.
ATCAAAAGGCTCTCCTGGCCACACATCCCAAGTTTTTTTTTTCTCACAGAATACACTGGCAAATAAAATGCATATTACACTGAGTTTAGGTTGGATTCGTTGCATATCAACATGCGATAGCAGAGAACTCTAAAAGTTGGTTCTCTTCTGTCTATGAAATTATCCTGTTAGAGTTAAACTCTTAGGATAGAACCACACTGCTTTTGTTATTTCTGTCACTGTTAGCGTCCTCACATCAGATCACCCCACAAAACAAAGACCACCATCGCCTATGCAACTGGCAAGAACATTGTTTCTTCCAGCATGCAGGGGTCAGCCACACAACAGAATGCTGGCGACCCCAATGGAGCATGCAGGCTTCTTTTATAGGTATCCATGATTGGATTAGTTCATCCTGAACATGATTGGCTGGGGCTCCTCTTCCTGTTTTAACACAGTACAGAAATCAAACTGAGACAGAAACTGAGACCTATCGGTACAGAAACAGAAACTGAAACTTTACTAAAACTCAGGCCTAGTAAGGCTGGGACCAGAAGAAGCCTAGCCGTGGAGCTACTCTCATTACAGATATTTTCTTCCATGCTATGTCCCCTTACCACCCACTTTTTTTTTAAACCCCTCCAACCCCTTCTTGTTTAGGTAGATCATTTGGGGTCTTTTATTTCAAGGATTTGTGTCTTAGGTTGGTGTTGGCTCTCTAAAACTTGAAGGAGAAAAGTCACAAAATAATGGGCAAGTGAGTCACTAAAAAGCACCCTGATCTAGAGTCCCATTAGGAAAAGCAGCAACAAAAATTTTGGAGGGCTCGGGAGGCCAAAAACCAATGTAGAAACTCAGAAGGACTTGCTGCTGTTAGGATTTGGGTGTGTGTCATCACCACTAGAACTCATGATGGAGTTTCATCTTCATTACAAGGTATTAAGACAACAGAAACAAAGTCCAACTGTAACGTTCAGAGGTTGGGCCTTTACAAGTGACTAGGATTTAATAGACGGCCAAGGTTGACTACTGCTGGCTTTAGAAGGGTCGGGAAATGGACATGCTTTAGTTATTTTATTTTTCTGTTGCTGAGATAAAAGTACCACAATCACAAGCAACTCAAGGAAGAGTTTATTTTGCTTTGGAATTCCAGAGGGCTAGATAGCCATAATGGCAGGAGCAGAAAATGGGAGGAGAGAGAGAGAGAGAGAGAGAGAGAGAGAGAGAGAGAGAGAGAGAGAGAAACAGAGTAGGTAGTGAGGCCAATGCTATAAACCCTCAAAGACCACCCTGAATGATACACTTCCTCCAGCAAAGCTGCACCTCATAAAGGGTTGGTAACTTCCCAAGCAACCTGGGGACCAAATGTTCAAATGCGTGAACCTGTGGAGGACATTTTTCATTCTAACCACAACAAGGCAGGAGGAGGATTAAGCATACATGTAGACTCCCTCTTTCTTTCTTTTTTCCTTTTTAGTTTTCTTTTTATTTATTCTTTGTATATTTCACATTCATGCATCTCAATCCCTTTCATTTCCCCATCCCTTCATATCCTCCCTTTGCCCTTACAACTTCCCCCACAAAATAAAATAAAATTTAAGAAAGGAAAAGAAGAAAAGATGTCATAATGAAAGCTGCAGTGTGACACACTGAGTCACACAGTAAGCCCTTTTCTCTGTTTTGCTTTGCTTGCAAATGCTGCAAAGAGACATTGGTCTGGTTCAAGCCTCTGGTTTCTGCTACTTTTTTTTAACCCCTGTTTTTCAAGACAGGGTTTCTCTCTTGCTTTGAAGCCCCTCCTAGAACCAGCTCTTGAAAACCAGGCTGGCCTCGAGCTCACAGAGATCCCCTGCCTCTCTCTCCCAAGTGCTGGGATTAAAGGTGTGCACCACCACCACCCCCCTCGCTTCTGCTATGTTATTGATGCTGAGCCCTCACTGGGAATCCTCTTGGATATCCTTTGTTGCCCTGTGTCATGAAGATCCTGCAGCTTTGGGTCTGCAGGACCAGTCTCTTCATGTGCACCCACAGATCATAGGTGGGGTGGATGCTGGAGTGGGCCAACTCACAACCCAGGTTCTGAACCTGGGTAGTTGCAGGTTGGTTAGCTCGCCAGTTCTCCCCCATCCTCACCACCAGGGTGAGCTCTCCAGCATTTCAAGTTCAGCCCTTGCAGCAATGAGCAAGGGGTGGGGCCGGTTCTCCTGCTTTCAAACCTTCTGGGTTGACTGTCCCAGACTTACACCACAGGGTCAGCTGTACTGTGCTGCCCAGGCAAGGTGCGGGGGCCACTCTTCCAAGTGCAGCCGCTGGTGAGGGGCAGGGGCAGCGCTCCTACTCTTATGACCTCAGGCTAGTTCCCTGACCTGCCTCAGGCCGGGAGGGCCGGACTCCTGTTTCTTGTCATGTGATTCTCTGCATTGCTTTCAGTCATCCACAATCCTATGTAATTTGGCCCCTTGGCTGGAGACCACAACTTTGAGCCGAAAGGAACCTCTTTTCATTATAATGGACCCGGTTTTTCAGTCTTATATTATGAAGAGAAAATGAGCTAAAACAGATGCTGTCCACACTCCTGGAGTAATCACCGCCCCCCAGGAAAGAATAATGGTGGGATATGTGTAGGCAGGTGGGACTCACTGTGATAAGCATCAGTAGAGGGGTCTAGCATTGGCAAAGGCAGATACCAGGGCCTGAAGAAATCTTGTAGTTGGGAATAAGCAATGAGTGACTTGGCACTGATCTGTATAGACAGCAAAGGATCAGACACGCACTGTTTCTGATATGTAACAACTCCTTTAGATGTTAGAGGCAAATCTAAGTATGAACTGAAGGACCCTGAAATACTCTCAGAGAAATTAAGCCCTGCCCTATTTAAATCTGATGCAAATTTTCTTATTTCCCTAGGCTTAAGTAATTGTAAAATCACCTCTAACTCTTTCACGTGATGTATATATAATGATGGACACACCAAAATGTATATGCTGTTGGTTTGCACGAATATTTACAAACTCTTCTATCTTTATAGCAAGTAACCTAAAAATAGGCATTTATAGGTCTACCACAAGGTGGTAGTAGAAAACTATCTTTTGCACTTTGTGTTTCTTTTGCTGGGAAGATGGCCATGGCAACTCTTATAAAGGAAAACATTTAATTGAGGTGGCTCACTCGCAGTTCAGAGGTGTAGTCCATTATCATCATGGTACAACATGGTGGCATCAGCAGACACGGTGCTGGAGCAGTAGCCAAGTGTCCTACATCTTGACTTGCAGGCTGTCTGAGCCCGCTCCTACAAAGTCAGCTAGGGTTCCTGGACAGGAGATCCTCCAGGCCAAAGAAAAGTCAGAAGATACGGAAGACAGGATAGAACCAGGAGGTCTGTCTGGTCATGCCGAAGCAGCCAAACAGCCCCGTGTTTATTTCAGAACTTGCTTATATACAAAAGCAGAACAAAGCATAGCACAGACGGTCAGTATTCCTACCATTCCTACCTAAGTTGCTAATAGCTTTCTGTGTGCATTGCTAGAATAGGGGTGTTGGTTCATAGTACATGAAGGTGATGTTCTAAGGTTTTCAAATGCATTGTTAAAAGGAGGGTGTGTGTATAGCCTGAGCCGAGGGAGTTCTGGTTGCTAAACTATTCCTACCATCCACAGACCATTCCTGTCCTTGAGTGAGCAGCCTCCTCTCCAGCAGGTGCTTACTGCTTGGAAGCAGCCTTACTTTATATCTTGATGTTCCTGAGGTTTGTGTCAGCAGTATACTGTCTACTGGATAGAGTGTTCTTTTCTCTCCGGCTAAATCAGAAGTTTCTCACAGCCCTCAAGGTTATAAGAAAAAGTAGAGCAGGCAAGCTTGAATTCAAATGACTTCTTTAAGTCAGAAATTACTCCAGATAGAAACTGAGTCACACATGGGCTCCCACAGCAGGCAATAGGAAGTAGTCTGAGTGTCACACTGAGCAAAATTTGAACAAATAAGTTCTCAAGGTCCACTTCCCCATGTTGACACACTTCCTCCAACAATGCCACACCAACTCCAGCAAAGTCAAACCTCCTATAGTATCACTCCCTTTAAAGGGCATTTTCTTTCAAACCACCACATAAGACATAATATTTGGCTAGGAATGACTTGAATTTGACTAACATAAACTACCTGCCACAAAGTTCATGGCTGGCCCACCAAACTAGAGAGAGGTGGAGAGGGTTGGAAACCCCATTATCACAGGAGTACGAAGAAAGTGGTAGTGACACATAGCCATGTGCACTCAGTCCAGTCTACCTGTCCCCTGTGCTATTTGCTACAGAAGAAGAAACCACTTTCCTACTTCTGAGCCTAGGAATAAGACGAGAAACCATCAGTGTGGAGACACAGCTCAGCAATTTTCAACGCACTTGTTGCTCTGGCAGAGGACCTGAGTTTGGCTCCCAGCACCCGCATAATGGCTAACAATCATCTGTAACGCCATTCATTTATTTTTGTTAATTTTCTATTGCTTTTATAAAACACCATGAGCAAGGAAACTTACAGAAGAAAGGGTTTATTTGGGCTTATGGTTCCAGAGAGTTAGAGTCCGTGATAGCAGAACAAAGGCACGGTGGGAGGAGCAGGAAGCTGAGGGCTCACAGCTGGTTCTGCAAGGATGAAGCAGACAGTACACACTGGAAATAGTGCTCGGCTTGGAAACCTCAAAGCCTGCCATAATAACACACTTTACAGCAAGGCCACGTCCCTTAAACTTACCCAAATAGTACTACTAATTGGGAACCAAGTGTTTAAATGCTTGAGACTATGGGAACATCTCATTCAAACCACAAAACGCCAGGTCCAGGAAGCACCCTCTTCTGACCTCTAAAGGCATGGCATGCAATGGTGCATAGGCAGACAAACAGGCAAAACACTACACGTGCTAAATTTTAAAAGGATAGAAAATATTTTAAAAGAGAGCACTGATGACAGCTGATTTCAAACAATAAAAGTCATGAAAATGTGACATACAAGCTGATCTAGTTTCAAATAAAACTCATGATATATAAATTCCACTGGGCTCTTTCTAGTGATGCAATGTGGTTTATATGAATAATTTACAAACCCCTTTGAAATAAATGATATTGTAATCTCTGTTTTACAGACATGTACACCAAACCAGTCTAGGCCAGATGTATTTTGAAATATATTTGAATAGAAATTGTCCACCAAGGGGCATTTTTGATGATTATCTCCGGGAAAAGAAACATATTCCATTGTTTGATGTTGAACATACATGCAGCTCAATTTTGTGTGTGGAGTCTTGATTGCTAATAGCTTTCTGTGTGCATTGCTAGAATAGGGGTGTTGGTTCATAGTACATGAAGGTGATGTTCTAAGGTTTTCAAATGCATTGTTAAAAGGAGGGTGTGTGTATAGCCTAAGCCAAGGGAGTTCTGGTTGCTAAAATATTCCCTGTATTTTCCTGCCTTGATACGTGGTGAAGATAAATTATCTTGCAGGACACAGACCATACCACGAACCAAAATCCTTATCTCATGCTATGCTCTCAAAATGAAGCTTGCACTGGTCTGTGATCCAGAAGTTAGAAACAGGAATGGTCACTTTTATCTTAAATTCCCTCTATTCATTTGATAAACTTATGGCTCCTATCACTGAAACTCTGGGTTCAGGATTTGATGCCCTGAGGTCCAAATTACTCACATTCCAGCAAGGAAGGATACAGCAAGAGTTACAGATACTACAGATACCCCTCGAGTGCTTCAGGTTCCTCCATCCAGAAGTCATCAATCGCCTGGTCATGAAGAAGAACAGAGCTACAGGCAAGGGCAAATAGAGTCAAGGAGGACCACATCTAGAGCCCAGGTGATTGATGTGGGTAACTCTTGGTACTCTCTCGTCCAGTTCTCAGAGGAGACGCGCATGTGTGGCAATCCCAGCCTCAGCAGAGATGAACATCTGGGTTGTGCCAATTGTCAAGTAGCCCGAACCAGCTTTCTGAAAGTGAGGTTTGTCAAGACTCACCAATGCTGAAGGAAAACAGTGAGTATCAGTTGGGTCCCCAGTATCTGAAGCAATGACAAAGATATATGAATAATTTGCAAACCCTGTGAAATAAGTGATATTATAGAAGAATATATATTCTTCTCTTACTAAACGTTCTCTTTGAAGATTTTCCAAGAAGGGTGTGGAGTGTGTAGCGTCATGTTAGGTTGAGTACATGCTTAGCATTTATAGAGTCTTGGGTTCACAATTCATTATTTTTTAAAAGTCCTAGGAGCTGGGGAAATGGATCTGTGGTTAAGAGCACTTGTGATTTTTACAGAGAACCTGAATTCGGTTCTCAGAACCCATGTGTCAGCTCACAACTATCTGCAACTTCCGTTTGAGGGGATGTGATTCTCTCTTCTGGTCTCCCTGGAAACCAGGTATGCAGATAGTGCACATACATATGTGGAGATATGCATATACATGAAATAAAAATAAAATTTAAAAATGTTGATAAAAAACATCTCCCCCAGAAAAAAAGTAAGCTCCACAAAAATCTAGGAATAGTTCTGTCCCCGTTTAAGTGGACTGACATGGCTTTGGAGTTGTCATAACTAGGGTTTCTACTTCTGTGAAGAGACACCATGTCCACAGCAGCTCATATAAGGAAACATTTGATTGGAGCTGGCTTAAGGTTTCAGAGGTTTAGTCCATTATCATCATGATGGGAAGCATGGCAACGCACAGCAGTCGTGGTGCTGGAGAAGGGACTGAGAGTTCTACATCTTGACCCTCCAGCAGCAGAAAGAGACTGTGTGCCACACTGGGCATAACTTGAGCATATAACATCTCAAAGTTCACCCCTACTGTGATACACTTCCTCCAAAAAGGCCCTATCCACTCTTAACAAACCACACCTCCTAGTAGTGCTACTTCCTGTGAGCCAAGCATTCAAACACTTGAGTCTATGGGACCATTCTTATTCAAACCACCACAAAATTATATTATGGCAAGATGTACTATTTAGTGCTCTGTGGTGTTATTTTGTTTATGATCTAACAAATAAAGCTTGCCTGAAGATCAGAGTGTGGAGCTAACCACTCTAGTTAGCCATAGAGGCCAGGCAGTGGTGGCACACACCTTTAATCCCAGCACTAGGTGGAGATGGGAAGTGATATGGCTGGGCAGAGAGAGGAATATAAGGCAGGAGGAGACCAGAGCTCAGGACTAAGTCTGAAGATTCTTAGAGACAGAATTGCCCTTTGGTCTGAGGATTTGGTAAAGGTAAGAACTAGTGGCTGGCTGCTCTGCTTCTCTATTCTTTCAGCCTTTACCCTCTAATATCTGACTCTGGGTTTTTTACTATTAAGACCAACTAGAATTTGCGCTACAGCTCTCCCTTCAGGAAAGGACTTGTGCCACAGCTGCTAGGGATGCTGTTAGAAGATCCCTCAGCTGTTAACCCCTTGGGAACCCTGCTTCACCCTCCCCACACTGTAGATCTAGTGTCTCAGGGATCTCTGCCCCGTGATCACTTGATATATACATGTAAAAGCCTAGCCATTCCATGTCAGTGAAGGACAGTTTAGTAGGTTAGGCAGATTGGTGCAGTCTCTGGCATCTCCATCCTAAATCCTGGAATCTATAAGAATAACTATATGGCAAAACTGCAGATAACATTGAAGTTGCTAGTCAGCTGGCCTTAAAGTATACACAATCTCGTTGATTTGGGTGAGAACAGAATTCATGGGGCCCTTTAAGAGGAAGAAAAGTGAATCACATTGAAAAGTCAGTTGTCTTTGAAGATAATAGGCGTCAAGGAAACAAACAGCCTTTAACAGCTGGAAAAGAAAATGGCTGTCTGTGTCAGCTTCCAGAAGGAACATGTCCTGTCAACACTGTGATTTTAGCTCAGTAACACACATTTCAGACTTTTGGCCTCCAGAATTGGAAAACAAGAAACACGCCCATTAAAAAATGATAAAATTTTCTCTGGAAATTTGTTGTGACAGCCATAGAAAACTAATCCAGACTGTCTTGGAATTCTCTCAAAGAGATGGAGAGATGTCTCAGTGGTTAAGAGCCCTTGCTACTCAGTAAAGGCCCAGGCTTTAATTCCTAGCACTCACATGGCGGCTCATAACCATCTGTAATTATAATTCCAGGGGATCCAAAACCCTCTTCTGCCCACTGTGGGAACCACACATAATGTAGAGCACTGTGTGTGTGTGTGTGTGTGTGTGCGAGCGAGCGAGAGAGAGAGAGAGAGAGAGAGGACACCCATACACATAAAATAAGGTAAGTTAATCTAAAATACAGAAGACAATTCTCTGTCGTATCAGATATGGGTGCTCTGAGGTTCAGATCACAGTGCGGCTCCTCCCTTACTCTCATCCCTCTTTCTGTGCCTTGGTTTTGACTGGTGATTATGAGCTCCTCTCCAGATGTGCCTTAACTTGGGCATCTTATTTAGCCTGTTTGGATGGTTTTGCCATTCGGCCACCTCCCACACAACAAGATGGCCAAAGCCTGCATCCACTAGATAGCATTAAGGAAGCTTCAAAGGTTATCAGTAACTGTGATAAGAACTCCATAAAGGTGGATTTAGCTTCCTTAACTTTACTTTAGTGTTTTCTCTCAGAAATTTGCAGCCTCATTTAATAATTGACCCCAAGGGGCAAGAGAGGTGGCGGGGACAACTTAAAATTTCACCATAGGATCCTTCCTTACAAGCTGTGTGCTTAAGCTAAGAAAGCCCTGGAAGAATTAGGTGACTTCTCAAAGGACATGGGGATTTAGTGGGGTTTGTAAGATACACTCTTGAGAGAAGGTGGGTAGACGGCTCCAGGGAGCCCTACTCCAACATTTGCATGTAGTTTTGGTTCATTTAGTTCAGAAGCATAAACAGGAGATAATTAGGTTTGCGAAGTGTTTTGTTTGCTTCCTTTAGCGGGGAACTTTAGATAAATGAGTCACTGTATCTTGCAGTGTGTATAGCAAAACACATTAAAGTGTGCTACATAAATATGAAAGGAAATTATAACCTAGAAGAATCTGAGAAGAAGAACAGGACTAGTGAAGGAAAGGGAAGTTGAGCTATGCACCCATTTCAGATAATACATAGAACCTTTGAAATTATGACATAAACAGCACTGTTAGATTTATGACCGTGGCTATTGCTTTCGTTCCAAGTTTCTACCTGATATTTATCATCTTTATATTCATATGACATCTCTATTTTCAGTATCTTGCAAATATCACCCTCTCTCATAACCTTTTCAGCATAAATTTTGCATGCTTTGTGTCAACTCAAAATGAGCTCTCTGAAAAGTTGAACCTATTTGTTTAACCATTTCTAAGTTATTCAAGCGTGGGAAAATGGTGTTTAGGAAATTTGTCAAACTACTCTTTTAGAGTATTCAGGTTTAATCCAAAATTATTTAGATGTAAACCTCAAGAGCTATTTGTCTAACAAGAAAAGCATTATTTTCTTAGAAATATTGTCATCTTGGAGATATCATATTTTAGAAATAAAGTTGAAACTTAAACGTCCACTCTTTGTAGACATGAAGTTATAGAAACATCCACTCAGATTTTTGGAAAATCCCTGGGTTTCCAGGTTCCTTTGTACATTTTATACATAGGAAGAATGTTTTTAAATCTCAAGTCACAACGTCAAGGTGGATATGAGGGTAAACAACTCCTGTTTTGCTAACAAAGGTTTTATCCCAAGGAAGTGGAAACCTAAAACGTTTAAATTTTATATAATATAAGAATGGACTTGCCATAAGAATATTTATGATGTTGGTAGCACCTTTTAAGCATATTGGGTATATTTGCAAACTTTTTCAGAAGGGATAGTCCATTTGTGGGGAATATTAATCAAATATGTTATTTTTTTTTTAATCAAAGGGCTAAATGAGACACCTTTAAAGATGTCTGTAAAGATGCTATTTGGCAAAAGTCCTCTTCTAGCCAGCATTTCCTAAGATCGAAATATGTGTTCAAGGCTGCCTCCTAGTCTCAAAAATTGTGCTTCAGTTATCAGCTGTGCCAATGTATGAGGCTAAGGTCTGACCACTCACAGTGGTGCAGGACCCCTTTGCAATAAGAATAGAAACCCAGAGGGACCCCTGCTGAGTGCGCCCATATCCTTTTGCAGAGGTAAAACCTTTTAAAAAGGCGTATTTGTTTGTTTCATGTGTTTGAGTATTTGGCTTGTGTGTTATCAATGTGTGCTATGCCATGACTGGTACCCACTGAGGCCAGGAGAGGATGCTAGATTCCCTGGAACTGGAGTCAAGGATGGTTGTAAGCTACCATGTGGGTGCTACTAACCAAACCTGGGTCCTCCAGAACAACAGCACATGTTCTCAACTGCTGATCCATCTCTGCAGTCCAGAAGGAAAACTTTTTCCCTTGCTGAAGGAGTTGGAATTATGTGGTTACTCTCTGAGACCCCAGACCCATTTCTAACACACCCAGTGTCTGATTATAAATTCCGACCCAAACTCTCGAAGTGCTAGGAATTTGTCTAGTTAAAGAGAACCTAAGTAGAACTAGGTAGGTGGGATGGAAAAGAAAGGAAAGTGAGCAGAGACCCTTCCGGCTGACCCTGTAGAAAGTCCCAACATAGACAAACTTGCTCCAGCTACCTACTGCTGAATAAACACATCACCCTAAAATTCAGTGATTTAGCATAATGGTCCTTTTATGGTTATCATAGCTCTGGAGTGTTGGCTGAGTTCTGATGGGCTCTGGTTTTGCTTATGGATTAGCAATCTCTAGAGAAAGCATCATATCTCACTCGTGTCTGGCCCCAGGCCTGAGAAGGCTCAAACATCTGGAGGCCGTTTGACATCTCTTTTGTTTTTACATGGTCTCTTTGCATGGATTCTCCCATACAGCAGCTTATGTGCAGCCAAAATTCTTTCAGAGCAGATTGCAGCATCCGAAAAGAGAGCCAGGTAGAATCTACTGCCATTTCAAAGCTGGCTTCAGAAGTCAAGGCAGTTACTTTGAACCAGACAAGCTCAAGTGACCACATACTCCACCTTCTGATGGGAAGTGCACCAAAGAATCTTTGGGCATGTGTTTAAACCACCACAGGACTTCACAGAACTCTGACAGAAAGCCTGGAACATAATAATGAGTCATTCCCTAAACCACAAATTGTTTCGTTGTGGTTCCTTTGCCTTTTGCTATGATGGGTTAGTCTGTTGTTTGAGGCTCCAGATCTGGAGTTAAGATTGCCTAGGCTTGCTTCTGCTCTGACACAAGGCTTGGAACTTGGAGCAAGCCTTAATACCTCAGCAGTCCTATCTGCAGATAGGATTAGTATCCATTGAGCACGTGGTTGAAGCTAAGTATTGCCCTATTATGCCATATCTCCTTTACCCATAAGATAACCCCATAACCCATGGAGTCCTTACCTACTTCTCCAGCCATAGGAATGGTGAAAAAAAGAGGAATTGTCTAGATCTGTAGAGTGGATCAAGTGCAAGCATCTATTGTGTTCAGTGTTGATATGATTAAAGTGGTGAGGATAAAGGCAAGTGCAGCCAGCCAGCAGAGTACAGCTATTAAAAACCGACCGAAAGAGCAAAAGGTCCTACTGAAAAAGGCAGACTGCCCCAGTGGAACACAAATATGGGCTGAGTCAGGCTGCTTGTCAGGTGTAAAACATAAAAATGCCAGCCTGTCTGGGTCTCATTCCGGTGATGGAGTCAGGAATCCAGCACGTTCTGGAAAGTGGGATCGCACGCAGTTTTGATCCTGCAACAAGAGTCGCGCCCCACCCCACTCCCCAAAAAGGAATCCTCTACTTTCTCTGTTGTGCACTAGTTCCAGGAGAACACCCGGCTTCTGCCTGAACCGTCTCCAAGTATCAGGAGCCGCGGAGCCTTCTCTGACGTCCAGGTAGGCACCCTGGGCTCCCAGATTCCCAGAGCCACCCTCGTTCCGCAGGTGCCAATTGGGTGATTCTGGGGCACCCATCTTCCCAACCCGGGCAAAACCCGGAGAGGTGGAATCGGTCGCCGGGAGCGCCAGGGCGGCCACTGGGCATGCTCTGTCGTCGGGCAGGTTCGGGGCTGCCAGCGGCGGTGCGTTGTGCCGGTCCTACTCTTCCTCCCGAGGGCGGGTGCGCGATGGCGGCTGCGAGCGCCTGCGACAGCAGCGGTGGCAGCAGCGACACGTCCAGCACTGGCGAGGAGGAGCGGATGCGGCGACTCTTCCAGACCTGCGACGGCGACCGCGATGGGTACATCAGCAGGTAGGCGACCCTTGGCCAAATCCTGCTAGTTGTTGGTGAACTCGCAAGGAAAGTTAGTAGGGTTCCGGGAGCTAGTCTCCCGCTGGGCCCCAGGGACCAGGAGCAGCTCTGGCTATTTTCCGGAGATACCTGTAGGAGGCGCTGCTGTCCCGGGACTGCTGAATTATTTCGCGGGCGCCCATTCGCTGTGGTAGTTAGGCAGAGGATTGAGACGGGTGTTATCTGACAGACACCTACGGAAAACAGTTCAGGAAAAGTGTATGAAGTCCAGGGAGAGGGCAGATTTTGTCTCCCAGCATCGATCTAGACACACTACTCTGGAGCACAGGACGCCCCCAGGTGCAAACTGGGTTTTGAATATAAAAACAATAATAATAGTAAAAACATAGTGGGTCTGAACCATCTATTTAAAAATGGTGTGCCTGATATTTTTATTTGTAAGTTCTTTATATTAAAGGGCTAATTAAAATCTGAGCCTGGGGCTGGAGAGATGGCTCAGAGGTTAAGAGCATTGCTTGTCTTCCTAATGGTCCTGAGTTCAATTCCCAGCAACCACATGGTGGCTCACAACCATCTGTAATGGAGTCTGGTGCCCTCTTACATGTGTGTGGTGCAGGCATACACACAGAATATTGTATACATAATAAATAAGTATTTAAAAAAATCCGAGCCTGTAAATGGTCGTTTAAAAAAAGCCAATTAAAGTGATACATATGGGTGGGGAGAAAAGAAAATGAATCTAGAATGTAGACAGTGCTCCCCGGGGCTCCGAGGTGTGTCGCTGCAGGAGCCTGGCACCTCCATTTATCCTTCTGGTGTCTGCTTCCAGATCCCTGTCTGGTGATGTGGCTTTAGCCCATAGCACTGGGCCAAATGATGAGTACTGGCCAAATTTGTGAGCCTGAGAAGCTGAGAATTAAATATGGACACAAAAGTTGCAGGGTGCTTTTATGAAAGGTTGACATCTGCCGAATTTTGAATTGCCTTCAACAAAACCAGCAGCCTAACTTTTGTATACTCTGCTTCCTTAGACTTCGTCTCGGGAATATTCAGTATCCATTCTGAAAAATTGAGGTTGTCTAAGGTTGTCTGCTTGCTGTTTGTCTTTGACTACTTAAAGGAAACAGGAATCGAGGAATATTTTCCCTAAGTTGTTCAAAGGAATCAAGGAATATTTTCCCTAAGTTGTTCAAGAGCTTTCTGTAATAGATCTTTAGCTTGTAACAATTTGGCAGGTTAAAAAAAAATCACCATTTATTTGAGACTTATTTAATTATCAATATTGAGTGAATTTTTATTATATCTCCAAAGTTTCATTGAGAAATACTAGAAAGACCAAAAAAATTATGGAATAATTCTATTCCAAAACGAAAACAGTATGTAATTCTGATAGTTCCCACATAGATTTTTTTTTTAACTTTGAAGTCAATGTTGTGATTTCTAAAAGTGAATTATATAGTTTGCAGTTTAGGGGTTTGTCTAGATGGAAGGCTGTCCTCTCATTGTAATAATAATAAAAGCAATCTATAATTCAAATTGGAATGCAAAAGGAGCTTAATTTCATACAAGCAAGAATGCATATCGGAAATTAACAACATGCTTATCTTTCCCTTCCTAGTTTGGTCATTTAATATGTGGCTTTATCTGAACTACACTGAACTGTATAAATGCTCGTTTTCATTTCACCCTGGAGAGTAATGACTTCACTAAGCAAACTTGAGGACTTTGGGAGACTGAAAGTTTCTCCTTTTATGAAACAAGAGAGTTGGAGTGTCTATATCGAAACTTTAACACTCTCAGGTTTTTCAAAAGACATTAACTTTATGCTCATGCTAGATAGCTGTGTCTCCTAGAAAGCTACACACAGCCAAAAAAAAGGATGGCCTTATCACATTGCAGATGTGTGGTGATGGGCTAGCCAGGCCTGTGTGGCAGTTCCACGGGACCATCAGTGCCCAGCTTCTTTTTTCTCTTCTGCAGCAGAAGACTGCATGTAGATACCCACAATTATCTCACAACACAAGGGTAATTGCCCTAGCCCCCACTTCACCCCCAGGTTCTAGGAGAAGTAAAAGAGAGTTGATTTATGTGGGGCCTGTATCATTATAACAAGATGTACCAAAAGGCCTTATTGTTCAAATTACAGCCTTTTTCACCTCTATTTGCAACAGAGTGTGAGGAAAATTGTAATTCAACTAGGTGTTGTGCTCCCTAAACGATATCTGAGTTCTGCTGCTAAGAGTAAACAACAGCTTTTGGATGAAAAGGTAGCAATCAGTCTACATAAGGAAGTCCCCTCCTCCCCACTCCCTGTGATAATCTTCATTTGACTATATTGGCTCTAGTCCTCTACCTAGCGCTATCTTAAACTGGAGTGAGCTGACAACCTAATGTCTGGAGGAAAGAAAAGCAAGAGTGAAGGAGTTGTGGTGAATGCCAGAGAGATACAAAATGGAACTTCATGCCTCCAGTATTCTCTTGGCTTAGTCTTCCCCTCCAGGAAAAGGATTTGGCTAACCGAAGATTCCTGGATTTGATGATTTTTAACAGAAACCTCTAAACTGTCAAAGGGATGTGAACCATCCCCATTCAGTAACTGAGATGATCCACAAAACTATCATCAAGTTTCCTATCCTTGGACACGGTAGAGTTTGGATTGTGCAATGACACCACAGGAGGCTTTTCTTGTACATTTCATTAACCTTATAATGACTGAACCCCAGATTTCACAATAGTCAATTCTGGACCCATAGATTATATTATAGGAAGTAGTAGGGTTTTTTCACTTCAGTGATAAGCATTGTGAAGCTGCTTCTTTGTGTGTGTGTGTGTGTGTGTGTGTGTCATTTGTAGGTGTTTATGTCATAGTGTGCATATGTGTGTTTGCACATACATGGAAACCAGAGCTTTACATCAGGTATCTTCCTTGATCTCTCTCCACTTATTTTTAAAGCTTTATTATTATTATTATTATTATTATTATTATTATTATTATTGTGTGTGTGTGTGATGTGCACATGAGCTCAGTAGGTATTAGAGCCCTACTGGAGCTGGAGTTACATAATTGTGAGAGCCACCTAACATGGGTGCTGAGAATTGAACTCCAGTCCTTTGGAGCAATATGTGCTCTTAACTACTGAACCTTTCCTCTTTCAGGCCCCTCCTGAGTGTGCGCGTGTGTGTGTGTGTTTGTGTGTGTGTGCGCGCTCGTGCATGCATTTGAAACAGGATCTTTCACTGATTCTGGAGCTCACTGGTTTACTAAAACTGGCAGGACAGTGAGATACAGGGATCCCAGTTTCTCCATCTCCTCCAATCTGGGATTATATATATACTTCTATGACGAGCTATTTAAGTGGGTGCTGTAGACCCAAGCGCAGGCCCTTGTGCTTGCATCATGAACACTCTCCCAACTAAGCCATCTCTACAGCTCATGAAGGTGTGTACTTTGAGTATATCTTTGACAAATATCTAAACCCTAACACTGGCATTTTAGCCTTCACTTTAAATCTCAGCTCAAACTTTGGTGCATTAAAAGCTGGACAAACCAAAACCTGTTCTCTTTGCCTCTCATTTCCCCATGATCCAAAACTTAGCAGCCACTAATCAATTGTGTCTCCATTTGGGATATTTTGTGTAATGGAATTCTATATGGTCTTTTGTGTTTGTACTGCTCCCTTCAGTTAGTTAATGCTTTCAAGGTTCCGCCTATTTTAGTATATACCAACGCTTCCTTCCTTCTTGTGGCGAATCATAGTCTGTTGAAAGGATACAACATATGCTGTTTGTTCATCAGATATGGAACATTTATATGTTTATATCCTTTGCTTACTGTGAGTAATACTGTCCTGAATATTTATGTACAAATTCTTGTGTGCATGTATTCTCTTTTATTCCTAGGTGTATTCCTAGTAGAATTCCTGAGTGTCATGGAAGTTCTATGTTTAAGGCTTTAGAGAACTGTCAGGCTGCTTTTCACGCAGCTGCAGCATCTCACATCACTATAAGCCACTCTGACTCCTCTGCAACTTTACAGATGAATTTTGTCTGCTTTGAACCTGTGGCGGTCTTGTGTGTGCTTCTCAGACTCTGTGAATTCATATGCATGCCAGTCTTGCTGTGTCTGGAAGACCCTGTTTCCTTGGCATCGTCCACTACATCTGCCACTTCATCTGCCTTCACTTCTGCAGAGACCCTGCGCCTTGAAAGGAGGGTTTCGAAAAACACATACTGCTTAGGGCTGAGTGCTCCAAAATCTCTCTGTGTGTGTGCATTTTCCAGTTGTGGGTCTCTGTGTTGTTTTTCATCTACTGCAATTAGAAACTTCTCTAATGAGGGTTGAGTGATGCCCTGATCTATGGCTATCACAATGTCGCTAGGAGTGAGTGACATTGTCACAATTTTATTGCTGTGCTCCTGTAGCAGAATAATAATAGTAAGTTTTCCTCTCGGGCCCATAATTCCTCTAATTTTCAGGCTAAATCCAGTCAGAAAGTGGTTGGGTAGTGTCTGTGTCTTCCCTGCAGCAGAAATTAATCTCTCCTTTTTGAACTGAGCTGCAAAGATAGCTTAAGCTTTTTGAGGGTCTTTTCTATCACACATACTACTACCCAGCGGATAAAAGTGGACTTGTTTTCTTCTAAAACTTTCAAGATCTTTACATTTTAATTACTAACCACCTATGGTAAGGTTGACTCTCAGGTCTAACTGGCTTCTTGGCATCAGCAGGAATGCTATTCACAATCTCGATGCCGGCATTTGCATTCTAAATAAAATTACATAGGGATCTCAGCTGGAGAGAGTCTCTGTTATTTAGGAAATCAAAAATTTCTTCCCAAAGCAGAAGCCATGCCGAGGGGGAAAGGGCATTTCCTTGGAGAACAGTTAATAGAAAGCTTCTCATTGTCATTTCAAAATGTCAGTTTAAATATGTAAATGAGCCAGGCGGTGGTGGCGCACCCCTTTAATCCCAGCACTCGGGAGGCAGAGGCAGGCGGATCTCTGTGAGTTCGAGGCCAGCCTGGTCTACAAGAGCTAGTGCCAGGACAGGCTCCAAAGCCACAGAGAAACCCTGTCTCGAAAAACCAAAATAAATAAATAAATAAATAAGTAAGTAAGTAAGTAAGTAAATGATCCATTACCAAACTCATGCCATTGATTATTGATGACTCTTACTGATGGGAGAAACAGAAAGACAGGTATCTCAACGTGAATTTATTTCATGGCAGATGAAAATTGCTGTAGGAACATTTTTGGTGGGACATTCACTCTTATAAACAATGTGTTGGCGGATCTATAAGCATTATAGGCAAGAGGTAGAAACGATGGGCTTCATCCACATAGTCACGTCCTGGTTTCTTAAACTTTGTCTCTCTAAACAGAACTAAGTGTGCTGCTGTTCTAACCTCCTACTTGCCCCTCCCAGGCCACTCCACTGACACTGGTGTCGTTTTCCTGTAACGTACAACTGAACAGGCATCTCTGAAAATCCTTTAGCCTTTGCCTGTTCTTTGCAGGTAGGTTCAGGCTCCTTGGGGCATTTCATTTAAGTTCTTTGCCTATTGCACAGTGAGTGACTTATCTCCACGCACGTTCCTCTCACACTCCAGCCAGGCTGCTCCAAGCTCCCTGCTCAGCACAGGAGGCCCCTCTGGGAGTGCCCTTCTCCCCACCTGTCTACTCGAGGAGCACTTTCTCATTTTTTCTGGTATATATTGAAATCACAGTATGTTTTAATTCGTTTATTTTTATTTTGTGTACATTGGTATTTTGCCTGTGGGTGTGTATGCATGAGGGCATCAGATCCCCTAGAACAGGAGTTACAGACAGTTGTGAGCTGCCACAAGGGTGCTAGGATTCGAACCCAGGTCCTCTGGAAGAGCAGCGCTGCTCTTAAGCACTGAGCCATCTCTCCAGCCCCTCACAGTACATTTTAAAGTAGCAAGTTAATGTAATTATAGAATAAAGGAACTTGTCCAATATAAATTTGTAGGGTCTCAATCTCTATTTAGCTTTCTTCCCCTACTAGAGTGTATATTCATCAATATAGGAATATAGCAATAGTGTCTTGGTAATTGTCACACCACCTGATGCCATCCCTGTGTATATAGAGATGTTAAGTCAACATTGAATGGACTTACGCTTCAGTTTCTGGAATCTCGGGTGTCCCTACATGGTTGCCGATGACAGGAGAAGCTGGAGTTCTAGTCTGATAATAAAATATTTCAGGATGCACTTAAATCCAAGCTCAAAGGTAATTTTATTAGAGTTTAAAACAAAACAAGAAACACAGGTTGGACTATCTGCGAATCTCAGCAGCTGCTTGCAGGAGGCAAATGGTGGGAAGAAAAAGCTTTGCCATTTGAGTTATTGGTATCAAGGCCCACCCCATAGTGTGTGGGGGGGGTGTTAAAGAATAATACAGCCCAAAGTACTAGAAAAAGCACATTTAGGTTCAGGGCAGTCTCTGAAACAAAGAGATAGAAAGAAAGGAAGGGAGAAAGGTGTACCTTTCTGAAGGGCGAACCGATCCAGTTGCTGTGTGCACTCATGTGCTTTGAAGTCATTGGAGGATGTTATTAGTCTGCAGAGGGTGATTCTGCAGCTTGGGTGTGAGAGCCGGTTCTAGCCCCAGAGCTTTCCTTTTTGTTGAAACTGCTGTCTACAAACTACATGTTTGTATAAATATATACAGGTAAATAAAATAGAAGATAGCAAGCTGCACTTGTCCCAGGAGTTCTGTTGGGATTTGTGGGATCTGACAAGCTCTATAGAAGTTGGGTTTTAATATGACCCACTCCTGTGCAGCCCTGTTGATGCAGTACCAGTGGGGGTGATGAGCATTCTGCAGGCTCACACAGTCCTCCTAACGCTGTAAGTGCAGAGGGGAGGTACTTAGATTTTAGTTCTCTGGTCAGCCTGAGGTGCCTGTGTGTGGTATGAGTGATGGGGCCGCAGTGGGGAGTGGGGAGAACGCTGATAAGAGAAGTCACGGAAAAAGAGATATCAATCCCATTAACCCCAATGTTAGTTAATAAAAGTCATGGCCTTACTTCTGTACATTGTCAGAATTTCCAAAGGCAAGAAAATCTTTTCTTGTAAGATTTTTCCTAAACCACAATGATAGTAAGAAAAAAAGCTAAGTTACAAACACCTGGGGAGTTTTGTTTCCTGAAAACCCAATAATAGTTTGGAGATAGACACTTCGGGTATTTAGGACTCTTCTAAGCAGCTGCTTAGCCTATTGCTTCAGTTACTTCTGTCTTTAGCTTTCCTTGAATATTGTGGGAACAGAGCAAAATACTCCAACTCAGTTTCTTGTGCTAGGCTATGTATTTCTCTTTCCTTCCTTCTCCCTCTCCACCACTCTGTATGTAGGTGTATGTGTGTGTGTTCCATTGTGACTGGGACTCCTTGTAATGGAATATCTGAGTTATCTAGTTTCCTCTAAAGTATTTGTCTGCTTTTTGATTCTCTGACCACCTTGGGGTGGCTAAGGGTAAAATACTTGAGCAGTGATAGATTTCTTAGGTGACGTGTGATTGCCAGGTGCTTCTGTATGGGTTCCTCAGATTAAGATTGCTGTGGCCCCAGCAGCCTGAGTGAAACTATTTTTAGGTCAAATAGAGCCAGTAAACACAGAATTACTTTTCAAAAGATTTATTTTTCCAAGCATTTTTCATATCAGTCATGTTCACTCACATGGGGGGAGGGAGAAAAAGAGGGAGAGGGAGAGGGAGAGAGAGAGAGAGAGAGAGAGAGAGAGAGAGAGAGATCCTGCTCCCCAAAGCCTTCTGAGTTTCCACTGCATACTCAGCCCCAGCCATCATCCTCCTTGGATCTCTCCTCTTGCCCATCTCCTCTCAAGCAAACTGTCTGAGAGAGGCCACTCTGGTAAGCTTGAGGGGGTATCTGATTTCAGGATGAGGGACCATCAATCAGTAACTCTGACACACAACCAGTTGCCCTTTGTTGTGGGAAAACTCTTTCATCTCCCAAGTCTCATCTGGGTGAGTTGAAGACACCTCTGGTCAGTTGGAGACCCCTGGAAGCGAGGTCTTCTTAAACAGGGCAGACGGCTTTGGGTTGTGTCCTTGTAAACATGAAGTTGTCTATAACTTTCCTACCCAGAGTCCTCTGCCCTTTATGTAATCCTTCAAGTTCACATCTGTAATTGTGGCTTGTAACTGGCCCAGTATATCAGCAGCCCTATGCTCCTGTTATACCAGCTTGTACCAGAAGGTACCCCAGTCCAGTCCACCCTTAGACACCATTACACTTTCAGTGGAGTGCCCTCACTTAGAAATCACATCATTTTTCCATCTGGGGCATATAGACCATCATACCTTATCCCATCACTCATCCCTTGATATTATTTAAGGACTTAACTTCCTCTATTTATGGATGAGTTGTGTCGTAACGGTGTGATTTCCTGAGCCTTCTACCAGGAGTCAACCTACAAGACAGGTGTGGTGGCACCCTCTGTCTACAAACCCAGCAATGGGGAAGTTGAAGCAGGAAGATTTTGAATTTGAGGTCAGGTAGATATGTATGTATTGTTTTCTTTCTCTGATAAATATTTTCTAGTATATAACAGTAAAAGAGACACAATGTTTAAGTAACTCCCAAAGCATATGTTTCCATAGATTCTCCCCCACATGCATACTCTGATTTTCATATCTTGTAAAGCAAATATTAAGCGCCCCAGCTTCCGGGTGATGCAAGAACATTTTTGGGATTTCCATGCCCTTCTAATTTTTGCTCTCAGTTTTCCTTTCGAGGTAGGTTCACATGATGAAGCCTTTAAAATTGCTACTTAAGGCTATTTTGGTGAGAATTACGTTGTGATTGTCGTTTAACTGAAAGAGCAGTCTTATCAAGGAAACTACCTCTCTGCCTTAATGTGAAAGCAAAATAAGCAAAGATATTTGTTTTTTAAAAAGTGTTTTTCAGCAGGCAGTGGTGGCACACACCTTTGATCCCAGCACTCGGGAGGCAGGGGCAGAGGCTAGGTGGATCTCTGTGAGTTCAAGGCCAGTATGGGCTGCAGAGAGAAACACTGTTTCAAAACATCACCAAAAAGTGGCTTCTAGATTTACATATTTTATTTGATGTCTACCAGTATTTTGCCTGCATGTATCTGTACATGTGTATCACAAGTGTCAGTCCCGTGGCAGCCAGGAGAGGACATCACATGCTCTGGAACTGTAATTATGGATGTGGGTGCTGCAAACAGAACCTGGGTCCTCAGCAAGAGCAGCAGTGCCCTTCATCACTGAGCCATCTCTTCAGCCCCAGAAATGGGATTTTAATAAGGAGGAATATGGGTGATTTAGCAGTGCTTTAAAATTTTTTAATATATATATGTTTAATATATAAACATATATATATATATATATATATATATATGTATGTTTGGTAATTTTTAAGTTAGATTATTAACAATCATTCAAGTAACCCAGCAAAAAAATCAGTATTTACTTCTAAATAACAAACTGGTCCTAGCCCCTGCTAAGTGCCTCTGAAGTTACTATACCCTCCCTCCAAGGATCTTCTCAGGGACTTTCTTCTGTCATCCAATCAATCTGAACTGGAGAGTGAACACATGGAACAGTGGAAAGGCAGCTGGAAAACCTCTTAAGGCAGGCCTGCTTTCGCTGAGAAGTTAAATGCTTTCCTAGGGGCTGCAAAGCCAGAAGGAATGCTTTTGCTGACCAAGGTCAAAGAGCCCCAGCCACTGCTGTGCACTCCCTGCTGTGAAGTCACAGTGATGACAGCCTGGGCCCAAAGTCCCTTTGTCACGAGAAATGTGTAAAAGAAAAAAAAGTCTCAAATAATTTTCACTTATCAAAATAGCTCTTTTGCAACAATGTTTAATAGCAGAAGTCATGTGTGTACGTGTGTATGCACATGAACATGTGGGGTGTGTGTGTGTGTGTGTGTGTGTGTGTGTGTGTGCTTAGAGGAGTCCTACATACACAAAGTGTCTATATCAAAACTATTAAACTAAGAGTCTCAGTTGTAACAGTGTGTCTGTCTAAAGAGAAAATTTAATTGGGTGCCCACTCAATGTGCCTGCAAGCTGGAAGACTCAATAAAGCTGAGTCAATTTCGTAAACCTTCCTGCGCTTTCTCTGCCAAGTGGCTCCTTGCCATCCGCAGTCATCTAGTAGCCACGTTCAGCCAGCTGTCATTTGCCACACTCCTTGGGGTACACTTTGTCACCTCACACTCTTGTCTTTACTGAGATCATTAGCATTAGGCAGATTATTATGTTAAATTAACAGGTTATACTCACACCCAGCTTTATTGTTGCCTTCCAAATAGAGGACATATAAAGGCAAAGTTGGCAATGAAGATATCGCCTAAGACCTGCAACTGTGTATGCATCTGTAGTGAAGCCACAATTATGGACTTAAAGAATTAGTGACATTGTCCCCCACACAGTCTCAGCTGCGTGATGTGGTGGGTTATCTGCAAATATACTGTCTCCTTCATTTGGTCACTGTTACAAAACGCTATAAACAAGGTGGTTCAAAACAGCAGAAATTGGGCTGGAGCGGTGGTTCAGAGCTTAAGAGCACATATTGCATCTCCAGGGAACACAAGTTCAGTTCATAGCAACCACGTTGAATCTCAAGCTGTAGGGGATCCTGTGCTCTCCTCTGGTTCCCATGGACACCTCCCCACATGCATACATAAATAAAAATCATAAGGAACAGCAGTGCTGGTTACAGGTATACATAGCCATGTCTGGCTTTTAACACGGGTGCTAGGGATTTGAACTCAGGTCTACATGCTTGTAAAATAGACACTCTTACATAAGGACCCATATTCCCAACATTTGAAATTATTTCTCTTGGTTTTTCTCCATCCTCTTTCAACCTTCCTTTTTCCCCGTCAACTTGATATATGGTGTGTATATAACACATAAACATGTATTTGTTTATTTGCAAATATAGAAGTGTTTCACTGTTTCAAAGTGTCTCCTCTAAATTGCTCAATGAAAATCATATAAATAATAACAGGATTTGACAAGGAGTGTGGACTGTTGTTTGTTTTTCACTGCAGATCTCAAAGCTGTGACTGTAAAGCACACAGAATAGTGTGTGGGACACAGTAGTGCAAGTTCTTACTATGATAATACCTCAGTCGTGCCCGCATGTCCTATCTCCCATGTCACCTGAGCTCTCTGCAGAGTCTACTCAGGTACCGCCTGTGAGTTCCCAGGCTTCCAAATGCAATGGGCCTCACCTGAGGGGGCTGAGAAGGGATAAAGGGTAAAACACCCCATCAAGCACGCTTAAAACTATGCCACTGGGCAAGAATTCTTGTTTTTGTTCATGCACTCCTCTTAAGAGGAGCAAGCTGTGATTGCACCTGCCCGCCTATGAATAGGAAAGGGAAATAAACAATCATGGGGAAGGAAGGATTCATGAAAATAAAAGAAGCAGAAAGGATGTGTGGTAAAGAGGACTCCCGAAGGGTGAATGAAGTCGGAAAAGCCCTCTGTTAATGTATTTTGGCAATGAAAGGAGCATCAAGTGTCCTCAGCTGCAGCAATTACACTACGGCATTTTCTGGGGCCCTCAGTGCATGCACACTCTGGAAGAGGCAGCTTGAGAGGAGCGTGTTTTAAAATGCACTCGGGAAGGGATCCTGACTGGGTTCTCGATGGGGCCTGGAAATGCTGAGCTACCTCACCAGCGCTTCCTAGCACAGCATGTGCTGTGCAAACATCTGTGAAACTGCTTCAGAGCCTTCGGGTCCCAGAAGGGTCATGATGAACAAATGGTCCTTGCAAACATGTTTTATCTCCTGGGGTCCTCTTACATTTCCACTCGTGATGCTGCCAGGTTTGTGCGCACCGTATCAGTTGTTGATGGCTCTTTGCAAAAAGAACCATTGGGGTCTACCAGGTCCAAGCCTGAGGCAAAATCCGTAACAGCTGTTGGACTCATCTTTGTCATTTCCCAGGAATCCTCTGCACCCCAAGTCTTTCTGTGGCCTCTTGGGTTGTTAAAGGCAGCTCTTAGGCTCCTATCTATAAGTCAGTTCTCAGTAAGTAGCTTTCAGCAGGGTAGCTTTAGTGTTATTCCGCCTCAACTTCACATTTAATTTTAACTGTGGATTTTGCTGACTCTGGGAAATAATCAACAGGAATTTTGTTCTTAATAACCTAGGGGAGGATGTCCATGTGGATGGACCCTCCACTGTCCATTAAATGTCTCCAGTGTGAGGCAGGGGCTCATTATATAGCCCAGGTTCACCTTGAACTTCCCATCTTCCTCCTGTTGCCTCCCCAGTCCTAAGAGCAAGGTATGCCACTGTGCCTGGCCTTATGAAAAAAATGGCTTTAAAAACCCATAATAATATTGACAGTATATTTTGAAAACTGTGCACGATACAGACATACAAGGGAAAGTAAACTTTTTAGAATACAAAATGTCAAACTTTAAATGGAAACATATATTCTTCTACCTGTATAAGACACTAACTAGTCCTCCCCACCCAAGGAAAATTGCTCTTGTTTTTTTTTTTTCTTCATTCCATAGGACTACAAATTTGACCAAAAAAAAAGGGAAGGATTTTTGATCTGGTATTATACTGTTTTAAAGTCATCTTTTTGCTGTGGTTTGAAGACACTGCAAGGATGAAATTTAGACGCCAGTATCCACAGAAATAAAAATTGTCCCTCTATTTCATTTCCCTTACCTTGGAAACCCATATGTACACTATTCTGGGCTTAGCAACCATAGCACATAAGCAGCCTTACCACAGAGGCTGCTCCATCACTGCTTTCAGTTTAAATACAGCTCTCTGGTTCCACACTGTCCTGTCAAAAAGAGAAGGAAGGATGGATTTCTGATAAGCTGACTTTCTGTGGGTCCTGCTGTCTTTGGAGAAGATCCAACACAAGTCACTCTGGGGAGGTACTTGGCCTCTGCTGAGCGTATACTCTTCGTCTGTATGTTAACGGAGTGAGAGAGCCCCTTTCAGCTCCCCAATACATGCTTGAACCCTTTGTATTACTATGTTTGTCTCATCTTATTATAGTTCTTTTTTCCATGTCCCATTCCTGTTTTTCAAAAACACAGAAATACCATTGTAAGGATATCCTTCAGATTTATTTAGTAATTTCTTCTCAGGCATGGAGCTACTTTCATTGCTAATATTTTGTCAATAGTAGAACCATTGATTAAACATATTTTATTATCTATCAAATGGTCTTTATTCATATTCTGGTTTAGAAATCAAAATTACTTCTCTAGATATTTCCTACAAATTTGACTCCTCTTTAAAATTTGAACTTATGTACCTAAAATTTAATTTTGAGACTTTTGGTATATGAGGAGTTTGAATCCCCAGAGTCCATATCAAAACCCAGATACAGGAACTTGTGCCTGCAATTCTAGCACTGAGAAGTAAAGACAGGAGGATCTTAGGGCTTAGGGCTCATTGGCCAGTCGGTTCAAATGCATCCAACTGATGAACTCCAGGTTTTAGGAAAGACCCTGCCTCAAAAATAAGGCAGAAACTGAGGAGGAAGATACCCAACCGGCCTCCACATTTGCAAACATGGGAGCACATACATGCACACACATTCATGAAATTCCCCAGATAAACACAAAATAAGGTGTCTGAGTGTTCAGTTTATAGACTTGAATGACAGTAAACCAACCTATATATCTATCTCATCCCCTTGCTAAGAAATTTGCAGCTCTTCACTTTGCTCTAAGGAGCTTAACTTCTTTTGCTGTCACTGAGACAGCATGAAAATGGGTTTTGTTACACTATTATCTCACATTTCACAAATATTCCAGTCGTTCAACATCCTACTCTCACTCCCAACTAATACACGTCCATGCTGTGTGTGTGCCTGCCTGTGTGTGTGTGTGCGTGTGTGTGTGTGTGCCTGCGTGTGTGTGTATCCCAATGAGTCCAGTGAATTTCATTAGGGTTATGTATTGGAGCATAAACACCTTACCTATGACTGATCACTAAAGGAAATATCCTCCCCATCAACCACTAGCTGCATATAAACCCTCAGAGAGGGGAAGGATGCATGGCGCCCTTCAACAACTGTTCCCCAGCTTTCAAAATGGGCTGTTCTTCATTTACTTGACTCCTTGATGTTGAAGAATGTTAAATTGGCTTTCAGTTAAGATCTGCCCTGACCTAGGAGTAGTTATGCAATTGATTAGTTTATGGGTCATGTGAGAAATTTCTTTCTCAGTCAGAGGCAAGCTGGTCTTCCTTGCACTTCTGTAGTGAGCAGCTGAAAGTTCATTATAAATCAGACCACAGGACAAACAGGGTTTGCTTATAACTGTTACATCTGCACTCTCTTCATGTCTGTATATAGTACAGCGTAGATTGATTAGACATTGGATATAGGTTACAAGTTTCCACTGAGAGTAACCAATTAAATACAAGGTTGATAAGAGCAGAATCAAATATGCCCTCCTTTGTGAAATTGCTCTGGAGATATCTTGAAGGATCTCTTGATCTTTGGTACTTTCTTTCCCATTGCCATCAAAATCTGAGTGCTTTATAGTACCTGTCTTTTAGGAGGATTATTTTTAGTGCTAGAAAAGAAATCGTGGAGGAGACTATATGGGTGAACAAAACAGGCTGTCTATTCCTACCATCAACACAAGAGCTAAGGCTTAGCTCTAAGAGCAATGACTGAGGTCTGTAAGCATCCCAACCAGGATCAGAGCATCAACTCTGAAGAGTGGAAGACTGCAGGGGTCTTCAGGGCACAGCTGTCTGTCTGTGTCAGGAGGGTCTGTCCGTCTGGGGAAGCATTAACTCGTTCCCTTTCACTTGAGAACATTGCCGCTTTTCTTTGCAATGTTGCCTGAGATCCTGCTGTCTGGTTTTGCTTAAGTTTAATATTTAAACAAAATGTTTACCCTGGAAAGGTTTTTCTGATGTGAAGCCAGTTGTGTCTGCAACCATGATCTTTGTAGAATTTATGTATCCTTCCCAGACTCATAGCTCTTCCCCATATGTTCTCCCTTCAGAGGTTGTGCCCCAGAAGGAGAAGAAAGGAGAAACAACTGACCCCACTGACAGTGTGGCTCCCGCCCACCCCGTGGGCACTCATCTCCTAAAAGGGGACTCAGAGGCTCTTCATAATTAAAAACATTTGGAATCTAGACACATGGCAGAAAAATTCTACTGTGAGATATGTGTGCTGGATTTCGTTTACAGTGACAGTGAACCTGCGCCTCATACTATTGTTCCCACGATAGCTTTCATTCACCTTCCTGTTCTTATTCCTCCTTTTCCAGTCTTTTTCTGTATTACTGTTGGCAGAGGTTTCTGTCCTGCTCGGTCCCACAATAATCACTCAGAAACTATATTATTTGCAATACTGTTTGACCAATAGCTTAAGCATATTGCTAGCTAGCTCTTATATCTTAAATTAACCCCTTTCTATTATTTTATATTTTACCACGAGGCTTGTGGCCTACTGACAAGGTTCTGACTAGCAGTTTGCATCTTTCTCCTCTAGCAGCTAATGGTGTCTCATGACTCCACTTACTTTCTCTCTATATCTTTTCCAGCCTGGCTATATTCTATTAAGTCATTGGCCAAAAGCAGCTTTTTTGTTCATTTAAGGCACCACATATACAGAAGGACTTCCCACACCATTTCACCTCTAATAACGACCATATTCAAGGTTGGTGAACTCCTTTAGGTTGGCAAGAACACAGCTGTTTGTTGCCTTGTTGCTGTTGTTTGGAGGAGTCTTGTTTGTATTATACAGGTTTGTCTCAAACTCCTAGGTCTAAGTGATGCTCCAGTTTCAGCTTCCCAAGTAGATGAGAGTATTAGTCCATAGCTCTCTTCCAGTGACTGCCTAGGGATGGGGCATCTGGCCCCCTAGCTCAAAATGTTCTTCTTCAGCATCAGGCATGAGTAGAGAGGGCTCCTTCTAGAAGGCAGAAGTTACTAAACAAAAGTTCCAGGGCCAGATGCAAGATACCCCCCTTTGAGTTGTTGCTTAGGGCATCCTCAGAGGGTACCAGAACAACCAGGCTTTTGCCATCATGCTTGGGTAGCCCCTGAACTAGATGGGGAGAATGTACTGCTGAAAACCATATCCGCTGGTTGAAAGAAAGAGAGACCAAGAATAGAGCTAGAAGGATCCTCCCTATTGGCAAGTTTTCATAGTACTGGAAGATTTTATTCATCTGAACACAGCCAGTAAGCACTGTTCCTTCACGGTTTCTGCTCCAAGCTCTTGCCTTGAGTTCCTGCCTCAGCTTCTCTTGAGGATGGACTGTGACTTGTGAGTAGAAATGAACTCTTCCCAGCCCAAGCTGTTCTTGGCGATGGTGTTTATCCCAGCAGTAGGGAGCAAAGTAGGGCGTTTGTGGATAGTGGAAGGGCTGATACCCCTTTCTGAGGGACTATTATCCATTAACGATTGCTGGGAGAAGGCTTAGCACTTTGTGCAATGGCGAATCCACTTGTTAATTGTTCGTGCTCCAGAAAACACCCCCCGAATCCTGCTCATTCAAGCAACCCTAATAAACTCAGTGGAAGCTGTCTCCAATTGGTAGCCACTTACAAGTGAAGAGTTAGTTTTCTCCAAGGGAGTCTCTCTAGGGAAAAAAAAACGCACTCTTAAGGATAAGTTCTATGCCTAACGGCAGATGGCTAACAGGAAAGGAACTCAATGGCATTTTTGGAGGGTCTTTGTCTCAGAATGTTGTCATTTTTTTTTTCTTTAACCTTGCAGGTCCTTTGAGTATACATTATGGCTCCTGATTTTACGTTTTTATCAAATTCTTAAATGTGTAAATGTGTCTCTGCATCTATATGTTTTTCTTGTATATTTTCTTTGCCCATTTTTCTTGTTTTGTTGGTTTTTTTATTTATCTTCTTTATTATTTCTTAGATGCCTTTTTTGGTTTTTATTTATTTTTTGTTTTTTAAAAAGTATTTGATCTGTTTATTCTGAAAGCATAGTGTTGTTAAATAAAATCCAAGAGGTATTGGGTTGGTCTTTGGTCTCTTGTGCTTTAGGGGAGCCAGACTGGCCTAGAGGAACATGTGTATGATCTCCCAGATCTAGAAGGTACTGTTCGAAGGCATATTTCCCAAGTGTGGTGGGGCACAGCTCCAGCTCTTTCAGAGAAATGAAAGTTAAATTGTTTTGAGAAGGCAACTGAGCAAGAGGGACAGACATCAGAATGGTAGAAGAACATAGAGGAGGGGAAGGGCAAAAATCTTCTTCCCTTTCTGTGACAATCTACGAGCAGAGACTAGTGACCCCAGCAAGGGACCAGAGTAGACATCTATGCGGCATGTGCTCACGGGGTGGAATACTCTTTGTGAGAATGGAGACAAACTGTTCCAATTTCTGTGTGGCTGCTTTCCCAGCCTCTAAGTCTTCCTTGTGATTGGCCTTCTCCAGGTTTGCCTAATCCATGACGACCTTGTTACTAATGAGTGAGAAACAAAAGACTTGAAGCCCACAATGGCGTGCAACGATAACTTCTGAGACTGCACCTATGCCAACAGCATTTGCTCCCAACATCCCTAGCAGGCAACTCTCTGACAGTCTCAAAGTTGGGGCCTGCCAGCATCACATAGGTGCCTTCCTTTAATTCCCGTTGCTCCCCATTTGTTTCCCGGCACTTAAAGCTTTCTGCCTCATATTCCAGTCAAAAGCGTCAGACATGGCAGGGAAACAAACCCTATACCTTTCATCGTTGGGTTTTTCAGAGAGTGTTTTACCAATGAAGCAGGTAGGTTGCTGTGATCACAGATCATCATGATATCTCCAACTGCAAAACTGGGGTTGAGCCCTGCAATTGCATTGGTGACTACCAAAGTGTCCACACCAAGAAAATGGAAAACCCTCACTGGGAATATCACCTTCGACAGTGAGTAACCTTCATATGTATGGAATTTGCTCTGTATTATCACACAGGCTCTGCCATTCAGGAATCTAAACACTGGGCAGCGAGCATAACCTTACACTGTGCTTTTGGAAAAGTTGGGTATCCTCACTGTACTCAAAGACCTGGACCTGAGTTAATTTAGCAGTCAGACCTCCTAAACCAGAACCACAGATCACTGCCCTTTGAGGTCGCTGCATAGTGTGAGACCCAAGCCACTCAGTGGTGCTCTGATAATCTTCATATGTAAATGTGTTGTTCTCCATGGTGTCACCAACAACTATGCCAAAATCCTGCCCTTTCAGCTCTGCGGGTGACTCGTCTGAGTCTGCTCAACACTGTTCAGATGCCTGTTTTCTAAATAAAGACAGAAAAGGCCTGAATCCAGATGAGAGGGGAGGTGGGGAGAAACTGGGAGAAGTAAGGGGATGGGAAACTGTAATCAGAATATATTGTATGAAAAAGAGATCTATTTTCAATAAAAGAAAAAAGGGAAATTAAAATAGTAGGGACTTGTTGGGAAGAAGAACTTTAGTGGGAGAGGGAGAAAGAGGAGGGGGCAATTGGAGTGAAAAATGACCAAAAGTTTATAAAAGTGTATATATGAAATATATATATTCCACCAAGCGTGTGTGTGTGTGTGTGTGTGTGTGTGTGTGTGTGTGTAATAGTCAAAGAATAAAAATAAACTTAAAACTTTTCTCCTTCAGTGGACCACCATGTGGCCAGACACTGCTGGGTTTCGTATGCTGAGTCTTCTCAGAGACAGAGATATCTGCATCAGTCCCCAGAGTCAGAGCAGATGCAGAAAAACAGGACAGGGAGGATGTGTTTATTTGAATTCTAGCCAATTTAATATTCTCTCTGATTTTTAAAAAAGATACATTTCTTTTAAATTCCTTGTGGAATGAGCCAACTGTAAGAGAATGTCAAGATGTATCCAAACGGAACATGTGGACTTCCTCATCTGTCAAAGGAAGTCATGGTACTGGGTGATTTCTAAGCCTTCTAATTCTAAATTCAACTGTAGAGAATCACAGTGAGATTGTGATACATAGGTACCTTCAAGCCCGCAAGGAGGGAGGTGTAATAGAAGCCAAGACAAAGAGAAGTAGGGAAGGACTGACCCACGTACTAGAAAGTTTATTAAGCTCCCAATCCTTCCTTGGGGCCCCAAAACTCACCATAGGACTCAAACAAGGTTATCTTGGCCTTGGGCATGGAAAAGGGGAGACTATGAGCCTAGGACCACATTCAGTGCTGGAGGGATTTGAAGTAACTGACTATATTTAAGTTACTGGGTTGTGGTCGTGGTGAGATTGTCTTTCAGAGGATGTATTTTGTCATACTTAAGTGAATAGCTCTGCCCTTTGCTAGCTCTGTCCTTGCTAGGTTACTTAAATTGACTTGCAAATTCCCCATTTGTAGGAGTACTTCCTTGGTAGGGTTATTGCACGAGGTAGTTACAAAAAGCAGTGCAAAAGCCACTTTGATTTGTTATTATTATTATTGTTTTTAGGTCATTGGCTCAGGAATTGGCTGAAGGGCTTCAGTGTAGAGAATTACAATACTAAATGAACAGCAATCTATCTATCTATCTATCTATCTATCTATCTATCTATCTATCTATCTATCTATCATCTATCTATCTATCTATGAATGTATTATGAGTTAAGGTGTACCACATGCATACAGAAGCCAGAAAAGGGTATAAGATCCCCTAGAACTGGAGTTACAGGTAGTTGTGAACCACCATGTCGATTCTGGGAACTAAAAATCCTACTCCTCTGCAGGAGTAGCAAGTGCTCTAACCATTGAGAAATCTCTCTAGCTTCCTTCTTCTTCTTTTGATAATCCCTCCCATTTCTAGGGATGGAATTTCATGATCTGTCAGGCAAATTTTGTCTGTAACCAAACTATGCATAGTTTTTATATTTTACTATAGTTTGGGCTTTTTACAAAGAAATGTCTTCCACTATCTTTCCCACATTACAGTTACATCTTGTTCTTTTCCCTCAAATCTGTGCCTTTCTTGGTTTATTATGTTTATCGGCTTTCTATTATTGTAGAGAATAGCTGAGAAAAATATAAAGAGGAAAAGTTTAATTTGAAAACGATATTGGAGGTTTTGGTCCGTGGCCAGTGGGTCTGTTCCTTTTGGGTCTGTGCAGGTGGAACATCATGGGCAGAGTTCTGGGCAGGGGAGGCTGCTCAATTCATGCAGGTGGGAAGCAAAGAGGAAGAGGATTGGGTCTTCATGTCCCACTCAATGGACATCCCATGACCTATCTTCCTCCTACCAGGCCCCACTCTCTAAAGACTTTAGCTTTCAAAAGCACCACAGGCTGGTGACCAAGCCTTCTTTTCAAGCCTTGGGGGGCACTTGCACAAACCACAGCACCTAGGAACACAACCTGACAATATACCCTGATGATAGAGGATAGTAAAGGAAGAGAAAAGCATTCATGTATTAGTAGTGTTTTCTCAAGTTCAGGTAGTATAAGCATTTTTCATTATCAACCATGGTCATCACAATTATTTGCATTGTTAAATCTCTGAACTCATTCTTAGTTTTTTTCTTCTGACCTCTCTTTCCTCTTCCCCCCTTTTCTTTTTTCATTGACCAATCATCCAGTAGACCCCCTGTCTTTTTCTCCCTTGCTCCATCACTCCCCTTTGTTCCCTCTTCACATCTTTCCCTCTGTTTCCTCCTTCCTTGCTTTTCTTACTTACTGTAGGCCCCACTTCTTTTCTTCAAATAAATATTTACTGAGTATCTGCAAAGATTTGTACAGTGACAATTCAGGGGCAAATAATGTGGAAAGAGAGAAGTAAATGAACGACAACACAGAGTAAAATATTGACTAGGGTAAAAGTGAGATCAGGGTGCCATGGTTCCAATGAGGGATGGAATGAGGAGGGAAGCCGGGAGGTTGAAATGAAGACAGGGCCAAGCAGAAAGTGGGGGAAGGCAAGAACAGCAACACATAAAAGGCTCAGGGGTAAGAGTAGTGAGAAGTATAATCAAGATGTCATACTAACAGAGAAAGTACAGGAGAGATTAGCAGGGGCCAAACGCTCCGGGTTCTTAGAGCCTGCAGGAATCCACATTTTTTTAAGAAGTACGGGGATCTCTTTGGAATTTGAAGCATTGGGAAAAGTATCTCGATTTAGCTTTAATGAAGAATACCAAAGCTGCAATGAGGAGGAATACCAGACTGGAAACAGAATCGCAAGGCTTGTCCTAAGAATCAGGGGAGAAAAGGTAAGGGTTTACGCTGAGGTGGCATTGGTGTAAGATGTAAGAGAAAAGGCGTGAGGAAGAGTATGTAGCACTTGGCTAGGAGCTGTAGCATGCTGACTTCTTACTATGCTCTAGCCATAGTGATGCTAGGCTGCCATTGTTTCTTACTTAGCGTTGGAAAAGAAACTACCAAGTACCTTGGAAAGCCCGAAGAGTCACACAAACTCTCTCACTCTCAGGAGGGGAACAGGAAGAGGCAGCCAAATTCTAATCACAACTTTACATGGATCCAAAAAAGGGGGAATCTTGGATTGTCCTGATGGCTCCCGTCATCTGTAGGTGTGTGAGTTCTCCCGCAGACACCGAAATAAACGTGCTAACAATCGTATTCCTGAGCTTCTGAAGAAACAAAGTGGATCGGTAGTGGGGCTTTGGTGTTACAGCCCCACAGGATTACCTCACAGGATAGAGTACTTCGTAGGTTTCTAATTCACTCTCTATCAGTCCTTGGTTCATTTATTTGAAAATATGTTTGCTAATTTAGCTCCCAACCATGTTATCTCCAACTCCTGTGTGTCTCTCACTGTGTGGATCTCTCTCAGAATTTCTCTGGAAAGACTTTAGACACAGCATACTGCGGTTCTGAACAGAATATCCTCTGTAGTCCTATAAGGCATGACAAATAAGTACATATATTACTCTCTGATTAAGAGCATTCCCAAACGAAATAAGAAAAAAAAAAGAAGGAAGAGGAGAAGGACTCAGGAGGTTGAGGGAAAGGAAAGGTGCAGAATTAAAAAGGAAAGCAAGAGATCCGTTTGTGAGTACCATTATGTTTGGGTTACCTCTGTGTTAGTGAGCTCAGGCTACCATGACAAAAGACTGCAGGCTGAGTGCTTTAAACAACAGAAGGTTGGTTTTTTTTCAGAGTGCTGGAGACTGAAGTCCCCCAACAAGGTGCTAGGTGATGTGGTTTCTTGTGAGAGCTCTTTCTTGCTAGCAGGAAGCCAGATCCTTGCCTTGTCCTCACATCACAAAGGAGTGGGGTTTGGGGAAGACAGACAGACAGAGAGCGGGGAGAATGCATCAATCACCTTTCTCACTTCTTTTTTTTAAAAAAAATATAATTTATGTTTTTATTTTATGTTCACTGGTGTTTTGCTTGCATGTATCTTTCTGTGAGGGTGTCAGATTTTAGAGATACAGACAGTTGTGAGCTACCAGATGGGTGCTGGGAATTGAACCGGAATCCTCTGAATGACCAACCAGTTCTCTTATTCACTGAGCCATCTCTCTAGCCCCAGCCTTTATCACTTCTTACAAGATTGCAGTAGTATTTGATTAGGCTTGGTATCTCATTGATCTTAGAAACATCCTAAAGACCCTGTCTCCAGAAACAGGCACACTGGGAACTAAGACTTTAACATATAAATGGGGAGCATAATTCAGTCTGAGACATTTTACTCTCATCTAAATAAAAAAAAAGACCCAAAATTTCCTTTGTTTCCAGTAAGCTTCACTACCCCCAATTGCTTCAATTAAAAAGGGGGGGGCAGTGGAAAAGAGATATCTAGATACAGGTATGTGATTAGAAATAGCACAAGTTCAACTCAGCAGAATTTCCTTAGTATGTCTGAGTTATTATTAGCTAGACTGGGAAGCAGTGTAGCCCAAAACTGTTCGAGGCATCAAAGACAGTTCTTTTTCGGAAGCCTATACTTTATTTGATAATCTATTTTGAACTGAACTGTGAAGAATTGAACCCTAAATTTAGAATGTTCACCTGTGTCTGGTTGGCATTAACTTACTTTTTAAGTAGGACATGAGACAATGCAATGGGGTTCCCCTTAGGTTCCTCCTTAAGACTGGATGCTTCAGCTGAGAGTGTCCTAAAACTGTACTCTCCACATATCTGAATCATGATTGCTTGATAAACCGAGGGGCTGACTCCTATGGTACAGTGTCTGCCGTGCAGGCCAAAGGACCTAAATTCCTCAGAATCCAGGTAAAACTGTGGGAGAGTGAGGTCCTGTGATATCAGCAATGGGGAGGCAGAGACAGACAGATTCCTGAGCCTTGTTTGTTGCCAGCCTAGGCAATTGATGAACTACATGTTCAGTGGGAGACCCTTTCTCAAAAAAAAAAAAAATGAAAGTGGGGAGCAATCAATGGAGACTCTTGATGTAAACCTTGGGCCTCCAGGTACATGTACACCCAAGTGCAGGTGTACCCAAATGTTTTCGTGCACACACCCACACTATCGAGTTCAACAAATGCACACTCACAGGGGTTGGGAGTTCTGTTGAGGAGCACTCTTGGGATGATACCTGTGAAGGAAGTTATAATAGCTCCATGGTGGTGTTGTACTGCAATATGTACACAAACAATATCTCAGCTGATTTTGTAGGAAGCTTTGTGAGAAAGATGGCTCTTCTGCACAACCAGACTTTTGGCAAGAGAGTCGGGTGTTTGTAGCCTAATATCCTCCAGACATTTAATATAGACTACCTCTAGGGATCTTTCCTAATGCCCTAACTTGAAATTATTTAATTTTTATATTTTATATAATTCAAATTTATTTCCCTAATGTCCTAATATGACATTAGGCAAGATGCCTTCCTTATCCCAGCAGTGATACCTAGAAATGAACTCAGTCCTTAAACCTTTGAAGTCAAAGGTTTTTACTATTTGTAAGCGAATAGTCCTGGACTCCGGTACTGCACAACAGTCTCCACTGTAGATGACAGCGTAGGGGCCACAGAGATGCCAGTTCTGCTACAACCTATTGGCATCTTTCCCTTAGGATTGGTTCTTTCAACTGACCCTGGACCTGCTCTGGTTAAAAGGATATCCTGCACTATGAGCCGAGAGGTCCTCAAAGATGTTGCGCTAGCTAAGACTAGTTGTTTCCAGTAAGACTTAAATGCAGGATGGTTCCAGTCATGCCATTACAGGCATAAGGAGAGGAGCTGCTCACAGCAGTTGCAAACCTAATAGAAAATTATCGACAGACGATCTGATGAGGATGGAGGTTTAGACAAGCCTAGGCATTTCTTTTTGAGGGACCTGTTTCCACAGAGGTAAGTGTGGTTTCCATAGCCTTCCTGGATTTTTACCCCTGAGGTTTGGGTTCACTTGGTAGAGTTAGCAGACAGGTGAGGAAGATGAAATGCCCACTATCATACAAGTACTCCTTGATAGTTAGCTGTTAATTGGCGTGGTTAGGTTTAATGAACTCATTTAATAACAATATTCCTGCTGAGGGTTTTATTGAGTGTAAATTCTTCAATTTAATAATGTAAAATGTATCTGTGGAGTGTTAATAATACTTTCAGAGAGTAAAATCCTGGAAGGTTATGTGTAATGGATTAATTAAATAAGAAAGCCCCCAAATACTTTTCAAACTGATTTTGACAGTGATCTCTGCTTCATGTGAATGAATTAAGTAGACTATTCCAAACGGCATTTGTGTATGCTCATTTAAAAGCACCATCTAAAGTTAACAAAATTAGATCCGATGAAGCACAAACACAGCAAAATATTCTGCCTGGCAGGCGAGAGTTTTGTTTTCTGTACTGATCCATTAAGTTGAATAACTTGATTTTCTTACAAGATGTCGACAATATGTTTCCTCCATGTAGAGAAGTCAGCGGGAACTTTCCAATCCACTCCAGACTGCAGCAGCTTGGATCAGCAGTGGTCTTGTATAAGCGTTTGGGAAATGTTTTTAATTGTTTTAATTGCATATTAGCAAAATGACACAAACTTCTTATAGCTTTTTCAAAGTAAGCAATTCATTTAACTTAGCTAAGAATCTTTGAGCTGATTGTGAATGTCCTGTATATGATATATTCAAGAATTTTTTAAAGCACATTTGCAAAAGGTGGTTTATAATTCTTCATCCTGACTAGTTGTCCCAGGGGATGGATAGCCCCCCAATTTTCATGTTTGCACAATAGGGCTAGAAAAAATGCAAATTAGGATGTGGTAAAATGATATGTACTTAAGTATGTAGACTTGAGTTCTCCAGAGTCCTCAAAGGCAGTTTCATCTGAGGCTGAGTTTTGTGATTTTGTTTCCAGAGACATAATTATTCCAAACAGAAGTCCTGAGGGACAGTATTGAGCTCATTTTGCATTCCCTTCGGACTACAGAAGAGTGAGTGTTGAACTTTCTAAATACCACAAAGATTAAAAGTTATAATTTCCAGTGAAGTCCATTTTTATCACAATGAGAAATGTGCTTATTGTATTTGAAGCATCAATAATTCCGGTTGCATTGACATAATACCTAAGCCTGCAGTCCCACAGACTTGGAGGCTAAAGGTGAGGTAGGTGTATCAGGGGCAGTGAGCAGGGATAGGGGATCGAGCATCCCCTTAATAAATCATTTTCCTTCATTTTGTTTTGCAGTGTGGGGAGTCCCTCTCATATCAGACAAACACTCCAGAAAACACTTCAGATCTCCTCCCCTTTCCTGTCTTGAGTCATCCTGAGAATGTCATTCTTGCCCTGTGCTTGTTTCAGTCTGCCTATATGGTACCTTACGACAGGCAGGACATAGTTTCTTAGGGGCCTTGAAGATTTGTTTCATTGTAAATGCACCACCAGTTAACTAGCCCTGAGGATAGATTTTTTTGGGGCTCTATGTCTGGCACCCAGAGAGACCTAACATTTTGAAGGGAACGAATGACCTGGGGCTCTTGGATACAATCCCCACTGCTGACTTGGTATTTGTCAAGCCTCCAGGTTTTCAGTTTGGGTTCCTCTATGGTCCTCATCTGCTAGGTTCAGCCTGGTGCTGATTCTTAGCTCAAGGGGAGTGTAAACAATGAACGTTCTGCCTTCTGGGCCTCAGTGTCAGCTTGTGTTGGCTGCCACACAGGCTCTGACCTCATTTCTGATACCAAGTCCCCCATGGCCTTGTTTCCTGGTCCTAAGTCCCTTCCTTAGAAACCCATTCAGCTCCTCGAGGACTGGCTTGCCTAGTTCTCATTTGCCCTCCTCCCCGAGGCTAACACATGCTGGCTTGGTTTCAGAGTATCACCAACTCTGTGATAGGTGACCTCTGACCTCTAGCTACTCACCTTTCTCCTGTTCCACACCTATATAATATCGAAATTCATAATGAAAACAACACTCTTCTATTCATCCATCCTATGTCTTCATTTCTGTATAATATTAAGCACACTTTTAAGCTGTGCTGTCTCATGTTGGCTCTGATAATCTGTAACATCCTTATATTACTTTCTCTTCTACTTTCCATTAATTATAGGTCAATTGTGTTGGTTTCTACTAAAAAAGGAAATTGAGCATCTTCCTTGAAATATGTACCCTCTTTCTGTTTCTGCATCCTAATCATATCTGTGTGTTATTAGATCAACACTCAGGCTTCTTGTTACATAAGAGAAAACCAGCTGCAGCAAATGCTGAGTAAGTGGCAAACAAGCCATTACTACTGGAGGAGACAGAGGTTCCTGTGAGCTCCTAGTCAAGACATAACTCCTGTTCTATGAATGTCTGTTTAAAGATAGTTTATTTAGTGTATGTTACTGATTTATTGGCATTACACTCATGTCTAATAGCACTACAATTCACTCCTGAAGGATAACTATCTAAGCACACAGCTCTGTAAGCTCAGGAAACCAGACAGTGCTTACGCATGGGGGCTGCTTTAAACTGTGCCATCAACAACAAAATGTATGAAGACGTAAAGACATGCACTCAGTAGACTGTGAAAAGGACGCGGGCTTCCAGGTTAGCAACTGGTCTAGTTTGATTCCTGTTGGTGTGATGAAATACACTTTGGGGAAAGAGGGTTTTTTTTGGCTTACAGGTTATACAGTCCATTATCATGGGAAGCCAAACTAGGAATTCAAAGTAGAAATTGAATTCAAGACTATAAAGGAACATTGTTTACTGCCCTGCTTCCCCTGGTTTGTTCAGATACCTTTCTTATATAGCCCAGGCCCACATTTTCAGGAATGGTACTGCTCACGTGGGCTGAACCCTCCTATAACAAAGAGCAATTGAGAAAATGCCACATGGACATACCCACAGCCTATCTGATAGAAACAATTTTTCAGTTGAGGGGCCCTCTGTCCAGGTGTCTCTGGATTATATAAAGTTGACAGAAACTGACTGTCATATTCAGTGTTGGTGTAAATATGAGATAAAAGAAAGGCTCATATCATCTATAATTGCTAACAGTCAAATCGACTAAGTCTTTCTGTAAGGTGGCTTAGTAGGTGGAAATTCCCAATTTTGATACTTTGGATCACATTAGTTCCATCCCCAGGAAGTTACCCTAAGGGAATTAATCAGAAAAGTTCTTAATGATACCTATCAGAACATTTTCACAAGAGAAAAGTGTTGTAAACAATCAGATGGGTTTCAAATTGTATTGTTATATTTATATAATTTTTGCGACTACAATGATTTAAAACCCAATACAACTATACTTAGTATCTTAAAAAGATGTTTACAATTTTTGCTTCATGGGATGCATGGTCTATAAGACAGTCTTTCAGTATTATTTAATGTAGGGGAATGCTATGTAGGAATAGACACAGAGCTGTATCGTTAGAGAAATAAACACCTGCACATATGCAAATACACACTTAAATGTAAACTTATGTCTATAACTCTCAGTGCATAGATATCTACCCAGAACAACCACTATAAGAATGCATTCATTTTAAAGATGTATCTATTTATTGATTTAGTGTTTGTGTGCGCCTGTATGAGTTTATATGTTTCCAGTGTATGCAGTGCCCATAGAAGCCAGAAGAAAGTGTCTAGTTCCCTGGAACTAGATTTATAGGTGATTCTGAGCCACTGTGTGGGTGCTGGAACCTGAGCCCGTGCCTTCTGCTAGGAAAGCAAGCTGAGCATGACATGGAACGCAAAACCATTAAGCAATGTTCCTGCATGTTTCTTTCATCTCTCCTCCAGCTCCATGCCCCAGGCTCCCACCCCACTTCCCTGATGACAGGCTGTCTTGTAACCTGTAAGGTGAAATAAACCTTTTCCTTTCCATGATGTTTTGATCATGGTATTTTGTCCCAGCAATGGAGAGCAAACTAAGGAATGATTTTGCAGACAGAGTCACAGGGACCCAGAGAGATTCCAAAAAAAAAAAAAAAGGCAACATCTAGAAAGTGTCAGAGGAGGAATTCGTCCTTTCTCAGAACACAGAGAATACTTTCTGCCTGACCCACAGTCATAAGAGTTTCACCTTCCGGCTCCTTGAGCTGAGTTCCTGTTTTAACATTTGCTGTGAGTCCTTGGAGATCTGGTCTGTTCTGGACTAAATCGCAGATGTTTTGTAGCTGACAAGTTGCCCAAACTCCATAATCCTTAATTCCTTTACCAGCAGAAGGGAGGTAATGATAGTCTCCACACATTTATTATAGACATTGTATAAAGTGGCAAACACAAAGTATGTGCTGAATAAATAATAATTATGTTGACTTATTCTGCAGTTTAAATCATGGTATATATAATTTCCAATTCTGCTTTTGCTCTTAAGCAGTTTATTGCAAACATTTATTATGTTGCCCTGGTTCTTCACATTCATGTTTTAGGGTTGTATCTGGTTTCACTGAGTAGATAGTTATTTACCATCTACTGTATGGGTAATATTTAAGCTTTATTACCTATTTTATTACTGTGTGAAAGAGCAGTGATCTTGGGTTAGTTGTTTGAGGTTTCTGTAAATAACAATACTGCTTTTGCAGAGCTGAGCTGAAGGTTAATGAAGACAAACAACAGAACAGTTATAAATCTCCTAACGCTTTGCCAGCTTCTTCATGCATTGTTAAAATGGGTTAGTTCTTTCCCCTCTGCACCAGAAAGGTAACTAACACTCAGTGAAAGGGACTTGACTTTAAGCAGACTTAAAAAGCCTTGCTTCCAAGGCTCCCAAGGCTCCCAAGATCTGGGGAATAAAGGTTTGGTGGTGCCTTTAATCCCAGCAATTGGAAGGCAGAGGCAGGAAGATCTTTATGAGTTCGAGGCCAGCCCGGTCTACAGAGTGAGTTCCAGGACATCCAGAGCTATATAGAGACACCCTGTCTCGAAAAACTAAAAATAAACAAACAAAAGGCCTTGTTCCCACTTTTGAAAGTTCTTGTTGTTTCAAGCATACTTCTCTGAGATTTTCTTGTACATCTTCTGCTTGAGCCTC
Source organism: Microtus pennsylvanicus (assembly GCF_037038515.1). Classification (NCBI taxonomy): domain Eukaryota; kingdom Metazoa; phylum Chordata; class Mammalia; order Rodentia; family Cricetidae; genus Microtus; species Microtus pennsylvanicus. The sequence continues at coordinate 38,527,482 of NC_134582.1, forward strand.
CTGGAACCCCATCTCAGTGACTCTCACTTAGGAGTCATTCGATGGAGATCTGCTTGTGCCCGCTGGAGCACCACCCTCTCAGTGGCTCTCGCTGAGGAGTCAGTCGATGGAGATCTGCTTGTGCCCCCTGGAGCACCACCTTCTCAGTGGCTCTCGGATAAGAGCCAGTTGTTCCAACAAAAAGCCTTCGACTTTAGTCTTTCCTGTTTTTAAACATTACTCTGAGTGGTCACTTAGCTATATTTACATTGATTTGAAAACACTCCATTACGCTTTCACTTGTGGGACCAATGTCGAGGACAAATAGTGCTATAATGAATTCTTCCTACTGCTAAGTACGTGAGAGGGTAGAACTCTAAAAAGGAGTTTGAGCTGGAGCAATCTACACTGTATTTACACGACTCGATTACGCTGCAATATAATGTGTGTGATTTGGGTCATTTAAGAAAACTTCAAAGGACCTGAATAGGCACTCTGTGGCATAAATGAGCTTGTGATTGCCTGGATTTTTTTTTCAGTTAAAATCAAATCTTCACATTCAGTTGTAAGCTCACAACTCCTAAAGCTGAAAAGAAACGAAAGAGCCTAGAGCTGGGTTCTAAGATGAGAATTGTGGGAAAGATTTGTTTGTAATTAACTGGGAAAGCACTTTTATGTTGAACATCACCATAATCCTTCAGGTGCACAAATTGCACATTAGATCGCATAGAGAAGAAGCAGGGCTTTTAACATGTGGGATGCACCCCCCAACCATCCCCACCACACACACAGACTGTAGTAATTTTGAAGATGAACTTGTGAACTTTTAATTTATACAGTGCTTTGGTGTAATTAGTCCTTGAATTCTCTGGCTGTTGAGGTGTAATTATTTACAAAAGGGATGGAGCCTGGAGAGCATCCTGACTTCCAGGGGGAAAGGATACTGTGCATCCATCATCATCATCATGCTCAGAAAGTGTGGCTGTGTGGACAGACACTAAAGACTTGAAATAACACCAATAAACAGCCTCATCTTGCAAAACCATATTATTTTTTATGAATCTTCCCCTTATCCACCAATCATTTTGCCTAGTAGATTTTGAACACTTTCTGTCTTTACTACATTTAGGAAGTGAAAAACATTCAAATTCTCCCAACCACCAGGTAATTCATGAGATTTTATTTAAATATCATGTAGTGGTAGCTTTATTACATAACTACGTCACCTGTAAAGATTCATTGAAAGTTTTGGATAGTTGTGCACTAGTCTCACGGCAAAGTGTGCATTGCAAGCCACTGAACATTCTGGAAGGAAAAGAACCAGAATAACCGCCTCTGACCATCTTTCCAGAGTCTGCATCTGGGCTTCATCTTGGCAAGACTGGCTGCCAAAACTAATCTCCTGGAATCAGTGTCTCTACCATTGCTCGTTGGTTACCAGGATTCTGACTCTCATTATAGAAATGGCATATAGTGGCTTTTAAAAGTGATGTATGCTTTTGATTGACAGAACACACACACAGACAGAGAGATAGAGAGAGATGCTCAAACTGTATCCTCAAAAGTAGATGGTCAGGGACCAGTGAGATGGCTGGTTCACCAGGGAAAGGTGCTCATATAACAGAAGAAGAGGGTGACCTCCAGAAGCTGGCCTCTGATTGGCACACATGCATGTGTCACATTTGCCCACCCCCACACAGGGACAAACACACACACACATGCACACACGTATGCGCATGCTCATGCACACACACACGGACAAACACACACACATGCACACACGCACACACATGGACAAACACACACACATGCACATGCACACACACATACATGGACAAACACACACACATGCACACACACATGCACACACATGGAAAACACACATGCATGGACACACGCATGCACATGCACACAAACACACACACATGCACACACGCATGCACATGCACATGCACACACACACATGGACAAACACACACGCACATGGACAAACACACACACACACATGCACACACGCATGCACATGCACACACACACATGGACAAACACACACATGCACACACATGGACAAACACACACACATGCACACACACATGCGCACACACACATGGACAAACACACATGCACACACACATGCACACACAGAGACACACACATGCACACATACACACATGGGCAAACACACACACATGCACACACACGGACACACACACATGGACACGCACATGCACACACACACATGCACACACACATGCACACACGCACGCACATGCACCCATACATACACAATGGAAATGTAATAATTTTTGTTGAAAAGGTAGATTGATGAGCAAATTTCTGCTCTGTCCCTATCCCATCGTCAGAGGCAAGCCTCTACTTCCTAGGTACTGCCATTGCCTTATGCCCCAACTGCAGCTTCCTCTTTTAAAACATAACCATTTTTGAAGGCTCTGTTACCATTCTACACTCTGCCGCATTCTGTTAAAGCTTATTCCTTATTCACTGCACCATATGGCTGTGCCGTCTTTTATTTTAGCCCCTTCCCCACTTGTGGAAATTTAGCTGATGTCTAATATTTTGCTTCATTTTGTAGCTGCCCATTTCATTGTTGTGTATATATCAACATCTTAATAGGACACACATTTATAAATGAAATCGATAAATCAAACAAAAGTAGCATGCATTTTTTTATTTCAACAAATGCCACAAACTTTAATTAGTATAATGAGTTGTACTGCCAGCAGCATGGATTGGAGGGGTGTGTGCTCTTCAGGTGCTGAGCTGGCCTTGGACATAACAGGTGTTGGGTGGTGGTGTTTGCTCTCTCTCTCTCTCTCTCTCTCTCTCTCTCTCTCTCTCTCTTTTATCACAGTTGCAGTCCAGAATCGGTGGGCTCTCTTATATAACACTAGTAACGGCTTTATCTGCAACGAGGCCTCATTTTCCAACATCGTATTTGTTTTCAACAATTTGAGGACATTGCTTATGGGAAATAAGCTTACCTCAACTGTGTCGACTCATAGAAGAGGGGATTAAAGGAAGTGCTGATATTTCAGAACCCTGCTTTTTAGCTAATGTCTAATAATAGCTAATATCCATCAATGGGTGGGGGTCAGGGGAGCTAAGGTAAATGATGGCCCAGACACACGATGCAGTGTTTTGACATTTTATGGGCCTAGTTAGTTTTCCTTAGTTAAAAAAATTGTAAGGAGGGTTCCTTCTGTCCTCAAATAAAGATGCGCACTGACAGTTTGGCTTTTAATGATCAAGTGTCCGTGGTAGCCGCCAACACTTCACCTCTGAGCCTTGCTAAGCTGCATCATGTTCTCACCGTGGGCGTGAGCTCCTGGCAGTGATTGATTCCCTGTCTTCCCCTTGCACCACATCTGCTCTTCCTCTCCTTCCTCTCCAAGTGGTCTGACTACTCCTGCTGGAACCTAACCATCTCTGCCTCGGCCCCTGGCCCAGCAGTACAGTTCAGCTATAAGAACCACGGCCCAGCATTCGACTTTTCTATCTGTGGCTCCCCTTCTCCGCCCTTGGTGTCTTATGATCTGTGATAGTGTCTTCATTTCAAATTCCAAAATGAAAAGAACCCTTTTATTCAACCGTACAGTCCTCACTATGTATATGACGTTGTATTTGTTGGGGGATATGGTGCTTTGATAAAGATTTGGACTTTAAGTTTATATGTATTCATACGTAAGGAACGTTGGTGGCATTTTTGTGGGGGTTTGTCCTCTATAAGGGTTTATACACTAGGGTGTCATTGGAGTGTATTCCTACTTTCCTTGGAGAGATAGGTCAAGGTAAACAGAGATGACATGTTACCTTCAATACTGGCATCATGGGTTCCTTAGATTTCTGTTCCTCCCCATGTTTGATACTGGTGTCTGAGATCTGTGGAGGAAGAGATTGTTCTGGCCTGTCTCATGTCATCTAGAATAATGTTACTCAGAGTGGCTCCATCCTAATGCTCTTCTTGCCTGTCTATAACAAGGTAAATACATGAACTGAAAGCCTTTGGAAACTGTTACTGCACTCTGAAAGCATTGAGTCCAGTATTAAAATCTGAATCTGGGGGCTGGAGAAGTGGCTCAGCAGTTAAGGATTACTGGCTAGAGAACCTGGCTGGAGGACCTGTGTTCTATCCCAGCACCCACACAGTGGCTAACAACAGTCTATGACTCTGGTTCCTAAGGATCCAGTGCTCTTCTCTGGTCTCTGCATACACTGGCCTGCACATGGTGCACAAACAGACATATGTAAGCAATATGCCCATACACATAAAAATAAATTAATAAAAAGAGTATATGCATATATATATATATATATATATGGTTTCTCTGTGTGTAGCCCTGACTGTCTTGGAACTTCCTCTGTAGATAAGCTGGCCTCAAACTCACAGAGATCCACCTGCCTCTGCCTCCCAAGTGCTGGAATTAAAAGTATGTACCACCACCATCTGGCCCAAAGTATTTATGTTTTCTATGCATTATAAAATCCTTTTTTTCCTAATAACTTACTTTATTCAACAAAATATCAATTGATCCCAGATTCAGTCTTTGGAATAATTTCAAATTTTTCTTCAAATTTCTGTGATTCCCAAGCTTGTAAGGAAGCTTCGCGGCTGAGTAGAAGCCATTGTCTTTGTTTGCTTTGGCCATCTGACAGGAGTTTCTCCCAGTAACTAGGAAAGGAGGAACAGTGGTTGTCTCTTGCCTGAGGCTGTTGCCTGCCTAGCATTAGCTCGCCTCATTTCTGTCACCAAACTACAGGGTCTCCTCAGCTTTTCATGTTGGGATATTTTAATTATGTTTCTGAGAGATTGAGTGTAACGAGAGAGAAAATTAGGCCCGGTAAGATGAGCGGCCTTCCCCTGCATTACTTTTGCCCTAACGTCATTTTCCCCCCAACAACCAATTATATATTATTTTCCCAAATGTTGATGCTTTAAGTTGATTTACCGAAAATCTAGGGTAGCCTAATGTCATTTTCTAAACCTGGAGCATACCCTGAAGATATCGAGGAAAATTTAATGAACACACACACACACACACACACACACACACACACACAAGCCCAAACCAAAACAAACACACAGACCCAAAGCCCATGTCCTTTCTGTGTGCTGAATGCCTTTTAAAAGTTTTTAAGAGTTTGTGGGTGACACATAATAGGAAATATTAAGGGAGAAATAGGAAAATCTGGGGACATTGACAAGTGTCACAGAGCCAGCAATGGGGAGAAGAGTGTTTCTGTCCAGGCTGTGGTGTGATTGCAGGCACCAACATAATCCAGGGATCATCTATCCATTTAGAACAGAGCTGATAGAGGGAAGGTCAATTACACAGCTCCAAATAGTTTTTGAATTAAGGAAAACACACACACACACACACACACAGAGAGAGAGAGAGAGAGAGAGAGAGAGAGAGAGAGAGAGAGAGAGAGAGAGAGAAGAAATTTAAAAAGTAAGAGAGAAGCTGAGAGCCCCAAGGCTCTGTGGGTGAATCAACTTTCATCTTAAAAAGCCAGGACACCAAGAATGTAGGTCTGTGGTAGGGTGCTTGCCTCGCATTTGCATAGAATCCTGGCCTCCATCCCCAGTGCTGAAGAAACCAAATAAGAATAGGGAGCCAGGGATCCATTGTGTATTTGGAAATGCGCATTAAAATAATGTCTTTGCCTCATCCATTAGATAAAGAGCATTTATAAAAGGCTTCTTTTATTTTGCTGTTCTTCAATATTTTACATTTTTATTCATCATTATTAGTATTAGAGGGAGGGGGCAGTATGTGTTCCGTGGCAAGCGGACAGCTTTCAAGAGTGGGTTCTCTCCTTCCACCATGGGTCCTAGGACCAAACTCAGGTCCTCGGACCAAACTCAGGTCCTCAGGCTTTCCTGGTAAGCCTTTTTACCCACCTTGCTAGCCTTTACCTTATTTAGCTTTTGCCTATCTACAAAAAAAAGTAAATATAATTTCAAGTTTATAATTCCTAGTGGGTTGTAATATTTTGCAGTTTAATAACACATTGTAATTTAAATAAGTTCTTGAAATAAAAAAATAAAAATGACTTCCTGCCTGGATGAAAAAATGAGGGTGTAACTATCTTTTTCATAAAAGATGTGATGTCTGTCTTTTTCCCAGGAAAACAGGACCTAGAATGACCTGAAGGGATAACAAGGTTGGGAGTGTTATTTTAACAGTTCTTAGAAATAAATTTCAAACGTGGGAAGTTTCCAGACACTGAGAGTGACTTACCCATTTGTCATTGACTCCTGTTGCTCATGAATTTAGTGAGTTATTATGTACTGAATGCTCTCTGCAAGGTCTCCATCTGTCACCAGCGTTACCAGATTGATGCCTTTTGTCCATCCTTGCATGCATCAACCCAGTAGACTACTAGAATCTCAAGCATGGTTCCAGGAACTTCCCCAGGTTCCATTTGTAAGCACTAATTGACCCAGAGAAATGCAAATACCACCTAGATCACCGGGAGAAATAGGTGAACTAATATATCTAAAACACCTTTGAAATGCAGGTGTCCCAAGTGAGTGCAACTTCCACCCCACGCACCAGGAAGGTAGAGACTGCTTCTGAGATGGCTTCGCGAGTTATTCATAAAGAGAAGCTGAGTCTTGCTTAACATAGAGTTCCACTTCAGTGATTTAAAGAAATAGTCCAAAGGGGAAACACATTAAAATATTTTCTTCCCCGGGAAGAAATACAACAGGAAATGCCAAATCAAGAGATGCTCAGAGAATGAAGTCAGGGTATTCGAAAACAGGCACAAGAAATAGAATAAATGTGTTTTTAAAAATATGTGAGCATGATTCTTACTTACAGGCTGTCTTCTTGAATCTTGGTTTTACTCCTCCTTGACCTTTCACCTTGAAAGGGGACCCATCATGTCCATGATTGATCTCAGCAGTTCATGACTTTCTGAACTTTCAGAAAGTTCAGGCTAGACATTAAGAGGGATTTGTGTTGCAACAACTCAAATCTATGAAGATAAAGCTGGCGCTTCCTGTAGGAAGTGCACATATTCCCTCCCCCACGTGCCCCCAAGTCGGATAAATCTTTCAGCCTGAGGTTTCTCATCAACAAATGGTGATTTGGAAGTGAATGAATTTAATCCGATAAGATTTCCTTAACTGAAAAAAAGTGACTACTTTATCGTGGCCTACAAGTAGGAGTGAACCAAAACTTAGAAAATCAGTTGCAATAGAAAAATTATGTTTTTGACATTTTCCCTCTGTATTCCAGAAGAAGAGCAGCTCTAGTTTTGTGATGTGTTGGTAGTGGGGTGTTTTGTGTGTTTGTGTGTTTGCAGGTACACGTGGAAGCCGGGGCAGCAGCAGGTGTCTTTCCATAGAGACCTCCACTTGTCTGAGAGAGCAAATCTGTCACTGGCTCAGAGCTCTCAAGTAAGCTAGACTGACTAGCCTGTCCCAAGGATCCCTGTCCCTTCCTCCCTAATTTTGTGATTACAGCACACTCCACTCTGCCTCAAACTCAGTTTTTCGTGCTTGCATTGCTAGCATTTTACTGACTGAGCTCACAGCCTGTGCAATGCTTACTTTCTTTATCTAGAATAACATGCAATTTTTTTTTTAGACCAGTGGTTCTCAACTATGGGCCATAACCCCTTTGACAAACCTGTCTCCAAAAATATTTATATTACAATTCATAACAGTAATGAAATTAGAGTTATGAAGTCACAACAAAAGTAGTTTTATGGAGGGGGTCAGCACAACATGAGGAACTATATTAAAGGGTCACAGCATTAGGAAGTATGACAACCACTGTTTTGTAGAGTTACTTACCTTGCTTGACTGATCTGATTGCCTGAAGCTATCCAAGAATAATATACTCTTCTTTTATTTTCCCAGTGCTAGTCAATGGAACTTTCTATGATATTAAAATGTCCCATAGTAAGAGCAAGACAAGGTAAATTTCTTTTTGAGCCCTGAGTTTCGAGGCTCTGAGTTTGATCCCCATCACTATGGTCACAGGGCAAGCTCAGGGTGGGGGGGGTGGAGTAGGGGGTTTGGGTGGTTCTCTATCCTCGCACTTGAGAGACTCATGTAAGAGGATCTGGACTTTGAGGCCAGCCTAGGCTACATATCGGAAAGCTATGTAAAAAAGAAAGTGTAATCTATATTGTCCAGTGCAGTATCATACCAGAGCTTTTAAAAGATTGAGCTAGCACATCTAAGGAACAGTATTTTTAATGTGTTTAGGTTTAATTAATTTAAATGTAAACTTAAATAGTCACCTGTTGCTAGTGTCTGCCCTATGCAGCAGTGAGCTGTGACAGATACTAATCCACATGGGTTAAACTATCTGTCAGATTAGACCACGCTAAGGAGGTTGGTAACTAGAATTTAGCCGATGTCTCAATATTCCATTAAGTTTGAAATTTCAAAAAGAAAAGACCATTAGACTATAAATCAGTTGACTTAATGTATTTTTTCTTTCAATTTTGACTTCTTGTTTTGTCTTCCTGAGTTTTCTGTATTTTTTTTCAAGTCCTTAGACGTAGCAAAAATTTAGCACTTTTCAAATGTAAGAATTTGATGGGTTGTATCATTGCTTCTGTTATTTCATGGGGAACAGATGTAGACGGGGAAAACAATGAAGCACAGGCCACCCTGAGACAGGCTCACAGGTTGCTCAGCAGACCTGTAAGTACTTGCAGACTGTCCCAGGGAGTCCCAGGTGCTCATTTATTTCCTTAGGGCGCCTTTCAGGCAGTGTGTGGTTTCTTTGTCTAGGCAACGTTACCAATTAGCTTTGCCTGTCATTTATGGCTATTCATGTTCTCATATCATGCATTTTCAGATTACAACTCAGCTTTTAAAATGAAGACTGGCTTTTTAAATGGGACATGGTCTGTTTAGCCATAGCAGTATCTTTTATTTCCCCTTTTTAAAAACACTATTTTTATTTATTCTTTGAGAATTTCATACAGGTACACAATGTATTTTGATCATTCCTCGTCCCCAGCTCCCTCCAACCACTCCCCAACATGATCCTCTCCCACTTTTATAGCCCATTGTGTTCAATTAGTGCTGTCCTATGTTCCTGGGTGTGTGGCCATCTATTGAAGCGTGAGAAACCTACCAATGGCCATACTCACAAGGAGAAATTATCCTCCTTCCCAGTAGCATCAATGACAGCATCTCCTTGCTGAGGGGTAGAGCCTCATGGACCCCTCCCTATCCATGCTGGAATGTTGACTTGTTTGATCTTGTGCAAGTAACCACACCTGCTGACGTCATAAGTGCAATGGCCAGTTCCTTTATGTTGAGAAGACAGCTTTAGTGTATAATGACACATACCAGCAAGCCTAGCCCTAGGGAGCTTGAGTCAGGAGAATGATGTTTGAGGCCAGCCTGGGCTATATTAAAAGAGTCTGTCTCAAACAATATAGTGTTTGTATACTTAAGTTTGTGTGAGCTAACTAAAACCTACACAAAACAATGTGTCTTCAAGCGTAAAATTTCAGACAAATTGAAATATTTGATACCAATAACTTCTGATTCATCAAAAGCAATTTGTTTGCTGGTCACCTATTTATTATATGCTAGGTACCATTATTGGTATTGAGAAAGCAATAGCAAGGACTCAGACAAAATTCTGTGTTCATAGCACATAAATTCCACGGGAATACTTTTAGTTTCTATATCACTTGTTAATTTTCTCAAAATACCAATTTCTTTATGCTTTGTGAGAACATAAATTAGCACAACTAATGTTTTGTTCGTTTGCTTTAGATCACTAAGATTCTTGAGTTGCCTTGGAGTGCCCATTTCTCTGCTGACATAGAATGGTTCTCAGAATCACTTAAGAAGTCCTGACAAAGCCTCAAGCCCTCCCTACTCCATCCTTTGAGTTTTTTGATCAAAAGTCATAAGCATTAGTGCTGATTCACCTTAGTGAATATGATATGCTGTCAGAATTAACACCACTAATGTAGAAAGTTTAAGTTACTGACTTGAAGATCATGGAGTCCAGCATAGAAACTATGAAATATTTTAAAAATATAATGATAAAAACTTACTTTGTTCTTTGTGGTGATATTTTGTATGTGTTGTAATAAATAAAGCTTGCCTGAAGATCAGAGTTCAGAGCTAGCCACAATAGTTATTCATAGAGGTCAGGCAGTAGTGGTGGTGGCATACACCTTTAACCCCAGCACTCAGGAGAGAGAGACAGACGTCTCTCTAAGTTCAAGGCTAACCTGGGCTACACAACATTGATCCAGTCAAAAAGAGAAACAGAAACAGGCGGTGGTGGTTCACACCTTTAATCCCAGTACATGGGAGCCACACGCCTTTAATTTCAGCACTAGGGAGGTGGAGACAGGAAGGGATAAGGCTGGTTGAGGAGAGGAATAAAGCAAGAGGAGACAGGAGCGCATTGCATTCAGTCTGGGCATTCAGTCTGAGGACTTGTAGAGACAGGATCTTGGCCCCTTCAGTTTGAGGGTTGCATAGAAGTAAGAACTAGTGACTGACTCTTTTACTTCTCTGACCTCTCAGCTTTCACCCCCTAACATCTGACTCTGGATTTTTATTTATTAAGATCAATTAGAAATCACACTACAGTTCCTACTTATGACTGTAAATTGGTGTGTTCAAGAAGTAAAGGAGAAAAGGTATTAAAGGTTCTCAACATTCAGGTTATCTCCCAATATTATTGACCTCAAGTCTAATGATTTATTTACATAATCATTTGCTTAGTTTACTGTGTTAATTTAGAACTTAACATATACCAAGTACTAGGGATCTAAAGATGAACAAATAATGTACCATGTCCTCTAGGAATCTATAGCTAGTACAGGCTTACAGGATTGTTTTCCGAATGGTCATATAGTAAACATTTTTGGTTTTATGGGACCTGTCATCTCTGTCACAACTATTCAGATCTGCTATTATACAGAAAGCTGCCGTAGATAACACATAGATCAAGGAATGCTTAGTTCCATATGCTGCACTGCAATAATTAGGCTTATGAAAACTGACTGTACTTGGATAGAATCTTCATTGTTGGTCTCTGATCTATTGGAAGAGGGAGAAGAAAAATCAATAGCTGTTGTAGAGTGTGGTAAGTGAGCAAACTGGATCTAAGGGTTTTCATAAAATAACAAAAGGACATCAAGTTGGACTGGGAATTACATGAGGAACGCGAAGAGGATTTCTGAAGGAAATGTCCATGTGAGCTGTGGAAGAAGGGCGAGAGTTTGGAGAAAGGGAGAGAAGAGGATGTTCCAAGCAGAGGGACAGACGTGCAAGGTGAACACATCTAAAACAATGACGCCTGTTATGTCATCCAGGAGGAATTCACTGAAGCTGCAGGAAATGAGGCCAGTGAGGAAGGCCAGCCGCACTTTGAGGGGCCACAGCAATGAGGCCAGACATGCTGACAGTATGCTGAAATTCTTTGCATCACACGGGAGCACATAAAATATTCTGAGCAGGAAAACAGTTCAGACTTTGTTGTCTGTCAACTGGGAAGAGCATGCCCCACCACCAAAGTGCTATAGTCATCTATGTAGAAAGTGATGCCAGTGCTAATAATGGCCATTGGGAAGTTAAGAGCATTGGCAACTCTTCCAGATGGACCCAGGTTCAATTCCCAGCACCCACATGGCAGGTTACAACTGTCTGTAACAGTTGATTCCATTTTCTGAACTCCACATACACATAGTACACAGACATACATGCAGGCAAAACATTCATAACATAAAATAATTAAATAATAAGAAAAACTGTTTGGCTGGAGGCTTCACCCCAACTCCTGGCACAAACTCCCTCCCCTGGGAGTTGCCTCAGTCCAAAGTCCACCCCTAAGAAAGCCCACCAAACAGTAACCCCCCCCTCCCCAGGGAGGGTCAAGAAACCCCAGGGAAGGTTGGGACCACTCACACAGGCTATTTAAACTGCTCCCAGAGAATGAACACGTGGTCTCCCCTTTTCCCTCTTCCCCTCTTCATGTTTTCCCTGGTGGAATATTGGCATCCATTGCCATTCATTAAACCTGGGCATCTTTTAATTTAGTCTGATTGGGATGATTTGCATCAGCAGAGAGGTTTGTTGGCCTGAAAATACTTAACATTTGGAGCCTTGCTTGTTTTTATATTAGGTGCTAGCCCCAATTTAAAAGGATTTTTGTAAAAGGCAGTTCAAGGGCATTTGGAAATCAGGCTTTGAATCGTAAGAGCCCAATTTTAGAAGTCTATGCCAAATCTTGGGACTCAAGTCTGTCACAATACGTGCATCGTGAAAGGGCTCCTGAGTCAAAAACAGGGCGTTTGTGAGCAATGAGTGGCAGATGTCTCTATCCACGCAGTCCCACCTTAGTGAGAACCGTTTCGCCACTTGCTTCGGGCACCTGGCTGGGACCATGACTCCCACAGGAAAGCCCGAAAATCAACAAACATAAACAAACATAAATGGGTCCCCAGACCCTAGCGGCCTGTATTTGAAAAAGGGGGACTCGCCGAGGTGACGCCGATCTTAGCCTGGCAGAGAGCACACACGAGAAGGGAGTTTCCATGTGGCCCTGAGCCCAAGGGAAAAACAGCCCCCTCCCCGGTGGGACCTCCAACAAACCTCTCCACCAATGCAAATAATCCCAGTCAGACCAAATCAAAAGATGACCATGTTTAATGGATGGTAATACTCCCAGGTGGCCCTGGGAAAACATGGAAAGGGGAAGAGGGAAAAGGGAAGACCATGAGGAACCCAGAGACCACATGTTCATTCTCTGGGGGCAGTTCATTATTTTTTTTCTCTATTTATTTATTTATTTATTTATTTATTTATTTAAGATTTCTGCCTTCCTCCCCGCCACCGCCTCCCATTTCCCTCCCCCTCCCCTGATCTAGTCCCCCTCCCTCGTCAGCCCAAAGAGCAATCAGGGTTCCCTGCCCTGTGGGAAGTCCAAGGACCACCCACCTCCATCCAGGTCTAGTAAGGTGAGCATCCAAACTGCCTAGGCTCCCACAAAGCCAGTACGTGCAGTAGGATCAAAAACCCATTGCCATTGTTCTTGAGTTCTCAGTAGTCCTCATTGTCCTCTATGTTCAGCGAGTCCGGTTTTACCCCGTGATTTTTCAGACCCAGGCCAGCTGGCCTTGGTGAGTTCCCGATTTAAATAGCCTATGGGAGTGGTCCAGACCTTCCCTGGGGAGGGGTTACTGTTTGGCAGGATTTCTTACCCTTCCTGGGGAGAGGTCACCATTTGGTGGGCTTTCTCCGAGGTGGAGTTTGGACTGAGGCAACTCCCAGAGGAGGGAGTTTGTGCAGGAGTTGTGGTGAAGCCCCCAGTCAAACAATCCAGACTTTCTGTATAAAGGGGTACCAGGGAGTTGAGGTGACACTTCCCAACAAACAAAAATCATATTTTTTAAAAAAAGAATGACCAGTAGGGACAATCAAGACAGAGCAGAAATAATAATTTCAGAAATGGAATGACCAGCTTTTGCTGATTGATTGGGTGTGGGAACTCAGAAGGAAGTTTCTATATTTCGAGGCAAGGTAATGAGATGGTACAGTTCATGTAGATAGAAGGATAAACCTGGGGAAGGTATAGGATGAATGCATTAATGTAAGTCCTTGAATTTAACTTAAATACGTGGTTTTGACATGCAATCACCTCGTAGAAATTAGATTGCTTATAACTTTAATATAACCTTACAAATGTGGGCCAGATATGGTAGTACACACTTGCAATACCAGCACTTTGAGGCGGAGGCAGGAGGATCAGGAGTTCATGGTCATTCTCACTTAAATAGGGAGCTCCAGGTCAGCCTGGGATACATGAGGCACTGTCTTAAAAAATTACAAATGCATATTAAACTCTTTTTGTATCCTTAGTTAATACAAATCTTTTATGGAAGATATTTATGTCTAATGACCTTATTTTATTATTTGTCTCTCTATAAATCCACATCTAATGTGTAGTTGTCTGTATGTGATAGAATGGTGTTATGACAGCGGTCCTGACATTCTTCGACTTCACTACTGTTTGGGAAATTTGTGATGATCAATTATAAATGTGTGTCCTTCAAATCTCTATTTTATGTCAGATGCTATCTCAGTTAAACACACACACACACACACTCACACACTCACACACAGAGTGATAGGCATCTATGTTTAGCACACCTCTATTTCTCAGCTTCTTTGCTTGGAAAATAAAGATAACAACAGTACCAACCTCATAGGGTGATTTTCTGTGCATGTGTGTGTTCATATGCATGTGTGTATACTTTTACATACTTACATGTACATACACATTTACATATATTACTAGCTCAGGCCCTGACACATAATGATCATATAATATACGTAAACTATATTTTCAGTATGATTTTTCGTGTTAGGATTAAGTTGCTCCCAGTTCTCTGTTGTTGTGCTGGTCTCCTCTGAGGACACACATGGAACGGGACGTTGATTTCAGATTAGAGAGTATGTTCGTCCCTCTTGTTTCTGTGGCGAAGATACCTGACAAGAAGCGACTTAAGGGAGGATGGGTTTGCTTGGTTTAGAGTTTGAGAGCCCAGTTCATCATGGTAGGGAAGCCTGTTGGCGGGAGCAGGAGGCGATTGTTCAGGCTGCATCTGGAGTCAGGGAGCCGGGAGAGATGGATTAATGTGTTCACCCCATTGTTTCTCCTTTCTAAATTCGGTCCGATACTCCAGTCCATGGATCAGAATCACCCTAAACGTGGGTGGCTCTTCCTCCCTCAGTTATTATAATCTAGCTAATCACCCTAGAAGTGGCCAGAGATTTGTTTCCACGGTGATTCCAAATTTCCCTCAATTTTACAGTCACTATTAGCCATCTGAGACGGGGTGCACGGACATCACCAAACCCCTCTCCAAAGAGGTGATGACAGGTTTTTTTCCTGCCAATGCCAGGTGCCACTGTGCTCCTTTGCCAGCACTGGCAACTGTGAGGCTGCCACCTGGGGAATGCTATGCATATTGAAACAATGCCTGATGCTTCTAAAATTGGTTTAGTTTGCATTTCCCTTACACCTGTGAGATTGATAATATGGTCACATGTTTATTGACCACTCAACTTTTCTTTTAGCTGGGTACCCGTATTGTTTGACCATTTTTCTTTTCTCATTTTTTCTTGTTTTTCCCTTCTTATACTGTAGGTATTCTTTATATACCCAAATAATATTTTTCTTTCATATTACAAATTGTATCTACACATATTTGGCTTGTTTTTAAATGTGAAGCTATTACTTTCACCAAAACCATTCATATAAATGCCTTTTTTACAAAGCAAAATATGATGCAGAAGAGTTTGTGAAAAGCATAAGCCCCTTGCCTCCCCTTTCTGTCCATGCCCACTGGTACACCTCAGAAATAATATGGTTTTCGAGACAGGGTTTCACTACATAGTTCAGGCCGGCCTAAAATTTACTATGTAGACTAAGCTGAGGTCAAACTCATAAAGATCCCTTCTGAGTGCTGGGATTAAAGGCATGCACAACCACACCAGATTTGGAAGTAATTTTTTAAAACTAAGATCCCCATTTCCTTTTCTCCTATAAAATGCTTATATCCCCGAATTCAAGATTTTGAACGGCATCTCTTTCCTCTAGGCTGTGAATGGGAGGCTAGCATCGCTGTTTTAAGGCCCCACTTCAGCCCTCACTGTTGATCGAAGCAGTTCGAATGCACACCCAGCACATGGTGTTTCCGTCCCTCCTCAGAAGCTCCCAACGCCATAGTCTAAGCATGGACGTTCAGAACCTCCATGGTCTGTCGACATGCTCCCATGGCATCTAAATCTTTCTAAAACCTGTTGAAGGCCCTCCTGCTAATGGCCTCTTCTGACTACATGTTGTTTTCACTGTGGTCTGCTCATCTCCCTTCACGTGCACTTCTGCTGAGAAGCAGTGATGAAAGACAAATGCATTTGCTGCACACAGCATCTGTCTATGAATTCACCAATCACAGTCCAGGAACTAGTTTCATTTTTTTTACATTTTGAGAAATCTGTGGCAACAAAGTTAGAGTGATCTCGGTTACATTTTTCTGTCACTTGAATCAAGCAATTAAGGGCACAGTGAGCTCTTGGGGTATTTTGTATTTATTTCATGCACACCTATTTCTGGCCTCCTGACGAAGTCTAAGGATCTCAGTTACTTGAGAAATTTGAACAGGAGCATGTGACCCATTACTCAAATAATCATTGCCTTGGCATAGCCTGAGTTGCAGCTGGTTCTAGGTTTGCCGTCACTGTGGGAAAGAATTGTGCTTTTCCTTCCCCTGAGCCTGAAAGACCAAAGCTCATCTTCTCCATTACATTTTCCTGATGTTAAGCTATAAATTTCCCCGAATGATAAACAGCTTCATTGAATTTCTACTTCCTCCTCCATTTCTCTGTAACTTAAATGAAGAAAAATAGCCCAGAGAAAAAGGACGCAGACACAGAAAAGTAATAGCTGTGCTTTGTGAAACCATGTGGTTTGGAGCTAGAAGCATCGATCTTCAGTCATACTTCAGTTCTATTGCTTGGTGATTGGTGTTCTCCACAGAACCTCAGACACTATGGCCTGGCCAGGGCCTCTGCTCTAAACTTGAGGCCACTCCTTTCTCACTACTTGAAGGCATTGTCTGACGGCAAGGTTCTTACGCCAGAATGTGAGTACAAGTGCCTCTTGCAGAACTGGTCACGGTGGCAGTTTAGTAGAAAACCACTTCACCTAAATTTTAGGACATGTCAAAATGTTCTCTGTGGTTATTGTAGAGTAGAGAGAGTGTACATAACTCTAGATACTTATTCTTGCGCGCACGTGTGTGTGTGTGTGTGTGTGTGTGTGTGTGTGTGTTGGATGCAGTCGTATAGACTATAACAACAGCTCTGTTGACAGTGAACCCTATAGACTCCACGTGAAGCTGTCTTGCTGTGCATCCATACTGTCTACAGTGTTCACTCAAGGGATAAACCATTTACCTATGCACCTCTCGCCATGTGTCCCTCCTTAGACCATGCATTCACGGTGTGTAAATTTTTCACTTTCTCTTTTTAAAGCAGGTGCCTCGTAAGGCTATAGGGCCCTTTGTTGTGTTATGGGACCTATCAGTCTTTCATAGTCGCTGACCTTCTAAGTCAATTGGAACAACAGAAGCAGAATATCTGGAAAAAATTAAAGGGAGACTGTCTTCAGAAGGGTGATCATTTTTAATTTCTGAGGATTTATGCTTCAGTTCATGAAATCAAACATATTGGAGGTGCGCCCTGTGTTCCTTGGCTGAAATCCATGCATCTCAAAAGATATTGATTTAGGGCCAAGACTGGCTTCAACAGTTTGAGATCGGGCTGGGAACTCAAGTCTTGAATATATTAAAGCAATTTCTTAAAAAGAAAATGTTTACTATAACAATCTAACCGATGTTGTCACAAAACTGCACGTAAGCATTGACCAAAGGGTGCAGGCACTGAATGTTACCAGGAAGATGGAGTGGGCCACTGTGCCACACAGAGGTAGGAGGGAGGTAGAACCTACAATGTGTCTTAAAGTCCATTTTGGCAAAGCTGGGCATAGGGGGATGATGGCAAGAGACCAGGAGTTCAAAGCCAGTCTCAGCTACTAAAAGAGTCTGAGGCCAATCTGAACTACATCATGCCCTGTTTCAATAAACAACAACTAAATGAGGTCATGTTTTCAAAATCCTAGAATGTTACACTTATTCCATTGACCAAAGAACATTCCCAGGCTAGCCCAGGTTAGGGCAGAGACAAGTAACCTGCATTTATTAGGAGGGACGAAAGGGAAGCGTTGCGGAGAGGCTTGGGAATGGGCGGCCACAATCCACTGGGAGCAGTTTTCCCTGCCCAGTTTGTGGCTGTGATCCTGCTGTCTAGGTTTCCACTCCATTTAAAAGGAAACTTTTGCAATTTTTTTTCTTACTTGTAACATTTTTTATTCATCATACTGATGACAAAATAGAACTATATTTCCATGGACATTTATTTTGGGCACGGGGGAAGATTCCAGACATGGTTTCTCTGTGTAGCTTTGGAGCCTGTCCTGGACTACTATTCATTCTGTAGTCCAGGCTGGCCTCAAACTCACAGAGATCCCCCTGACTCTGCCTCCCGAGTGCAGGGATTAAAGGTGTGCACCGCCACCACCCAGTTTCCATGAACATTCAAATAGAAGAGTTACACTTCTATGGATGGAAGTAGACCTTCTAGTCTAATAGAAAATATTGCTAATGAATGGTAGTTGGTGATCCAGCTACCCATCCACCGCTCTGGGTGGTAAAATAGAAGGGCGGGAAATTGAGCCTTGGCTTGACTTAGTTTAAATTCCTAGGCTTGTCCCATATCATTCCTATGACTCTTTCAGCCCTCATACCTTTAAGTAGGTACAGTAGTTCCCTTGCATATTCATAATTCTTGTCAGTTCTGTAACTCTATACCGAAAGAATTTCATCTTTAAATGCAAACACTGCTATCTAAAGATGTTCCACCAAAGGAACATGCTTTGACTTTGAAATTTGGTACCAGCCCCTCACTGGCTCACATGACAATTCAGTGTTATGTATTCTGCAGTGAGATGGCATTTCTAGAAAACGGAACTGCTTTTATTAGCACAGGCCTGCTCAAGTCTGAACAGAGCAGAGCTTCCCAGCGTGTGCCTAGCTTCGTGTAATAAGTGGGCCACAGGCATGGGGGGCGGTGATGAAGGCCTCTGTGGACAGATTGTTCCTCTTAGTGAGAAAGTCCATTCAGTTGAGTAGGCTTTCTTTTCCCTTGAGTGGTTCCTGCTTTGTTATATCTGCCTTGACCATGAAACAGAATCATTGAGAAGATCTGCAATCAATAATTGTGAAAGGATCATAATGATGGTTACTATTTACTGGGAGTTTAATATGTGCCGTAAACCAAGCTAAGAGCTTTGCGTGTATTTTCTTGTTTACCATAGAGCAATGCTATGGCATCGATGCTATTAGTATCCCCACTGTAAAAATCCGACTTGACACACTGCTCTCTGACCACCCTGGTCAACTTTAGAATCTTCCTCCATACCTCTGAAATCTAGAGGCCCTTCCCATATATCACCGAGATTAATTTTTTTAATCATTGCCTTAAAAATCTAAGGAGAAAATCCTTATTCTAGAAAATAAAATATGTACCCTGCAACTTTCTGTTTTCATTCTATTTTTGTATAGACTTGATCATCCCCAAATCTTGGGTGAATCCAGATATATATCAGGCAGGTAGTATAAACGAAAGGACAAAACTAAAGCAGGCATATAAAAATATTTTTTAAACATTATTTAAATACAGAACACACATTCTCAGAAAAATGATTACATTTTGTTGTTGTGAACAATAGAGTTTATTCTTAGCATGTGTCTTAGAACTGTTGTAATGACTTTTCCCAGGGTATAAGTCTTGATGAAGGTCAGCTGGGGTGGCTTATCGGGGGCCAAGATAAATGGTTACTGGCTACTGTGATGTCATCTCAATTCCATGGAGAAAGCATAAGCGCAAACCCCACTGTACAAATACAAACTCACTAACACGGCAGCAGACGCACAAGCTAGGTATCAATCCTGAGTTAAGGAAGGGGAGGAACTCACCTACCAGAAGGGTCCTTGGTCTGAGGCTTCAGCAAGGGTATATATGTATATTCTTTATACCACCCACAAATGGGAAGTTCAGAGTAATAACTTAATCTACTGTACCTATACTCATATACATATTTATTTATCAATCTATATTACAAATACATGTCATATATGCACTGTGGCATGCGTACTATATATAATACATGCATATACATACAAAACAAAGTAAAATGTATAGTTGTATGTAAAAATTATAAAGATGAAAATGAGATGCCATGTGGAAGCAGGACAATCAACTAAAAAGCTAGTTACATAAGCCTGGCATAAACTGCAAGATTTTAAGGACCATCATAGAAAAGCACAGTAAATATTAATATTAAATATTAAAGTATTGTAGGGAAGAGAAAAAGTGGCTATTTCTACTACTTTGAATTAAGTGGAAGTGTGTGTGTGCACATGTGTGCATATGTGCTTGCGTGCTAGTGTGTGTGTTTGTGTGTGTGTGTGAGCGTGTGTGTGCGTGTGTGTGTGTGCACGTGAGTGCAGATACCTGTGGAGACCAGAGGTGTCAGATACCTTGCAGCTGCAGTTTCAGGTTGTTGTGAGTGCCTAATGTGGGCACTGGGAATGGGACTCAGGTCCTCCATAGAGCATCTCATGCTCTTAACCACTGAACCACCTCTCTAACCTCTACCCCATTCTTATTCGAGTTCTTGAACTGGATTTCTAGAAAGCCAGTTTAATACAAGAGCTGCTTAACAAGAGAAAAACATGAAACTTTTACTTTCACATTTATTTGGGGATCTTTGCGGGAGAGTAAAGTGCAAAGAAATTACCAGAGTATGCTGGGTCTATGCCTTTTAGGCAAAACCCAATAAACTTGAGCCTGGATAACTGTAAAGTGTTAATAAGATGTACCAGGCAGGGGTGGGATGGAGTACAGAAGCTAGTGAAGGAAGGGTTACTTTAAAGAAGTATTTATCTTTGTTGTAGCCTATATTACTTGTGGTACAGGATCTTTCCCAAGTGGTATAGGAAGGACGCTCCCCTCAAAAGAATGTGTGTGACTTACTATATGTAGGAAAATATGGGCCAGGGACCATTTCTGAAGTTGCAGTTCCTCGGGGGACTTCAGCTTGAAATAATCAATCTGCTCATGTGGGATATTTTGAAATGACATATCTTTAACTCCTTCAATATCTCAGAGACAAGATCAACTGAAATTTGATGTTGTTTGTAGGCTAGGAACTCGGGGAAGGCGGCAGGGAAAAGGGGAAATAAGAGTGGGGGAGAATGGACTGGAAGAATGTTTAAAATGTACATGAGCCTGTGGGTTAGGGAGTTTGAAGAAGTCTTGCTAGCATTGGCCAGATGATGGAACTTGCAAGGGATGGCTTGGGAGAGAGGAGGTGGCAAGTATCAAACAGTAAACATCAGACTGATCTGGTCGTCAAGACAATTGCACTTTAGAGGAATATCAAGTCAGGACATTTATGTGTTGTTTATTGCCACAGACTGGTTTCTAGTTCTTTAAACTCTTAAATTCGATAATCCTTTGACTTTACTGTGACTTATAGTTGAGGCAGTGTTAACAAAATGTTTCCCAAAAGATACTGGTAGAAATAACAGGTCTCCAGTGTCAAGAACCAAACAGGCATCTACCAGATAAGTGTTCTTGGTAGGCATAGTGTTGTTTCTGTTTTTCCTTTAAAAATTATTTTTCTTTCTTTTTTTTTTAAATGTGAAATACTATAGACTAGTCATCCTTTTCCAGTGACACCCGAACACCTTCCTGTCTTAGGTCCACCCACTTAACTTTCTCCTTACATCTAGTTGTGAAAGTTGCCGAGTCTTTTGATGCCTGCTCTCCGTCTTAGGATGAGTAATTAGTGATGGGAAGTGGGAAATTCTCAAAGTCAGAAAAAGTCAGAGGTAAGTGAAAATGACGTCAACATGATTAAGTGGCACTGGACAGAAATACCAAGATGAGCTGTGGCCCAAGAAACTGAAAAGCAAGATTGTTCAAATGTTTGCTGTTCTTTTACAGCTGGACTAGGTATGAGCCAGCCCATCAATGACAGAAACAGTGTGTTTCCTGCATTCTGAACATTGTCTTACAGAGTCACAATGCTACGCTCTACAGGTGCAAAGAAAGCATGTTTAAGTTCTTCAATTTCAAAAGAAATTAAAAGGGAAAGTTCAGAGAGATGGGAAGAAAAAGAGAACAAAAGAATACAAGTTCGTCACCCTTGCGATGATAGAAAATTCCAATGAAACATATTTTGTTTTGATGGAGACAGGGTCATACTATGTAGCTCCAAATGACCTGGAACTCGATGTGTAGATCAGGCTGACCTTGAATTCACAGAGATCCACCTGCCTCTATTTCCCAAGTGTTGTGATTAAAGGTGTGTCACACACACTCAGCCAGATGATTTTGCACACTACCACTTTTCTTGAAGCAATGAGAAAGTTTAAAATATGCAGTATGCACATTTAGGAAACAACATATATATGTGTGTGTGTGTGTTTAATTACATATTATATATGTATATATAATATAATATATGCTTATATTGTATTTATATTATATAAATATATAAATATGTTATATATTTAAAATATATATTTAAGTTAAGTTTATTATAATGTATTATATCTTTTTTCTTAAAATATTTATTTATTATGTATAATTTATTTATTTATTATGTATACAATATTCTGTCTGTATGCCTGAAGGCCAGAAGAGGGCGCCAGACCTCTTTACAGATGGTTGTGAGCCACCATGTGGTTGCTGGGAATTGAACTCAGGACCTTTGGAAGGGCAGGCAATGCTCTTAACCACTGAGCCATCTCTCCAGCCCATAATATAATGTATTATATCTAATATATACTTATTTAAGTCACTACTCTCTGGCCCTCCTGACATGTTTTCTTCTGTCCACCGGCCCCCACCTCCTGCAGGAATGACTTGCTCATGGTCTGCCGACAGCTGAATATGGAAGAGTCGGTGGCTGAGATCATGACCCAACTGGGCACAGACGAAAACGGGAAGGTGTCCTTCCAGGACTTCACAAGGTGCCACCAGCAGCTGCTTCGAGAAATCAGGAAGGAGGAAATGGACCTTTCCCTGAAGTCAGGCAAGTCCAGCCAAAAGAAGCTGAGGGATAGAATCACATCCTGGCCCACAAGCTGTGACAACAGTTTGGGTAGGTGGGACCATGCTCCTCTGTCCCTGCTATATTATGTCCGAGTGGCCTCCCCATCACCCCACCCCACTCACTTGGCACTTCTGTCCTGGGCACAGTTTCTCTACAATGGCCTCATGCTTCTGACTTTTTCATTTCAGTTCAATTCTCACATTTTCTAACTCTAATGATGCTTTTAAATAGCTCTGGAGAGCCAATTGTGGTACCAAGGGTCTGTAATCCCAGTGCTTGTGAGGCAGAGGCAGAAGGATTGTAAGTTTGAGCCCAACTTGTTTGGGTGATATAGTAAGACCTTGTTTGGAGGCAGGTGAAGAATAGACAGTGTAAAACCTTGGGAAGGACTAACGGCGTTGATAGTCCCAGGAACTGTTGAGGACTTCAGTGCTTACTTTAAAGGTTGTTTAAATCTATTTATGTTTTCTATAAACAATTTTCCCTTTCATGAACATTACAATTTCTTCTGGTACAAGACAAGCAATTAAAAAGAAAGTTCTTAATGATTTTGACAGTTACTGAATGTGGCTGATAAAAATATGATTTCTTATACATATCCTAGAGTACCCGCTATGTGTATTTTTTAAATGTTTGAAATTTTGCACAACTAAAAGGATACATCTGAAAAAGAAGATGGAGAGCCAGGCTATGGTGGTGTACACCTTTATTCACAGCACTCAGGAGGCAGAGGCAGATAAATCTCTGTGAGTTTGAGGCCAGCCTGGTCTACAAGGCAAGTTCTAGGACAGCCAGGACCCTTACACAGGGAAATCTTGTTTTGAAAGAAAGAAAGAGAGAGAGAGAGAGAGAGAGAGAGAGAGAGAGAGAGAGAGAGAGAGAAAAAGAAAGGTAGATGGAACAAAGGGACAGAGAATAACACCTAAATTTTCTACTTATACTTTGTTTTAGACCAGGTTGGCCTTGAACTCACAGAAGTCTGTCTTAATGCTTCAGTTAAAAGTGTGTACGGCCATGTCTGACCCATCAGGAATTTGTTTTTTAACCTAGAAACAGTCTTCTAGATGTTTTCTCAGTTTCTTGCTTTGATCTGTATATTGAGTCACAAGAAAATGCCAATTGGTATTGCTTCCCCATCTTTTGTGGTGCCCTCCCACGCAGAGGGTTGGGAGAAAGAGATCCAGATCAATGTTCCTGACAGTGCATCCTGGGAGTTTTGTTTTAAGCAGCTTGACCCTAGCCAGTTATCTGGGAATAGAAACCTCAATCGAGAAAAATGCCTCCATCAAATTGCCTGTGAACAAGTTTGCGGGGGAATTTTTTTGATTAATGTTTGATATGGGAGAGCCAGCTTGGTGGGGCAGTGCGGCCCTTGGGCAGCTGCGCCTAGACTGTGTGAGAAAGCAGATGAGCAAGCCATGGGGAAACAAGCCAATAAGCAGTGTTCCTCCATTCAGTTCCTGCCTCCGGGTTCCTGCCTTGAGTTCCTGCTGTGGTTTTCTTTCATGATGGACTACATGTAAGCTCTAAGACAAAATAAGACCTTCCTCCCCAAATCGCTCTTGGTCATGGTCTTTATCCCAGCAATGGAAACAAAGTAGGGCACAGCGGGATCATTAGAGCTTATTATCGAGTCACTGAGGCAATAAAAATGTCATAATACTGGTAGATCTTACAACTATAATGGATTCCACTGTAGTGCCAAAGGCGATTTTAGTAATGTGTGTGTTCTTAGCAAACTTTGTGGAAATATTTGATTTTTAAATATTTTTCTTAATATTAAAGTAATATATATTCATTATAGAAAATTAGGTGGCAAAAGTAGAAAGAAGAAAATAAAATCCATCTTAATCTCACCATATAGGAATAATAAACACGGATACATTTGGTGTGCGGGCTTCTGAAATCTTACTCGGTTTCTCTCTTTTCAATCTTTGTCTCTGGTCTTCTGTCTCTCAATTACCATCTCTTGCATTGTCTTCTCTACTTTGTCTCTCTGTGTGTGATTCATTTGTTTATTTTGCTTTCCGTCCTTCCTCCATTTCTTCCTTCTTCCCATTTATTTGATACTGAAGACTGAACCCAGAGCTTTGGTTGGTAACCTAAAGATTTTCCTTTCATTTCATCAGACCTTCATGTAGTATTTGAAGGTACGATTTGCAATGACATAAAAGACATTAAATAAATATTAAGTTAAGAAGCATATTTTAGATTTCTTGTATAAATATATAAACACACACTCTGAATGTGTGTGGGAGGGTGGTGGTTAAGTAAGCCATGAAAAAACCCAATAATCAAATGCTATAGAGTCATTAAAACAATGGACAAATTTGTTTTCAATCTGAATATAGACTGTCGAAAGGTCTTTTGTTTTGTCCTGTTCTGTTTTCTGAGACAGGATCTCACTGTGCAGTCCTGGCTGGCCTGGAACTCACTATGCAGACGAAGCTAGCCTTAAACATTTAGTGCTCCCCTGACTCTGTTTGCCTCATGCTGGGGTTATGTGTGCCAGCACAGGAGACCAACATTTATTCCAACCTGCAGGGAGTAGGAGCTTCTGCAAATCCCGAAAGGGAAACTTGAAAGGATTCCTGGTAACATCACACTGGTTTTATCATCTCACTAGATTGGCTCGACCACAGAAAAGGCTGAAAAATACTTTTCCTTCAGCCTTTTGATATAAATTTATATCCTTGAAAGAGAAGAGGTAACCGAAAAGAGATGAATCATAACACATGGCATGAATTGAGAAGGAGCCAAAAGCTGTGAAACCCCCTACCAGTTCGTTCTGGTCGTTGATGCTTGAGAATCCGAGTGTGAATCTTTCTGTCAGTTGTAGTGCCCACGTGACTCTCTGCATATCATCACCTAAACTCTCTTTGTCTCTACGTTCTCAAGTGTAAAATGTCGGGGACAGGAGACAACACACATGTGCAACCACGTGCAGCAATGCAGGTCATACGAAGAAGTGAAGACAAGCCTATCAGGCCATCGGGCATCACAATTGGTGAAATACTGAGAAATGATAGCCTTAAAAAGAAAAGGAACTTTAGTCAGCTCACAGTTCCGACAGTTCAAGTGCCTGCATCATGTTCTTCCCTAGAGGCTTTCATTTGGTCTCATGGCTCAAATCGTGTATATTTTAGTGCCAGTGATTTGTGTATATGTAACCATGGGGTCCAGGATAAGGTAAAAGTCGTATGTATTCCTGCATCATTCATAGACATCCCAACCTTAGTACAATAAAAACTAACTTGATTTCCTTCTACACACCCTTCCACTCTGACCTTCCTGCTGTTCTTCCAACTTAGCAAATTTAACCAGCCTCCCCTGACCTAAAACCATGCTTTCTGCAACTTTCTTATAGCATAATTGGCTTTTTGCTTTTATTTGGACATCAGCTAACTGATGGGTCACCAAGACTGCCTGTCTCCAGCGAAAGCTGCCGCCTTTCATTCATGTTTTCAGTTCTCATGTCCACTAACTGCATATCACACGGCCTTATCTGACATTAGAGAATGCATCTGCTTGAACATGTTGCCTAATTCAATCCAATAAAGCTTCTATTAGACTGCTAATAAACTTGCCTGTCTTTTCTTCTCCAACACTCCATCTCTGTGACAGTTCATACAGGTTGTCAAGTTAATAGGGTCAAGAATCCTTTAGGAGACAGACCTCTGGGTGTGCCTATGGGAGACTTCTAGAAGACTGAAAGTGGTTAGGACCATTCCATGGTTGGAGTCCTGGATTGAATGAGAACGATAAAGTGAGCGGGGCCCCACGGCATCCATCTTTCCCCGCTTCCCGACTGCAAAGGCAGTGTGACCATCTGCCTTAAGCTCCTGCCACACTTTCCTGCCATGCTGGGCTGCATCCTCAAATTGGGACCCCAAAATAAACTCTGCCCTCTGTAATTTTTTAAGGCACTTTGTCATGACAATAAGAAAGACAGCTAATACAGGCCCTTAGGACAGTTCCAGGCACGTGGGGATTGCCTGATGTGGAGATGTTACAAGAAGGAATGTGTGTGGATTGCACTGTGAGCATGCTCCTTCAGGAGGACACGGAAGTGCAATGTACAACTTCAGACCCTTGCAAATTCACAGTTTAACTGTAGAGAAAAAGAAAAGCACAAGAAATCAAATTATAAGGCTGGAGATTGAACCCAGGACCTTACACATCCTGGACAAGTACCCTACCACTGAGCTACATCAATCCTAGCAGTAATGCTCTGATTACAAAGTGTGAGACACTGCACTTATACAGGCTATAACCATGGCTGAAAAATACCGTGAATATCAATCTCAAGAAAATGTAGGGCTCTTACCTGTGGCTATAAAGATGGAGAAAAATAGAAAGAACGTTGGGCTGTCACAAGAAACACCTAAGAAAAACTCTGGTTTCATGATTAACTACCAGAGAAAGTTTATTGTTGGCCCTGACATTTCGCAGCACATCCACGGCAGGGAGTCGAGTTGGCAGAAAAAGAACTGTCAAAACATTACATGCTCAACTTGGAAGAGGAATTACAATAGATTCATTTATCCCAAGTGTTCTCCATGGAATGGCGATTTCAAGGGATGATCATAAATATTATGAGAAGAAAGAATTCCATTGTCGAGGATTTTGAAAAGTTTGGGTTAAAGCAGATTAATAGTTTTCTTTACTGCAAGGTATTTCAGAGCTTTTAATGTGTTAATGCTTCTTGGGACTCTCCAGGAGAGAAATAAAATATATCACAGTTCCCTAGTTTAATTGACCGTAGATTTTTTTTTTATAAAAAATTCACAGAGCATTCTCTGCTCAAATATACTTTGGTGGAAAATTAAAATACCAGAACAACTAGAAATTAATACATTCTTGTATCCATGTAAAGTCATCTTAAAAATAATATTCTAAACTTTTTGACTAGCAGATATCAGCTGTATGGTTATAGCAATGACAATAACAAATGGTTAAGACAACTAATGTTTACTGTTTGTGGCAGATGACTTTTAGGCGATTGACTCATATTATATACTTTAAAGATTTCAGGTTACTACTGAGTTTCTTTGGGAATCAGAGTGGGTGCCTATTTATTCATATATATATATATATAAAAGGTGCATATATAATATATAGTATATATGTGTATATATGTAATGTAGATATATATTCTGATACCTCTATACATGTATGTGCCCATATATGTATATGTACATATATATGTGTGTGCATATGCATACATATCCAAGTATATATCAGAATATATGTATACATTATATATATGTATATATATCTTCCTTCACTTTGAAGTTAGAGCATCAATATGTATATTGTTGTATATTTGGGAAAATGTAGTAAATTACCACCTGTAAAGATCCTATGCACTGCTTACTTACACTAGGCTTTCAGTGTGGGCTCCTATACGAGCGTCACTTTTCTCTCAAGTCACTAACAGGCTCCTCCTTTTGTCAAGAAGGAAAAGGCTCCAAGCCACAGAGTCAAGGTGTGAAGAACACCAACAAGTTATTTGTTGACATAGATGACTCTTTGGGTCCCTGGCAACTTTAGTTCTTCGATAAGAGTCTCACGTAGACCAGGCTATCCTTGCGCTCACCAAGGAGCCTAGGGTAACCTTTTGATCGTCCTGAGTCTGCCTGTGAGTGTTGGTATAAGTATGTACCACCATGCCCAGTTCTCAGTAATTTCAACAGAAGACTTAAGATAACAAAGAGGCAAGTTAGAATGAGGACTGTTGTCTGGGTCCACTTCAAGAAATTACAGGTACATGGCCCCCAGGTCCCCAGGAATTTGAGGAGAACTCATGCTAGTTCAAGCCCATTTATTCAACCGCAAAGTGATGACTAGTTGGCTATGTGAGAAGGGCTGTGGGTTTCCTGCATACCGCCCAGCTTTCCTGCTCCCCAGCATACAGTTAAAGGTTGTTGATCCCTCTGGAGAAAGATTTTTAAAAAGGCTAACAGTAAAAATCTTAGGTATTTGAGTAAGGCCCCTCAGGGGGAGCCCTTCATTCGGAGTTCTGGGCCTGCGAACTGGCTCACTCAAGTCTGGGAATTGATTCATAGGCTAAGATTCTTATTGCTACAATCCAATGTAGCCTTTAAAAAACCATTTACAAACCTTTGTGCTTACACAAATCAAACCAAAAACTTTAGGAGGCTTGTGCCACGAGCTTCACCATGTTGGGCTGCCATAAATTGTGGTGACTTCTGCTGCAATCCTAGTCATGGTGGGATCGTACATTCCAGGGTAAGGGTGTGAGGATTAGAAATGTTAGGTAGGAGGAGCAGAGACAAGGAGAAAACACAGAGACATAGGATGGTATCGGCAGGGCAGCTTAGTGCCTGCTGCATACTGAGTTCCGAGTTCACCCATGTTTAATTTTCCATACACTTTTATACTCCAATACAGAAGGGAAGGGGAAGGCAAAAGACTGCTTTAATATGACCAGAACAGTTACTTGCTCCAGTACTTGAGATATCAAGCCATTAATTCTTGAGAAAAGCATTTTGCTGTTTAGGCAGTGAACCTGCCCTAGACCAAGTATCCTGAAGGCAGCCACTTCCTAGGTCAAACCTCCTATTTCCAAAAACGGAGCAGAAGTATGCTTGAATTCTCTGACCTTTGGTAGGGTGGAGTGGATCTACCTCTGTGGGTCATCTTAATGTCCAAAAAGCCAGGTAACCACACCCTAGGTCAGGGTGTGTAGCCACAGTTGTTGGCAATAACTTTGAGCAAGCTCAAACTCTGACCTTCAGACAAGGTCAGACATAGGCTCACATTTTTGGGCCTCCACATATTCCTCACCTTTTATTAATTTTAATAAGGCCTGCACTTCTGCTACGGGACATGTAGTAATAAGAGCGGTGGGGCTGCATCCCCGGCACCCGGCCGCCCACATGGCTAGCTTATGCCCTGAAATAATTACATGGAAACTGTATTTTTTAAACACTGCCCGGCCCATTAGTTCCAGCCTCTTATTGGCTAGCTCTTACATATTGATCTGACCCATTTCTAATAATCTGTGTAGCCCACGAGGTGGCTTACCAGGGATGATCTTAACCTGCGTCTGTCTGGAGTGGGAGAATCATGGCAACTGCCTGACTCGGCTTCTTTCTCCCAGCATTCTGTTCTGTTTACTCCTCCTACCTAATTTTCTGTCCTATCAGGCCAAGCAGTTTTCTTTATTAGTTAACCAATGAAAGCAACAGATAAGATACAAGACCCACCTCCATCAGGGACAGATGACTCTGCCTATCTTGGGGTTCGTTTTTCCATTTTTTAGATTTACCCATCATCGGTACATACATTCTATCATGTACATCTTGTCTTAGATTGCCTAGGGGACAAAGATCTTGCCCATCTCTGTAAACAAAAGGTTAAAGGAGAAAGCATCTCTCAAAGGTGCCCTGCGCCTTTGAGCCAACTTTTTATCACGAGAGTTTACCAACAATGAGTCAGTCATGTGCAAGTAGATAATGCTTTGTGCTACATATGCTTTTATGACTACAGTAGCTCCTAATTAAAGGAATGGAGGCTCACCAGGGGCGGGAATGTCCTTTTGACTTCGTCTAGGATGTTTCTTCACAGTTTTCATCTGTTTCAAAATTCAAATTGGCTTATTAAACATACCAAATCTAAGGACTGATTGACGATGCCAAAATTCTCTCAGACAAGCTCTTTTTTATAATCAGTAGCTTCTCATAATGAATTAAAGCAGTTACAAACATTAACAGATCAATATCATAATTCTAGCATAGAAATTAACAATGAACATACAATTTGTCAAATCACAATTCTCTTAAATCCATTCTAATCAAAAGACAAGAAGAGGTTTCCGTGATGGGTGAGAGTCCAACTGCATTGCTGCTTCTAAGTAACTGTCCCAGTCTCTGAGCAGCAGCTCGGAGTCTGGGAATTGATTCACAGGCTAAAATTCTTATTGCTACAATCCAAAGTAGCCTTTAAAAAATTATTTATGACTCTTTATGCTTACACAGATCAAACAAAACCTTAGGAGGCTTGTAGTAGTAGTAAGATGTTTTTTACTCTTTTGGCTCTTTGGGAGGGGGCATGTCACCCAGCTCCCAAATAAATAACACAGAGGCTTATTCTTAGTTATAAACATCCGGCCTTAGCTTGGCTTGATTCTTGCCAGCTTTTCTTATCTTATGTTATCCCATCTACCTTTTGCCCCTGGACTTTTCCCGTTCTCTTACTTCTGTAAATGTTACTCTTACTCTGTGGATTGCTGTGTAACTGGGTGGCTGGCCCCTGATGTCCTCCCTCCTCCTTCTCTGGCTAATTCTCTGAACCTTTTTTCTCCCAAATTTCTCCTCACGTTTATTCTCTTTGCCTGCCAGCCCTGCCTATCCTTTCTCCTGCCTTGCTACTGGCCATTCAGCTGTTTATTAGACTATCAGGTGTTCTAGACAGGCAAAAATCACTTCATAGAGTTAACCAAATGCAACATAAACAAAAGTAACACACCTTAACATAATATTCCCCAACAGAAGCTTCTTATCGATTTTATTCCTATAAATATCATGAGTGATTAGCCAACCAAAGGCCCACACAAGTGATACCATCACAAAAATCACTTTGCCTGTGCTGCCTGTAGTGGTAACTACTCTAGCCTTGCCATTGGCTACGCAGTGCTGCCATCTGGCCCCTGCTATTTTGGGGTCTAATTAAACCCTTTCCTCCCCTCCCCCGAGACAAGGTTTCTCTGTAGCTTTCGAGCCTTCCTGGAACTCGCTCTGCAGGCCTTGAATTCACAGAGATCCACCTGTCTCTGCCTCCCAAGTTCTGGGATTAGAGGCGTGAGCCACCACAGCCCAGCAAACCCATTGAATTGAACACATTCAATTGAACAGCAGCATCTCCAACCCTGAGATCTGGCACAAGGGTAAGAGCAACGGCAAAGCACTTCAAATGTGACAGGGTCCTTCTCACCTTTTTCTGTCTACAGCATTAGCGAAGGGCGTGTCCTCTGGGCTTTCCCATTATGGAGGCTTCAGTTCTGCACAGCATACCCACTCTAGCATTATTGAAGTGTTCCTGAATCGTAAGATTCCTTCATGCACACCAAGCTAAGTAATGCCGGGCATCTCCAGCTCCTTTTCAGTAGGCTGTTTTATGACAAATGCTTCAGACAACCAATCAAAAAAAGTTTGATACTTCTTTTATGTGTGAGATTCCATATTAACCCCAGAATTTTCATTCACTGTGCCAATACCAATAAACTCTGTCTGATTCAGTTTTATGTCCCTTCTCATACCCTTAAAGTATATTCCCACACATGTTACCCAGACTTCTGTCTGAATGAACTAGCAAATCCATTAAGCTCCATAGTGGTATAGCATACCTCCTCATAGACTGCACTGTCTATCTACGCTATAGGAGCCAGGTTTGCCTGGTCTAGAGGCAGCTATTCATAGACACTGGGGACATAAATATCATCCTACATGGCATCTCCTTCAGCAAAAATCACTGCCAGTTTGACAGATAATGAAGGATTGATTCCCTCAGCGAAGGCTGAGAGGGCACTATTACAAGGGATGGGAATGGTGATGTATCCTTTGCTAAGGATGGAGAGATAATTCCTCGGGTTATATTCGTCTTCAGAAGATGAGGGTTCCAAGTCCTGAGCTGCAGTAAAGTCCCTCCACTCCTCTCCACAGGAAGCTACAGGGTCCTGCTCCTTCGGAACCCAGTGCTCTTACCTTACCCACCAACACGCTTTATGACTTGGATACTTTTTTCCCCTGGGGTCAACCAGCCTTATCAGCAGGAGTTTCCACAACTTGAGTTCCATAGGTGCTGGGGAGAAGATATTCTTCCAGGGCACACTCAAAAACCCTTAGACTTCGTGCACTCTGGACCTGGTTAGTATTTTCACTGAGTTCTTACTTTTCCTTTGCCATTTTATCCAGAGCTTCTTGCACAATCAGCTAGCTTGTCATTTTTCTTATTTTTTTTTCACAAATTGCCAAAAGTTTTGTATACTGACTCCCTAAATTCCTTGTTCCCCACAATGAGGCCTTCAAACATTTCTGACCATTGACTGTATGTTGTCTCCATGCTACCAGAGGAATCTTCAGTGGCCTGTAGATGTCATCAAACCACCTGTTCCAGATTTAGGCTGGGGCTTCCCACCTAGAAGGATATAATAAAGAAAATCCCTAGTAGGTGTGCCCAGCTGCTTGGATTGTAGTTGACTCTAGATTTTGTAGTCAAACTGCCAACCCAAATTAGCCATCACCCACTCCCCACAAATACCCATCTAGTCTTGACCGGGTTTTCCAGATGAATGTTACTTTTGCATTCATTCTATTTTTTTCTGGGTTCATGAATTATTTTCTAATTCTTAAAACAGTTTAAGACAAGAAGGCATTTCTCACTCTTACTGGATGGGCCTAGAATGCAAATTTCTGGCTACAGATCAGTGTCAAAAGTGATTTAAGGCCCCTCTGAGCCCTGAGCGAGCAATTAGTACTTAGCAGGGAAGTCTGGCAGCTGGACCCCATGTGGCTGCATCCAGAGTCGCACATGCCTTCAGTCCCTCACATTCCTCTTCCCTCAGAACTGACTTTCTTCTTGGGCTCCTTCTTAAGGCCTCTAGCAAGCTCAAGCTTACACTCATTCTGGGGTAACATGAAAAAAAGTGATTTTTCTCTTCTAAACCATTATCATAATAGTACTGGAAATTTGTTTCCTAGCCCTTCTTAGGCCTACCCATATGCTTGAAAATTTTACTCTAGCGAGAAGAATACAGTAAAGTGATTGGTCAGATCCCATGATCAACCTATCACGTTTTCGTGGGGTGATGTCGTGTTGTCTTATGGGTTGAGAATTGCAGAAAGGTGCAAGAAGTCAAGGTCCTGTCACTGTTGAAGGAGGGCGGATGCTGAGCAGGCAGAAATAACAGATGTCCACCATATGGTCTTGCTTTGTAAATCTTGCCTCCTCTCTCCTCTTTGTGTATGTTCTCCCACGAGCTTCAAAAGGTCATAATACTGATGGATGGTGCTGATGTATATGCATATATAATTGGGAACTGGGAGATACCTGTTTTTCATGTCACACAACCTATCACATTACTAAGTGTTCTAACGTCCAAGCAGACATCCTATGGTTTGTGAGCTTTAGTTCTAGCCTGCATTGTAATCTTGGACTGTGTATGTTCAAGTGTTCATTTCTATTTTTTTTATGAATTTATTACGAATTCTGGGCAAAGAGCAAGGAGCCTTGCACACGACAAGGGATCAGTGAATAACTGACCAAAAAATGAGAATATCAGCAGACAAGACTGATGCTCACAACGCTCAGTCTCAGTGCTGGTTTGAATAGGAATGGGCCCCATATGAATGCGTGTTCGTTAGGGAGTGACACTACCGAGAAGGATCAGGAGGTAAGGCAAGGCTTTATTGGAGAAAGTCTGTCTCTGGCCCTGGGCTTTGGGATTTAAAATGCGCAAGCCAGGTCTAGTAGCTTTCTCTTTTCCTGCTGCCCAAGGATCCAGATATAGAACTCCTGGCTCCTTCTCCAACGCCACATCTGCCTGCATGCCAATATGCTTCCTGCCATGCTGATAATAGACTAAACATCTGAAACTGTAAGCAAGCCCAGATTTAAATGCTTTAATTTATAAGAGTTGCCATTGTCATGGTGTCTCTTCACAGCCATAGAAAACTGACTAAGACAATCACCGTTTGTAATTTACTGTCAGTCATTAGGCATAGATTTCTTTGTGGGTTTGGATTTCTCCTTGGATTGTTTGTTTATTGTTTTGAGACAGGATATTGTAGCCCAGACTGGCCTCAAATTCATGACTTTTGACAGCGGATATTATAGCCATGTGCTATCTATCTGGCTGGGCCTCTTTCTTTGAGGCACAGCTATTCTTTCAAAGTGAAAACCTCTATGTTTGGATCTGGGTAACTTCTATAAGAGAAATGAATCTGGTAACAATTTATAGTTCAGTATTAATTTCTTTTCAACTCTATTCTTGCTCTGAGGCTGTACCCTCAGGCTAGAGGAAATCAAGCGTGACAAGACTGATTTCAGCTACTATCTAATAAGTACCTTCATAATGCTTCTTTCTTCTTAGTTGACAAACGCATACTACAGTGTTAAGTGACTAATTGAAAAAAAACACAACCAAAGCATTTACAGCTGTCCTTCAGGGTGATAATCATTTTTCTCCGTCATTGAACCTGGCTTTGTCATTTACTTTTTTTAGGAGAATGTCACAAGTTGTGGGAAATTCTACAAATGCTAGCACTGAGGGTTCAGAACCCTGGCAGTGCTCTCTTCTATATCTTAAAACACTCCTGACGCCATGAAGATTACGTCTAAACTAGACTAGCAGGTGACAGAATGCCACATAGGAAAAGGCCATGCTGACGAGTTTTATGTCAACTTGATAGAAGCTAGAGTCATCAGGGAGCCTCAACTGAGAAAATGCCTCTGTAAGATCAGGCTGTCAGCAATCCTGTAGGGCATTTTCTTAATTAGAGACTGATGGGGAGGGTGCAGTTCATGTGGACGGTGCCACACGAGGAATGGTGGTCCTGAGTGCTATAAGAACTTAGGCTGAACAAGCCACAAGGAGCAAGCCAGTAAGCAGCACCCCTGCCTGACTGCATCAGCTCCCGATTCTAGGTTGTCACTTGGTCTAAGTTCTTGCCTTGGCTTCCTTCACTGGAATGTGACTTGGGATATGTAAGTTATAAACAAATTGGTTTTGGTCATGGTATTTCATCACAGCAATAGTAACCTTAACTAAGTTAGGGGCCCAGCTAACAGGTAGAGCAGTCTCCTAAGCAGTGAGTGCAGATAATTCAATTTCCCTAGCACCAGCCAAACCATTACATGATGTGAGTCATTTCATCTCAGATGGGACTATCCAAAATACCACCCACAAAAGCCTAGTATATATTGTTGGCCTAGAAAGTACACCAAATGATTAATTGTCCTTTTAGGGCACCGAGTTTTATAGTGGCGTGTCATGGAGCAGTAGACATGGTATGAATGAGAATTATCCTTTGGAAGTCTGTGAAACTGGCAGGAATCAAGATGAAAGGTATGCTTATAACTAATAGAGCATTAAAAACCATCAGGTGGAAGGTGGGTGATGCCAAGAAAATGTACTAAAGGAGAAAAGAAAGAATCACTGTTGGAAGCAATGAAGACAACGGGAAGGCCGAAAGCCAAAGTGAACATTCTGGAAGTAACTACAAAGAAACATAAGGATGTAGAGATGAAGGAACATGCCCAGGTTGAAGCAAAGACACAGAAGAATTTGCTAGAAATGTTAACCAGTCATTAAATTAAGTTTCCTGTGCCTCATAAGGCCATCTAAGGACTCTGGGAAGTAGTTAAGGATGAAGGATTCTAAAAGCCCCAAGGTGAAAATGTTCACTTTCTCAGGCATTGAGCTAACTGATGGTTTGGTGGGAAATTGCACACACTGGTATTTTGCTCTCAAAACTGGATTAAAGCAAATGCTGACATATAGAGAGAATTGAGAATTCAAGCGAATTTTAAAGATGACACATGAGACTTCAAAATAAAATACAGTTTGGAGGTGATTGCATCTGTCTCCTAGACATCTTGACTCTCTTTCTGCTTTTAGTGGACTTTAGTGGAAAAGATTAGGATGCACTGTGTTAAAGGATCCCTGGAAATCACAAAGCTTACATCTCTTCTATTTTGGCATCGCTGGCCTTTTAGGGATCTTGACATTAGAGCTTACCATTGCTTTGATACCAAGCAATGACTTATAAGTCCATCTGAGTCAAGGAGGAAAAATAACTTAAGGCTACCCAAATACTGTTAAGATAGCAGGAAAGGCATTCTTTGAATTAGTTGCTGCAGTGCTCTCAAGTCTCATTTGTGATGTGAGTGTGTGTGTGTGGTGTGCATGCACACGCATGTGTGCCCCAACTCAGCATATACAGGGAAGCAATTCTGAAGTGCAAAGGTATTAATACAGGAGAGTCCAGATTATCCAGGGATAGTTTACATGAGTGGCAAACCTTGCTTTCAAATTATGGGTATAATTAAGGATTTAACAACAATATCCTTAGGAAAGTTTAAGTCTTTTGTAACCTGAAAAATCAGTAGCACCCATTAAAAGTGGATATTTTGATATTCATGGCCAATAGAAAATATGGAGCAGTAGACTAGGAAATAAATTCATTGAGGTTTAGCTTTAGTCGTGTTGTTGGGAGAGACTAAGTCATCTTGTGAGGCGAAGCAGGAGACTGATGCCTCCCCCACTCCTGACCCACTGACCTATCTTCATGGATTATTTGAGGTGTTGTGGGTTCTCAGATACTTGAATCCACATACTCAAATATAAGTGCAAAACATCTAGTGCATGTAAGCTAGAAGATTACTTTGACCTCATCAAAGAACAAATAATCAAGAGTCAGATGAGTATTGCTTATCAGAACTAATGAAAAGCTTGTTTTCAGTATATTCAAAGTCCAGCTGTTTATTTTTGAAGACCTTCTCCTAGTGTAAGCTTAGAGTCTGTGTTTATGATGTACACTTCCATTAATGGTATACTGGATAGCTCTTTATTTTGTATCCACTGCAAAAAAAGAGTTATAGGACAATACAAATTAGAAAGAAAAAAACTATATCTCTTTTTTTAAACTTCTGAGTAGGCACGCTAAGATTACGAAGGTCTCAAATATTCCCTGAGATGTCGAATATCTTGCATTTATCCGGCAGGTTACTTTCCTGTGTGATTTGATGTTCTCTGCAGCAGTCTAAATTCTTTTAAGATGTCTCAAGTAGTACAAACTGCTACTACAACTCGTCCCCTTCTGCCTTTTATCTGCCGGTTTCTCACTGCTTTGTGTTTGCTTGCCTTTTGATTCTGTGACTTTAGCAGCTTCCTAGTGGCGTTTGTTTTAGCCAACAGAAGTGAAAAGGCTCATGAGAATCCAGGTGTGTTTATCTCAGATGTGAATCTGGCATGAAGGGGACTGGTGATTAGCTGTGCTGATGAGATCTCTTGAACCACATGGAACACAATAAAACCATTCACCTATTTTCTCTCTCCATCGCGATTTAACCGAAGCAATTCATTCAGTGGCACTGTCTTTATGGGTTGTTGAAGCCATTCCAATTTCAGTGGCAGTGATACAACTTGGCATAATTTTAGATGCTTTTTTTCATGGAAGAAAACTGATTACTGGCCGAGATAAAAGCTGGGTCTGCTCACAGAAACTGTTTGGTTTGGCTAGACTGCTCCATTGTCCATTGTTCATTCTGGAGAATCTGCCAATCACCATATAATCGCTAAGCCTCAGGAGGGTTTATTTTGCTTCCTTCTTATCTCCCATAAGAGGACTGCAGATTCTTTGGAGAACACAGATGAAAGAACATTAGTAAATAACTGTTTAAGTCAGTTAAATTTACATAGCTGTTTTGGAAGAATTCTGTATGGCTTCCAGCTGGTTCATTTTAGCTTGCTGTATACAAGAAAGATGGTTTTTGCTTGTATTTGAAGTGTCACTGACTCTGGTACCTTATGTGCATGTTAAGGTCTCGTCCCGGAGATGCACATCTGTCAGTTCTAGATCATTTTTCCTGAAAAAGTTAGCATGCCAGGTGTCTTGCTTGATATTTATAGGGCCACCTTTGATGTATATGACTTAGAGTACTTTGCTAAACGTTTGCCCTTGATTGCAAGATTGCATTCCAGAGGCTCTGTTAAATGTCTTTGAGTTTCACTCTCTGTGTAGTGTAGTTCAGAAATCCGGAGGACTGAACATCATCTCTTAGGTTATAGCTGAAGGCAGGGACAGAATAGGAATAGGACTCGGGCTCCTAAAGCAAACGTCTTTTAGCACACTGCTGTGTTGTTTGGCCCCGTGCCTTTTGTTATATGACCAAAACCTGAAACCAAGAACTTTAAAATTACTTGATTTGGGGAAGGGAGGGTTATTGTGTGTGTGTGTGTGCTAGGAATTTCTATGTAGCGATTTGTTTGTAGAAATGTTACCTAAGACTCCTAAAGAGCCAATATAGTCACAAGTTTTACTTATTTGCTTTAATAAGAAAATGAGAGGCAAAATGGCAGCCTACAGAATGGGAAAAGACCTTCACCAACCCCACATCAGACAGAGGACTGATCTTCAAAATATACAAAGAACAAAAGAAATTGGTCATTGAAAGAACAAATAATCCAATAAAAAATTGGGTACAGACCTAAATAGAGAACTCTCAACAGAGGAATCTAAAATGGCTGAAAGACACTTAAGGAAATGCTCAACATCCTTAGGCATCAGAGAAATGCAAATCAAAACAACTCTGAGATTCCATCTTACACCTGTAAGAATGGCCAAGATCAAAAACACTGATGACAACTTATGCTGAGAGGATGTGGGACAAAGGGAACACTCCTACATTGCTGATGGGAGTGCAATTTGTATAGCCCTTTTGGATATCTGTATGGCGATTTCTCAGAAAATTAGGAAACAACCTTCCTTAAGACCCAGCAATACTACTTTTGGGTATATTCCCAAAGGATTCTCAATCATACCACAAGGACATGTACTCAACTATGTTCATAGCAGCTTTGTTTGTCATAGCCAGAACCTGGAAATGTCCCTCGACCAAAGAATGGATAAGGAAAATGTGGTACATTTACACAATGGAGTACCACACAACAGAAAAAAAATAATGACATTTTGAAATTTGCAGACAAATGGATAGATCTAGAAAACGTCATATTGAGTGAGATAACCCAGACACAGAAAGACAAACATAATATATACTCACTCATTTGTGGATTTTTAGACATAAAGTAAAGAAAACTAGCCTACAATTCATAATCCCAAAGAACCTAGACAACAAGGAGGACCCTAAGAGAGACATACATGGGAAGTAGAAAAGACAAGGTCCTCTGAGTAAATTGGGAGCATGAGGACCATAGGAGAGGGTTGAAGGGGAGGGGAGAGGAAGGGAGAGGAGCAGAGAAAATGTACAGCTGAATAAAATAAATAAATAAAATGTATATACGATTTAAACATTTTTTTTATATGGAAGCCCTCTGTAACACATGAACTTAGTTAATGTCTACATATCATCAAATTAACCAGAATTTTTGCCTGGTATGTTTGGACACTAGAAACTCTCTATTTTCTTAATGGAAGTATATGACTCCAGTTATATACCCCACAGTAAATGGTTCCCTGGTACTCTTATGGCTGTGGAATAAGAATATCATTTTGGTTTTATCAGTTTGCAATTGTCTACTATATTTTGAGATTTTGTGTTCGAAAATGAAAGTAAGTAATGGCATCCAATAAGATGAATGACTTGCTGATATGCTTCCAAAGCCAAAATGGTGTAGCTTTATTGTTTCTATGAATTCTGCATATCAGTATCTAGAAAAATGAATGGAAAAGTACCCCAAATGACTTGTTGCACAATTGGCTTAAATATAAAATCTGACAAATTTCATTCATTCATTTAATTAACACTCATTGAGTGGAAATCATTATCAGATATACATAAAATGAATAAAATTTGTTAATAATGAAAGTAAAAACTATTAAAACAAAAAAGAAAAGAAATATTTAAAATATTTGTAGTTTTTGAGCACATTCCACTTTCATTTTATTGTTTTTTATTTTGTATTTTGTCATGGTGTGGACTGATATAAAAATGCTACAGCTTGAGTCATTTAGAAACCATTGAAATTTGATTTTTACTCTTCTGGAGGTTAGGGAAGACCAAAGCCAGGATGTTGCCTCTTTATGCTACAGAAGAGATAGCCGCACATCGGTGCTCATGGCTGTTTTAGTCATAATAGCTAAAAATGGAATAGGCCTAGATGGCTTTCAGATAATGAATGGATGATGAGAATGTAATATGTGTATATGTGTATATAAATACATACATATATACATATATACATACACACATACATACATACATATTTCAGCCCTTAAGAAAAATGAAATTTTAGGAAGGTGGGGGGGCATTCTGAAATACTATAGTGAGTGAGATAGCCAGACCCAGAAAGATACATGCTTATATATTCTCTCTTGTATGTGAATCCT
The DNA here is from genome assembly GCF_037038515.1 of Microtus pennsylvanicus. Lineage (NCBI taxonomy): Eukaryota > Metazoa > Chordata > Mammalia > Rodentia > Cricetidae > Microtus > Microtus pennsylvanicus. The sequence continues at coordinate 38,568,331 of NC_134582.1, forward strand.
AGCTTCAAATTGTTCAATTTCTGTGTTTAAGCTGTCCTGGATATCTGTAGAAGCCAGGAAAGAAGGAAAGACCATGGTAGGTTGAATAAGGAAGAAGAGGCCTTAGGAAGGGAATAGTCAGCTACATGGGATATGAAGAGAGAGTAGGAAAAACACAAAGGATAGTAAGGAAAGGTAAGTTAAGTAAGTATTATTCTCACATTTCCTTACTCTGTTTTATTTCTTAGAAGTCCTGTGTCCTCATTTTAAAACTCAAATACCAGAGGACGGGGAAAGATGGCTCAGGGGTTAAGAGCTGCTCTTGCAGAGGACCTGAGTTTGGCTCTCAGCTCCCAGACAGTGGCTCCAAATTTTCTGTAACCCCACCTCTAGAGGGTCTGAAGCCTTCTCCTGGGTTCTGCACACCAAGCAGACATATAGCACACTTACATACTTGCAAGCAAAATGCTCATACACACATAAGAAATAAAACCAGAGAACACGTCATCTTTATTGGCTCTTCATTCTGTATGCTCAAAAACCGATTCAGTTTTATCACTTGAACTGATTCAGATGAGGATGAGAAAGAAGGGCAAAGGAAGAATCAGAGCAGTGGAAAGGCCAAGGAAAGACTTATGAAAATCTTTTGTTCCTGTTTGCTTTTAACTGAAAAAGAAAAAAAAAATGCCATTAAGGGGCTAGAGAGATAGCTCAGTAGTTAAGAGCACTGGCTGCTTTTCCAGACATCCTGGGTTCAGTTCTCAGCACCCACATTTCAGTTCACACGTATCTGTAACTCTGACTTCAAGGGATCTGATAGCCTCTTCTGACCACCCTCACACAGAGATACATGCAGGCAAAATACCAATACATATAAAATAAATAATTTTTTTAAAAACTCACATTAATTTCATACAAGATTATTATTTCATAACTGGAGCCATATGGACTACCACAATATTAAGTTTTGCAAACTAACTGGGCATAGTGGCACAGGGCTCTCTACTCAGGAAGCTGAGCACGAGAGTTGCACGTTCAAGGCCAGCCTACAACTTAGTGAGACTCTCTATAAATAGAAAGGTAAAAAGAAGGCTGGGGATATAGTTCAGTTGCTGTTTAATCTCCAGTTCCACGCACACACACATATGTACATGTTCCCACACACACATGCTCACATACACATGTGCACACCTATTATCTTAGAGCTGCTGAATTCTTCTAAGAAAAGAAATCAAATGCAGTAGAAAAGAAAGCATGGAGTTGCCCCGCAAGAATGCACAGAACACCCTGACGTAGTATGCACTGAGCAAAATGGCGTCCACAAGAAGAGCGGTGACAAGCACACCACAGAGTGTTCAGGGAAAGGATGGAAATAAACATAAGAATCTCCTCCAGAAGAGAGGCTGGGGGGGAATCAGCAAAATGGCCCTCGATTTCCTTCAAACGGAAAGGCATCCTTCTTGATACGCAGGAAAGACACTTGCTGCCAAGCCTGACGGGCTAAGTTCCATGCCCAGAATCATACACATGGAGGGAGCGGACAACCAATCCCTGCAAAGTTGTCCTCTGACATCCGCACCTGTGTTATGGCATCCCCCTGCCCAAATAAAATTTTAAAATGCTTTTAAAATTCAAAGAAAGAATCCTAGAGTAAAAGACGGAAGCCTGACCCCTGACTCCTACCACAGCAAAAATTGTTGTGAAATTTCGTAATGCTGAAGATGGGGACAAGTGGGAGAAAAATGAATGACCAGTGCAGAGAATTTAGACTCACAGTGGCCCCAGTTCTCACAGACAGGACCAACACAGAGAGTTTAGACTCACAGTGACCCCAATTCTCACAGACAGGACCAACACAGAGAGTTTAGACTCACAGTGACCCCAATTCTCACAGACAGGACCAACACAGAGAGTTTAGACTCACAGTGGCCCCAGTTTTCCCAGACAGGACCAACACAAGAGTTTAGATTCATAGTTGCCCAGTTCTCATAGACAGCCATGACACATACCAGTGAGCCGCGGCTTCCCAACTGGTGAGAAATTATTTGCAATTTAGAATTCCTTCAGTGATTAAGCAAGTATTTAAGGATGCAATGCACATGGTCCGTATATGCAGTGTCTCAAAATATTTACTTCTTGTGCCTTATTTTTTTTTTCTTTTTTGGTTTTTCAAGACATGGTTTTTCCGTGTAACAGTCCTGGCCATCCTGGAACTAGCAAGTATAGACCAGGCTGGCCTCGAACTCACAGACATCCACCTGCCTCTGCCTTCCGAGTAGTGGGATTAAAGCATGTGCCACCACCGCTCTGCTCATGCTTCCTTTCTTAAGAAGCCCTTTGACTTCCAAAGAGAGAGTTAACTCAGAAAAAAAAGAAAAGTAATACTTGAAAATCTAAGAGAAGGAGAAGGAAGGTGGAATGGTATGGGCAGGATTTCAGGGGAAGGCGGTCCAGAAGGGGGTCTGCAGGGTAAATTTGATTAAATAATCTATATATCGTAAATCATTGAGGAATTCTCATAACTGACTGAGAACCAGCAGCTTGGCTCACAAAAGAGAAAATAAACCAATGAAATTAGCAAAAAAATTATTAATTTGATGGAAAATGGGAAGCTACTTTGAAATAATTAAAAAGTTATGGCCCATCTGTGAATATGTAGTTTCAGCACCATTGTTAATGGACTGTAATTTAAATAGCAAGTTCTCATTTCTAAATAAAGGCTTATGGTTAGATTTCAGCAGCTTAAAAAGTTGAGATAAATAGGTGGGCATGTCATACATTGTCTTCAGAATATTCCAAGTGGAACTGTCCTGGAGGTGAGGAGGTAGTTCTCAAAAAACATCCCCATAGAATCTTCTATGGAATATGAGTAACTTAGTATCTCTAACTAATATATATATATATATATATATATATATATATATATATATATATATATGTAATTTCATACCACAAACAAAAATTAGGATTAAAAATTAGAAATCCATGAAGAGTTTATCATTGGTATTAATGGATGAAGAATATTTGTGTTTTCTATATTCAAAAAGAAAGTCCAAGCCATAGCAGCTGGGGGAACCATTCAGTCAGTAAAAGGCTTACCTTGCAAGCACGAGCTCCTCAGTATGACACCAGAATCCACATAAAAGCAAAAACCAAAAAACCAGTGATAGCACACACTTGAAATCTCAGCAGGGAGGAAGTGAAGACAGGTGAATTCCCAGGGCTCACTGTTTAGCCAGCATGGCCTAATCAGTAAGCCCCAGGTTCCAGTGAGAGAAGGTCTTAGGAAACAAAGTGGGCAGTTCATGAGGAAGGATGCCCATGTCTTCCACGCCTACGTGAACATGCCCATATGAATGTACTCTCATACATAAACACACACAAACATAAAAACGTAAGCTAAAAAAAATTAGATCAGAAAGATTTGAAAGAGAACTAAATGAATATCTGCGGGAACGATATAATGAAATAATAATGAATATACAATGATATAATAATAAATATGTTATAATGAAAACGAACCAAGGGCCTGGAGTGATGGCGCAGCTGTTGAGAGAGCCCTACTTCTCTTTAAAGGACTTGAGCTGAGTTCCCAGCACCCAGGAGGCTATAACTGTAGGTTGTGGGGGGGTCCTGACAGCTCGGGCTTGTAGAGCACTGCAGTGACATTCATGATCCCAAACAGACACAAACATAAAATCATTTAAAACCAGAAGATCTTTTAAAATGAAAATGAACAAACTGGAGGTGAAGAGAGAGTTAGTGACCTGGTAAATATAGAGAACACTGTTTAGAAAGTACAGACTGAAAAAAAGACACAAAATATGAAGAAAAAAAACTGGAGCCAGGAGAGTTTAGCACATCACTAAGATAAATTTCCAGAGAGAAACCAAAGAGAAAAGTGAAACAGAGTAGGAAACCCCAAAGACTGTAGATCCTGTGCCAGGAACAGGAAATAAAATCCAAAAGTGTATCACAAAAGCACTATTAGAAATAGGCTAACTTCAAAATGGTAAAGCCATGCATTTATGATAAAAATGTAACAAGTTGAAATTTGTCTGTACCTCAGAGTCCCATAATATGGCACCTGCAACCTGGAGAACCAGGGAAGAAGTCCTGAGAACCAAGGGGTTGCCAATGCAAGACCTTCACCCCGGAGGCCCTAAGCAGGAGAAGATGGGTGTTCCAACCCTAGAGGAGGAGTTCCATCCCCACTCTATCTGGGTCCTCAACTCAGTGGATTGTGCCCACCCGCATTGGGTGATGGGAGAGCTTCCTCACCCCATCTGCTCACTCAAAGGCTAGTTTATTCTGAGCACTCAGTTAGAGACCTGGTAGATGCCTGGATACATCTTAAATCAATCAAGTTGACATCCAGATTTAACTATCATAAATACTCCTACATAGCACATTGATCATAGATGAGAGATGAAATTTCAGAAATGCTTTGAATTGGAAGATTTTGAAAATGGCCTCTGAAATGCCATATAAGCGTTACTGGGGTAAAGGTCTTTCTATCTGTTAGTGTATGTTAGAAAGGAAAAGGAAGTGTTAGTCAAGTATCCATTGCAAAACACGTTAACAGCAGATTGAACACAAAATAGAGGAAAATATATAATAAAGGTAAGAAAAAGCAAGGCACAAAAAATGTGTAAAGATGGTATTTAAGAAATGGATAGACTTGCTAATGCCCTGGAGAAAACACTAGAATTAAAAAAAGACACAAATTCCTTGCCTGCTAAGAGGGGGAAAAAAAATCTCATTCATTGCTCAGGCTGCTCTCCGACTCCCGAATCCTGCTGCCACCGTTTCCCAGGCAGCCGATACTGTAGTTGTATGCCATGCTGCCTAGCACAAATCACTGTTAAAGGCAGGTGGGGTTGGGAAGAACAACCATTAGAAAGCCAATATAATCTAGGAATGTACTCCAGGTCGAAGTTTGCAGGAGAAAACAGGGATCCCACAGTGGCTGTGTCCTATAATAGAACCACAAAGCTCCTGGACACTGCTGTTGGATGTCCGCTGGCTAGGCTAGCCAGTGGTCATCTGACCCATGATGGCACAGACAGAACACGTAGGGGACATCAACACTCCTGCTTCACACAGGTGCAGTCAAGACTGGGCCAGCTAGCCAAGTGTACAGGGATGTTAGCAGGCCACGTGGCAGAGAGGAGTTTCCCTAGCTAGTGTCAGGAGGCAAGGGGAGACGCTGCTGTGTGTGCTAGAGTCGTGAACCAGAAAGGAGATAATGGGAGCAAATTCATGAAAATATTGTTAAAATTTTAGGAGAAATAGGCATCTTCATCAGAAAAAAAACAGTATAGAAGTGATTCATTAAAATCTTGCCACAGGAGCTCCGGTGGTGGCAAAAACTTTAATCACAGCACTCAGGAGGCAGAGGCAGGCAGATCTCTGTGAGTTCAAGGCCAGGCTTGTCTACAAGAGCTAGTTCCAGGACAGGCTCCAAAGCTACAGAGAAACCTTATCTTGAAAACCCAAAAAATAAAAATAAAATAAAGTAAAGTAAAATAAAATCTTCTCACAGGAAACTCTAGGTCCAGACAACTTCAATTCTGATATCTAACTAAAGCCCAGGAAACAAGTAATTCTACTTTATGTGGACACACACACACACACACACACACACCTTAATATCAAAACTTCAGGGCCAGGTACGGTGGTGCACATCTTTAATCCCAGCACTTGGAGGCAGACCCCAACAGATTTCTGTTCAGTTTGAGGCCAGCCCGGTTTATAGAGTAGTTCCAGGAGAGCCAGAGGTACATGACAAGCAAACAAACAAACAAAAAATCAAACTACAAAAGGATTTTATGAGGAAGAAAAATTATAAACCAACTCTACTCAAGTCAGATATAAAATAAATAGACAAATACTAGTGAATCATAAGCAGTAGTGTATAGACAAGATACCACATATTTCTACTGCCAGAAATGTAAAATGGATTAGCATTTACTTTATCATATACTTAAGGAATACAATCCACCCCAATAAGAAGGCAAATAAAAAAACAATCTTCAGGAATAAAGGATAATAGTTTTTTTTTCTATGAAGCTGGAATCAGAATTGCTTTTTTAATTCTATTTACACATTTTCCTCCCTGGCAGTTCCCATTAGGATTAGGCTGAGTTTCAGCCAAGAAGTAGAGCAGGTCCTCCGGGCATGCCAGCCAGTGCTGTGTGGCATGTTTAACTTCCCAGCGAGCAAGTCTGGGTGAGCAATGTCCCCGTTCATACCCTCCCATCAGTGGCAGTTAAAAGCAATCACACCAAGGCTTAGCGGATATGTGGGCCATTCCTATTCCTTGTAAGAGAAAGAGAAATGAATCTAAAATATATCCAATTTAGAAAAAAGTCAAAATTTTCAAAATAAATGAGAAATCTGGAAGTCAGATGCATGTAATCTCCCGAGCCAGTTCAGAAGACTAAGGAACTAAGCCTTCCGTCCTGTTCAAGCAAAACTCAATGAACATTTCTTTGTACTGAAGGCTCTTTATTTCAACTCTCTTTCCCTGAATTTTCCTCTGAATTCTTTAGCCCTGAGTCAGCCCTCTTGTTTGTTTCCTTCATCTAGTTTAGACAAGCCAAGATAATGAGCTGCCAAGTATTATCTTAATTGTTTTGTAGAAGGTTAAAGATGCTAGCCTCAGCTGTGCCTTCATAACTAAATTATTAACTGGCAAGGGGCGCACACTTTGCCTTTTATATTAAAGTCGGTGTAGAAGAGAACAATAGAAGCTGTAGCCGGAGGAGAATTACAAAGTGTTTATTCCAGCTGCCCCTTCAGTCTCTGAAATCCCTGCCGTTAGCATCCCCCAGCCTGCAGAGAGGCACATCAAGGATTGTTGAGCTTGCTTGTGCACAGCAGGGTGTTTAAAAATACCCACTAATGGTGATGGTGCAATACGCACACTTTGATAAGAAAAATGCACTCCCTTGCCAGTCACCCATTAGCAGTATGAGGGAGGGAGGGAGGGAGGGAGGGAGGGAGGGAGGGAGGGAGGGAGGGAGGGAGGGAGGGGGGAGAGAGAGTTGCAGCTCCTAATGATACATCTCCCACTCTATTTCCACGCTTACGTTGGCACCCAGGACATTGCCCGTAGCAAGAATGCATGAGACACATACATGGTCACCAATAAGTGACTATATAAATCTAGCCTAGGGTAAACAAGACTAGCTTATCACCCAAGAAATGAAACTACTAACGGCCCCTTAGCAAAGCAAGTGCTTTAAATTGGTTTGGGGGAAGGGATATATAAGCAATATTTATCTATCTGTCCCCTTGGCCAGGCACAGATGTTCAGACAATTGGCCTACATTTGTAATCAAATCTGAGGCCAGCGAGGCCTGTGTCCATTGTGGGAATCCGAATCCTGAATTTAGTACTAAGCATTGATTGATGTTAATGCATGAGCCATCTCTGTGTTGATCCCATAGTGAACTGAGCATCTTCCTGCTGCTTCTGTTGACCACGGTACTATCTAGACACAGTAAGCGTGCTGGGACAGAGAAGGCCTGACATCTGGAAGCCAGTTTGTCCATGTTCTCCTGTAATTCTTCCTCTTGTGTTAGCCCTGGATTCTGGGGGGTAGCTGTTTCTGGGACTTTGGACGAGGACCTCCTTTACTGCTCCTGAAGGTATTAAATGAAACAATATTTTTTGAACCATTGAAAGATAAACAACCACTATTATAGTCAGATACTGTTAATGGAGGCATAGGGTTCCTCAGACACTGTGCTGTCTTCTTTCTGTGTTGGGAAGAGAGAAGCTGGCCTTCACACACAGATGGAGAGGAAGGAATGGGAGGTAGAAGCAGAAGGGTCTTGGCCACCACACAAGTCCAATATGTCCACCGTATCTACCTTGCTTCTAAACTGTGACCACCATGGGGCTGGGCATGTTTCTCACTGAGCTAGCTTCCAGTTCAGGAAAAGTGAGCTTCCTCTCCAGTAAGAATTACCCAAGTAAAATATTGAAATGAAGTCTATCTGGCCCAGGACCAAAGACTGATTCTTATTTTTATTTATTTATTTATTTATTTATTTATTTATTTATTTATTTATTTATTTATTTATTTTTGTGGATGAGTCTGTGGGAAAGTGTATGAGTCAAGAGGACAACTTGCAGGAGTCAGTTCTTTCTTTCTACCATTTGGGCCCCAGGGATTGAATTTATGTCGTCAGACAGATGCCTGATAAGATTTCTTTTACTGTTTATTGAAAAACAAAACCCATGCACAATATTAAAGAATAAAAAAGGAGGCAAATCCAAGCATCTGCGAAAACACCCACTACCATTGAGCTTGAAAAGGAAGTGTTACCTTCTCGCCCTGTCTTTCTCCTCCAGTCCCCCTTCTTTTCTCTCGGCCCCCTTTCATCCTGGGTCCTCCAAGGCTCATTGATCAATTCCTGCCAGCTGAATGTAAACTCAGCCTCTAAGACTGAATGCTCCTTCCAACTGGGTGACAGACCAGTAAAATAATCTGAATTTCTGTAACATTTTCCGCTTTGGTCTAGTCAAAAAGGAAAAGTTTTAACTCTATGTAATAAAGCTCTATACAATAAAAGTTATTTCCAAGTATTGTCCAAATAGTAAAGAAAGGTAGTAACCTTATCAAAAGTGAAACTACATACAAGAACAATTATCAAATAAGAAGTACATCTGTGATTGGCAAATTTAGAGAGATTACTCTATTAGGTGTCCTCTTTTGAAGACTCCAGCGTTTTGTACTTAATATATCTCTTATCATGATTCAGGAGAACTGTGACTGTGACTGCCTTGTCTTCAACCCCATCGAAGACCTGAGAATGATAGAATATTACTTGAGTAACCAGGAAGTGCACAGCAAGTGACTTCCAAAATTAAGAGAACTAACAGAAACAGCTGGCTGACTGGACAATCACCCAACACTCCTCTGCAATCTTGGGGCATCCATCTTTGGCAGACTTTTCTGTGAAACAGGAAATTTTGAAGGCCTTTCCTTCCCTGTCTTGGTAAAGTTCAGCAGTTATTTTTCTTTGTGTCCTACTTGTTCTGTTTGGACAGCATACCATCGAGGCAAAGGCAGTTTCTTGCCAAAATAGCTAGTTTTTGCCACGAAGAAAGCAAACTCCATATAAAGTTTCTTCAGTGCTCAACATCATTTTTAGAAAGAGATAGGTGCTACCAGGAGCAGACAGGTCTCATGTCAAGAAAATTCTATGTTATTAAAATGTTTCAAATGCTTTCTCTTTGAAGTTTTTGAAGATTACCTATCTATCTAAAATATATCTTGGTATGATGTTGAAAACATAGCTAACATGACTATAAGTTTGACAGTTATGCATGACTACTGACCTGTATTTCTTAATTATGCTAAATACTTTGTAAAAATAGTTTTCAAAAGCTAGAAATTTACATTAAATTGTTATATAAGCCATAAGACCTTAAACAATAGTAGAAATGTATATACAGTATGATCTAACAAAAGTAGCTTTCAACTTGTATCAATATATAAAAATATCTTAAACAAGAGTAAAAACACATATACAGTATAACGAAAATAACCTTAAATTTGTATCAATATAAAACAATTCATATCAATGTAAAATATTTGACTAGTAGTTGCTATTTTAGTTTAAAGTAGATTCAATAATCTACCCTTTTGTCCTTTGATTTCTATATCTCCCCTTTTTTTTCAGAATGAGATTTCTGAATTTAATCTCTTTTGTTCAGTTTTTTTTCCTGACCATACCCAATAACAACTTGTAACCAATTCCCATAAATGATGATAAATATTGATAAGCCAGTGAAAGGCCAAAAACCACCCACCCCACCCCTTGGGAATGTGTGTATCATGTTCATAAAATTACTTTTTGTTTTCTGGGAGTGACACCATTTCTAGGCAACCCTGAAAAAATAGGAAAATGATCAAATCCTCGGAGGGCTAGCTGTATCATTGCTGTTCAGTCTGTGTCTGTGTAATGGGAAACTGCAGGGATTATCACAAGTCCTGCCTAGAGTAGTCTGTGAGGATGGACCATATTAGCTAGCCACCTTGAAACTGTCTTAAGCAGTTTGGAGTCCAAAGCCGATCTTGTTTATTGGTTTAGTGGCATTACCACAATCCAGGTGGATTTGTCGTTGTATTGGAGACTTCTGAGGTCACCGTTAGGAATGTTTAACGTACACTGTGGAAAACTCCAATTCTGTAATCATCATTCCAAGCCAAAAAAAAAAAAGCAATGTACATAAAATTAAGACTATAGAAAAATGTTTTCTAAAAGTGGAAAAATAATTGCTATTCATAGACTATAGACTATAGAAAGATGATATACGTAAGATGTTTAAGGAGTGTGTGGTTCCTCGTGCACTAGGCTTCACATATAATCAGGATTGTTATTACTGTCTTTAAGGTGAGTTTTAGTTCTTTCCAAGGCTTTGTTCTCAAGGAGGTGTGCTGGAAGGTGGCAGAATGCCCTTGGTGAATAAGCACAGTAATTGCAGGCCTTGGAGCCCAACCTGGGTGGCATTTTGAAGATGAGATTAAAGTACTAGCCCATAGCTGCCAAGCACCAACAGTGCACGGGTCTCAATGCTTGGCATTCTTTCTATTCCAGACTTTTCCAAGAGCAGGTCTTTCCCAGAGATGCATTTTATAAACAAGACAAACGGATGCTTGCTGTATTTGCTACTTTTCCTTTTTGAGGGAATGAGGCTTTGGAGATTGAACCCCAGATTCAATTGCTAAGCTCACACTCTGACACTGAGCTACATATCCATTCTCATGCTCTTCTAATTAATAAGCTGTTTACACTTTCTATTTATTTATAGTTTATTTAGCTTTAACACTAAATATTCAATTTTACTGTTGTTGTAAAGAATACACATAGCACTAACCTCATAGAACCCTGTAGAGTTGCAGTGGCAGATAAGATGGCTTCCTTTGGTTTTGCATACACAAGGATGGCACTGGATCTCAATCTAGGGATACCATTCAGTCAGATTCCTGGTTTGAGAGCAGCCGCTCAGTGATTGTTATTGACTGAACATTTGGGGTGTACCCTCCCACCCCCATTTGTCCAATGAAGCACTGTCCCCACCCTTCCAATGTACTATTAGGAGATGAGATCTTTGCGGGGGGGGGGGGCGGTAAATAGAGTTTAGATGGTGTCATGAATATGGAGTCATTACTTTGGTATAGTGTCCCTCAGAAGAGATTCCAAAAAGCTGGTTCTTGTCCTCTCCCAGCTATGTAAGGACATGACACAAAGGCAGTCATCTGTAAAACAAGACACTCTCATCAGAAGGCAGCCATATTGGCACGAAGTCTAGAACTACGAACCTCTAGAAGAGTGAAGAAATTGATATCCGTTTAAGCTACCCAGGCTATGCTATGTATTTGTCTGTATTTTGATAATGACAACCACACACAATATAGTAGTTATTGCCCCACTGGGTCTATCAACTAATTCTGATAGTTATCACTCCACTGGATAATAACTGGAAATAATAGCCTGGAAAAAAATAAGAACAGCACAGCACAATGGTCCACGTGGCCTCTGCTGATCTCTTACTCCTCTGTCAACCACTTTACTTCTGCAGGAGACAGCGTGGGAAGTATCAAGATAGGAGGAATATTGACTTACAGTTTTATAATATGTACGTATTAAAAAAAATTCTACAAATGAACAAATGACGGTTGCCCCATTTCTGTTTTAACAAACCAAGGATAATGTCTATCAACTAATTCTGGATGTTGACTTGCAATAATATAAGGTTTTTATTATTAGTCTTGATATAATAAAATGTTAAAATAAAAGCAGAAGGAGAACTTGGTGTGCAGTTCAGTGTGAGAGCACTTGTTTAGCAAGTGCAAGGCCCTGGAAGAAAAATAATCAGAATTTTAAGATGCTATCACGCTTGAGAAAATACAGGAAAGCTAACCAATATTAAATGTTGACACTTCGTACTTAAATTCATTAAATATTTTTGGTTCTTCCCTTCTGGGCACATAGTAAAGCTGAATGATATGGATCTCATCAGGGGTGAGTGGGTCCATTTAACTCTATCCGGCTGATGGGCTGTGAATCATTTTATGCAGCATTGCTTGCTTGTCCATGTATCATTCTCTTCCGGAGTAAGACTGTTGACCTGATGTGCACAATCCACATCATATTAAATCACACTCTTTCCCTCCCGTTTAGTGCAAATAGATTCTTTTCCCATACAATATATTTTATTACTGTTTCTCTTCTTTCTACTTCTACCAGTTCCTCCCCACCTCCCTAACATAGGATATCCTTCTATATATGTGTTGCTTCTATTGGTTAATGATAAATCTGCTTTGGCCTATGTCAGGGCAGAATATAGCTAGGCAGGAAGGGATATAGAAAGAGAGTAGGTGGAGAGGTGGAGTCAGGAAGATGCCATGTAGCTGCTGAAGGAGGCAGACACCCCGGAACCTTACCAGTAGGCCACAGCCTCGTGGTGATACACAGATTAATAGAAATGGGTTAATTTAAGATGTAATAGTTAGTTATTAAGAAGCCTGAGGTAATAGGCCAAACAGTGTTGCAATTAATATAGTTTCAATGTGATTATTCAGGTCTGGGCAGCCAGGAAACAAACAAGCAATCTCCGTTTACACCTCACTTCCAACCCAGATCCGTTTCCTCTGTCTCTCATTAGAAAAGAAAAGACTTCTTAGAAATAACAATAAAGTATAACAAAATAAAATATAAAAATATTAAAAAATCACATCAAAGTTGGAGAAGGCAAAACAATAAAAAGAAAGGATTCCAAGAAAAAGCACAAGGATCAGAAACTCACTTGTACTTGGTTGGGAGTCCCATAAAAATACTAATTGAAAGCCATAGTACATATGCATATGACCTGGTGCAGACCTGTGCAGGACCTGGACTTGCTGCTTCAGTCTCTGAAAATTCCCATGAGCTTTGCTTTGTTGATTAGAGGGCCTGTATCCTGGAAGCCCTCCTTCAGCAGCTATCTTCTCTTTCTGCCTCCCCTTCCTTAGAGTTCCAAGGGTAGGGATTTGATGGGGACATCCCATTTAGAGCTGTGTGTTCCGAACTCTCTCTCTCTCTCTCTTTATGTGTGTGTAAGAGAGAGACAGAGACAGAGACAGAGGGAGACACTGGGAGAATAATGCTTGGCTGTGGATCTCTATATATGTTCCTATCCACTGCAGGAGGAAGGTTCTTTGGATGATGGCTCAGTAAGGCACTGCTCTATGAGTGACCAGAATATCAGTAGGAATCATTCTATCATCGCTTTTCTTTCTGGGACCCATAGTGTTTGGTTTTACCCTAGGTACTTTTCTATCTAGTCTCTGGTCCTTGGTCACCCAAGCAGTGTCAAGTATGGGTTCCATCTTGTGGAGTAGGCCTTTAAGTCAAATCAGATGTTGGTTGGATACTTCTACAAGCTTTGTGCCACCATTGCCCTAGTATATTTTGTAGGCAGGACAGCATTGGAGATCAAAACATTTGTAGCTGGGTTGGTGTTTACACTTTTCTTTTGGTTGCCTGCAGAGTACCTTCCCATCCCAAAGACACTAGAACATAGGAATGAAGGTTCTATGTAGTCATCAGCTTGACCTCAATGAGTTGTGTGAGTGTTGCCTTCAGCAATGGGGCCTTACAGTCTGTTTGGAGAGAGCAACCTATTGTCTTGGCAACAGCCTAATTTGTTTGGATATTTCCATGGGACCGATTGGGCCAACAGTTCAATTGGCTGTAACCTAGTCTAAAATCACTGTTAATATTTCTTTAACTTAACAGTTCTGACAAATATTAAAATAGTAAGAGCTTGGAGAGTTGTGACCTGATGGTACATTTACCAAATTCTTTCTCATGAGGAGCAATGTGACTCTTGTGGGGGAAAAGCATTTGTGGCAATGCATGAACACAAATTCTGGAGAGGAGTGATTCTATCTTCACTTGGCACCACAGGATGAATGACAAGGCGATGTGAAATGGTGGACTAACAAACCTCCTTCCTTTATGCTGCTGTGGAGAAAGAAGGGAGTATGCCCAATGCCCTAGACATGCCTTAGAACCCATCCCAGCCTTCCACAAAAATCAAGCTTTTTAAAATGAAGGCTTTTGTTTTGAACTGCATTAGTGTTTTAGCATCTCATATCTGTTAGGGTCAGGCAAGCAGAAAGGATGGGAGGAAGAGAGAATGACCATATGGGGAGGGTGTCTTCAGTCTTTTCTTTCTTGATGCACAGTGTCTTAGTTAGGGTTTCTCAAGGAAAACATTTAATTGGGTTCACTTACAGTTCAGAGGTTTAGTCGATTATGGTCATGGCAGGAAGCAAGGCAGCATCTGGACAGACTTGGTGCTAGAGAAGGAGCTGAAAGTTTTTACATCTTGACTCTTAGGCAACAGGAAGTGGGCTGAGACACTTGCTGTGGCTTGAGCATATATGAGACCTCAAAGCCTGCCTCCACAATGACACACTTCCTCTAGCAAGGCTACACCCACTCCCGCAAAGCCACACCTCCTTATAGTGACACTCTCTTTGGGAGCCATTTTCTTTCAAACCACCACACACAGGAAACAAGAGAAGTTAGAAAGGAGCTGAATGGATGCTGGCAAGGGTCTCAAGTCATCAGGAACCACCATGCATATGCGAAGGTCTAAGAGAGGGTCGCCATATTTCTTCTTTTGAAGTTTTTCAGTGGAATCGGCCCAACTATATGATAGTTTTTGTCTTGAAAATGGTGGTTCTTCCCTAAAAAAAAAGTCTAATATAAAAAGAGGACAGCTGAAAAGAGCGTAATTGGAGTCATCTGCTATATTTCAAGTGAACTTCCTTTTTATGCTGTGTGGATGCATTATGACTGACTTGCTCCTAAGTAGGTCTGAGTTACACAACATCACATCAGCAGCAGTGATTATAGAACAATGATTAAGGTCTTTTGATCTGATGTTGAATATGAAGCATAGTTAGGCAATTAGACCTGCTAGTAACTGGGCTGGGACCTATCAGCATGACATAATTAATGTTTGCTAGCTAGACTGTTGTGGCACATACCTTTAATCCCAGCAATCAGAGGGTAGAGGCAGGGGATCTCTGAGTTCGAGGCCAGCCTGGTCTACAGAGTGAGTTTTGGAACAGACAGGGCTACACAGAGAAACCCTATCACAAAAGAAAAAAAAAACCAAGAAATAAAATAGTTAAAGTTTTCTTTGACCAGCTCATTCTAGTACTACCATATTTTATTGTAAAGTGAGTCTTCTGCAGTTGTCATAAAGAAAAAAAATGTGTGTGTGGTTTATTTTGATATTTTTAAGTAATACACATTTGCTTTTCCTGATTAAATAATGAAACCCTGGGGCAATACAACCATGCATCATTCAGCAATCTGTTCATTAAATGTTTATTAAAAGTCTGATATATCACAGGCTTGTGTACAGTACTAAGGGTAATGTGGATATAAAAGGAAGTCCAGCTCTATGTGTATTGCTGCCTGTGTGAAGACCACCTGAGATTCAGTTGTGTAGAAGAAATCCACTTTTCAACTCTGATTTCTTCCTGCAACTTAATGCTGGAACTGGGGCAAAAACCCTGAGGTAATCAGGCAACTAGCAGAGCACTGAGAAGAACAGGGAAAGACAAAAGGACAGACACTTTGAAGCCTGTATTGAAGCAAAGCCCCCCTTGCAAAGTAACTTAGGGGTGGGGAGCTAGAGAGATAACTCAGTGACTAAGAGCACTGTTACTCTGGCAGAGGAGAAAACTGGAGCTTGGTTCCCAGCACTCCTATCCTGAGGCTTACAACTGCCAGTAACTCTAGCCCCAGGGGATCTGCTGCCTTCTCCTGGCCTCTGCAAGTACCTGCAGGCATGTACACAGGCAAATACACACACCTGAATAACAAAATAAAATCTTTAAAAATAATAAATCATATGCTGTGTATTAAAATAGACACCGAGGGCTGGAGATGTAGCTCAGGGCTGGATTGCTTGCCAAGTACCTGTGAGGCTCTAGGTTCAGTCCCAGCATCATCACCTATAATGTTCCGCTCTGTCCCTTTAAGAGACAAGCCATGCCTATTCCCTCCTACATCTGCAAAGGCAAGCTGATCTTCAGCTTCCAGTTTTAGTCTTTCCTCTTTTCCAGCTCCCTCTCGAAGAGGCAGCTTCTGTCTCTCCCTTCTCCCCACTTCTCCCCTTCCTCCCTTCTGTTTCTCTCTCTCCCCCTCTCTCTCCCTGCTTCTCTCTCTGCTCTCCCCTTTCCCCTTCATAACCAACTAAATAAATATCCAACCTCACTCTGCATGGTGTGCCTATCTGTCTGTCTCTTGCCCACCGTGTAGCTCACTGCCAGAGACCAGCTGCCTTCAGAGACCTGCGGCATGGTCTTGTGGTGTGCCCACCTGTCTGTCTCTCCCAGTGAGACTGGCTGCCCCATCGAGGTCTTTCACCCACTAGGCAGCTCCCTGCCTGGGACTCATGGCCCACTGCAGCCACTGGCTGCAGCCACTGGGGGAACTGCGCCTGCCTGGGACTGGCTGCTCTCGGGATCCACTGCCTGCTGCGGCCACTAGGGGACCTGCAGCATTTTACTTCTAACATAATGCCATCATCTAAATGGCAGGCTAGTTTGTTCAGGCTGTGAACAAACACAGAGACAGTATTGTGAGCTTTGATTCAGAGTGGCTGGTATATCTAGTCACACAGCCCCGCATGAGACTTTTGGATCAAACTGACTTAAGATAAGCAGAGCATAGTAAGTGATAAATCGTAGGAAGATAGTTTTCGAAATCACACTGATTAACTTCACCAATAATCCACAAAAGGCTGATTGTCTACTCATGTCAGAATCCCCGGTACACACTTTGTAGTTTGCTACACATTCTTATACTCAGATTGCAGAACAGTCTGTTTATACTCTCATTTCACAATACAAGTGTGGATCCTTCTTTGTTATGGTTGAAAGCTGCATATTAAAGGTTACAGTACTCCACAATCAGGAGCTACACTTTATCATGCTTCCTACTGAATCCCCAGTACCCAGCACTATGCCTATATCAACCTCTTGCGGGTCCCCTGACCCCAGCTGGCCATTGCACACTGGAGACACAGGATGGGGAGTAGCTGGGGAGCAGGATCTCCTGTTTCCTGTGGGTTGAAATGACCAGGGAGACTGTTTCAGAGGCCAACTTGTATTGAAATGGTAGGGATAGCATATATAGCTCAAGTCAGGGGGAAGGAAGGGGAAGAAAGGGGTCAAGGGAGGAAGTCCTGCAGCGGGGTGAGGGTGGGGGGGTTCCAGTTTATCAGTCAGATTAGCAGACTGTCTGCCGGTCACATGATTTCTGAGAAGCCAGCTCCTTGGGTTGCGGGACAGAAGCTTAACTGACTTTATCATGGCACGGCCTTTGGCTCTATGGGGTTAGTAGGTCCAAGCCTGATTGGGTAGGGAGCAACCCACTCTTTCCATGCTCTCTGAGAGATGCTTGGGGTATGGGCTCCATTCTACTATCCCTCATCTGACTTGGGAATGCACAATCTTTGTCACATGTCTGCCATTCAACCTTTTTGAACACCCCTCCTCTGACTGTTTAAAAATGGCCTACCTCCCTGTAAAATGCCCCCAGCCTTCCTTATAGCTAAGATAGAAGCATGTGACTCAGGCACATGTACCGGAGAGAGACATGAGTTCTGAAGCGGACAATGAAAAAAAGCAGGTTTTCTCCAAGTCTTATTTCCCTAGCAAAGGCAGCAATGGAAGCCTCCAGCTTTATCTCCTCCTCTAGGTCAACTTTTCATTACACTTTTGCATCATATTACCATCGTTAGTACTAACAGATTTTTCTGTCCCCACCCTCAGGAAAATAAGTCTCTCCACCTAGGCTGTAAGTCAGATCAAGCCCAATTGAAAAATGTAATAACATAACAATAGGTATATTAAGCAAAACAACTCTCAGGAGGGTTCTCTGAGGCCAGAGAAGTCACATGCCCAGGCCAGGTCAGGAAAGTTTTATAGATTGTAGGCAAGGGATAATGATGTGTTTGTTCATCACAAGCTGGGTTTATGCCCAAGGATGGTCAAAAGCTGAGCGCTTAGGTGGGGACCTGGGTGGCTGGAAGCGTCAGGGGAGGAAGTTGCAATAATCACCAAGAATGCAGAACTGGGCTTTTTGGCATGTTTTCTTAGTTTGGAGACTCTCTGAGCAGGTGGGATTTGGAGCGAGACAGAGAGATTGGAATAGGGCTTTCTGGACTGTACAGGGGCAAGCTGGAGGCCCCAGCCAAACAAATACCATTAGATTCTACTCTGTTGTAATAGGGTAATACTAACATGTGTGCCACAACTTCTTTGGGTGTCGAACAACCCTTTCACAAGGGTCACCTAAGATCATCAAAAAACATAGATATTTACATTATGATTAAAAACAGTAGCAAAATTACCATTATGAAATAACAACAAAATAATTTTACGGTTTGGGGTCACCATACATGAGGAACTGTATTAAAGAGTCACAGCATTAGGAAGGTTGAGAACCACTGCAAGAGAAGCTCCATTCCTATTCATATAAAGTAAAAACACGGGGCATTTAGGGTAAGCCGACTATTCTTCCATAAGAGGTTATTCTGGGAGCGAGGCATCTTTCATCTTGTGGCTGTGCCATCTGCACTACATGGCTTCCCAAGCGCTGATCCACTTGAACCTTACCAGAAGGCAAAGGGCACGGGGAAGCACACACTGAGGGGCTTGTGAGAAGCCTGGGAAGTGAGGCTGTCACTTTGTCCACAGTCTGTTGCCCTGAACTCAGCTGTGCAGTTTCCTCCAGGTGAGATGCCATGAGCATGAGGAAGTCATGGTTAAATCGACACCATCTGTTGTCTCTCTTGCTTCCTTCTTCCCTAGGATCACCAGCAAGCACTAAGATCAACATAAAAACCAAGTGCAAATCACAGACGGATGCGGCTCCCATCTGAATTGGCTCTCCTGTGCTTGCTTTTCTTCTTCTTCTTCTTCTTCTTCTTCTTCTTCTTCTTCTTCTTCTTCTTCTTCTTCTTCTTCTTCTCCTTCTCCTTCTCCTTCTCCTTCTCCTTCTCCTTCTTCCTGTCCTTCTCCTCCTCCCTCTCTCTCTCCTTCCTCCTACCCCCTCCTTCTTTTGTCATCTCTTCTGCTCTCTGTCTCTCTCTTTCCCCCCCCCCCCGCCAAGTTTTCATGTTGGAGAGGGTGTTCATATTCATTGGACATTATTTCCAAATTCTTTACTTGAAATTGCTTTTATCTCCAAACTTCCTGCATGTCAATTTGAAAGGAAAAGTACTTAGCAGGCAGCCTGGGAGCCACATGTGTTCTGGGGACGCTGGCACGGGGAAGACTCAGAGACTTCGAATCCTTGCTTGCTGACCACCCACAGACTAACGAAAGAAATGTCTTTTATTTTCCTCGCATCTCTTGGACTAGGTGCTTTGTCAGCAGCCAGAGACAACTGGGAGTATGATTCCACTGCCAGGGACCTCCAGAGCCCAGACTTGCAGAGCCGGCTGCCCTTCCAGAAGCTGCTGGAGTGTGGCGGAAGCTCTTTGCCTCAGCCAGCTGTCCTCCACAAGCTTCTCACACAATCCCTGCATGTTGGCACCGCTACAGGCGGAAGCTATCTTGAGCTGGCCCGCACCGTGAGTACCTCTGTTCACAGAACACGTCTTCTGTCTATATTCCAATAACAATATTTTAATTTTGAGCTCCAAAGGGAATATTGATTATTGCCTTTTCTTATTGCACTAAATAGTTTACCATTTCCTTGGGGCCAGTAGGGTGGAGCATTCCAAAGTCGCTAGCACTAAAGGGCTTTGGAACTTCGTTCTCACTGCTAACAATAACGTAGAACTCTAAAGGGTGTTTGACTAACTCTGTAGCCTGTGCAGTCTGATTTACTGAAGTCCACGATAGTTCTTATATAACAAGAACGCTCTCGCAGCACCAGAGTTTACAAAGCTATAGAATACACTTCCTTCTATTTGGACTTCATGCCTTTGAAAAGCAAAGAGAAAAAGATTCACTGAAAGTCTGATTATGTTCTGGTTTATACCTTTGAGATTATTTCTGTGGAAACTATGGGGAAGCTTAGCATTAATCTATGCCCTATTTAGTTTAGCTTTATTATTTTTTTTCTTATTGGTGCTGAGGACTGAACCACAGCCTCACACATGGGCAAATGCTACTTCTGAGCTACCCAGTCACTTAAGCTCCCCTTTTCTGTTCACATGAGCCATGACAGTGACTGTCTGGGGTCAAGAACTATTGGCTTCCTTTAGTCAGAGATGGGACATGAGGGTGTATGAGTGATGGCTGGCTCTTTTCAGTACCTTGCAGTTTACAGACTGAGATTGCTATCTGCACTCTGTGGGAGTTCTTCCCTCCTTTCAGCTCCCCTCCCTCCTTCACTCCCCCTACCTGGCTTCTTGAAATTCAGGTTTGAATGGGGAAATGGCAAGTTTGCAGCCAGGACGTATGATTCATGGTTTGTTTGATAAAGACTGCAGGTTTATAAACACATGTTATGACATATCTTCTATTCATATATTTTGGAGGGAGATGTTTGAAAAAGCTAACAATCATAAATCTCTAGCAATAATTAAAATGCCAAGAAAAATCACCCAAGCCCCAATGACATTCTGTAAGATTCCTGACCAGTTCTTGTCAAAACTGCTAAGCCTATTCAAACCAAGGAAAGTCTGGGAAGAAAAACGCCTGCTTACAACCATCCTAAAATGTAACACCATCCCCTTGGTGGGATCCTAGATAAGAAAAAGCCAAAGAGACCTGGGGAAATGTGGGTTCTAGCTGAATGAACAGTGTTGTTTCATGAACTGTGACAAGGCTCACATAATAATATAACATGTTAATAAATGAGAAATTGGTCATGGAACTCTCTATCCTGTCTTTGTAACTTTTCTGTAAGTCTGAACTGTTATCACTTAAAATGCTTTTAAATTTTAAAATATTAAGAGCACCTATATTGCAATCTCTTCCTGGGTATGATTACATCACCCAAGGCCTGTCCAATCACCCATGGTTATTGCACTGTTCCTTATTGACCACCCTTCAAGGACAACTTTGCACAGCTTGACTAGAATTATAACTATAGTACCTACTTTCTGTATGCTCAGTAGACCAGGAAATTGCCAGTAAATATGTCTGCCACTAGTCTGGATTATATATAACCGTTATGTATGCCTGTTACATATCCTCTCCAGCAGACTGGACCTTCCTTATGCTACACCAGCTGAGCTTTGGAGCTCACCAACAATCTTTGTAGCTCAAGGATCATCCTTTACTTCTTAATCCTCCTGCCTCCACCCCTGAATTCTAAGACTGTTGGCATGGACCACCGTTTCTGGTGTATGCATTGCTGAGAATTGAACCCACTACAGCATGTGGACTAAGCAAGCACTCTGGCGATGGAGCTACAGTCACCAGCCCCTGACCCTGCTTTCGCGATAGTCAGTGCCATAGCAGCACAGGAGCCAGGAAAAACCAGCATTACACATTGATCAATGTTTGGTTGGCATCTTCTCTGAAGGGTTCAAGGTTCATGGCCCCAGATGTCCAGCAGACCCACTGTGGGAAGTTCTAGGAGCTGTCAGCTTCCTACCACTAAGTGAATCTGTGGTCCTGAGTGGAGTCCTGCTGTCCTATCTTTCCTTGGCAGACATAGGTACATTCCCCAGGTTGCATCTGGCTGGGTCCTCTGAGTTGGGGGATCAAAGGGATTAAGGCATAGCGTTCTCATATGTCTCCGTACATATTCCCTCCCTGCTGGTTACTCAAGCACTGGGTGGATGATGCTTGAGATGGCCTTGGCAGATACTAGCTAGATAACAGCTCCCTTAAACACAAGGTTTGTGTGATGCCCTTCCCACATTCCTAGAGACATGTGAACAAATGGTTCATGCTGATAATAGATCAAAGAATGGATGCCACCAAAGGCCAACCCAGTGGATTTAATGTGGGTTACTTATAGGGATATAAGTGAGGGGTTACTTATAAGAGCACAAATGATTCAAAAACAGTTTCATCACCAAAATCCCACACCAGAAACCAGAAACCTCCATTACGCTGTCCAGCCTGCACACAGTTCAGCGGGTTGAAGACTGTTTCTTTCAGGCAGCCCCGACAGCCTGAGTCTCTTCTGGGTCACTCAGCTGATTTCTGCATCTCCCAGGCAGCTCTGCTGGTCTGAGAATGTCTTTCAGCAGTCCTAATAGCTTACATATGCTTGGGGAGAGGAGCCTAGAGAATCTGGTCAGTTTCAGGGACTTCCTGACGCTTTTGCGTTACTTACTTCCTGCGATGTACTAGCTTCCTGGCTAGATAATCTTTCATCTCCTTTAGAAAATTTTGTTTGAATGACCTTTTCTTCAGGGTGGAGGGTTTTACCTCAGAGGAAACTGTTACACAACCCCAGACACGCAGCTCATTTAGCAGTAGTTAGTGCGCTTCAGCTCATAGACTTTTCTGTTTGTCTATGGCTATGAAAACCTATAAAAAATGCCTGTGGTAAGTGATGGCATCTAGTCATTGAAATGCAATGAATAATTAAAAAGGGTTCAAGTCCACAAATGATTAGCAACTACACATGTGACCATATAAATAAACAAAACTGAACATGCTCACATATGGCCTTCCTTCGTGACAACCTGACCATAAATGCAAATATGGGCACTGAAGTCTTAGGATGGCCATATTTTCTCACAGAGTGAAAACCAGAAAATGTTAACTATGGCTTGAATTCAATTATGTGCTTAAACCCTGGGTTAGGGGATTGGGGCTCTCAATTCTCCATTCCCTTCCCATGTCCACACCATTTCTGATGTACCTTTGGAGTCTTCTTGTTACATGAGAAATCATAGTCATTATGTAAACCCTTGTGTTTAGGGAGGTTCATTATAGCCAGCACTGCTTCTGAGTCTCCTCACAGGGATCCGTGATCCCAGCTTGAGAAACAGACCTCGTGTGTGGCCAAAGAAAGCAAACAGTCTCTTGAAATGGCACACTCAGGCAGTCTCTTTATTTACAAAGTCGTATTAAAAGTAATTTATATTCCTTCTAAAACAAAATCTTGAACTAATAAAATTAAGTTCTGTTTAAAAACAAAACAGCTAGAAGCAAAAGCCATTGGTCAACATCCAGCTAGGACACAGAAAGCACATAGTAATTCACACAGGGGAAAGTTAATAGAAGCAATATTAATGAGTAACACAGTATTACCACCAGCGGGTAAAGAAAACTACAGCAAGTTCACACATAACACAGGGAAAGAGCAGCCTCACATCTCAGGCAGAGATGGAGTACCCAGACAAGAAACACATTTAGAAGAGGTATCTTAAATTACCCAGTGCTGATTCTACCTCTGAAGGGGTGATGGTACCCTGCAGGCAACAGAGAAGTTCCTGGTGGTTCTTCATGCCAGGGATGACAAATAGACACCAGCTCCCTAGAGTATTGGCCCAACTGGCTGGATTCCATCAGAAAGACTTGATGAACATCACAAAGAAAGTGACTTCAGAATGCCAGTGAAATTCTCTAGAAAGCCTTCTGCAATGGCAAAACACTAAATCTTTCCAGGAGTGAGCAAGCTGGATGTCCTGCCCTGTCTCTGTCTGGGAGAGCACAGCCAGATTGGGGATTTCTGGCTTCCTTCAGTGTCCCTTAGCTTCCTCTGTTAACAGAGAAACAGTGTTTACAGAGTCCCCTCCATACAATGAAACAGGAGAAAGAAGGGTAGATTGGAGGCAAGAGGAAGAAACCCGTAAGGGACATAGGTCTCCCCTCATCACCCACTGAGAAGCATTTTACTTTCTAAGCCCCTGCCACCACCACCACCACCCTCTCAATATTGTTACAATGGCCATTGAGTTTCAGCAGGAAGTTTGAAGGAGACATTCAAACCAAAGCAGGTGCCAAGTACAGAACAAGATGATGCTGTAAATAAGCAGACACTTGAATGGAAGAGACAGGATGGCACATGTGATTTAGGGCACAAGTGATCAATCAGAAGAGACATATCCTCTCACACACATGTAGGAGCTGTGGCGCAGTCTGTTGACTCTGCAGCTTGGTGTTCAGCTTTAAGCTATTCTGGGGCTTTCAGGTGAACACAGGAGAGCAAGGCCACTCTGCAGTCTCCTTCACACTCTTACTATGACCAGTCTGGGTGCTGCTGGTGACCTGCAGGAGAAGTTAGTTGTGACCCGCAGGAGAAGCTGGCCAAAGATTTGGAAAAGCTGAAGGCAGAGATTTGGTAGGTCTGTAGTGTAAGCCTGGTATACTAAGTTGTTAAGTGGAGGACTAGCAACAGTCCATGTAAATTGCCACTGTGCTTGGTACCTGATTTAGTGTGAATGTTTTCTCCAAAACTCATGCTGAAATTTGATCACCATGATAACCATACTAAGAGGGAGGAGCTTTAAGTGGTAACTGGGCTCCAAGGTTTACACCTTTGTGAGCAGGATCGATGTCATTATAAAGAAAGCATAAGAATGCCAAGCATGGTAGTTTATTCCTTTAATCTCAGAGTGCAGGAAACAGAGGCAGGTGGATATCTAGGATTTTCAGGCCAGTTAGGTCTACATAGCGAGCTCGGGACCAGCCAAGGCTACATTTTGCAACAACAAAAAAAGGAAAATTGATGAGGATGGTGATGATGGTAGTGGCGGTGATGATGGTGATAAAATGAGAGTTTGCCTACCCCTTGCAAATAAAACACCCATTGTCAAATGCTGGCACTTTGGTTTTGGATTTCCCAGCCTTGAAAGCTATGAGTTCCCAAGTGTCTGTTCATATAAGTTGCCAAGCTTGTGATCACAGTACAAAACAGACTAAGACAGTGTCCCACCCTAACTTTCAGAAGGTGTCAAGGGTGACTTCTTCACCTCTAACTTGCTGATTTCACATGGGATATTCCTCATGTACGACCAGGCAGAGCCATACAGGAAAGAAAGCTCCAGGAAGTTGGTTTCAGCTTAGTTGAACTGACTTCATTCTGAGCCACCATGGAACGATGGTAAAACTGCCAGCAAAGCCCAAGCTCTCTTTGTAAAGCAAAGCCACACAAAACAGTGAGAGTTTGGTAGAGAGACTGCAACAAGAAAAATGCCTGTTGTCTGAAAATATTTCTCTGAAGATCCGTATGACTCAGAGAGTAATGTTAGAGCTTCTAAATATTGACACGCTGGAGCACTCTGATGCCTAAAACATAAACACTTTGATTAATAGATACACCACTGATAAATTCTTGAACAAAATATAAATTTTTTGGCACATTCTTTCAACTGTACAATCATTTTAAATGACCTTAGCTTTGGCATTTTTATTAATAATAGAACTAATTGATATAAATCAAATCTGCTCTTTAAAAGAAACCGTGCACACGATATGAGGTGTTCAATGGGAAGTAACAGCCACGATTCGTCTCCTCATCTTTTCTCACTTAAATGGCTTCCCAAATTGTTTATGTCCTTAAATCGTTTCTAACACAGGGGAATTTTCACTTCTCCTTCTGTTATTTTAAGATCTTCTGATCACTAAGGAGTTGCCAACTTTAGGGCTAACATCTGGAAACCTTTGCTCCAAAGGACATACCCCAGCGTTGTGGCCACAGCACCCTCTTCTGGGCACTGTTCAGCGGCAAACAAGAAATTCCTCAGCATAGCTTCAACCAATCCTTCAGAGTTTTAGGGAATCAGGACAATACAAAATGAACAAAGAATAAATATAGAGATTTGTTTTCTTCTGAGAACATGGCCAAGGAACAATCTAGAAGCTTCAAAAATTTTCTTTCATTTAGAAGTTTAGAAAGCTTCTAAATGGCTGTAGGATTTGCTTCCATAACAACAAAGGCTTTTGGCTTTGAGCTGTCATTTATCTGACACAGCAGCTAGCAATGAAGAAGTATTATCACTTTGTGTTTCCCCACCGTTTCAAATCATGGCTCAGAGCGCAGGAAAGCACAGTTGGCCTCTTTTCTTTGCAGATTAAAAAAGCTAAGTTTTACCGAACTGTCCAAGCCTGTCTTCCTCTGTCTTGCACAATTAGGTTTCTATTTTGTCTACTTCCTTTTAATTTTTTCTGCATTTCTACATGTGTTTGCATGTATGAACATGAACATGACAAGGCACACATATAACCTTGAGTAACTTTTGAGTCAGTTCTCTCCTTCCACCATGTGAGTCCCAGGGCTTGAACCTTGGTCCTTCGGCTTGTCAGAAAGCACCTTTAGAGCCATCTCATCAGCGCAAGTTTACTACTTTAGCACTTCATTTTGTACTTTTTAAACAAAAGGCATTTATATTTTCTTAACGAAGACAACAAGGTGGTGCAGATGAAGTTATATAAATGTAAAAGCCAACAGAGGCTGAAGAGCTAGCTCAGCACTTAAGAGAACACACTGCTCTTGCAGAGGACCCAAGTTCAGTTCCCAGCACTCTTATTGAACAGCTCACATTTGCCTATAATTCTAGCTTAAGGGGATCTGACATTCTGTTCCTGCTTCAGAGGGGACTGCACACAAGTGTGTATGCGTGCACACATGTACGTGTGTGCACACACACATACTTAAGAATAAAATAAGCAGGAAAAATGGTTCAGCAGTTAAGAGCACTCATCCAGAGGACCTGGGTTCAATTCCTAGCATCCATAGGGTGACTCACAACTGTCTATAAGTACAGTCCAAGGGGACAGACACCCTCACATAGAAATACATGCAGGCAAAACACCCATGCACATAAAATAAATAAATTATTAAAAAGTGAAAGCATTTTCATAGCATGCTGTACTAAACAAATGAGAGACCTAGTGAGTTTTGATGTTCTGTGACTCCAACAGTCAGAAACCCTATGGAGCCTTTTCTTTTCTGCTGATAATAAAATCAACCATGCTCCAGGGGATAGCCTGACGTCTAGGAGCATATGGGCAAAACAAATTGAGCTTGGAGGGTTATTAAAAACAAAGCAGATACAAAGTTGAGAGGGAGTAGGAACTTGGGGAGTGGATCTGGGTGGAATATGATCAAAATACATTATAGGCATATCTTAAATTCTCAAGTAATATAAAAATCTTATATTTAAAAATAAACAAACGAGACCTGTGTTGTAATAATCTATCACATGCTTCTAAGTACTGATAAGTCGATTATTAGCTGAGCTTTTCTTAATCTAACATCCAGGCTTCTGTCACTTTGGCGAGCACTGTGAATCTTCATACTTCAGAGTGAGAAACACCTTTCCAATGCTTGTGATGAGGCTCTAGTTTTGCCTCGGGCATTTGATGAACTTTATGTGCTTTTTTATTTGTTTTCCCTTTTCTCCCTTTTATCCACTCCACTTGTAGGATAATGAGGGCTTTTCAGTTACCATTCGTTTTTACTATTTTCTCTTTAATTTGAACCTACTACCTAGATGTTCTATAATCAAGGGCTAAACATATTTGAAATAAAATAAATATAACAGGGGGCAGCGCTTTCTAAGTCGTGCTTGAGCTCTGAAGAGTCATCTGATGATAGCTTGGTTTTACCTCGCTGTAGACAGAAGTTTCTGTCCCGAACAGTACCACAGCCATTCAGTCCCAAATAAACACACAGAGGCTTATATTAATTATAAACTGTTTGGCCTACTAGCTCAGGCTTATTATTAACTAGATATCTTACAACTTAAATTAGCCCATAATTCTTATCTATGTTTAGCCACGTGGCTTGGTACCTTTTCTTGGCGCAGCATTTTCATCTTGCTTCCTCTGCATCTGGGTGGTGACTGTACACTCAGCCTTTTCTCTTTCCAGAATTCTCCTAATCTGGTTACCCTGTCTATACTTCCTTCCTGGCTACTGGATAATCAGCATTTTATTAAACCAATACAAGTGACAAACCTTTACAGTGTACAAGAGCATTATCCCACAGCACCTAGTGTTCACTGCTTACAAGGATACAGACTGTGAATTTGCATGTTCATGTGCTTTGTATTGGTATATCATGAATTACTTGGAAATGATTGGGGTGTCAAATAGTTTGTCCTGCAGGAATTTTAAATCCTAATAATCTAGCATCTATTTGATAACCAAGTCTGCAGCCTACAATTTTAACTTTTTAAATTAAGTTTAAGTATATAGTCATTGCCACCTTCCAAAAGCAGCCACATGAGAAATGAAGTTACTTATTTGGATACTTTGTGCCCATTTGTGAATGTACAGGGATGATTTACTAAGGTACATTCAGTTCTTCATTCTGATTGAATTAGTAAAATCTTCAGGGGCACTTTTATGCTCTAAAATGGTCTACAGATCCTCTTACCATCTCTCTGCTCAGATTCATACTCTCTTATCCTTCATACCCCCAGACCTCCAGTGCCAACCCAGCCCTCTTCCTTCACGTCTGATTCAAAGAGCCTGGCTTTCTCTCTTCCTCTTACTCAACTCCCTCTTCCTGGCCGTGGCTTAGATTTATTTACAGCTTCCTGTCCTGTTGGTTTTCTCTCAAACTCCAGTAAAAATGCTCTTAGGTTTAAAAGAAATACATTGCAAGCATAAATTTGACATTTTATGCTCCAACATCCTGTGAACATTGTAATACTCTGAGGGAAGAATATTAAAGTTAGGAAAAAGCATTCTTTTTTCCTTTTTACTTTTTTTTGCTTTTGTTTCTTTTCTTCCTTTTACTGAGGGGGATTTGCAAGGCCTTTCATGGTGCATTTATGATCACAGAGATATTCTTGAAGGATTGGTGCTGTGTATTATTTGCATAAATCTAAAGTCCAGGCACTGACTATTTTTCCTGGACATGTTCTCTATTCCTGCTTAGCCAGTTGAATTTGTTTTGGCCTTATCCCCTTTGCCATGACTCAACTTGTTTCTTCTTTGTAACAAATGAAGGAGTGACTGGGTGACAGGGTGGCCCAAGTCAGGCTGTAAAGAGAACATGGCTGTCCTCGACTGGCAACAAATGCACAGAGGGCAGCCATTCCTTGCTGTCACAGAACACCAGTGTGGCCATTTCCTGCTTCTGGGGAGCAGTGACTCTTAGATATCTTGGGAGTTTGTTCTCTCCTTCCATGTGGACTCAGGGATCAAACTCAGGTTGTTAGGCTTGGCAACAAGAGTCTGAGCTATCTTACTGGCCCTCAAATGTATTCTTCCCTCAGTCCACATGTAATCCCACAAAATATGATCTTGTGGGCCAGTGATATTGTCTCAGTTAGGGTTTCTATTGCTGTAAAGAGACAATATGACTATGGGAATTTTTTTTTCTTTTTTCTTTTCTTTTTTTTTTTTTTTTTTTTGATTTTCGAGACAGGGTTTCTCCGTAGCTTTTTGGTTCCTGTCCTGGAACTAGCTCTTGTAGACCAGGCTGGCCTCGAACTCACAGAGATCCGCCTGCCTCTGCCTCTCAAGTGCTGGGATGAAAGGCGTGCGCCACCACCGCTCGGCTCTATGGGAATTTTTATAAAGGGAAACATTTAGCTGGGACTGGCTTACAGTTCAGAGATTTGGTCCATTATTATTGCCATGGTTGGAAGCAAGGCAGCGCCATGCAGGCAGACATGATGCTACAGAAGGAACTGATCGTTTTTACATCTTAACTTACCGGCAACAGGAAATTGCCTGTCTCACTGGGGGTGGCTTGAGCATATATGAGACCTCAAAGCTCGCCTCCACAGTGACACACTTCCTCCAACAAGGCTACACCTACTCCAAAAAGGCCACACTTCTAAATAGTGCCACTCCTTTGGGGAGACATTTCAAACTTCCACCAACATTTTGAAAAATCGAAATCTTACAACTCTCTCTATGGCCAAGACTCAAGAGCCGATCTCCAAACCTCCCAGTATCACCAGTATTTCATCAAGGGAAGGTACTTGCTAGCACCACAGGTAGGTAACGTACACTACTACTAACCGT
The DNA here is from genome assembly GCF_037038515.1 of Microtus pennsylvanicus. Lineage (NCBI taxonomy): Eukaryota > Metazoa > Chordata > Mammalia > Rodentia > Cricetidae > Microtus > Microtus pennsylvanicus. The sequence continues at coordinate 38,598,251 of NC_134582.1, forward strand.
GTGTGTGTGTGTGTGTGTGTGTGTGTGTGTGTGTGTGTGTGTGAAGGAAGGAAAAATTAAATTTAATTTCATTGGCAACTCAGCTCTTCTTGCTTTTCACATTTCCTATTAGTTGAAAGAAGAGCTGCCATGAGTAACCAGGAGGTGAGCTTCTATGACATATATTCTACGTTTCCAGCAGACTGCAGAAAATGAATTTTACTTCTTTTGGCTAAACCTTGTGTTCTGAAAATGTAAGAGTGATAATATTTTCCCCATAATCATGAAGAGGATTAAACTGAACAATGCACAGAAAGCGCTCAATATAATCCTTTGTGAAAGAAAGTGCCCAATCAACAATTATGGTTGCTATTGCTGTTTTCCTATCTTATTAGGAAAAAATCATAAAGTTTTTGAGTAGATAACGATGGAGCAACCTTTGAAGACAGAAATCAGGAAGTTACTGAAGTAAGCTGTAAAGATTTTCATAATGCCTACAAGACAGTTTTTTTAGAGGTTGCCATTAAAAATTACACTCAATTGTTTTGTGTGTAAAATTCACTTAGAAATACCAGTCATGAAAGAAGACAATTGCCTTAGCTAATAGAGTCTGCGATACATATTTTGTTGGTAAGTTGTTGTGTGTTGTTTGCACTCACTTAGAAGAAACTGGCCCTGAAAGTGCCATTGCCTCTCCCCCAACTTCAGACCCAAGCATATTTGTCTCAAAGTGTCCTCCAAGTGCCCTCGTTTGGGGACAGGCTGTACCCTCTGACTCTATGACAGGGAAGGAAGAAAATATCCAAACAGTCCAAAAGTAAGGCATTGTGTCTTTGAAGATGGCTAGGAAGTAAGCCATTTTCTAAAGAGGTCACTGTTACTTTTTTCATGACACAGAAGTGTCTACTATGGGGATGAGAATCAGGAAGTTCAGCCATGGGAAGTTCAGTTGTGGAGAGAAAGCTCAATTAGGAACTCCAACTGACTGCCTCAACTTCCCTAATTGGCTTCTGCTGGATGTTGTTATTTGTTCTTTTACTTGGATGCTTCACCCCAGGGGAGCTTGCCCAAGACTCTCTCTATCAAGATCCATCTTCAGTTGACTGCCTCAGTGGGATGTCTGCTGAGGATGCTGGGCACCCAATGTGATGATGTTCTACTCTCTCTCTACTGCTCCTACCTGCCACTCACTAGTTATGCTTTTACTTTGACCTTTATCATATACTCAATAAACTCACTCATTCGGAACTGAAAGTACAACGGCCATAGATCGTTGCCCACCTGGTTCAGAACAGGGGCATTGGGGGTGAGGGTGGGGTTCTGTCTAAGCCTGCCATTTCAATAGCAGGATTATGGGGGCCCAGATTGAACCCCTCACTGAAATTTGCTTAGGCAGTAGAAGAACCTAGACTAGGGCAGGTTTCGTGATGACCACTATCCTGGCACACATTAGTTATGAAATATAGTATTTGTTACCTTTTGCAAATTAGTGTGGGGGAAAAAAGAAGCGTAAAGAGTAAGGGTGCTTGTCACCAAGCCTGACAACCTGAGTTTGATATCTGAACCCATACAGTTGGAGAGAACCAACTCCTACAATTTGTCCTCCCCACACACCATGGGGCACACACTGACAATAACTAAATAAGCAAATAAGTGTTGAGGGTTTTAATTTTAAAGTCCATTTTGAAGACCTCATAGGAGTGTTAGCACCACAGTTAGTGAGGCGGTGGGCAGTCCCCAGATGTCCTTCTTCTTATGATGCTGTGCATTAGTTTTGAAGTCGTCCTGCTGGGCAGCTCAACAGAGCATCATCTTTCCTGTCTTTGGAATAACCATCTCTGACTGAAGGACACTGAGTGTTTGAATACACACTAGAGGGCAGTGGTCCTATGTCTAGACACCGGATAGTTCCCTGGTCTCTTTGCATTTCTCTGTCTTTCATTTTGTGCGGGTCAGAGGAAAAGGAGTTTCCTCCACATAAAACAAATGATGCTTGTTTCTAGAGTGCAGCTTGGCAGCATCCTGGCTCTCATTGCTATGGTGGTTTCTTCTCCATCCTTCTTCCAATAACTTATCCCAGAGGATCTTTAACCATGGGAATAGTATTAGCTCTTTTTTTTTAAAAGCTAAAGTCTATGTAATCCGGGTTAGCCTGAAACTTGATATAGAGACCAGGCTGGGCCTCCAGCTCACAGAGCTCTGTCTACCTTTGACTCCAAAGTGCTGAGATTAAAGGCATGTATCAACAACATTATTAACATTTTAATGGCATATTTTTCTTTAAAAAATATAGAGAGGCGAGAGGATGCATGCGTTCTCAACATTGTAGTGTTTGCTATCTTTGCATTTTGGTATTGAGAATATATTTGTGGATTAAGTATGAGGGGGGAGAAAGCGAGGTCTTCTTGTGTTTCTGTGTTTCTGTGAGCTTCTGAGAGTTGGCAGACCTGTCCCTTCTCCGCGATCACCCAGGAGAGTCACGATTCTGCGCACTACTTCACCACTCCTGTCCTACTGTAAGTAGCAGGGGGTGCAGCTTACTGAGGCAGAACTAGCCTGTTCTGCTGCTACAGAAAAAGGCGGGGAAGGAAGGTGTGGCTAGGGACCGTTAAACTCCCAGCCCACGTGTTTACACAGAGAGAGAGAGTAGTCCCAGGACAAAGGGGTGGTATCACAGAATTCAAGAGCAAAGCAGGGAATGGTAGGACAGCAACGGATTACTTATGAGTCAGCCTCTGCTGGACACGGGAAGCTAAACAAGGATTTCCTTTGTTTTTACTTACGTTTCATTATTGAAGGGTTTCTTTGAAAGGGATAGCCCCCTGAACTTCTATTGTGTCGGCTCCTGGGTTTGTAAAAGTTATATGTAGAATGAACTTAAAGGATTGTGACTTTTTTAATATACAGATGTTTTGATTTCTGTGTGTGTGTTTTTATGCAAACCCATTAATGGGTTTGTTTGCTGTAATTTTATGCATAGTAATATGTTGTAATAAGAGCGGCGGGGCTGTGTCCCCGCCACCCGGCTGCCTGCCCGGCTAGCTTTACCCGAAATAATTACACAGACACTGTATTCTTTTAAACACTGCTTTGGCTCATTTCTACCTAGCATCTTCTAGGCTAACTCTCCCACCTGGACTAGCCTATTTCTTATCATCTGTGTAGCACCGGTCTTACCGGGAAGATTCTAGCCTAAGTCCATCCTGGGTCGGAGCTTCAGAGCTTCATCGCGTGTGTCTGCCCAGGAGCAGGTAGCATGGCATCTCTCTCTGAGGTGTCTGCTCCGGAGAGGAGAGCTGCGGAGTCTGACCTCACTTCCCCTTCCTCCCAGCGTTTTGTTCTGTTTACTCCTCCCACCTATCTCCTAACCAATGAGATGGGCCAAAGCAGTTTCTTTTAATTTAACCAATGACCTTCCTCCATCATTTCCCCTTTTTCGGTTTAAACAAAAAAAGGCTTTAACTTTAACATAGCAAAATTACATATAACAAAACAGTTATCAAGTAAAAGTTACATCAGAAACATTTATACATATAACAAAATTGACCGTAAATCTCTATCAATAAAGCAAAAATCTATACTAATGCAAATTATTCATGTCTATATCATATCCCCCTTTAAATGTAAAAGAACATTTATAAACCATATTTGGGAACATGGGCGCAGTTTTTTCTCTCCAAACTGCTTCCTGCTGAATGGGGGCATCGTTAATTAGGTCTTTCATGGTATAACCTGTGTGCTAGTTTCATCTCAGTTGGCAGTTGAGCGAAGCAATTTTCTGAAGATGTTCACAGCAACCCTTCAGGAGGACGTGGTCCATCATACCAAATCGGGATAGAAGAAATCCAAAGGGTCTGGTCCTCTGTGAAAACAAAAGAAGACCTTCTCCAAAGCATCATATTCTTAGACCCAAATCCTGAAATCATACCCTCATGATATCCGTTCTGGTTCCACTTGGCAGCCCATATAATGAAATGTCTCTCTGTACTTAGCTCCTTCACAGTCAAAAATTTTAAAGAAAACACAATGTACATGATCCAGACTCTCTGTGAATTTTCCATTTTTTACGTGGCTTAGTTTTACTCTATCACTTTACTTTATTCTGTCTCTTTAAAGACTTTACCTTTTTTTTTAAACCATTAACTTTATTCTCTATATTCTTTTTCTTCTCTCTCCCAAGCCAACGTACATTCATCCAACAGTGTGACTCATTTAGTGGTCTGAATCTGTCCTATTGTGAATCTACAATTTTTTACTATTCAGGAGCACTTTTGATTTGTGCCTTTAAATCAGTAGGCGCTTAAGAATCTAAGCTGTGACATTCCTAGGTTAACTTTTTGCTTTTTGAGCGCACGTCTGTAGACCAGGCTGTCTTTGAACTCTCAGAGATCCGCCTGCCTCTGCCTCCCAGGCATTGGGATTAAAGGTGTTTGCTACTACACCTTGAACTCACAGAGATCTGTTGTCTGTGCCTTCTAGGCACTGGGATTAAAGGCGTGTGCTACCACAGAGGTTTACTTTAAGAATTTTAACTTTTAGTCTGCATATATTTTTAACACACTTTAAACCATTCAGAAATCTCTGTCTTTGAATCTCTCTTTACTGTATATCTCTCTTTTTCTGACCACATGAGTCTTTAATTTACCAAGCAATATCAGTAGGACTAAAGCCGTGGCTTTGCCAGCTAGATCCAGTCCATTTCTTAGCTTTCCAGCCTCATGGCGGATATACAGGCTGCAGCCATGTTTATAGCCATACCTCTATGGCGTTTCAAGGTCCCTGCCAGCCAGCAAGCTACAACAGACAACACTCAAGTCCTCTCTCAGTAGCCGGCCCTCCTGCCTCAAACAGTCAGAGTTTGCCCTGGCAGGATGGCCCAGAAAGCCGACATTTTAAAACAACACAGGGTTGTTCCTGCTGCTGAGTCAGGAAAATTTCAAAATGGAGGACGTACCATTTTGTGCTAGCTCTGGGGCCACCAGGTAGGAGAGGCACTCAGCACTTTAATTCTGAGACTGAGCGTGCAGCACAGAAATTCTTTTCATCCAAGTTACATCCAAATCTGACACGCAGAGCACTGCGCAGTCTAAAAACACGTCTCTGTATGGCGGCAGGAATCCGCCATGCTCTTCCGCCTGCCTAAGCCTGATTCTGCCTTCTGCCCAGGAGCAGGCAGGGAGCTCTGAGTCATCGTCAGGGTCTCAGAGCACTCTCCTTCCGATCTCAAGTGGGAACACAAACATAAAGCCAGAGTTTGCACTGGTGGCACAGCCCCAGGAAGCCACGCTTTGAAATGACACAGCGTTTTTTCTGCTGCTGTTGCCGAATCAGGAAATCTCTCTACAGCACGCCACCAACAAACAGCAAAAATCTATGTTAAACTCTCTCTCCATTATTTTTAAGCCTTCTCAGGTTTTTTTAAAGTGGGTTTAGTCCATCACGTGGGCGCCATTTGTTGTAATAAGGAGCAGCGGAGGGGCTGCGTCCACAACATCCAGCCGCCTGCCCGGCTAGCTTTCCCCGAAATAATTACACAGACACTGTATTCTTTTAAACACTGCTTTGGCTCATTTCTACCTAGCATCTTCTAGGCTAACTCTCCCACCTGGACTAGCCCATTTCTTATCATCTGTGTAGCACCGGTCTTACTGGGAAGATTCTAGCCTAAGTCCATCCTGGGTCGGAGCTTCAGAGCTTCATCGCATGTGTCTGCCCAGGAGCAGGTAGCATGGCGTCTCTCTCTGAGGTGTCTGCTCCGGAGAGGAGAGCTGCGGAGTCTGACCTCACTTCCTCTTCCTCCCAGCGTTTTGTTCTGTTTACTCCTCCCACCTATCTCCTAACCAATGAGATGGGCCAAAGCAGTTTCTTTTAATTTAACCAATGACCTTCCTCCATCAGTAATAGCTAGGAGAGAAAACCTTCTTTGGCCTCATCTAACCAGAGGCCTACGTGAGAGGAAGAACATCTGGACCCTTGTAGCAACCTGTGTTCTGTGATGCAGGGATAGGTTTGCCTGCTCTATTTCTTTCTCTTTTTTTATTGATTTTTATTGAGCTCTACATTTTTCTCTGCTCCCCTCCCTGCCTCTCCCCTTTTCTTCAAGCCTCTCCCAAGGTCCCCATGCTCCCAATTTACTTAGGAGATCTTATCTTTTTTCTACTACCCATGTAGATTAGATCTATGTATGTCTCTTTTAGGATCCTCATTGTTGTCTAGGTTCTCTGGGATTGTGATTTGTAGAGTGTTTTTTTTTTGTTTGTTTTTTTCTTTCGCTTTATGTTTAAAAACCACTTATGAGGGAGTACATGTGATAATGGCCTTTCTGTGTCTGGGTTACCTCACTTAAAATGATGTTTCCTAGCTCCATCCATTTGCCTGCCTGCTGTATTTCTTCCCATGTTGTTGATAGCTCATAGACACTTGTTCTATATCATATAATGTGCAAGCTAATTGAGAGCAATACAAACTATCTCACTCAATCCTCACAACCTTATACCATGAATATGTATATATAGTTGATGATCCGTGTACAGATGAGGAACTTGAGGGTTAGAGAGATTACATGGGATGCGATCAACAAAGATGTGAACCCAACTTCATTAGACCCCATGGTTTGATCTTGTAGCCACTCATTTATATAACAGAGGATGCTTCAGCAATACTATGGAAGAAATCACCCTTTCTCCTGACCCGCCCTACAGAACCAGTGCTGTGTCTCTCATATCCTGTATACTCCTTTATAGGAGTACAAATGATGCTCCAACTTTTCTAAAGATAGCCTTGGTTCACAGCCCACAAACATACATATGGACATGTGCGTGGATGCGCGCGTGCACACACACACACACACATACACACACACAAAATACTAACAAGATTTTCATTTTTTTTCTGATTTTGTATAAGACAGTGTTACTACAGCATAATTGAATCCCTTGGTGCTTTTATGCTGGGGCCTCCTGACACAACTGTGTAATTATTTATCCATAGATGATAGTGAGGATTAGCATTAAATGCCAGAAAAAATGTACCTGCAATTTTGATGCACTTAGAGGCATCTATCAAAGATGTATTTGGAACATAGAGGCCTCAGTCTAATTGCCAGCAATGGTAGAGGCTTTCTTAAGTAGCTTTAAAAGCTGAGAGAGAATGGGTCTCTCATGAGAAAGGATGGCCTCATCTTATCTTCTCAGTAGAGTTCTTTTTTAGGCACAGAGAAATAGAGTCCTCTCTCCAGACTTGTCTCCTTATCGTTTATCTTTTAGGTATAGTCTTGTGCTATGGAAAGGGAAAAGGTATTGCTTTTATTTTTGGTTGTGAGCCCACCCTTTAATGGCTGAGTCATCTCTCCATCCTGAAAAAAGTATTTCTAAGAAACAGATTTTAGCAAAAAAACAGGTGCCCCTACTATAATCCCATGAGTAACTGGTCATATTTGTTATGTGTTTGGTACATGTAGGATATTTAATCATTTCATTTAATTGATGCATGACCAGCACCTCTTCAAACCTGTCTCTTCCTATCACTTGCTTGTTGTCACTTGCTCTTCCTGAGGGAGAGAAAATGTGCTATCTTTACATGAGTCCAAGAAGTAAACATATTGGGGCTGAGGAGATGGTTCTGTTAGTAAAGTACTTGCCACATAAGTGTGACTGCTGTGGGACAATGGCCTTGTACCCTGTAAAGATTTGTTACTTGTATTTTAATAAAATGCTGATTGGCCAATAGCCAGGCAGGAAGTATAGGTGGGGCAGCCAGAACAGGAGAATTCTGGGAAGAGGAAGGCTCAATTTACAGCTGTCTCAGAGGAAGCCAGACACAGAGAAAGCAAGATGAGAATGCCTCTCTGATAAAATGTACCAAGCCACGTGGCTAATATAGACGAGAATAATGGGCTAATTTAAGGTGTAAGAATTAGTTAATAAGAAGCCTGAGCTAACAGGCCAACCCGTTTATAGTTAATGTAGATCTTTGTGTGATTCTTTGGGAAAGAATGACTGCAGGACCGGGCAGGACAGAAATCTCTGTCAACACATGAGGACCAGAGATTTATTCCCTAGGACCCATATAAAATAACTAGGCACAGTGGTGTAACCTGTCATCCAGTGTTGGGGAGTTAGGGGCAATGAGATTCCTGGAACTTGTTGGCCAGCCAATCAAGCTAAGTCATCTAGTGTTGGAGACCAGCTTCGACAAAAATATCTCTTACCAGGGTAGGGGCATGGGGATTAGAAGAGTTAGTAAAGGGTACAAAGATATGAGTGAAATAATAATACAGAACATAGAATAATACTGGAAGGGAGTTCCAGTGAATACTGATATCCCCCATGTTTAATTTTCCATACACTTTTATACCCAAATACAACAGGGGGAAGAAGGCAAAAGACAGCTTTAACATGATACAAAGAACAGTTACTTGCTTTAGTACTGAGAGACATCAAGTCATAGCATTCTGTTGTTTGGGCAAGGTACCCACCCTAGACCAAATATCCTGAAGGTAGCTACTCCTAAGGTCAAACCTCCTATTTCAAAAAGAAGTATGCTTGAATATCCTGATCATTGGTCAGGGTGGAGTGAATCCAACTGTATGGACCATCTTAATGTCAAAAGAACCAAGTAACCATACCCTAGGTCAGGATGTGTAGCCCTGGTTTGTTGTCAACAATGCTGAACAACTTCATATCTCTGACCTTCAGACAAGGTGGAAATAGGCCCACATTTTTGGGCCTCCACAATCAATCCTGATTCAGTGAAAAAGCCTGTCTTTAAAAGTAAGATGTATTTCTGGCTCCCTTATCAAAAATCAGGAGTCTATAGGTATGCAGATTAACAATTGGGTCTTCAATTCGATTCCATTGATCCACTGTTTCTATGCTGATACCATACAGTTTTTGTTACTATAGCTCTGTAGTAGAGCTTGAAATCAGGGATAGTGATTTCTCCAGAAGTTCCTTTATTGAACAGGACTGTTTTGGCTATCTTGGGTTTTTTGTTTTCTGTATGAAGTTGAGCATTGTTCTTTCAAGGTAAAAAAATTGTGCTGGGATTTTGATGTAGGTTGCTTTTGGTAAGATTGCCATTTTTACTATGTTAATCCTACCCTTTCATGAGAATGGGAGAACTTTCTGTCTTCTGGTATCTTCAATTTCTTTCTTCAAAGGTTGAAGTGTTTTTTTATACAGTTCTCTCAGTTGCTTGGTTACAGCTTCACCAAGATATTGTATGTTATTTGTCACTATTGTGAGTGTGTTGTTTCCCGATTTCTTTCTCAACCTGTTTGTCATTTGTATATAGGAGGACTACTGATTTTTTGAGCTAATCTTACATCCAACCACTTCACTGAAAGTATCTATCAACTGTAGGAGTTCCCTGGTAGAATTTTTGGGGTCATTTATTTATTCTATTCTATTATCTGCAAATAGCAACAAAGTAAGAGAATTAAAGACCAATTTCCCTCATGAGCATTGATGGAAAAATACTCAATAAAATACTCATAAATTGATTCCAAGAACACATCAAAAAGGTCATCTACCATAATCTAGTAGGTTTCATCCCAAAGATGCAGGGATGGTTCAACATATGAAAATCTATCAATGTAATACACCATCTAAACAAACTGAAAGAAAAACTACATCCCATCTCTGGTATGAAACCTTCTTAATGATGGTGGATGATTTGATGATTTTTTTATGTGTTTTTGGATTCAGTTTTTAAATGTTTTATTAAATGTTTTTACATCAATGTTCATGAAGGCAATTGCTCTGTAATTCTCTTTCTTGGTTGAATCTTTGTGTCAATGGGGACTCATAGACTGAACTAACAACCAGGGAACCTGCATGGGTCTGACCTAGGCCCCCTACATATATATTCTGATTGTGTATCTTGGTCTTCTTGTGGGACCCCTAAGAGTGGGACCAGGAGCTGTCTTTGACTCATAGGCCTGCCTGCTCTTGGGACCCTTTTCCTTCCACTTGGTTGGTTCATCCAATCTTAATTCAAGGATAAGCACCTAATCTTATTGCAACATGGTATGCCATGTTTAGCTGATATCCCTGGGAGGGATTTTGTATTTGTTTTCACTTTTCTGAAGGGAAATGGAGGAGGAATGGATAGGGGAGAGAAAGGTGTGAGGGCAGGAAAGAGAGGAGAGGAGGGACGGTAACTACAGTCAGGATGTAATATAGCAGAGATAAATAAATAGGTAGATAGATAGATAGATAGATAGATAGATAGATAGATAGATAGAGATAGATAGATAGATAGATAGATAGATAGATAGATAGATAGTAAAGAACAATTGAGGAGGATACCCAACATTGACCTCTGGCCTCCACACTAGCATGCGCACATATACATGCACCCCCACATACACGTGTACATACAACAACAGAATGTAAGCCTTGTCAAGTACAAAGGCAGAAAAAAAATGACAATCTTCAAATTCTGGCATCAATCCTTCTTATTTTGGAAAGAGCAGTCACTTGTCAGCTATTAGATTTTATTTCATATTTGTAGATGTCAGTATATGTGTCATATCAAGGAAAATTCTTAAAAAAGTGTCAACAGCCCCTTTGTCTTCCATTTCAGTTTCTGGTAGCCCACCTTTATTATGATAAATGGAATTTGCTGTCCTAGAAACATGGAGAAATCAGATGAGAGCAGGTGAGCGAGGAGAGAAAAGCCTCCAATCTGGGATTTTGGAGTGCCTCCAGAAAGCAAAAGTGTCCAAAATGAGCTCGGGAGTGCCTTGCTTAGAAGGCACTGTAGGTTTGTGTCAGGGGGCGGGAGGCTCAGGTCACATGTAATGTGACTCTTTGTCTATGCCTTAATCTTATTAAAATCTAGTTTGTTCAAACAATTTTTGGTGATCACAGAGTCCAAATCTGGGCTACAATAGGGCAAAAACCAGAAAGGTCTTTCTGAATTTGGAAAACCTAATTCCAAGCCTTTCTGGATTCTAAAGTTTCTGTTGAGCATCTGACGGTACCCTGATGGGCTGGCCTTTATAAGTGTTTTCACATCTTCCCACTCTCAGTAAGAAAGTTGATGTAATAGATGAAAGGGGAATTCAATAAAGAGATAGGAAGACCAGCGGAAACCAAACTGAATTATTGGAAATGAAAAGACAAACCAAGTCAAATCAGAACTCTGTGGAAAATTTCTCAATAGAACAGATCAAAGAAAGTACATAATATCTGAAGCTGAAGACAAAGTAGAGGACAAAAGTAAATTAGTAAGATGTCTGAGCTGTGTTTCAAGATGCTCATGAGACAAAATGTAAAGGCCAAACCTAAGTATCATAAGTATAGTGGAGATGAAGAAAAACCCCATTCTAAAGGCCTAGAAAACTAGACTGAAGAGGTGCCCCGTACACACTGGAGGCCGGACCAAAGGAGCAGAGGCATTCTGTGCGCTCACCAGGTAGGCAGGGCTGAACAGATATTTTGTTATAGTGACATAAACTGAAAAAGTACCCCAAAATAGCACACTAATAATACGAAGTCATTTCTATGCTCTATTTTAACTTTTCTTTTGCTCCATATCCAGAAATAATCTTTAACTGTATTGTCCTGGTGCCTTCTGGGGTTTTCCATGTGCATCATATTTTTCTGTCTTGATTCATGGCATCTGATGTGATAAATTCAAGTATATCACATTCATTCACATGGTATCATATGTATGGCATCAATCTAGACAAAGCAAATAATGTAAAACTAAAAGTATAAATGAAAGTTTCATGTATTTGCGTCTGCCTCTTCATCCTACTTCCCAACCCAAGGGGCATTTCAGGTTATTTTTTGGTTTTGTTTTTTTTTGTTCTTGTTTTTGTTTTTGTTGTTGTTGTTTTGAGACTGGATCTCACTATGCAGTCCTGGATGACCGGGAACTCAGTATGTAAACCAGACAGGCCCCAAAGAGATCTGCCTGACTCTGCCTCCTAGGTGCTGGTATTAAAGATGTAGGCCACTGTGCCAGCTCAAGTTACCTTTTACTAGCATGAATCCAGTTCCTTGCTTGCAGTTTTTCCAGAATTCAGCAGCATTAAGGTTGCGACTGTCTTAGATTTTGCTGGCCAAAAGTAGTTTCCAAAGAATCCAAAAAGGTCAGAGCGATATCAGAAGAGTAAAATATTACCAATGTTGGCTATAAAATAATGATTCAAAATTCCTGTGAAATTCATCTGTGGAGTGATTCCTTTTATAAGAAAAAACTGGCTTATGTTCTTAAAGTTCCGCCTTCAACTAGATTGAACCTGTATTAGAACATGGTCATGTGCTGTAATGTTTTCCATTAAGCAAATGATTTTAATTGTTCAATTACGGTGTTCAAAATTATCTGTAAGATTTGTTGTTGTTATTGTTGTTTCCTGGGCCAGCAACAGTTACAGATTTTGAACTCTTAAAAAAGCCTGGGAGCCATATGTCATTAAGAATGGCTGGTGGCCATGAGAAACATCATTTTTCCCAAGTCAGGTCTAGGTTGGTAGAAACAGAAACTTGGCTGGCTCAAACAAGCAAGATTTTTTTTTAATATCACATTATTTTTTATTTAAGAGAAACATTGCATTTTATGAACATGGTAACAAAAGTCAAACTTCAAGTACAGTCCGGAGTGATGATTTTCTTCCAGGGGCATCACAGATATAATACTTACGTATAGCCACAGAACAGCAACATACTACCGTGGAGGAACACACTACATACCACCTACCAGGACGATCACAGACACAGTACTTAAAGCAAGCAGAATTTAATTCACTTCTCCAGACAGAGCTTGCTTTGATTTTGTAAATTCGACTTGCACATTCTTATTGTATGAATTACTAGAACTTTCTCTATCTCTTCAATTGGTACAACAATGGCAAAGGGCAGTTGTCTGTAAAGATTTTTAACAGAAAAAAACACTCAAAAGTCTCTCCCAGTGTAGTAAAAAAAAACCAGTTCTTTTTCCTTGCTCCTTTAATTTATTTATCTCATTGTGAGATCTAAAAACAGTACCCATGAGCCTGAGGTGTGACTCAGTGTTACTAACTAGCATATACACAGTTCCAGCTACAGCCTATAAAAAGTCAGTAGTCCTCCACACATTGAACAGCCCTCTAGTCTGATTTTCCTGTTCTAATGAAGTGAGGATGTAGGCTGAAATTAAGGAAATGAGCATTTCCAATGTGGCGGTTCAGAGTGACAGCTGTAGGCTTAAATGGATTGCCAGCTGCCTTTCCATGCTCAGAAAGAGATGGAGGTACTGCTATGGCTGCCTTGCATTTGCTTCTTTATGTTTTCTACATACTCAAATTAACTAAAATCAGAATCTATGATTTTGATAACCAAAGAAAGAAAAGAAAAATTTGAAAGACTTAGTTTCAATCAGCACATACTAATTGGGCATAGGAACCCCGGGAATACAATCAACGAAGAAATACGCCCCCATCCCGCCCTGCAGTGTGTGGGCAATTGAGATGTTTTGTACATTTAAATTTCTTATCTTCTTTGCAGTGTATATCACATGCCCAATAAATGACCATTACACAATGCACAGTATCTACATAATAAAATGTTGAAGTTCATATTTTTATAGGTCACATGTACATCAAGGAGGAAATGTTTGTACTATAAATTTATTCTTGTCTCAAATCAGCATTTTAGGTTATGGAAATGGATGACTCCCATCCGCATTTGGAACTGGGTCTGGTGAAGTTCAAAGTTGCCTTGGGACAGGCTCCCGGGGCCTGCATGGGTCCAGAGAAATGTTTGTGGACCTTTCCATTTGTTTCTTCTATCTAAACATTTCAGGCCAGTCCCTAAAATAATAGGCTTACTCGTGATTCTAAGGGCTTCCAGACTTGCCTGGATGTTGCTCTGTGAGCCTCTGAGAAACTGAAGAGTAGGTGGTAGGTCACACACACATCCACGTTCCCTCTCTACACCAAAGCCACGTGAGGTTTGTAACCAGCAAGGCTCACAGTTGTTTGCTGCTAAAGTCTCAGCAAAGGTCCCGACGATTACTTGAAGTCTTTATAGGTGGCCCCACCTAATAGGACTAAGGACACCTCTGTGACTTCATCGTTCCCACTCCCATAAACGGCCATCCTATTTTGTAAGTGAAGTCTGTCCTTTGGAGCCTTGTTTGGGAATGCTCTTCCTATTCCTGCCAGCACTGCCACCACCCTGTAATCCTGAACCCCCTCTATGTCATCTAGTATCAGCTGAAATGTCTCCCTAAAGACACTTTTCCTGACCATAGGTATGCTCTCACCTTCCCCTCCGTATTACTTGGCTAATGCTGCCTGGCTCCTCTTAAATTGTAGTGCCTTCAATTAACACACATCTTATCGACTCATACATATTTTAGATTTATGTGAGTGAGTGTTTTGTCTTCATGTATGGATATGAGCCACATGCATGTCTAGTGGCTGTGGATATCAGAAGAGAGCATCAGAACCATACAACTGAAGTTATAGGTGGATATAAATCACCGTGTGGGTGCTGGGAAGTGAACCCATGTCCTCTGTAAGAATACTAAGTAATCTTAACTACTGAGCCAAATCCACTCCCCTCCAGATCTCTTACATGTTTTAAGGTGGGCACTGATGGCTATAGATTCGGCTCTGAGGACTGCTTTCATTGTATCGCATTGGTTTTTACATGTTATGTTTTCTATTTTCAACCTTTCTTTTAAGTTTTAACTTCTTTCTTATTTCTTCAGTGACCCATTCATCATTCAATAGTGTGCTGTTTAATCTCCATGAATTTATATTTTTCTACAGTTTCTCTTGAGTTCTAACTTTGTTCTACTATTATCAGATAGAACCCAAGAAATTATTTCAATTTTTCTATATTTCTTAAAGCCTTGTTTTGTGTCCAAATATATAACCTGCTATAGAGAAAGGCCTGTGGGTTTCTCAAAAGATGTACAGCGTTCAGTGTCTGGTTAGAATGTTCTGTAGAAGTCTAATAGGTCAATTTGCTCTATGTTGTCAGTCGGCTCTAATTATCTCTCTGTCTTTTTGTGGTGATGACGTGTCTCTTTGTGAGGGCGGAGTTCCGAGGTCACTCACTGTTGTGTCAGGTGTCATCTATGACTTTATATACAGTAGCGTTCCCAGCTATTGAGTACAACTGTATACAGTGTGTACAACTGTCTTCTTGATGGCTTGTTCTCTTCATTGATATAAAATAACCCATTTTTCTCTTGAGACTAGTTTTAGTTTGAAATAATTTTATCAGCTATCAGACTAGGGATATCTGTTTGTTTCCTTGTTTATTTTGTCAGAATATAACTTTTCATCCTTCCACTCTTAGGTAATATCTATCATTGATCGTGAGTTTTGTTTCTTGGAGGCAACAAATAAAGGGACATTGTATACATGCAAGGTATTGTCAAATAATTTTTAAAATAAGAATAAATTCCACTTGTTTATTTGCTTGGCTTTAGCACTTGGGAGGTCAGCCTGGACTGTGTATGCCTAGTGACCGCAGAAACCAGAAGAGACATCCGATTCCCTGGATCTAGAGTTACAGATGAGTGTGAGCCACGATATGAATGCTGGGAATTGAACCCAGGTCCTCTGGGAAAACATCAGCTGATCATAACCATTAAAGCGTCTCTCCAGTTCCAATATGTTCTTTAAAAAATCTTTTGTTGTGCTTAACCGGGTGCACTTAGTCTGTAGGCCTTGGCATTCCGGCCTCCCTGTGGTCCATCCTATTTATGAGGCTTCCCAATGAGCTGCTTTTTTCCTTATTGAAATTACAAAATTTCAGTTTGTTTTTTTTTTCTTAGCCTTTTCATTTCTTTATTGAACTCCACTTTCATGTCCTGTACTGATGTACTTATCTCATTCAGCTGTTTGTTTGCATTCTGCTATTTATTCTGGAGTCTGGGTGCCCTTTGATTTCTTTGAACATATTTTTAATCATTCTTTGTGTTCCTTGTCTAAAATGTCATTTACATCAGTCTCACCGGGGCCATTACTGTGAGCTTGGCAATGGTTTTCTGAGGATATAGGTTGTCCTGTTTTGTGAGTGTGTGATTTGTGTTTTCGTGTTGGCGTTTGTGCATGTGCACGTGGATTGCTGGTCTCATGCTTTGTTTGTTTCCTTTCTTTCATTGGACCTGTCTGCAATGCTTGGTGGGGTCTAAATTATAACAGAGTAAAGGTTTCTGGTGTTCAACTGTTAAGCTGCTGTTTATAGCACCAGCCTCTACGCCAGTCCTCGTTGAGAGTAGAATAATAATCATTACTCAGGGAAGGACCCACTATGAAAGTAGAGCGTTAGTCAATTATGAGACATATACCTTTAGGCACTGATAATTGTAGAAAGCAGAGGGGCAGTTATAGTATTAGGTATAGTGATATATTATTGTGGGTATCGGTAAAAAAGAAAAAAGTAAGACTAATTCATGTTGGGTTGATAGAGTACAAAGTGAGGGGTAAACAGATCACAACTGCTGTATGGGGAAAGTATCTGGGGTGAGATGGAAGGCTTTCTGCTAAAAGTAGACTGAAAAAAAAAGTGACAAATCCCATAAATATTAATCCCAGGATTAGGAGGTGGAAACGGGCAAATTTCCGTGAGTTCTAGGCCAGCCTGGTCTACACAGTGAATTCCGGGACAGCCACGGCTACATTGTGAGAACTTGTCTACCAAAAAACCTAAAAACCAAACCAAAACAAAAACAAACAAAAACTGTCAGATAATGCAGAACAAGAGGTAGGCTGTCTTCACGCACTTTCCTGTCCTCCAGCCCTGTAACAGTCCACCTGCTGGGGCCTCCTCTTCCTCTTCTCTGGCCCCATTCCCAGGGGACTCTGCAGACTTTCTATGCAGATTCCTTCCTCCCTCACCCCGTGACTTTGTATCAGCCACCAACACCAGGTGCTAGCTACACTCTGCCTGGAACCCCACCGACCAGGCCAGGGAACCAGGTAAGCGATCTTCACCATCCCTTCCTGCCTCCAATTCCAGTTCCTCAGTCTCATCTACAGCTCTGTAGCAAACTGTTCTCCCTCTCTGACTACTCCTAGGGGACTCCACTAAGCCTCGGGGAAGACCCAGCTCTCTTCGATCCTGTGAACCTTTGCATCCACCTCCCACCTCCTGCCCTGACCATCTACATTATTCCTTTGTGTCAGTCTCCCACACATAGACATACATTCTACCAGGAACACCCAGTGGCCACATCTGGCAGGGATTCAGAAGCACTCCTTGCCCACCGCAATCATGTTTTTCTAAACTCCAAAGAGGGCAAAAGAAACCAAGGAATGGAATACTTACCCAAACAAAGACCAGATATCAACACCTAGAATCACCATCATCTCAAACCTGAGATGAGACTGAGGAACTGGAATTGGAGGCAGGAAGGGATGGTGAAGATCGCTTACCTGGTTCCCTGGCCTGGTCGGTGGGGTTCCAGGCAGAGAGTGGCTGGCACCTGGTGTTGGTCGTATCCAGATGCCTAGATACCAGTGTGAAAGCACAGTAAAACCCAGAGCAACGTCTCCAGGAGAACCTGCATCTACCACAGTAGTCCCTGAGCTACTATGAGGAATGCAGCAAAGCCGAAACACAAGACCTTCAAATAGCTCTTAGTGATGCTCTCAGGGCCTTAAAGACGAAATCAACACACCCACTAACGAATCTATGAGAACACAATAAATAGTGAAATGCAAAGAAGAAAACAGTTCAAGACATGAAACTAGAAAAGGAATCACTAAGGAAAAGTCAAACCGAGGGAAAACTGGAAAGGAAACATTTACGATGTAAAAGAAAAGCCTCAGACATAAGCCTTAACAACAGAATACAAGAGATGGAAGAGGGGATCTCAGGCACTGAAGTCAAGATAGAAGAAATAGGTACCACAGTTCAAATAGAGAAAGGAAAAAAAACTCAGGTCAATGGCACAGAAAAAATTTTCAACAGACTCATAGAAGCAAGTTTACCTAACCAAAAGAAGGAAGTGTCTGCTAAGGTACAAGAAGCATACAGAACACTAAATAGACCTGAAAAGAAATTCCCCATGACACACAATAATCAAAACATTAAATGTACAGAGCAATGAAAAAATAGTAAAATTCTCAAGGAAAAATAACAAATGATATATAAAAGTAAACCTATTAGAATAATACCTTGTATTTTGATGGTGACTGAAAGCCAGAAGGGGCCAAACAGATATTCTGCCAAGTCTAAAGACCATAGATGCCAGCCCAGACTACTATTCCTAGCAAAACTTTCAATCACAATAGATGAAGAAAGAAAAGCATTCCTTGATAAAACCAAATTTAAATCAGTATTTATTTACAAATCCAAATATCTAAAAAGCGTTAGAAGGAAAAATTCAGCCTGAAAAAGTTAACCACACCAAAAAAAAAAAAAACACAAGGAATAAATTATTTCAGGCCAGCAAATCCAGCAGGGGAGTACACCATAGCACCACAACAAAATAATAGAAATTAACGCCCACTGCTCATTGACAGCACTTAACATCAATGGTTTCAATTCCCCAATAAAAAGACACAGAGTGACTTATTGGATTAAAAAACAGGACCCATTCTTCTACTGTATCCAAGAAACACACCTTAACATCAGTGATAGACATCCCCTCAGGGTAAAAGGATAGGAAAAAAAAGATTTCCCAAGCAAATAGAGCCAAGAAACAAGCCAGTGCAGCTATTTTGATATCAGACAAAATAGACTTCAAACCAAAAGGAGATTAGATACCAATGGCTGAGAAGCACATGAAGAAATATTTAAATCTCCTTAGCCAGCAGGGAAATGAAAATCAAAACTACTTTGGAAATTTCATCTTACACCAGTAGAACTGTCAAAGATCAATAAAACAAATGACAACCCATGCTGACAAGGATGTGGAGTAACACTCATTGGTAGTGAGAATACAAACTTGTACAGCCTCTATGGAAATCAATGAGATGTTTCCTGAGGAAGCTGGGAATCAATCTACCTCAAGATCCAGTTACACCACTCTTAGACATATACCCAAAGGACACTACATCTTACTACAGAGACACTTGCTCAGACATGTTCATTGCTGCTGTATCCATAATAGTCATAATTTGGAAATGGCCTACATGTCCATCAACAGAAGAATGGATAAAGAAAATGTGATACGTTTGCACAATGGGATATTAGCTGCTAAAAAATGAAACCATGATGTTCACAGGTAAATGGATGGAGCTAGAAAACAAATCACCTGGAGAGAAGTAACCCAGATCTGAGAAGTACAAATGTGGTTTTCTATGATTGTTAGTGGTTAAATCTTCAATAAGCAGGCTACAGTTCATTTAATCACAGAGGTTGGGTTTAGAATGAGGAACTAGTGAGGAGGAATGAATCTTCCTAGAAAGGGGAAATAGAATAGTTATTGGATAGATAGCTGGAACAGCAAAATCAAATGGAAAGGGGAAGGGAAAAGGGATAAGTGAGGGAATACTGGGAGCAACAACTAATATTAAGGGCCATTAGAAGGGTCATGTGGAAACCTAATATAGTAGAATTTCTTAAATATATATGTTATATATATTTCACTTTTATACAATTCATATATATATATATATGAAATATTAATGGAATTATAAAATAACAAAGGAGACAAAGTCCCAACTAGACATCTCTCCTCAGCAAATAGAACCTTCAGCACAGGGAGTGGGTTATAAGCTGTTGGCAAAAGAACCTCCATGGATAGCCCCAGACAACACAAGCTATTGCCAAGGCTGTTGGTTGCTCGCCACAAACTTGATGGTAAGGCCTTATTACTGGAGACAACCCCCTGCACAACTCATTGAACACAGAGACGTTGAGCTGGTGTCTACCAAGAGCTTTTACCCCTGTGAGTCAGTGTCCATTGCACCGGAAGGTACTCTGTATGCTACCGGAAGAGAAAGGGAAACAGCCACCCATTGTAAACCCTGAGCTCTACAATAGTGTCCTGCCTGTAAGATACACTTGTGCAATAGTGGCTCAAAGCCTGTGGGAGTAACCAGCCAATATCTAATTGGATTGAAGACCTGCTCAATAAGATAGAACCCATGCCCAATACTGCTTGGGTGGCCAAGAACCTGAGATTTGATAGCCCAGGGACTTAGGGGAAAACCAAATACTACTGTTCTGCTAAAGGAGCATAGCAGTAAGATGACTCCTAACGACATTCTGCTATGCTCATAGGTGAGTGTCCTGCTCAGCCCTCATCAGGTGGGTTTTCTCCTCTAGTAGATGGGAACCAAATGGGGCAATGTACAGCTGAGAAACCTTGGAACCCTCAATCCTAAATGAGATGTCTCCATCAAATTCCCCTTCAGAGTTCAGGGGACCCTGCGAAGGAGAAGCAGAAGGGTTTTAAGAGCCAGATGATAGGGAGGACATCAAGGAATCAAGGTCTTCCAAACTCAGCGGGGCTGATGCAAATATGAAGTCCCAGAGACTGTGGCAGCATGCACAGGGCCTTCAAGGGGCCATGCCAGATGGGCTCCCAGCACTGAGAGGGGAAGTGGATACACACACCCGTCCCTCAGCCAAAAGCTATCTCTAATTGAAAACTGCTCACAAATGAAAACTTAGTTTTCTCCAATGGAGTCTCACTGGGTATACAAACCACTCTTAAGCACAGGTTGCATGCTAGCCATAGAAGTCCAACATAAAATCAACACAATGGCATTTTTGGAGGTCCCTTGTCTGATAAAACTTTGGGTCATTTTTTTTCTTTTCTTTACAGACCTTTAGAAAATAATTTATTTATTTATGTATATGTGTGCTTGCATGTATGCCTGCATGGCAGAAGATCCTGTTATACATGGTTGTATAACATGTGGTTGCTGGGAATTGAACTCATGACCTCTGGAAAAGCAGCCAGGGCTGTTAACTACTGAGCCATCTCTCCAGCCTCTTTACAGACCTTTTATATATATGTTATGGTTTCCAATGTTGCTTTTATGGAATTTATGTGTGTGCAAATGTGTGTATCTCTATGTCTATTTGGGCTTTTTGTCCCTTTTCTTTGACTCTTTTTCTTATTAGCTTGTTTGTTACCTCTTGTTCCAGATTGTTTGATATTATCTTATTTTATTATTGTATCTTAGTTTTTAGATGCTTGTTATATTCTAAGGAGAGAGAGGAAGAGTGTGGATTTGGGCAGGTGGGAGGATCTGGGAGGAGTTGGGGAAGAAGAAGCTATAATCATAATATATTGTATGAAAAAATCTATTTTCAAGGTTTACAAAAGATAATGCAGAACAGCCCCAGCAATCAAGGCCAGTCTGCTTTATTTGGGAGGAGAAAGAAAAAGGAAAGCGTAAGAAGAGGAAGGGAAAGAGAAAAGGGGGAATGGGTCTGAGCTGGCCTGCTCACTGGCACTGGGTATTAAGTAAAGGAGGAATGGATGTAGAAGGAGAAAGAGCTGGTTAGGGATCGAGGGTATGAAACCTGGCTGGCATGATTGCTGGATCCCATCGATTGTCTCTCAGCAACCCTTCATTCACTGAAGAGGCTTCCTCGCCAATGCCTGGTCTACATCCATTTGTTTATTTAATTTTATGTGTGTGGGTGTTTTGCCTGCATACATATTCATGCATGACTTGCTTGCCTGGTGTCCACAGAGTCCAGAAGAGGGCCCCAAGTTCTCTGGAACTGGAGTTAGTGACAGCTGTAAGCCCCCTTGTGGGTGATGGGAATCAAGCCCCCATCCTCAGAAGGAGCAATGGGTGTTTGACCACTGAACCATCTCACTCCAGACTCCCGGGTCTTCACCTTTTATATCACTACCATATACAAGTGAAACCTATTCAGAAATGTTTGGCAAACTCTTAGCAATTGGATTTTTCCTTACCATTTGCCTCTCTAACTCATTTTCTCTGTCTTTTCTACCCAACTAATACCTAATGCCCTGTTGATGCTGAATTAATATTTATGGAACAAAGAAGAAACATTATCTTCTAAGTTAGTCAACTGTTTAATGTAGGAGTTAGGTAAACAGATAGGAAATGAGTGGCTCTGATTGTCTACTTTATTTAGCAAATTTTAATTGAATAATTGAATTGGAGTAAGGGGAATAGATTCCCTCTTGTTTACTGAAATGCTTGCATCTATTTCAGCTACAAAGCCTAAAATTTTTGTTTTCTCATAATTTCTTGACTCATTTTAAAACAAAATTATTCATATTCACCTTAAAAGGATTTTTCTATTGAGTAATTTTATATAATAATGTCTTTCAATAACTTCAAATAAATTTATAAAAGAAGCTTAAATGCAGAAATAATTAAAATGAACTTTATCACTCCCACGCTATCTAGATATTCAGTAGGTAGAAACAATTTGAGAACACACTGTAAAGCTTCCATATTACATATACGGGTTTTTCTTCTGGGTGGTAAAACAAAGGAAGACACAGATTTTTATTTAGTGTGGTCCAAAATGTTGGACTCACCCCAGAGCTAGCTTTCTGATGACTCACAGGCATGGTGCTTAAACCCTGGTTTTACCTTTAAAAACATTTTTAATTGAACTAAAATTTAATTCCATTACTATTCCCCTCTTTGTCCAACCTCTCTCATCCTCCCTTTCAAATTTGCACCCTCTTAGTCCTTATTATTATGGACATTATTACATATATGTTATTAAATATATAAAAGCAAACTGCTGAGCTCATTAGTGTTGTTTGCATATGTATTTTTACATGTATGTTTTAGGGCTGACTTCTTGGGTTGGATAACCATTAAGAGACTCATCTCTGGAGAAGACTAATTCCTCTCCCATCAGGTTTTAATTGCCTATAGCTAGCTCTTCATCCAGTGCTTTGCCTTAGAGGATGCTGTTTGGCCTCCA
Organism: Microtus pennsylvanicus; assembly: GCF_037038515.1. NCBI lineage: Eukaryota > Metazoa > Chordata > Mammalia > Rodentia > Cricetidae > Microtus > Microtus pennsylvanicus. The sequence continues at coordinate 38,621,065 of NC_134582.1, forward strand.
GAAAAAGGGAACATTGTCCTTCTAGAGCCAAATTCAGATCGAATGACGGTATCTTCTTACAGTGGGTGTGTTTCTGAGGGAGAAAGTGCTGCCATATGTTTTAAATATTGACTATATCTGAACCCCCTCCTTCCTGGGAGTTTCCTTCTGGCTCCCATGCTTGCCTGGTGAGTTCTTTAGAACCCAGAAGTTCCTCCTTCCAAATAGCTCCCCCACCCATCCCCCCAAAATAACAAAGAATTATAGACTCCAAAACGAACTTGTGAAAATTGGGGTCAAATTTTTTAAAATGCTATGATTCGGGGAAGAAAACTTCTCTTAATTTTTTAAAGCATTTTTATTAAAAAAAATTTTAGCTTTGCTACAGAAAATACATCTTTTAAGTCTTATTTCTCAACTTTAAGTAGGAATTCTGTTTTTACAAACTTGAGCAGATTGCATAGAAATGGCTCATGGCTCCGATGTCTGCGTTCTCGGCAGTACCCATTCTGTCACTGTGGGAGTTGTTCTCTCGCTCAGAGCATGCGTCATTCCACGCCTCTGTGTTACCTTTCAAATAAAGTTGTGGCTTTCGGAAACTGGACTAGTTAACTCCTCTAAAGCTATGTATGTACTCCGTCAGTGAGGAAATGCAGGACAGCCTATTGGAAACACTTAGGAAAATGTCAGTAGCGTTAGGTAGACTGTCTCCTAGAAAGACATTCAGGTCAGCTCTGTCCAAGCTGCCAAAATCACCCAAATTATATTTGAGAGCAGCTAATTGATTTTAAATGATATCACCTATACACAGATTTATCCACCGTGTTTTTTGCTCAACAGTGCTTTTTTTTTTTCTTGGCCAGGGAACTCTGGTAGTAATTAAACTGGGTTCTGGTTCCTGAAAATTCTAAAGACTAAGCACTATGCTTTCCTTATTCTAAAATAAACACGTGCTTCCTGAGACACGTAAATATTTTGCAGAAATAGAAGGCTTATAGGTAGACAGACTCCGCTGCCAGTTAAAGGTCTGCTCCACCCAGGGTGACAGTGACATGTTTTGTATACGCTTGTGTCTCTCGCAGTGACTCTGGTGCATTCCCTCTAGCAAAATTGTCTTGTCGAGAGCTCCACCACTGTCTGGAAAGTTTGTTTCTCGGCATGACTAGTTGTATTTCTTTGACTTCCGCAGTATTTCTCACTTACAGTCCGTTTTTCTGTCTGCCAATTTTTACAAGCAGCAGTGTCTGTATGAGCGTCTTTCAGTCATTTGGTGACGCATGCAGTTGGCTTTTCTAGGTTTTTGAGGCGATGATCTTGGTATTTTAATGACTGTGCTTTCAGAAATGAAAGCATACTTTCTTTAAAAGTCAGAAGAAGCCCACAGTGAAATTATGCTGAAAAACAGCTCTCAGATCCTCGAGCGCAAAAAGTCTCTAATGCTTCCTCAGCCCTCAGAGCCTTTCTAAGGTAAGGCAGGAGTCAGGCATGACGGTGGACACTTGTGATCTTCGTTGAGGGGAGGGGAATCCTGATGTCATATGAGGATCGTGAGACTTAGTTTAAAAAGAAACTACAACAAATTTCCGTTAATGATAGATAGCATCATATCAGGACTGGTGAGATGGCTCAGTTGGTAAAGTGCCTGGCCTGTCTCATAAGCGCACAGACCTGAGTTTGGATTCCTAGTACCCATGTAAATATAAGCCTGGTGATGTGGTACACATCTGGAATTCCAGTGCTGGGGGAGTGGGCGACAGACACAGGATGCTCTGGAGATCATAGGCCAGTCAGTCCGGCCAAATCGATGAGCTGTAGATTCAGTGCGAAACCTTAGATCAAAAAGATGGGATGCAGCATTGATGAGAAAGCTCAGGAGGCGAAGCTGCTTTTGCCATTCAAGCTTGGCGATTTGAGTTTGACCCTCAGAACCCACCTGAAGACGTAAGTCACAAACAATGCCATACCAGTTTGGAATTATGATTAATAGGGTGGTATTTATTTAAAGGGGAAAAAACTTACAGATCACCGTCCCAGACAACAGCCCTCTGCGCAACCAGGAAGGAAGTCTAGTGGCAGGAGGTGCAGGAAGTGAAGAGAGAGAAGAGGGAAGTGGCCGCTTTTTTAAAGGGGGAGAGACCACGCCCCAATGGGCTGGTATCTCAGCGGCTATAGGCTGTAGGAGCGGAAGGACCTCCCGCAACACCCACCAAAAGGAAGAAAGACAGAACTTACTCCCTTGAGTAGTTCCGACCTCCACACACCAGGGCCATGACACGAGTCTCTCCCTCACAACATACACACAATAATGCATAAACAAATACAATTTAAAAATAGGATACAGTGAAGAAAAAAAGGGCACGGAGATGAGCTTCTAGTACATATGTGCACACTCATAACACTTAGATGCACACATCAACGATTGTGTTTAAAATGTTTTCCTCTTAAATTGGTATTTTGAAGTATCAACAGATTGTCTTAAGAAATAAGCTTCATGGTTGAGAACAGGCTTTGGACTTAGACGTGAAATTTGCATCTTTGTTAGGCATTTCTCAGCTTTGCGATTTGAGGAAATGTTTCACCTCTCTGGAATTTAGTTGTCTTCATCTGAAAATAAGACTCACGGTGATCCCCGTGTGGAAAGTCTGCAGCACTGTGCTCTAAAAATGGATATGCTCAAACTGAGGCTCCCCGGAGCTTCCAACCCCTTCAAGACTTACTCAAATATAGCTAGCTCCTACAGTGAAATATCAATAATTGAAATCATCTGACCTTCACCTCTTTATAATTGATTTGCTGCTCTTTCTCCTTAGGATTCATACGGCTCTTCAGCCTTCCTAGACGTCTTCTGATATGCAAATTGTGTGAATTCTTCACTTTGGAAGACTGTTAAATATGAAGGCTGTAATTATACATGGATAGTATCTTTCCTTTTGATGTTTAGAAAACGACTATGGACTCTGGGCATTCTGAATGGTGTACCTTTCCTGATTCTGTATCTTCATTAGCTCCCACGCTGGCATTGCTGGACACATGTGGATCGTGTTTGCACATTTCATGGCCATATGCTACAGTCCTATCTATAAATTCTATTTGTGGAATGAAGGTTTTCGTGGGAAACATTGTGCTCTAGAGTTGTGAATGTGCTTAGGGCAATTCACACTAAGCATGGGAACACCTCTGTCCCTGTCCCCACCACATGTCTGTGCCTTGTTTGCAGTGCAGTCTTCAACATCTGGCCATAAACAACCTGGGGTTTTTTAGTATTATTAGTCATGAACACAACTGCTGGTACACCTGTGTGTGTTTGCATCATGGCACATTTGATTAAACAGACATGGCCATTAGAGTGTGAGGTGCTGAAATAAATCTGCCCGTATCTATTTTAATACAATATAATGCAATAAAAGGCATTCTCCCAATGAACTCAGAAATCGCAGCTAAGCCCACGTGGACCCATGAATCTATTCGTTCCACATATGGCCTCTTCCCTGAAGGGACATGTTTGAGTTGAACATTTTTTTTAAGTGTGTTTGCTAAGAGAAAATTTAATTCATATGCTAAAGTTATGTCAGGCATCCAAGTTCCAGCACTCAGCTAATCATTATCTTGAATTGGGCGCTTCATCAAGTTCCTTCATTTAATCTGAGTTATTTCTCTCAAAACTTAGTATCCTTCTTTAAGGAAAACCATCGCCTCATATTTCTGTTGGTTAGTACCTAGTTCTGTTAGATCTGATGGAGATAGTCAGTGAAGTGAATCTAATTTGGGCAGTTGAATAGTAGGAAGAATCAGGAAGACTGCATAGACTGTTGCCTTCATTTACATAGCTTTGTCTAAGAGATATTTTCACTATCCTTTTGCATCTGTTCTGTGTTATTTTCATTTTGCTTTGCTTAAATTAAAAAGGAATGAATGATATTAAATGAAATGAAATTGTGCACGCACATGCACACACACACACACACACACAATCAAATCAGTGCACCACATCGAATGTATTGGACAGATTTTGCATGTCTGTCTGATAGGGGAAGAAAAGTTTCCCATCCTCTCTTGATACAGAGCCAGCACATATAATAGAGTTTATTTGTTCAGAACTGGGCATCAGGTGCAATACAATCATGCATTATGTTTGTTTGACCCTAGCTTTTATAGCCCCATAGTTGCTCATTCATTCTTGTTGCAGATATAAATTAAAAGTGGAGATGGAAGATTAGATTTGCTGGGCTACATGGGATATGAGAAATACAGTTTCTCTCACTATTAGAACTTAGTGAATCATGACAGAAATAGAAATGACCTGTAGCTAAATATTCAACTCTTGTGAAATTTCAGTTCTGTAGTTGACTTTGCTAGCAGAGGAGGCTTGCAAACTGACTTCCCTCTTTTTCTCATTGTCTGTTATTTGTGGGTTTAAATTAGTTAGCAATGCAAAGCTTTCAAAGTAACATTATCAAACAATGTTTATAGTCTTTCACTTGTGAGTATGGCTAATATTAAGTAGATTTTCCTACTTAATATAATAAATATCTCTTAAGGGCTTCTTTTTCCTTTTCTGTCTAAGAGATGATACAAAATTCCATTTTTTCCCTGCCACTGGAGGAAACTGAATAAAAAGCATTTGACTGTCTGGATGCCCCAGAGCTTTGTGATATGGCATAATTCTTGGCGTTCTGAATCTGTTGTGTGCTGCATAATTTAGGTTGAAGCTGAACCATTAAAATTGATCACTATTTTTGTATTCATTCTATTCAAAGTTGAAGTCTCCTATGTCTTAGTTTAATATCCATAATTTGTTAAACACTGGATCCACAGCGGCATTCAGTGCATGAAGGGTATCCAAGCTCTTATAATGAAAGCAGCTGCTGAAGAAAAGCTCATTGGCACGGATGTTGTTAGGAGCTTGGATGTTTCCAGCAAGGATGACAGGTAAAGGCAATTGAGAGCCAGTGGTAAGTTGTGGATTTGTGTTTATCTTCCCAGCATCTTAAAGCTCTTTGATCAATAAGGATCACAAATTTTATTTGCATAGAATATGAATACTGAGAACTTATAGTGTGTTTTATTAGAAGATAGTTCCTTGAGTATTGATAGCAAGCGAAGCTCAATTGCCTGGTTAACGCCACAAACCAAGAGAAGATGAGTGGCTTTGATTGCTTTCTTTGGCTGTGATAAAACACCATGACCAAAAGCAACTTGGGGAGGAAAGGGTTTATTTCATCTTATGGCTTACAATCCATTATGATGGAAAGTCGGGGCAAGAATTCAAGGCAGGAACCTGGAAGCAGAAGCTAATGCAGAAGCTATGGATGAACACTACTTACTGGCTTGCTCGCATGGCCCCTGCTCAGCCTTTTTTCTTATATAACCAGAACCACCTGCCCAGAGTGGCACCGGCCACAATGAACTGGGTCGTCCCTCATCAATCATTAATCAAAAGTGCTCCACAGACCTGCTACAGGCCAATTTCTTGATTGTAATTCCCTCTTCTATATATGTCTACATTTATGTCAAGTTGACAAAAACCAACCAGCACAGTAGGAATTCAAGAAAGATGAGTGAAACTCTTAGATAACACTGTGACCAATCATAGTCCAGGCTGACTTCTCAGAGGGTCTGATCTGGTGTAGCCAAAGGCGGTGAGATACGAGTCCCACTGCAACTCCTCTTCTCCCTTTTGTTTGTGTGTGTGTTGTTTGTGAGCTGGGGGGGTGGTGGCGCACGCCTTTAATCTCAGGACTCAGGAGGCAGAGGCAGTCGGATCTCTGTGAGTTTGAGGTCAGCCTAGTCTTCAGAGCAAGTTTCAGGGAAGCCAGGGCTGTTACACAAAGAAACCCTATCTCAAAACAAAACAAACAAAACCTTTAGTTGGACATAGTGGTACATGCTTTTGATCCCAACATCCAGCATACCACTTAGGAGGCATAGGCAGGTAGATCTCTGTGAGTTCAAAGCCAGCCTAGTCTACTTAGAGAGTTCCAGGACTGCCAAGGCTACATTGTGGGAGCCTGCCTTGAAAAAAAAAACAAAACAACAACAAAATGAAAAAAAATGCTTTCATTAATATATTTTCTTTGTGCATGGTATTGGGTTCCATAACCACATTTTCATGCAAGTATATAATATGCTTTAAGCATAGGCTCTCCCATAATCCCCTCCTCCCCATCTTCCTTCTCCTGCTTCCTGTTTCTCTTTGTTCTTACTAAGTTTTCTATAACACAGTAATAGGTTTCTCCACCGACTCAGTAAGCCCCATGAAACTGAATTGAAAAAGCCAAAGAACAGGTTTATTTGAGCAAAGCAACTCCCAGGTGAGCTCTCCAGTCCCAGAGATGGGGGCCAGAGAAGTCACATGAATGAACTTATATACCCATTCAGGATGAATAATCTATCAAGCAACTTGGACCCTCCACTCTCTGGTTTTCCAGAATGTTCCAATGAGAGACTGGGATGGTCAAGCCTATCTGCTTTTATATCTGGCCCATTCACCTTTGTCTCTTTTGTCTCCTGGACTAAATTTTTCCCCTCAAAACACGTTTTAATCCAAAGCCATACCTTTGCTATGACACCAAGGTGTAAATCTGTTCAGTTGTTTTACATCTTCTTTATCCATCCTTCTGTTGATGAACAGAGTTTGGGTCTTCATAACTTAGCCATGATGTATATTGGTGCAATGAGCTTTGCTCAACAAGTGTCTCTTGGATACTTGGAGGCCTTTGCATCAAAACCCAGGAATGATATAACTGGATCATATGATAGATGTATTTTTTCTTTTAGAGCAATGGTTCTCAACCTTCCTAGTTCTTCAACCCTTTAATACAGTTCTTTGTGTTGTGGTAACTCCCAGCCAGAAAATTATTTCTTTGCTACCTAATAATTGCAATTTTGCTACTGTTAAGATTTATGATGTAGTTGAGTGGTGGTGGCACACACCTTCAATCCTAGCACTTGGGAGACAGAGGCAGGCGGATTTCTGTGAGTTCGAGGCCAGCCTGGTCTACAAGAGCTAGTTCCAGTACAGCTAGGACTGTTAAGCAGAGAAACCCTGTCTCAAACAACAACAACAACAACAAGAGTTATAATAATATGCTGGACATCTTATGTGCAAAGCCCAAGGGGTCTGGATATATAGGCTAAGAACTGCTCTTGTAGAGCTTCATCCCTCCTGTTTCTCATTCTGTCTAGACACGGTTATAGCTCTTTTTGTTCACATCCTTGCCAACACTCACTGCTATTTGGTCTCGTTTTGTTTTGAGACAGGGTCTCTCTCTGTAGCCTTAGTTGTCAGAACTCATTATGCAGATCAGGCTGGCCTCAAACTCAAAGAGACCCATACCAATCTCAGTTGCTACTTATTTGTTAATGACTGACATTCTTATGGGGTGGGATGGAACCTCAGTGTGGTTCTATTTACATTTTGATGATAACTAGTAAAGTTGACTATTTCCACATATGTTTATCAGCCATATGTGCTTCAGCTTTTGAGAATTGTCTTTTCATCTCATTAACCTACTTATTGATTGGATGAGTTGTCTTGTTTCTTTCTTAGTTATTTAAAGCACATCCTTTGTATCTATCTGGGCTAAAAACGAGGTCTCTATTTTCTGTGTTAAGTGATAGGAGTAAACTCCTCCTAGGTTGCAAGCAGGTCAAGAATGGGTGTACTGTCTTTGCTTCTCTCCAGGGTCTACCAGATGGCTCGTCCCAGTCTCATCTAATCGCTCAACCATTTACTTATTCTAATCTGGATCCTCTCAATGAATGTATATTGAATAAATGGGTAGATAACCTTGTTTGGGAGGCTGTGAACATCATGGGAAATTGTCAAGTTATCTAATGAGAAATTCCCTGTGCACCTTACAACAAAATAATCGTGCTTTCATTGTGCGTGGTATAGGGTTCCATAAAGGATGTTTTCATCAAAGTATATAGTGTGGTTTGAGCATATTCTCCCCTATAACTTCCCTCCTACCTTGTCTTCCTCTTTTTGCCTTCTGTTAGCTCTCTTTATGAGAGGAACCATGGTTATGACCCATCTGAAGCCAGCATTTTGCACAGTTCTTCGGATCAAGTCTCAGATCCTTCACGTGGTCTATGAGGCTTTCTGCTTATTTATTGTTGATCATCCCACACATCCCTCAACCCCCATACTGTATGCATGGCCATAGAAACCAGAAGAAAGTGTCAGATCCTTTGAGACTGGAATTACAGATGGATATGAGCCCAGCATGGGCCATCTCTCCAGCCCTATAAGCCTCTTTCTTAAAGGTGTGTTCCTGGTTTTCCTTATCTACCCAGCTAGGTTAACTCTGTGCTTCATGATCTTATTTCTCTGTTACTAATCTTGGGAGGTCACGCTGTCATTGCCATCTAATGTTTATTTTTATGATTAAGTGATGTGTCAGTCATCTCTTGCTACAATAATAGAAGGTGATAAAACACCAATACGAACCTGAGTGACATTCAACAGTAGGTGTTTGCTGCTGACCTTTCTGGGATCAGCTATAGGCTATCAAGGCAACTATTATTCTTGGCTCTCATGGGTGGACTCGCTCACACACCTGAGGATAAACTGGCTGATGGCTGAGTTGGTCTAACAGGGAGAGTGGAGCAACTGCAGCACAAGCCTCATGCTTCAGAAGATTAGATCAGGCATATTCTAACGGCAGAGGCAGTGTGTAAGGAGAAACATGGGAAGCTCTTGAAGGAGGCAAACCATACTTACATTATGCAATGAAGTTAGGTATACTCTGTGTGCTAAGCAAAAAATCTTTACAGGGAATGGAGATTGGGGCCATCCTTGTATATTATTAGACTGCAAGCTCACTTGAAGGCTATGATGGTATATTTCCTTGAAATTGCTATTATATATCTAGTACTCAGGAAAACTGTAGGGGAATGTGGCGCGGTAGTGGTGCTGAGGTATCCTGACTTATCAGGAAGCCAGGGTATACTCAGAGCTGTAATACGACAGCTCTGCAGAGGCTTACATAGGGCTTCTTAGGGTAGCTGTAATCCGACAGCTCTGCAGAGGCTTACATAGGGCTTCTTAGGGTGGCTGTAATCCGACAGCTCTGGAGAGGCTTACATAGGGCTTCTTAGGGTGGCTGTAATCCGACAGCTCTGGAGAGGCTTACATAGGGCTTCTTAGGGTGGCTGTAATCTGACAGCTCTGGAGAGGCTTACATAGGGCTTCTTAGGGTGGCTGTAATCCGACAGCTCTGCAGAGGCTTACATAGGGCTTCTTAGGGTGGCTGTAATCCGACAGCTCTGCAGAGGCTTACATAGGGCTTCTTAGGGTGGCTGTAATCCGACAGCTCTGGAGAGGCTTACATAGGGCTTCTTAGGGTGGCTGTAATCCGACAGCTCTGGAGAGGCTTACATAGGGCTTCTTAGGGTGGCTGTAATACGACAGCTCTGGAGAGGCTTACATAGGGCTTCTTAGGGTGGCGGTTTCCCAGGGAGAAGGTGTAGAAGGGTGCTTAAAAGAAATCCCGCACTAGCCCAGAATTGAGAAATAGACAGTTATTTATTTAGGGGTAGTCTCACAAATCACAATCCTCTGCTGAAACAGAGATCAGAAACGGAATCCTGTAGCTGGAAAAGAGGCCGGATGCATGCTCTATATCGGCATAAATAGTATAAGAGGCCATACCTCAGTGGGCAGGTAACCACTGCAGGTAAGACTTTCAACAGCAAGAAGGCAGATTGGTAAGTTTTTGCTGCTCAGGGATTTGTCAGTTTAGCCGGTCAGGGGCAGAGATGGCTCTGACTTCATGGCCAAACTGTTTCTTTCACTGGTCCTTTTTAGCTTTTTTACTCTATTCTGAGGACCAGGGCATATTTCCTTCACTGGCGCTGATTCTAGGAAGAAAGTGTGATTCTTTGACACTAGTTTCAGAGCCAAGGCACATGTCTTTAGTCCTGGGTTCAGGGATAAAGATGTTTCTCTCCCTGGCCCAGGTCTCAAATACAAGGTGTGTTTCTTTCACTGGCTCGGGGCTCAGAGTCAGGGTACTTAGTGATTGGTTGGCTTTCTGCCCCAGTTGTCACTTTTACACTACAAAGACACTTGACATATAGTGAGTAATAACTATTTCCTGGGCAAATAAGGATATAATATAAAATAACATTAATTTATCCAGGTAGTGGCGGAGCATGCCTTTAATCCCAGCACTCAGGAGGCAGAGGCAAGTGGATCTCTGTGAATACGAGGCCAGCCTGGTCTACAAAGTGAGTTCCAGGACAGCCAGGTGTGGATGGAAGTTTCTGTCCCACCTGCTCCCATAGCTGTTCAGTCCCATAGAAACATACAAAGGTTTATATTAATTCTAAACTGTTTGGCCTATTAGCTCAGGCTTATTATTAGCTAACTCTTACAACTTAAATTAGCACATAATTCTTATCTATGTTTAACCATATGGCTTGATACCTATTCTCAGTACGGCACTCTCCTCTTGCTTCCTCTGTGTCTGGCTGACAACTCTGTCTCTGCCTTTCCTCTTCCCAGAATTTTCCTAGTCTGGTTGCCCCGCCTATCCCCCCACCTGACTACTGGCCAATCAGCATTTTATTAAACTGGTACAAGTGACAAATCTTTACAGTACACAAGAGCATTATCCCACAGCAACCAGGGCTGTTACACAGAGAAACCCTGCCTTAAAGAGAGAGAGAGAGAGAGAGAGAGAGAGAGAGAGAGAGAGAGAGAAAGAAGAAGAAGAAGAAGAAGAAGAAGAAGAAGAAGAAGAAGAAGAAGAAGAAGAAGAAGAAGAAGAAGAAGAAGAAAAAGTTTGTAAAATAACATAAATTTGATACTGTTGTCTCAATCATCTAAAAGAAATGGCCAATTTCAAAGAAGTTTCTTTATTAGGAAGGTAGTTCAGAATTGTCATTTCTCATTTGTTTGATTGCTTTTCTGACTTCTTAAATTTCCCAATTCCTCCAAGTAATACCTGTTTGTGAGTTAGGATTAGGTTTTATTCCCACATGATACAGCTCTGCTGCGGCACCAATCACTTTTGTGTCATGGCAAAAATATCTTTTTTAAAAAGTGATGGATTTATTGTGGCTAATGGGGCTGAGCCTGTGTACAGCAGTTCAGATCACAGCAGAGGGAGCATGTGGCAGAGGCTGCATCAGAGCAGAGTAGGAAGCAGAAAGGAACAAGCCCCAGGGGTTGGCTGTAATCTTCAGTGCCACCAGCCAGGGAAGAGACAATCACGATGTGAGCCAGTAGGGTACACATAAGATCCAAACCAGAATACCCTACTACCACCCGTGCTGGCAATGTGAAAAATAATATAAGATGAGCTGTTTGAGTAAGGGGACAATATTTAATATTTTGGAAGAGAGGAAAAAATAAACAAAGGGAATAAAATAAAAAATAAAGTTTTCAAAAGTTTAGACTGTTGCAGGAGGGGCCTCTTGTTCGTTCCCTTCTGCTCAGCCCTGAAATAATCACATAGAAACTTGTATTAATTAAATCACTGCTTGGCCCATTGGCTCTAGCTTCTTATTGGCTAACTCTTGTATTAATTTAACCCATTTCTATTAATCTGTGTAGTGCCATGTGGCAGTGGCTTACTGGCAAAGTTTTAGCATGTCTGATTCTGGCAGCTCCATGGTATCTCTCTGACTCCACCCTCCTCCTCCCAGCATTCCCCGGCAATCTAAGTTCTGTCCTATCAACAGGCCAAGGCAGTTTCTTTATTTATTAACCAATAAAAGCAATACATAGAAGGACCTCCCACACCATTAGACAAAGTCTATTATAAGGCCCTACCACCATCACTAACACTCATGTGCTGGAGATTTAGTCCCTATAGGGTATATCCAGTCATTGAAAAATGAGCCAACTATGCAGCCCTAGATTAATCCACTGACCAACAGCATGATTGTGAAGTTATAGGAGTGTGCACACGAGCATGTGTCTGTCTGTCTGTCCTTGTTGGAGGACATCAGTCACGTCACTGGGAGCATGCCTTTGAATGGAATAACTGGCCTGGGAACTCACTCTTCCTTTCTCTCAGCTTCTTGGTTGCAATAGTATGAGCAGTCCCTGCAATGCTGTCTGTTGCCATGGTTTTCTTGACCATGAGCCCGATACCTGGAATCACTATACTTGTACTAGACCATGGAGACCAGGAACCAAAGCAAGTCTCCCCTCCTCTGGATTCTTCCTCTGGCATCTTTCACAGCAATGGTAATCTAACCTGCACACAAATCCCTGCAGGCCTTCCCCTGTGCTGAAGGTGCTGTCTTTAGATGTTTGCACTGCCGCCACAGAACGCCACAGATGGGGAAACTCTTAAAGAACAGACATTTACTTCTCAGAATTCCGAAGACTTGGAAGTACAAGACCAAGGCGCCAGTAGGAGTGGTGCCTGGTGAAGATCACCATGTTAGCACATCCTCTGAAAAGGAGGAGTGCTGTATCCACAGAACGGAAAAGCACACAAACAGACAGAGAGTTTCCCTTTAATTCCAAGCTCTCTCGTATAGGAAATAATCCCCCTCTGTTATGAGGGCAGAGCTCTCCCGAAGCCATCCTGTTTAATACTGTTGCACAGGGGATTAAGTTTCCCCATGAGCTTTTGAGGGAACTCCATCACGCACACCGTGGCGACCTCCATCTAGGAGGACTGAAAGGAGACTGGGGGGGTTTCTAAAGAGTTCTTTGTCTCTTAATCGAGGAAATACGTTAAGTATTTTAGAACATTGCTAATTTCTGGATCATGAGTGCCTAAAGGTCAATAAGAATATGAAACATAACAGGCAGGAAGAAAAGAACAAATGAAGAAAAGGGGGCTGTAACACGAATTCTAATTGTTCTTAATAATAAATATCCAGAGTCAAATATTAGGTAGTAAAAGTTGAGAGATCAGAGAAGCAGCCAGCCACTAGAGAGACCTTTTACCTCTACCAATGCTCAGACCACAGTTCTTTTCCTCACACTGCCTCCTCGGACTGCAACTGTCTCCACCAAACTTCAGACTGCATCCAAGCTCCTGTCTCCTCTGACTTTATATTCCTCTCTCTGCCCATCCATATCCCTTCCTGTCTCCAGCTCCATAGTTCTGGGATTAAAGGCATGAGAATCCCAAATCCTGGGATTAAAGGTGTGATCCACCACCACCTGGCCCCTAGTGGCTTAGCTCTGCACTCTAATCTTTAGGCAAGCTTTGTTTGTTAAAACACAAACCAAATATCATTACATGGGGAAGAAGGGAGGGAAGAATGAAGGAAAGGAGAGAGGGAAGAAGGAAGGAGACAAAAGGCATCTCCTAGAACATGGCAGTAAATGAGTTGTATGTCCGGAGAACTATAAAGAAGCTGAAAGATGCTAATTCAAATACCAATAGGAAGTTCTAGGAGAATATCATATAACTAAATTAGAATATGTTCTCCAGTGTTTTTGGTAAAAAAAAATTATTCTTTAAATGTGCCTTAATTTAAGAAAAATAGGGACTGGGCATTGTGGCACACTCCTTTAATCCTAGTACTCTGGGAGGCAGAGGCAAATAGGCTTTTGAGTTTGAGGCCCACCTTGTTTACAAAAGAAGTTCCAGGACAGCCAGGGCTACATAGAGAAACTCTGTCTCAAAAAGAGACAGAGAGAAAGAGAGAGAGAGAGAGAGAGAGAGAGAGAGAGAGAGAGAGAGAGAGAGAAGAAGAAGAAGAAGAAGAAGAAGAAGAAGAAGAAGAAGAAGAAGAAGAAGAAGAAGAAGAAAAAAGAAAAGAAAGAAAGAAAATAAGAAAGAAAGAAAGAAAGGAAGGAAGGAAGGAAGGAAGGAAGGAAGGAAGGAAGGAAGGAAGGGCCCTTTGGGGGGTCAGGACTAATATCCTCAATATTTGACAATGGGATTAACTGTATATAGAGGAACATTCTTCAGACCTCAGTTATAGAAAAATGTTAGTCCTATGGCTGTTTAACTCCAGAAAAATCTGGAGGTTTCTAGGGATGGGATTGAGCAAAATGGGCAGGGGAGACCATTATCTTTGGTGTTTTTTGTTGTTTTTGTTTTTTGGTTTTTTGAGACAGGGTTTCTCTGTAGCTTTGGAGCCTCTTTTGGCACTAGCTCTCATATGGGAGAGCATTGTCAAAGTGAGACTGTAGCTATATACCAACTGGGTAATAATACTTTCCATTTTCTAATCCTGGTACAGCCATACCAGCTCTGCTTTCTGCTTTGTTCCTTCACTTAATGGAGTCTTAATTGACACCTGTGAAGGGAGCTGATAAGGCCAGAAGTGATGATTCAGAGATGATAAGGACCAAAGTCAGGACAGGAGTTAGGAAGTAAGTCTTAAGAGAAGCAAATGGCTAAAACTCCAATTAGAAGAAGGAGCAAGGGAAAAGGTGTGGGAATGAGCTTGGCAGCTGTAAGAATAATAGGAAATCATGGGACTGCGTAGAAGTTTTACAATGAACTAGTGAGAGATAAAACTGATTGGAGAATAAGGAGCACAAATGAAGGTTTTCCATGAAGATTAACAACAAGGCGAACAAGTGTCCTATGTTCGCTTCATTATACTTGCACTGCTAGCCAGAGCAAGTAGATAAGAAAAGGAAATAGAAGACATATGTGTAAAGAAGTAAAATTACATCTCTTTAGGCAGAAGATAAATCCTCCCACATGTAGAAAATTCTATGTAGTCTACTCAACACAAGAAATGTTAAGCCAGACAATATTTCAGGGCATAAGATTAATATGCTAACAATCAGTTCATTTTTAAATGCTGGCAATGGATTATCTGAAAAATTAAATTAAATCAAGCCCATTTACACTAGATTAAATTTTTAAAGAAAAAACAGGCAGTTTTAATCCCAACCTTTAATCTCAATAATTGGTAGGCAGAGGCAGGTAGCTCTCTGAACTTGAGGCCAGCGTGTTCTACAGAATGAGTTCCAGGACAGCCACAGCTACTCAAAAGGCAAACAAAAAAGGCAAACAAAAAAACAACAAAAAGAATAAGATATTTAGTAATAAATTTAATGAGAGAAGTGTAAAATTTATACACTGAAAACAGTTTCGTGAAATCAACAAGCTAAGTGAATGAGAAGACAGTCTCCATATGTGGATTGCAGGCTTATTAAGATGTCAATGTCTCTAAATTGCTATAACAATTCAGTGTACTACTTCTGGCTTCTTTAGATGCCGGTATGTTGATTCCAAAATTCCTGTTGAAACACAAGATGCCAAGAAGAGCCAAGACAACCTTGAAACCCAACAAAGTCGGATAACACTTTTTCTGTTTTGAAAACAGAAAGCAACAACAAAAACACCCCAGAATAATTAAGATCATGAAGTCCTGGCACAAAGACAGACATACAGACATATGGAATAGATTTGAGTTTCTATAAATAAGTCCACTTATGGTCAATTGATTTTGACAGGGGTGCCAAAACAATTAAGTGTGAGAAAAGGATAATCTTTTCAAAAAATAGTGCTAGAATAACTGGATATCAAAAAAAAAAAGAAGAAGAAGAAGAAGAAGTAGTTTGGGAGCTGAGACTAAATCTCAATGATAGAGCACAGGCTACCACGCACAAAGCACTGAATGTATATGTGTGTGTTTGCGCCTGCGCACATGCATGCGCATACATATACACATATTAAATTGGGGCCCTTACATTACACATAATGTAATTCAACATGGATTCTATTCTCAATGTAAGGGCTAAAAGTATGTTTTATTATTAAGAGGAAAAATAAGACAACATGATCTTGCATTAGGCAATAGTTTATTAACTGTTAAACAAAAGCATAAGTTATTATGTCTATCACCTTTCTTTTACCTATGACAAAGCATCTGGCAGCAAAGGCTATGGAAGAAAGGGCTCAGTCGGCTTCATGGTTTTAGAGATCCCAGTCCATATCATTGGCTCTGCTGACTCTGGGTCCGTGGGAAGGCAAAAGACTACAACAGCAGAAGTCTGTGTGGGAAAAGGAGGAGGCTGATCACTACATATTAGACAGGAAGCAGGGAGAGAAGTGAGAAGTGAAAAGAAAGAAGGAAACTGAGGCAAGATATAGTTTTCAAAGGGTTGTACCAGTGACTTCTTTCCTCCCAATTGGTATGCCTTCTCTAGTTCTCCACCCCCAAATATCTATTCCTCTTTCAAAACCATCAATGGATTAAACATTAGGTCGGAACCCTTATGATCTAACCCTCTCTGGAAACACCTTCACAGACAGGCATAGTGGCTGTGCTGCACTTTAATATCTAGGTGTCTCTCAACCCAGTCAAGTTGATGAGCAAAAATACTTGTGATAATAAGAACATTTAGGTAAGCTGAGCTTCATTGAAGTCAAACTTTTTCTGTCCTGCTTGCCAGCTCCCAAATAACCACATGGAGACATTTTATTAATTATGAAATCTTGGCCATAAACTTAGGATTGTTCCTGAATAGCTCTTATAACTTAAATTAAACCATTTCTATTAATTTACTTTCTGCCTCTTGGCTTTATTACCTTTTCTGCTTCCTCCATGTCTGGCAGACGACTCTGCCCTTCCTCTTCCCAGCATCTTCTCTATCTCCCCAAATCCTGCCTGCCTATTGGCTGTTCAGCTTTTTATTAAGCTAATCTGAGTGACACTTCTTCACAGTGTACAGAAAGATTGTTTCACAATACTGTAGATGAAATTTTCTTTCCTACCTGCCAGTTCCCGAATAATTGACATGGAGACTTAATATTACTTATAAATGCTCAGTCAATAGCTCAGGCTTATTACTAACTAGCTCTTACAACTTAAATTAACCAATTTCTATTAATCTACATTCTGCCATAAGGCTCATGGCATTTGCCTCTCTGGTATGTTTTTCTTCCTCTCCATCTTGCTGGCGACTCCTCTGACTCTGCCCTTCTTCATACAAGCATTCTCCTAGTCTGGCTGTCCTGCCCAATCTCTTTCTGTCCAACTATTGGCCAGTCTGCTTCTTTATTAAACCAATCACACAGACATATATTCATACGGTGTAAAGGAATATTCCACACAACATTTCATCAACATTTAAACATATTTAAACTTCAAAGATCTCTGTGAAGTGAGGATAAAGACAACCTATGGAAGAGGGAAAAAAATGAAAGTTTGTAACTGATAAAGGTCCAGTCTTCATAACACAACAAAAACAAACAAACAAGCCTCTTAAAACAGAATGATAAAAAAAGCAACTCAATTTAAAAACATTTTGTGCTTGAGATGTAGTTCACTGATAAAGTAATTCACAATCATGCATGAGGCCCTGGATTCTATTCCCAGTATCACAGAATAAAAAGGTCTAGAGATTTCTCTAGAGAAGACATAAATGGCCAATAAGCACATGATGTTCAATATTATCAGTCTTTAA
Organism: Microtus pennsylvanicus; assembly: GCF_037038515.1. Lineage (NCBI taxonomy): Eukaryota > Metazoa > Chordata > Mammalia > Rodentia > Cricetidae > Microtus > Microtus pennsylvanicus. The sequence continues at coordinate 38,638,397 of NC_134582.1, forward strand.
AGTAAAACAAAACCATTAGGCTACAATTTTTAAAAAATTGACAATTATATCAAAGAAATTAAAATACCTACATTTGGTGGGAATTTTAAAAAGGGCAGCCACTTTGGAAAACAGTTTGTTTCTCAACATATGAAACAGAGTTGTCCCATTGCCAGGCAATTCTACTTCCAGGTGCATACACACCCAAGAGAACTGAAAACATAGATCCACAGGAAAACTTCCTAACCTGTATTCCCAGAAGTGTTGTTAGAATTGCCAGCAAGTAGAGGTTCCTCAAATGTGCATGAACTGGTAAGTGGATAAAGAAAATGTGACATCCACAGAATATTATGGCAAGGAAAAGGAACTGAGTGTGAATAGACAGAGCATGGGTGAGCCTCTAAAACATGCCGAGAGGAGGAAGCCTGATATAAGGCTCCACATATCGTTCTCTTTACATGACATGTCCCAAATGGGTAAATTCATAAACACAATTGTACATGTTCATTCTATATCTCCCTCCTTGTTGGAACATGGTGCACAGATGGAGCCATGTAAGGAGACTCTAACTGCTTGTGGAAACACTCCAAGAACTCGTGACCCCAGTTTCTCCCAAACATGGAATCGTTCTCAGAATGTGTTCTTGTCCCACGTGTAGTGAATAGGAGTGAATTGACCTCAGATTACTCCCTATTGCTTGCTGCTGGTATTCAATTACATGTTTAAACTATTCTCTAGTTGCCTTTATGGAAAAACATGTTTTTGCCACATATATCTTGTCTTTGTGATTGTACACAGCTTGAACTCGTGAGAACTTTATTCATGGGACCTCTCTTAACTTTCAGATTATAAATTGTCCAAGGCTCTGAATAAAGCAGACTATCGCCCGAGACTTTAGTCTACCTCCTCCATTGGCTCCATTCTCCCAGGCCCCACTACCTCTAGAGCCATGTCACCTCTTCTCGGTATGCCCTCCCTCCCTTGTATTTTCTTCTTCTCCAGTGTTGGGGATAGGACTCTGGGCGGCCACTTTTAAGCAAGTGCTGTACTTTTGAGTTATGCTTATGCTTTAAATTACATGTGTTAAAATGTAATCTTTTTATGGATGAGTTATATTTTGATAAAACTGATTAAAATATAACTTGCAGCATAGCATGATACAAAGCTATATATGTTGGAGAAAAATCCCTAGGCTGGGGTACATGAGGTGATTTAGACCTAAATCTGAATATCCTTAAATTATAGGAACAGTGCTGGGGAGAGGCTGCTTAAAGCAGAGGAAGAGGGAAGGACTAAATGGCTAAACGAGAAGGGAAAGAACTGGACATTTCTACAATTATTAGACCAGAAACTATTATTCCTATTATGGAAACTTGTAAACTGTAATTGAAGTTGGTTTTTTTTGTTTAAGATTTCATTATATTTCCTTATTTTATTTGTGCATATATGGCGAGGGGGCACGTCCATACTATGAAACACATGTGGAAGTTGGAACTTATAGGAGTCAGTTCTTTCTCCCGACTCTGTGGACCTGAGGAAGGAGCTTGTCTTGGTGGTAGCTACATTTCCCAGATGAGCTCTCTTGCCCTCCTTAAAGTTGGATTTTGGTAGAAATCAACAAATTTAATTTAGATATGGTTTGTTTTTATTTTTTTGAGACAGGGTTTCTCTATGTAACAGTTCTGGCCGTCCTGGAACTGGTTTTGTAGGCCAGGCTGGCCACGAACGCACAGAGATCCACCTGTCTCTGCCTCTAAGTGCTGAAATTAAAGGTGTGTGCCACCACCACCTGGACAGACATGATTTTTATGGAAATGACATAAAAAAACTGTTCAGTAGCTGCATAAAAAGATATTTACTTAAAATACAATGAAACAACAAAAACATAGCACAAAGGCACAGGGAAGGTTAATGGTAGACAATTCCAAATTCAGAGCATTTGTTTAGAATGGCAAGTTTGATCTCTTGACAGCTGTGCAAACCAATTACGGATACCTTGGAGAAGACAGGGGCCCATTCCTCATGTCTCAGGACATCCCAATAAGAAGCCCCCACCACTTCAGTCTAGTTCTAAACATTCAAAGCCTGGAAAAGTGGCTTCCTTGGCTTCAGACCCTCCATCTTCATCTCAGCTTGGTGCAAGTTCAGGTTAACGGCACCTTTTGTCATTAGTTTTGTAAGGTGCACAGCTTACTTCTCTGTCCTTATCTCTTTATGGTTCTAGGGATCAGAACCAGTACACTGATCATTCCGGGTAAGCCCTCTATCACTCATTTACACCCCAGCTCCTGCCTGCCTATCTATGCTCCTTCTCAGCCATTGCTATAATGGCATTCTAGCTAAAGGAGCAATGGATGATTCTGTTTTAGCCTAAGGGCTCCAGAAATAACAGTGGCAGGCATTTGGAACTCATTTAGTTTCAGCATAATCTCCGAATTTTTACTAGATCTATCTTTACACAGCCGTTTAATACATCTTTCTGTTTTCCATTGGCATATGCAGGTACTCCTATGATGACTTAAAGCTCTCCTTTTTAAAAAAATCTCCCTGGGATTTCCAAATCTCCACTCTCCACGGATCAGTTTTCTATGGAGAAGAATCTGATGCACTTTAAAGCGATTTGGAGTACAAATGAGTAAATGAAAGATTCTCAGGATGTTGATAATGAAGGGGATAACTATCCAGTCTCCAAATGATCTCATCAGACACTGGGGTAAATTTCAAAACATCCCATAAAGAGGGAGCAAGCCTCTAATCGGAATTCCCCACTGATAATGGCGGGGATGTTGTTGGAAAATGACTCTAGGTTATTGGAATGTGTGGGCTGGGTGTGAGGTGGCCCACGAATGCCATCAGTGAGCACAGGAGTGTGCTTTCTTCGCTTGGGTTTGTTTGCAGTTGGGAAAAGAAAGATTTTTGTTTGTTTATTCTGTGAGGGAGATTTAATCTGGAAATTGTTTTCAAATACTGGTTTTCTTAGACATTTTAAACACAGACCAACCTAATTACGTACTGCATTCCAGCTATGTCTCAGCTTTAAATCACGGAGCCTTGGGCTGCGTACTTCTCCAAGTTACCTCCAAATGTTCTCAGCCTTTTCGCTTTCCCGAGCTTCCATCTACCTCTGCCACTTTACAAGACTGCTCTTCTGGAGGTCACCTGTAATCTACCAAACCAAACAACACTTCACTATCAATCTCCTGGTCCCTTAGCAGCCTCCTCCACGGGCTGCCGCTCGTTCACAAGCCTCCTTTCTACTTCAGGGCAGTCCCATCTGCAGCTGCTATGTCCTTCTCTGGATTTCTGTCTTGATCTTCTTGTTGGATCCTTGCTCTGCTTAACCTGAAAATGAGGCGGCATCTCAGTGCCAAGTCTCGGGACTATGTCTTTGCACCCATTACTTTCTCCCTAGGTGACTTCATACATTCTCATGGCCGTTAGCATCAGCTCTAATCATGCTGGACATAGCTAAATCCCCACTCTTCCCTCAACCCAAGACTCAGATGTCTTAACTGTTGTGTTAACTCTTTATGTGCCGAATAGGAAGCTCCGTTTTCCTTATTTATTTACTTAATTTTTGTCATTATCAGAGCTGAACCCACCCTCTCCCATATGCTAGGCAAATGCACTACCACTGAGCTACCGCCCCCCATCCCCAGAAACTTAAATTTAATACATCTAAAACAGAGCCCCTGGTTCCTTAAAATCTGGTCCTTTTCCTTGGCTGGCAGTCATCTATGACTCCCCCCCCCCCCATCTCATGACCGGTATCTAATCATTCATTAAAGTCTGGCCAGTTTCACCTAAACACTACATATTAAATCCACCCATTTCTTACCATCTTGATTGATTTTTCCTCAACCCAAAAGCATCCCTGATCTGCAACAGCCTTTCCTGGCTTCTTGTTCTGCCTTTTGGTCACTAGAACCCGTTCTTGGCACACAAAGCAGAGGCAGCAGACATGAATGTGTATTAGGAAGACTATCAAAGATGTACAACAGGACAGGGACTATTTACCTGCCATTCAGCCGTAATGGTTATTAGTTAAGTTCTATCAGCTTGTTTCATCGATACCGCATCCATTTCTCTGTCTTCTGTATCAGACAAAAGTCACAACATTTTTCAGCCTTACATATCTCTAAAAGGACACTGTAAAATGTGACCACAATGTCATTAGAATATCTGAAATTAACCATCTTTTTATTAATATTTTATATGTATGTATGTTTTGCCTATCTTATGCCTGTGTAACATGTTCTGTGCCTTGTGCCCATGGTGGCCAGAAGATGGCATTGGATCCTCTGGAATTTAGAGATGTTTTTGAGCTGCCACGTGGGTGCTGGAAATTGAACAGGGGTCCTCTGGAAGAACAGCCGGCGTTCTTCACCACTGAACCATCACTTGCAGGCCCAATAATTTCTTAACACAATTAAGTATATTACAAGTGGGTTTCTGAGTGTAAATATCATCATTTTTATTTTTACTAATTTGAGACCTCTCCTTGTAAAGCTGGCCGTAGACATTCGGTTTTCCTGTGCCAAACTCCAACATTATCGGATTACAGCTGGGTGCTACCAGAACTGACCTAAAGGTCAACCTTTTTGTCATTTATCATTTTCACGGTTTGTTTAAGTAAAGATCCCAAGGAGGTCCACACGCTGCAGCTGACTGGCGTGCTTCTATGCATCCTGGGGTCTCTAGAGTTCTGCCTCTTGTGCGCTCTCACTGGCTCACCTGGTTTCTTCCACCTTGCAGCTTATCTCGTGAAGACGGCGGGGTTGGCTTGGATCCTGCAGAATTCCTGCCTAGTGCATCTCTGTACACAACGCAGTTTCGTTTTGTTTTTCACATAAAACTGCTAACATAGCCTGATGGATGGCAGTGTTTTCTTCCACTCTCGGGGCTTTGTTACACAGAGAAACCCTCTCTCGAAAAGCAAAACAAACAAACAAAAACAAGCCAACAAGGGAAATGGATGAACCACACAGGAAGGGATGGGGAAAAAGACGGGCACGTAAACGTGGCCCCCTGCTCCACCTTAAGGCAAAAGTAAACATCCTATTTGACATTTTAAAAATAGACTTTGGATTGGAACAATACAATGGCTTTTTCATCGAAGGCTTCAGGAAATGTCTGCTTAGAGGTGGAGATACTTTCCTCCCATTGTCTGAAGAGAGACTGATGAGTTTTCTTAAGTGATAATGCAGCCCCCTGTATTAAAGGTTTTCGGAGCATCTCAGATTCACTTTATCACACCAGCCCCCATGCTGCCTTTAATTTATTTTTAAAACAGGGTCTCACTAAGTTTCATAGGCTGGCCTTGAACTCCTCTGTGAAGCTGAGCCACGCTTTGACCACGTGATCCTCCTGCTTTAGAGCTATGATTACACGTTTGGGTCGCTACCAACCAGGCGTGGTGGCCTTTTAACTTTATTTTGATAAAACCCCAGGTAGACCTCAGCCTGTTTCCCATATACACTGAGAGTTTCACCCTAAAGGAACTCAGACTGATTGGCTATCACAGCCTTTTTAAACCTTTCTAATTCATCCTTCAAACTCCAGAAATAACCAGCCCGGCTCTGGCTACATAGCAAAGATCATTCATTCATTCATTCATGACTAGGTCTTACTATTTAGCTCAGGCTAGCCTTGAACTACTAATTCTCTTGCCCCTGCTAGACACTGGGATTACAGACCAACACCACCAAGCTGGGTGGAGGCATATGTTTTTAATGGAGATCGGGAGGTTGGAGAAGACACAAATGCGCGAGTATTTTAAATCTTTCAAGGGTTGGGCATGTTTTATCGTGGTTATGGACGTTCAGAGAATGCACTCTCCTCTAGTCATGTAAATTGGGAGCCTGCCTTTAGACTAATCAGGGAAATGACCGCCCCACACTCTTGTAAAATTTTAATGTACCGTGAGAAACCGCTCAGTGCTGGCCGACTTACCGTGCTCACGTTTGCCCTGACCTTAATGAATCATGGAAAGCGGTTCCTAAGAGGGAAGGTTTTTTTTTTCTTCTTTCTTTCTTTCTTTCTTTCTTTCTTTCTTTCTTTCTTTCTTTCTTTCTTTCTTTCTTTCTTTCTTTCTTTCTTTCTTTCTTTCTTTCTTCTTCTTCTTCTTCTTTTTTTCCAATTTCCTGCACGATTACTCAGGTGGCTTTTCCTGTTTCTTCTCTCCCTTCTGGACTTGGGTCCTGGTAATTACTATTGCAGAGACCTGGAAGGACGCCTGCTCTCTCCTCCGCGCCCTCCCCCCACCCTTTTCTCCTTCTGGCCCCGCCTCCGCCGCACAGCCCTTACTTAGCCAGCAGCTAGACAGCTGTGTTCAATCAGAAACCACTTACAACTCCAGACGATTCAAAGGGGGAAACTTCGGCGTGAAGTGACGCTCGGCTCCGGCTCTCTCCAGCTCTTTCCTGCCGGGAACCGGAGGCACAGACCGTCCTCGCACCACTGCCCGGGCTTCTCCCGGAGGGTGCCCGAGCTCTGCCGGGGGCCGGCGCGAGCCGCCCGCTTGCCGGGTAATGGGGTTCCGCGCGGTACAGTAGGAGAGTCGAGGCGGCGCGGAGGGTGGCATCGCCCCGGGACTCCGCGGTGGGCGCGCGGGCGGGTCCCGGCGCCGGCTCGGCCGCTGCAGCTGCTGCGAGTGTAACCCTCTTGCCCAGCCTCCAGCAGCAATGGTTCGCCGGTGAGATTCCTGCGGGACTTTCCGTGCCGAGCTTCTGCATCCTCCTCGCCGCTGTCCTGGGTGAAAATGGCTGTCTAGACTGAAATGTGCCGGCGGGGAGCAAGCCCAGGCTATCCAGCCTAAGCCAGTCTCCAAGGCTCCGAGGTCTGGGGACGAGCCCGGCTCTGAAAAGTGCAGGCATGAATTCTGGAGTTGCGGTGAAATATGGAAACGACTCCTCAGCCGAGCTGAGTGAGGTAAGAAACTGCTGAGGTCCGGGAGCTCGGTTTCCTTGCCTCGGCTTCCCGCATCACCCTAGTCTTTCCCTACCCCACCCCTCGTGATCCCAGGCTGGAAGCGACGCAACTAAAGATTGATGGATTTTTTTTTTCTGGATCTTGTTTTAACTTGTGCTACTCAGGATCTGACCTGAACTGCCTTGATATTTCACTCTGAACCAAGTGGCTTAGAAAAGAAACAGCTCTCCCGAGCCACCTAGGCGTTTTATTCCCAAGAGTGTGGACCCCAATCCCTTCACTCCCGCCTCCTTTATTATATGCTACATTCCTTGCGGCAGTCGGAACGTTGAGCTTAAAGCCTCAATAACTAGTTTGGTAGGGTCGGGGAGATGGTTGTGCTGGAGACCGGGAAAGGACGGATTATTAAACCTCTCACTTGGCGCCCACGTGTGCTACGTTTGCTAGGGTTCAGGCAAGGTGGTCCCTTCCTGGGTAGAGATGAATGACCTGCACCGGGTGGGGTGGGGGTGGAGGGGCGGGGAGAGGAAGCACATCAAAGCCGCTTGGAACTTTATTTCCTGCCTGGATATGGACTCCTGTGTCTTTGAGACCACATTTGCAATTCCTGGGCTTGCACTGAAGTGTTTGAGACCCGCTTTGAAAATTAATCTGCATCAAACAGTATGCAAAAATATGAGCGGAAAGGTGCTCAAAGCCACGTTTGGGGGAAATAGTTATAGGGATGTCTGATCCAATGAAACATATGAAAAGTAATAGGAAACCTATAAAAACCAGGTGTTCCAGGGAATAGGGGGGGCCTTTTGGGTACCACTTAACACCTTGCCTAGATACTGTGGCCCAGGTCACAGGTCCTCTGTGTCGCTTAAAAATACAACTGAAAAGAGAAAGAGGGACCAGAAGACAGAAATGAGAATGAATGGGAAGTAAGAGTTAGTGATGTCAGAAAATAGAGGGAAAATGAGAGGATGCCACTTTTGCGGAGGGGCTCTGGATGGGGGAAATCCAGAGGTTTTGAAAAAAAAAATAGCCCTGGTTAGTGGCCTGTATCATGCTTCTGTGTGAACCAGAGCTGTATCCTAACTCCCCCTGCTGACCCCTCCCTCGCCGCCCAGTGATGTGCAAGGCTGGAGAGATGCTGAGTGAGGTGGTAATTTTCATATGGAAGTGAGAGCGGAGGCATGAGGAACTAGGTGAGCTTTGCCAATTTTGTACTCAGGGCAAGATCTGAACTCAAACCCAGAGTCATGCTTCATAACTAACTAAGCCATCCTAGAAGCATTTGGTTGCTATTCTAGGACCATTTAATAATCGAAACCCACTAATGGTTATCTCCTGGAAAGTTTGTGACAGGGCCCTTTTGTTCAGCTTCTCTCCGTGGTAACACCTTTAACTCCATCACCTGAAGAAGAACCAGGAGTAGTGCAGGTGGCTGGGATGCAGACTGGAGATGTGGTTTTATTTGAATAGCTGCAGCATCACCAAGGAGTGCATATCAAGAGGAGCGCAGAGAGTGTGCGACACAGGAGCTGGAAGAAAGCTGCCCCTTCCTTGGCCTAACTGCATTAGTTAATCCTTGTTAAAGTTGGTGACCACATGAAAGAATTAGGGTTGCCCTGTGGTCTTGCATTGGCTGGAAAAATCTTATTTTAGATCACATGACAGGTTCTTGTCCCTAGGGAAACCATCAAGGTTCCCTGCTAACACACTCTCCTCCCCAGAGTTCCCGCTCTGGTCCTCAAGACGTGTCCATTCAGTTTTTTCCTTTCTCTAGAACCAGTTCTGCATCCCATGGTTTAGTTCTTCTCTCCCCATCCAGTCCTCTCCTCTCTCTACCATCTGTGTTTGCCTGAAGGTTGTATAGTTAGTTGCACCAGCCAAGCGAGGAGATTGATTATTTTCACTTTTGTATTTATTTAGAGACTTGGTAGTGCAAGAAAAGGGGCGTGGTTCATGTCTATGAACCCTGAATGGCAGTTCAATTGATCTGAATAACGGCTCTGATAGTGATCCTTTCTATAACATCCACAGATCTAAATACTCAGCTATATTTCTCACAGAGTCTTTGGTATAGAGTTTCTCTCTCTCGTATGTGTGAGTGTGTGTGTGCACACGCATGCACACACACATGCATGCACACACATGCATGCACACACACACACGGATGCATACACACACGCATGCACACACACACGCATGCGCACACACACATGCATGCACACACACACACGCGCATGCACACACACACACACACACACACACACACACACACATGCACACGTGCACCGCTTTTCCTTTGATGAACCGCCAGCCAGACGATCCCTTCCCCCTTGGTGGTTGATGTTCCCCTCTCCACCTGGAAGCATGGCTAATAAAACACCCAGGGTCCCTTTTAGTATTCCTTATTGCCCAGGAGCCTGGAAGCTGTCTGGAGGTCACTGGAGGGGTCACGTGCTGGGTGGAATGCCTGCTGTTCACTGGGCATTTCTGAGACAGGAAGGTCCCTGAAAGGACCCACCATTGTCCCAGTGTCATCAATAAGAGGTCTTTTAACGGTATTGACTTGTGAGCTCAGCCCTTCTACAGGAGTCTTCTAGCCTTAGCCGCGGGAGGCACTCTTTGACAATAATGTTGACACTGAACCGGAGGGAGTGACAGTTTCTACACGACGTCTGCTAAGACCCTAGTGGGAGCAGTTTTCCTTTGGTGACCAGTGGACGGACTGGTCTCTGGATGCCACTAGAGACAGACAGCTGTGGGCGTATGGCTGCCAGGGCCAGGAGGTAGGGAGACTTAGGGCTCGATGGTTCACCACTGGTTGTTTTGCAGGTGTAAGAGCTAAGATAAAAACAGGAAATTCCTTAACATGTTCCTTTTGTCTATTTTGTAACCCTTTAGTTTGAAGGATGTGGCATTTCAAGACCCTGTGAGTTGATTACAGGAGGACAAATTGCTTCTTTCTCTGAACATCCCAGTGTATTTTTATTTCCACACCAAAACGCTTGCATCAAGTTTGAACAGATGAGACAGTAGTAGGAATAAATACAGAAAGGGCTGGAAATTTGAGAAGCCTGAACTTCTGATTTGTTTTCTTAGCTGTTCCCTGTCCCTGTCAAAGACTGCAGACTGTTTTTTTAACATGAGGTTAAAGAAGGATTTCATCATCAGCCAAATTAAAAATGCCTTGAGAAATTAAACGATTCATGTTCAGCCTCACTCCCCTCCTGGTCAGGAAACTGAATAGGCCACACTTTCAATAGCATTAAGTCAGATTCAGCCAATGCTCGTCCAGGGAAACCTTGGGTGTCTTCCTCGTTGGCTTCAGTTTTGACCAGCAGTTTATCTCTCTCTGTAGAACGCGTGGGGCCAGTCAGGGGGCGAACTGGACTTCATAGCCAGTCGTTCCACTTGATGCGTAGACCAAGTCAGATTCGGAAAGAGCGTGCCTCGAGGCGCAGCAGCGTCGAGATGCTGCTCAAGTTCATTCATCGTTAGGGAACAGCTGTCTGCATGGGCTGCTCGTCTGGTAGACAGCTACCTATTTATGTGGAAACATCAGGATGTATTTGTAAAGTTTTCCATTTCCTGGGAATCCTTAAAACCTCCGGAGATGAAGAAATGTTATTTTCTTCAGGAAATTTCCGAAGCAATCAACTTTTATTCTTTGCCCTTTTCGCGTTACTTGAACACTGAGTGGGCAGAAATCCTCCCTCCTTGCGCTGCAGAGATTGCCCACTGCTCAAGTGATGCTGTCTTCTGCCTGTTTCTCTGAAGTCTTTTTTATTTGTTCTGTCTACTCCCAAGCAGAGCAGAGGCAATACTGCAGGCCTTCCTCCTTTACTTGCTGCGTGACATCCCCTGTGGCTTTATTGACACTCCAGTTAAGAGGCACGCCTCTGTGGAAGAAAGTTGTTCTTTGCATAGATGATCCTGTGTGTGTGCCACAAATTAATCGCATCAGTATTGCAAGCAGCTTGAAAGATCACCCCGTTTCCCCATGCTCTGTATTTTGTATCTCTCTGTCTTTAAAGAATCACATGGCACTGTAATAAACTGCTTAGTGCTGACTTAGCCAATAAACAACAGAACAAGACACGATGTGGAGTTTGGCACATAGGTAGGTGTCTTACAGATGTTTGGTTTCTGGATGCCTACTGCTTGCTTTCCTTCCTGGAACTGATGTTAAATGCTTAGTTTGAGATGTTTTCCCACCCTTATTCATGTCAATAGTTATCTAACACACTCAAAATTTATGCACTTAAGATGACAATTATGTGTGTGGAAAGATGGTTCAGTGGTTAAGAGTGCTTGGTGTTCTTACAAGGGCCAGAGTCTATGGAAGTCAGGTGGCTCATAACTACCAGAACCTCCAGCTCTAGGGTACCGAATACTCTCTTCTGACCTCTGTGGGCGCGCACACACGTGTACAGATATGTAATTGTAGACACACATATGAATAAAATTAAAATAAACCTTTCAAAAAATAAAAATAAACCTATATTTTCAAGAATAGTAGTCTTGTTCATGGTCTGACCAGAGCTAGGGGCTTAAACACACGTGGCTGAGAGGCTGCTTTTGTCCCTGAGCTGGCAGAGCAGCTCACTTCTCTTCCATATAGCTCGCTCTGTTTGTTGCTCACAGTCGCATGATGTCATGGCAGGATTGGGTTCAAGTTTGCAGGTTAATTTTTTGTGTGTATGGGGGGGGATGTGTATGGCAGGAATGGTTTGAGATAAGCTCTTGTGTAGCCCAGGCTGGTCTTGATTTTGCTTTGTAGCCTCTTGAGCTCACCTGTTGGAATTATAGGCTTGAGCCACCATACCTAATTTGTGTAGTGCTGAGGATCAAAACCCAGGGTTTTGCGTGTGCTGAGAAAGCACCCTGCCCATTAGCCCCAGATCTGCTGGTAGATTTCTTAACATGTAGGACTGGTACTGGCATACGGTCACTTTTGTTGTTTGGAATAGCTGTGTGGCCAGCCCACAGTCCAAGGAGTAAAGAAATGGATCCCGCAGCTCCTAGAGAGAAGTGAGAGAAAACATATTTTATCCACCCCAGAGGCCACAAAATGACATCGCCTGTCTGGGCCCCGGGTCCCATAATCCTGATGTCTCGTAGCAATTGCAATGGTTTTCCGTTTCAGCTCTTCTTTCTGAGACTTGGAGTAACTAGCATTTTTTTAAAACTGCCTGGAAAATTGACATTCTTAACTGTTAAGGAAAAAAAAAAAAACAAATGAACAAACAAACAAACAAAAAACCAGCCCGTGAGAGACATTGTCATACTCATAATACGGATACAGAAAATGAGATACCAAAAGTGAGACATCAGGCTAGTGAGATAGCTTAGTGGACAAAAGTACTTGCCACTCAAAGCCCGATGACCTGAGTTCATGTTCCTCAAGTCACCATGGGAGACTTAACTACTGATAGTTGAAAGGTGTCCTCTATTTTCAACACTTGGTCACATACACATGATCTCTAGTCTGTCGGGGGTGTCAGGTCCCTTGGAACTGGAGTTATAGACAGCTGTGAGCTGCCACGTGAGTTGCGGGAATTGAACCCTGGTCCTCTGGATGAGTAAACGGTGCTCTTAACTGCTGAGTCATCTTTCTAGTCCCAATAACACACCATCTTACCAAGGCTGAGCAGCTTCTACAGGCGCCCAGGCTGGCTTTCTCTACAGCGGCCACATTCTACCCTGCTTCCTTTTATTAGTCTCTGTTACAGCCCTCAGCTTCTGATCACTTGTGCTTAGAAGGGAGCATTTTATTTAATAAACCTGTTTAACTTGGTTTGTATTGTAATCCCTGAGCAATGCTCAGATATGTGTTTTGATAACAATGAAATGGATATGATTAGAATAAAGGGCCCTAGCTGCCGCCATCAGCCTTCCAGGGGCAGAAGAATTCCAGGCATTGAGTTTCCAGGTCCTGAAAGCAGATGAGTTGATAAGAATGGAATGATCCTCGGTCAGCAGGGGAGACAGCACTGCAGCCCTTGGCTTGCTGGCTGTGCACTCGGGCACCTGAGGACTAATGCTTTGAAATTTGAGGTACCAGGATGGGGGGGGGGGGGATAAAGCTTCTCCTGTCTCCAGAACTAGGACTCGGCCCGTCTCTGCAGGCAGAACTCTGGTTCCTATTATAGCTGGCCAAATCACTGTGGGGCAGAGGTTGCTGAGGTTAGCCGCTGAGGCTCTGTGTGGCTAGTGTGTATGCATTGTCACACTGGGGCCAGTGTCAGACCCAGTAGACGAGAAGCAGGCGGAGCCAAAGACAGGTGCCTGTGGCTAGAACCAGGTGGATACCTCAGTAACAGGAAAAGGCGAAGAAGTGTGACATAAGAGCTGGTTGGCTAGGCAGGGATTAGGTTTGTGATAGGGGAGGGGGAGGGGTAGAGGGAGAGTGAACAAAATGAATATAAGAACTCTGGGCTCAGTGTGGGCTTGAAGCTTTTAACTCCTACCCGAGACTGTTTTCTTCTTAAGGAAGTTCATGTTGGTACAGGATTTGAGATGCCAGGGTGAGTGGGCAGACTAACTGGAGTAGAGAATGTCATAATGGGGATGCTTAGGCAATAAAGCCTTCTGTGCCTAGTGGTGATTTCCCCAGGGCGGTTCACAAGGAAGGCTTCCTCTTAGGAGAGGAGGCAACTGGGGGTCTAATCTGCATTCACAGCAAAATGAAGCTGCTGATGAACACATCCCTGAAAGCAGGATTATATGTTAGGTATTACCTGCATTCTGGGAGAGGAGTTTCTGCTGGGAAGAGAGTAGAACGGGACAAGACTAAAATAGGTAAATGAATAAATAAATACAAAAAGGCTCAAAACTTTGTAGCTAGGTTATTTATGTGAGAGAAATATATGGTTATTTTCTTAAACTGTCCCTGTTGAATCAAACTCCTAGCAGTCCTCTTTCATTCTCTAAAGAAAAGTTACCTGCATTACACAGACAAGCTCCATTAGCCCAGCAAATACCGAGCAGCCCTCGGAACTTCTGATTTTCATATGAATGTCCTTTCTCTCTTGTTGACTCCAACCGCTAAAGTTATCACAGGAGACAGAGGAGTCTTTTTAGAAGGCTTGCATTATCATAATGAGTGACTAAGGTGGTTTCTATAACAATCCTTCAAAATAGTGCTTAAGTCAGCAAAGACGTTAAGCCGGGAGAAAGAAAGCCCCTAAGGGAAAAAAATTCCAAAATTAGCTACTATAGATTCATAAAGAAAGCTGTAGGTTTGGCTCATTGACTTTGCAGTAAATGTAGGGTGGTTGAAGCTTGTGTGGGGAAAGACACTCAGTACTTGACTTGGCAGGTATTGTGAGGCAGAGCCCTGGTCATGAGATTTTATGAGAGTTTGGAAGGCATGGTGAGACAAATGGGCTAGAGCCCAAGAGTTCTCGTGTCTGACTCGTGATAAATAGAAACTTGATTGAAGCCTCACGGTGTGTGTGTGTGTGTGTGTGTGTGTTAACCTCAGCTGTGTTTAGGAAATGTACTAGAGTAGTTACCACGGGGGAAGAATGCCAACATGGAAGGAGAGCGCTCCACAATTAGGAAAGCAAGAGCATCTCTGGTTGGTTGACTGGGGAGAGTGGGAGTAATTGCTTGTCATTGCCTTCCTATGAGTTTTATGAACCTGTTTGCAAAATACTTGGTTTCCTTGGAGTCTTTGTTCTCCTCCGTATCCATATCCTTGTGGCCTCTCCAGGCTAGTTCTGTCTCTGTTCATTTGTGTTCTGAACCCACATGTGTGACGGCCTCCTTAGGGACACCCTAGGATCGTTACCAGCCTATCCTAAGCAATACTAATCACTTGTCAGCTTCTTTTTGATGGGGCAGGGGCAGGACACTGGCAGACTTCAAAGCTGCCTGTCTGCGCTGACTTCCAGTAGTTTAGTGTGAGAGGTGAGATGGCCTTGACTGCCTTTCTATTTTGGTTAGGTACATATTTGATGAAATTCATGAATGTGGCTTGCTATCTCTTCCCCACTCATTTAGTCAATAAATGTTGTGTGTCAGAACTATCTTAGGTCTGGGGTACAGCAAACACAACTGATGGAGCCTTTGTTCTAACGGACCTCACCTTCTGATGGGAGCCACACAATGCACATGTGTAAGTGTATGTGCAGTAATGTGTTCTGTGAAGGACAGTGCAAGCACAGAGGAAGAGGGAGGGAGGGGGGTGCATTCTCGTGATCAGGGAAGACCTCTCTGTGGAGTCAGTAGCTAAGATCTACCTAAGAGTCAGGGGTCGAGAGGGAGAAAATGGGAACAGCTCCTTCAGACAGATGCCAGAGTCTGTCTGGTGGGTTTAAGGGGCATCAAGATGGTGGCACATGAAGCAAAGGAGCATGGGAGGAGCTGAGGTCACAGATGGCTCATGGAGCAAAGGAGCATGGGAGGAGCTGAGGTCACAGATGGCTCATGGAGCAAAGGAGCATGGGAGGAGCTGAGGTCACAGATGGCTCATGGAGCAAAGGAGCATGGGAGGAGCTGAGGTCACAGATGGCTCATGGAGCAAAGGAGCATGGGAAGAGCTGAGGTCACAGATGGCTCATGGAGCAAAGGAGCATGGGAGGAGCTGAGGTCACAGATGGCTCATGGAGCAAAGGAGCATGGGAGGAGCTGAGGTCACAGATGGCTCATGGAGCAAAGGAGCATGGGAAGAGCTGAGTTCACAGATGGCTCATGGAGCAAAGGAGCATGGGAAGAGCTGAATTCACAGATGGCTCATGGAGCAAAGGAGCATGGGAAGAGCTCTGAGTTCACAAACAACATATGGAGCAAAGGAGTATGAAAAGAGATGAAACCACAAAATTGGCTCCTATTTTATCACCTAGGGCTTCCTAAACCCTGGGAAAGAATATGGGTCCTTCTGGAGCTTGTTGAACATTGGCCTGAATTTATTTTTTATCTTACACACACACACACACACACACACACACACACACACACACACTTGCATATGTATTTTGTTGGTGCTGTGGACATATGGGTGAGATATGGGAAAGAGAAAGTATTAGCAACAACAAAAGCCCAAAAGCTGGAACTAGAACCTGGGAGGTTGTAACCCAAGGGCAGCACAAGGCAGGAGATGGTCCAATGTCCAGTGCTTATCCTTTTGCTAAACTTTTAAATCGCACCATTTTCTATAACAGAGATAATTGTGCTGTAAAAACTAATTAGTTTTGGATATGATGGGAATATTTGAATTCATTCTTCCCTTACAAGAAATGTTTCCCTTAAAAGGAAATTTCCAAGAGGCATGGACACTGGCCAAGAGAGATTTGAAAGTTGCTGTACCTTGATTGATGGTTCACTTCTGATGGAAGCGAGGTGGATTCTGATCCAGGAAAACTGGGCTCTGCATTTCCTTCAGCGCCTTAGAATCCTTCACCCCCACCGCCTCATCCATTTTATCACCGACCCCAGTACCACTTGAGTGATCTATACCAGATACAGCTTCAGGGAGACCAGAATGCTGGTGCCTTTTTTTGTTTGTTTGTTTTTTGTTGTTGTTGGTTTTTTGTTTGTTTGTTTTTTTGAGCAGTTTGTCAATGAGTTTGCAACCAGGAATTGCCTGGCTGTTTGGTACTGAGATAGATGTAGCCAGACAAGGGAGCGTCGGTTCCGTGGATGCTTCTCTTTGGTACATAGTCTCACCCAAACCTGATGAGGAAACTGAGGCCTGAAGTTAGCTAGCTGGAAGAAGAGGCAGAAATGTGGAAATATTTTTTTCCTTTGTGTGGCAAATATTCGCATTTCTGTCCCTTGTGCCTCACCTTTCTTTATATTGAAGGGCCTTCTCAGTAAAGAGCACATTCTGTATTCTTCGTTTTAAGAGGAGAGAGTATTCAATGAATTTTGCCTATTTATAACAGTTCCATAGCCCACACTATTAAAATGATTAGAATGTATCTTTAGCTCTAACTTGGGTTTGGGGTAAAGTATAATCCGCTCTCAGTAGGTTTTACTAGCACTGATTGTTTGTTGGGTCTTATCAGCTTGAGAACTCCAGAAGAGCAGTGTGTTCTGTTTCGGGAACTAGCAAGGTGGGCTGACTGTTCACTGGCTTACCGTCTGTCTGCCTTCAAGCTTCTTGGCTCTGTGTGTGTGTGTATGTGTGCGCGTGTGTGTGTGCGCTGGTGATGATGATGGTGATAGGAATTCTTTATATACTCCAGATATCAGCTGCTTTTGTTCATGTCTGGTTTTGTCTGCATTGGTCCTTGTACCATGCTTTCTCTTTAGTGAACATAGAACGAGGCTTGCACGGGAATCACTTCCATATAAAGCAAATATTGGTTGCCTACGCCCAGGAGACCCCAAGGTTTTCGGGAGGGAGGGAGTTTTGATTCATCTTGGGGTCAAAAGTACCTTTCACAGATGGACACTCGGCAGTTGTGTTTGGAACAAACAATCTCTAGCCGAGTTAGGCAAACACAGAGTTAAGAATTACAGCCAGGCCATGTGAAGAGCTGTGTTTTCCCACCTCACACTGTGATTTCACAGTTGCTGGAGAGGAATTCTAGGAGAGAGCTTCAGCCAGAGGGGTCTGTGGAGAGTCGCCAGGAAGCCTAGGACTGGTCTGCTAGATTAGATAAAGGTTATTTTTAATTTATTGGTGCTCAGAATCTAATCCTGGCTAAACCAAAATCAAATTTATTTTCACGCTTGGTAGGGAGCACTCCGATTAAGTGTTTGGCTGAGGACACAGTAGGCTAGGAGGGGTTGGGGATGACTGTGCCTTCGCTAAACGGGGTGAAGTGGAACCAGGAAGATTTATTCCCAACATTTGAAAACCTATTTTGGGATTCATTCATTATTTTTCACTCTTTTGTAAGTCTTAATCCCCCACTCTTTGCCTCCTTCTCTCTTCCCTCCCTCCCTCTCCTTCTCTGCCCATCTCTCCCCTGAATGGAGCAGAAGCTCTTATCCACTTTGGTACAACTGATAAGAGTAACTGCAAGCTTGCTTCTCACTTGGGGCCCCTGAGCTGTTGTGAAAATGCTCTCTGCATTCATATGTAATTACTGTGGAGGAAAATGTCTGATGCTGAAAAAGCTACCTTCAACCCCACTAATTCCCTAAGTGTCAAAAGTTGGATGGTTTTCTTATTTGACATTAAAATGTTCCCAATAGCAATGATGACATATTGGGATCAGGATAATATGTCCCATGGCTAGGAAAGGCCTCTGGTTTTTGGCCATCTTTACTGCCTTCTCCAGTGAGTCATTCTTTTGCAGTTTGTCTCTCTGAAATCATATGTTTATAAAGCTGTGGCCCCTGAAATCATAGCCCTGTCAATTCCCAGCTGGGTGATCTGTGAAGTTACCTTTCTGGGCTGCGCATTCCCGTTTATAAAGTAGTGATAATAAGTGTGCTAGCCCCTCCCTACCAGGAAGACTGGGGATACAACCCACTGTTTATCTTTGTGCAGTACGTGGTTTGTGATAGCTCTTTCGGCTGTCGTGGGACTGATAATGCCATAGCTCACTACGGTGCTTGCTCCCACAGTAAGTGTCAAGCGAGCAAGTGCTTTATAAACAGAGGCATTAGAGCTGTAGCTGTGAGCACTGAGGGAACTGAGAAGTCCTTAAAGGTAGGCTAAGTGTCATGAGAACAATGTCCAGGAATCTGAGTGTCTGCCTGCTGACGCTTTTCCTCCCTTGCTATTCATGCTAGAAGTGCAGGACCTGGGGAAAACCTCGATCAAAAACTCAGGCGAGTCTTAGGTTGGTTCATTCTTTTTAAAGGATGGTGATGGGTTTGACTTGTCTTTGGAAATAAAGGATACTTGTCTTAAAGAATGTTAGTGAACTAACAAGTCTCAAAACTAATTGCTTTAGTTTTTTTTCTTTGTGTGTGTGTGTGTAGTTGTTTTTATTTTTTTAATCTTTGGGGGCCCACCACCCACTCCCAAATAAATACACAGAGACATATTCTTACCTATTAATGCCCTGACTTCAGCTTTTCTAACTTAAATTATCTGGTTTCTCTTTAACTACATTTTGCCAGTGGGTTTTTTAAAAAAAAAAAAAAACCTTTCTTTATTCAATTTATCTTTCTTTCCTTCTTACCTTATAGCTGGCTGGGTGGCTGGCCCCTGGCCTCCTCCTCTCCTTCTTTTCTTACTCCTCCCTCTTCCCTATATTTCTCCTTCTATTTATTCTCTCTGCCTGGCAGTCCTGCCGATTTCTCTCTCCTGCCTAGCTTTTAGCTGTTCAGCTCTTTATTAGACCAATCAGGTATTTTAGGTAGGTAAAGTAACACAGCAACATAATGCAACATAAAAATGCAACACATTTAGCATCATTAAACAGAAATTCCACAGCATAAACAAATGCAACACATCCTAAGGTAATTTTCCAAAGTGTGTGTGTGTGTGTGTATGTGTGTGCTTGCGCATGCACATGCATGCTCACTTGCACATTTGCATGTACAGACCAGAGGTTGACATCTGGTGTCTTCTGTCACTCTCTACCATACTTTTGAGACAGGTCTGTCTTTGAACTTGGTGGTCCCAGGTTTGGCTGGACTGGCTAGCCAGCAAGCCCAAGGGGTCCTACTTCCTATGCTTATTCAAGGCTGGGCTCACAGATGTGCCCTGTACCCAGCTCTTTCACATGGACGCTGGGGTTGACTCTGGTTCTTGTGCTGGCATGGCTGGCACTTTACTGGCTGAGTCATCTCTCCAGTCCCTACGTTTTTATTTTGAACTTGTCTAATTTTGCCCCATCTATGGTGTTGTCAATTGCTTTTGTCTGCAGAAACTGAGCTTAGAAGGCACAACACGGGCAAGGAAGAGCACGATACACTAGTAACTGTGACTAAATGAGGCAGCACGGAAGAGGGCCTGACTGCATGGAATTCCCCTCCACATTGCAGGCTGTAGCAGTGTGGGCGGTATAGGAGCTTTGCTTTGGAGCGACCATGGTCTTAGGAGGAAGAGCATCTGGAGGACAGAATAGAGTTAAGGAATTAGAAAGGATTTGGAATGTGCCCCACGGCAATAAAGATCTTCATTTCTCTGGGTTTTGTCTGCCCATCAAAGGGGAAGAGATGCTGAATAGTCAGCTGGTTTTGAAGTTGGTATGGAGTTTACTTTGTTTGCCAAGGGGAAGGAATCTAGAGCCAGCCAGGTGAGAGAGACCGTGAAGGACCTCCTAGCTCTAAGCCTTGGTTGGCTAGCAGTGTCTTCAACCTGGTACTTTTCAGGATGGAGGTTTTGAAACCCTTGACTCTATCTCCTGCTCATCTCTGTGGCCTCCCCCCTTCTGTCAACATTCCATTTCTGTGGCATAAATTATCACCTTGAAACCATGTCCTCCACCTCGGGGTCTGCCTGAGTCACTGTCAGGTAAAAGGAGAAGCCCGGGTCCTGGGTGATGAAGAGTCATTGTATAGTCAGTATTCTTCCTCCGCCTTCCTTCTGTGAAGCTGCTGCCTGTGCCTCTCCCGGCAATGCTCTTCCTCTCATGACTGTAGCTCATTTAGACCAGTAGCGCCGCCATGTCCAAAAGGCTTCTCTCGACTCCCAGTTAATGCCAAATCTGTCGTGGGATCTGACAAAGTGCTTGCGATGCTAGCTTACCTCTTTGCACTCTTTCATACGGTCTCCTTGCGTGTTTCCCCACCTTGGAATTTCTCCCCAGAGCTTCCACTTGGGGATGATCAATGACAGAGAAAATGATTTCTTCTCAGAGCAGTTTCGCGGTCCAACTGGCCAGCTACATAAAGGTTAAGAATGATGAGGAGTGAAAAGTGAGATTAGACTGGGAGCTGGAGCAAAAGGGCTCCTACAGGCAGCTGCTTTCACATCTGCCCATGATGTGGGGCCCATGCTGCGTTCTGGGTTCCCTGTCCCCAAAAGAAGCTCTTAGCTGCCCTTCCTGTCTTTTGCTTCTGAAGGTGAGCCCCAGTCTCCTGCTCACTCTTCTTTGGACTGGGATCCTTGAGCTGTGCTTCCAACTGAACCCCACAGAACTGGGTGTGGCTCTAGGTGTCCTCTCAAGAAGAGAAGACAAGGGGCTAATCCTAGGCTGCAAGAACATCTTTGGAGCTGAAAAGGATGAGAATGCAGACAGCCCCCAATGCTTGAGATCCTTCAACTTTACAGTGGCACAGAAGTGCGTCAGTGGACACCATCCTGCACATTTTTTCTCCTTAGCGGCGTCAAGCCACAGCTTCCGGTCAGCCATGAGACCATGAGGGTAACCAACCAACCCACAGCCTGCAGTGTACTGTGTGCTCTGCTATGGTGTTCCTAAGTTAGATGGACTGAATGCCTTTTAGCTGACGCTATTTCCAACAACGTCAGATGATCAGAATGTAACCTTGTGGAAAGTCAAGGGGTATCTGTACCAACGCTATGCTGGAATCGTGGAGCATTATGAAATTTATTTCTGCTTCATCATCTAGGCATGCTCCTGAAATCCCAGTGCTGGGGAGGTAGAGACTGGGGGCTATTTGAGGCTTCTTAGCCAGCCAATCTAGCCAAATCAGTGAGCTGCTGACACAGTAAAATCACCTGTCTCAAAAAAATCAAATTGGAGAGCAATTGAGGAAAGCCACACCTGACATTGGCTGCTGAACTTCACGTGCCTGAACGTATGTGTACGTGTGCACACACAGCTGAATCTATACCTTTAGAAACACATTATCTTCCATATAACAAAACCTTGGTTGTTTTATGGACCACAACAACAGTTCCGATATCCCAAAGCATCTTATCAATGGTAATAAATGCTTATTTCACATTCCGATTCTTGTTAATGAAAAATAAAATCGTAGAATTCAAGAGAATGGTAACCTAGCACCTTTAATCTTATGAAAGCCTCTTTCTGAATTAGAGAAGACTCTGTGGTGCTTATGATTGGGGTCTCATTTCCAGCTGAAGGTCAAGCAAATTATTCTCCATAACAATATTCTATGTATAATAGTGTCCTGTATGAAAAAAAAAACCTTTCTCATATAGAGGAAACTCCACAATGCAGTTAAAATTCATTTGCAACTGACAGAAATATGTTAATTGCTTTTTTTGGGCAAGCGATTCTTAATCCAATAGGAATGATAGAGTTAAGATTCACTTGACTAATTTGAGTTTTTTTTTAAATGTCAGAGATTCATGGTGCCTTTCTGGAGTTCATAAGGTGTTCCAGTCAAGGTTGGATGACTGGGCATTGTCCCTGTAAAATGTCACACATTCAGATTCCCCAGTAGGAAAAGTAACTCTCTATCCAAGCAACCAGATCATAATGCTTTCAGGATCAGAGTGTCTTGAATCTTGATAATTCTGGGCTGGATGGCAAAACTGCCCAGGCTTTATGTGTGCTTTAGCCACTGAGCTGGTCCTCAAAGTCTCTCCCAAAATTGGATTCTAAACATTTGGACAGCACAGGCTAGCTAACTTCTAAGTAGTGAAAGTGAAGGGAGCAATTGTAATACTCAGGAATACACAGTGTGTGGGTTTGTTTGGCCATATCTCCCTCCCCAGTACCCCTACTCCCACCCCCTCCCACTCTCAAGCTCGTTGAATGTCAATACCCTCAAGGTACCTGATTGTCTTTGGACCTCATTAATATCACATTTACTGCTTTCATTGGTTATCCTATCCATAAGCACAGCCATGGCCTGTCTACCTCCTGTTCTCCTGTATAGCTTAATGTTCAGTACTAGTGTCCTCGACAAAGTTCTTTGATTGGTCCCATCTCACGAAGGCTGTAGCCCCTCTCCTTTGCATCTACTGCCTTAGACATCTCTATTTCTGGCAGTTAATACACTGACCAGGTCTGTGACATCTTATGTCCTGTTGGAGTGGCTGTTAATCGCCAGCGATCTTATTGCACAGTGCCTTCCTGTGAATTTTTATCTTGCTGCTGTCCCATGAGACAGGTCCTATCAGCAGGGACAGGTGGCAGTGGAGGATGGAACATTACAGTAGGGTCTTCCTCAAGGTTCCACATGTAGTAGGTGGCAGGGCCAAGTTTAAACTGGAGCCTTCTTCTCTAAGTCCCTGCTGCCTGTACGATATATATTACTTTCTCGGGTCATTTATAGTCATGGCTTTCAGAGTTTACATCTGTAAGACCTTGTTCGTGGGTTGCGTTAATCCTAAAATTTGCAAGAGGAAGATCAGTTCCACAATTTTGAGCCAAATTTAAAGCAAGCTTTAATTAAATACTGAACAGGATGGGTTCTGGTTAGGTCCAGTTACCAGTACAGAGCCCCAATTCATGTTTTGCAGGGGTTGAAAAAGGCAAGACCCACTGTTCATTGCATTTCCCATCAGGTCCAGTAGGGGCAAGCATACATCCTGACTTATTTCCTGCCTATGTACCTCCCACCTACATTATTTGTGCACATCCTGTGTCGTTGGTGCAAACATACTTGTTTAGGGATGTGAAAACACGTGGCTTTGTTATTTCACTAGAACTACAACTCCCAGCATTCCAGCAAGCTATCCTGTCCTTGGACAAGTGGGGCTTACAGGTTGACTTTGGCTCTTACAGTTGGTAGGCTGAAGTGCATTGTAGACGTTTAAGACTGGAGATCTCATAGTAAAATCCAGTCTATGAAGCATGATTAATAAAAACTCAGAGACAGAAATTGTGGTTCAACCTGAAGGTCAGAAAATCAAAATCGCCAACCACTGGCTCTTACCTCTACCTCAGTCTGAAATGGCGATCCTGTCTCCAGGAATCTCAGAATGAGACTGTGTCTGAGAGCTGTCTCCTCCCGTATTATATTCCTCTCTAGGGCTGGGATTAAAGGTGTGTGCCACAGGGATAAAGGCACGCACTGCTTGTTTTCTATGACAACTAGTGAGGCTACTGGGATTAAAGGTGTGTGTTACCACTGCCTGGTCTGTAAGGCTGACCAGAGGAGCTATTTTACTCTCTGATCTTCAGCAAGCTTTGTTTATTAAAATACAAATGAAATGCGACTACAGTGGAGAACTGAGTCTGGATTTGGGCATGTTGACTTTGAGGTGGCTGGTGGCCATCGAAGAGGAGATGTGCTACGGTATACTGTTGGATATTAGGAAGTTAGGCTAGGATTGGCGAAGCTTTGGTTTCCATCCCTCTTCGTTCACAGTGCAGGTGGCCGATGGATGAGGCTGCTCTGTAGTCTCTCCACTGTGGGGGAGACTTTTGCTTTTGCTTCCTCTATCATATGAAGCAGTATGAAGAAAGCCAAGTAGTAGGTACCAGGTGGACTCAGATGCAGGCCAAGGCACGGTAGCCTTCTCTTATATGTAACAAACATGCTTATGACTCATGCTTTTTTAAGTCATGGTTTTTAATATATTTTGAATAATAATCTGATTAGTATCACATTGTATCAAAAAGTCCTTATGGCTCAAAGAAATGGTGGAAAGGAGTAAGTTAAGCAAGTGTGAATGTAGGCAAATTAACGACATAGCTAATATTAAAATTGAGCCGTATATTGTAATAAGTTATTCATCTTATATTGTTTACTTCTTTAATTTTCCATTCAATATTCTATAACAGTTAAATTTTATTTATTTTGAGTGCACTGTGTTGTGTGCACACATGAAGTCGGAGGACACCCTGCAGGAATCAGCGCTCTTCCTACAGGGGTCCTGGGGATGGAACTAAAGCCCTCGGACTTGGCCACAGGCACCCTACCCACTGACCCATCTCGCTGGGCCTGCCACTTAAGATTTTTGAACTGTGGTCAGATGGAGCCAATAAACTGCAGGGCATAAAGCTGTGGGAAGAGGCAAGCTGTATCTTTAAGAGAAGATAAGAGGAAAGCCTGAGAGAGGCCTGAGGGACGGTCAGGGACTAGGCTGAATTGAGAAAATGTGTTTAAATGGGGCAACTGAGGAGTATATTGTTCAGAGTAAGCCTCTGATCTTACAGAATTCCAAACAAGTTTACCTTGAGGCCCTGGGGTGGTCTTTGTACGGAAATCTAACAACTACAAGGGTCAGTGTTTTTAAAGACTAAACATAGGCTACGTAATAAATTGGAACCATCTGCTGCTCTCCCTGAGCCTGCTTGCTTTAGCTTGGAGCCTGCTTGCTTTAGCTTGGAGCCTGCTGCTGAAGCACGCCTTTCAGATGGTGAGGCAGTTGTACAGGTGAGAGGGAGCAGCTGGGGCAGAGTGCAGAGACTCTTGGCCAGCCAGCTTCAGAGCCAGCTTGGGCTGCAACACCAGCTACTGCCCTGGTTACCCAGAAGGACCCAAGTGACTGCCGCTGCTGTGGCCCTGACATTCTGATCCCCAGGGAGTATGGTGGGGGCGGGGTGGTGGTGGTGGTGGGAGTGAGTTTAAACCACCAAGAGAAACTGATTTTAGATTGATGTTTTGAAATAGTATTTCCCTCGAGCCTAATAATGACTCTCTTCTTAAATACAACTGCCTGAACCAATCTAATTGTGTGTCTGTGTGTCTGTGACCCAATCAAACCTAGGGCCATGAGCATACTAAGTCTGTTAGAAATGAAGATATTCTAAAGACACGCTGTGTCTCTGTCAGTCTCCTGAAACAATGGACCCCAAAGAAAGTGGAATTTCCCCAGGAATCCTGCTGGGAGGAAGGAAAGGTAGCCAGCAAGATTGGGAACTTGTCTCTCAGAGAGAAACTCAGCACAGTTGAAAGAACTCACCAGACCACCTTCCAGGAAGGGCCGGAAGCCCAGGTAATGGTGGGTCAGTGGTGGGCGGGACCATGCCTTGACAGGGGGACTCCTGTTTAACCTTTGATCTCAGTTCAGGACCTCAAAGAAGACTGGGGAAGGAGGGGTATTCAATGGATCTCTTTGTTACTTTTCCCAGTGAGGCCACATTGAATGAATCTCCTATTCCTGTTTTTTTAAAATGGGCTATTGAAGAAGTGTGGCTAGACCTGGCTTGGGGCATAGGTTGTGACCCCCAAGTTTTGCAACAGTACCACTGAGCTCCAACCCCAGCCCTGTGAACCAACCTAAAATCCCTAGAGCACAGTGGGTTCTTTCCTGATCTCAGGAGCTGCTGAGTTTTATGCTAGTTTTGTCCCTGCTTTAGTGGTGACTTCCTGTAAATAACAAGAAGATTATCACTTGGAAGTCCCCGGATGGAACTGTTTGCTGAACACAAGTCTATAGATACAGGCTTGACTTAGTTTTTGTTTAAAGTGGATATTACCAAAATGCTAATCTAAAACATTTAACCCACTGACCTGGCAGACCATGGCATGTAATCAATTGAACTGGAGAATATGAGTAACTATTTTTGAGACAGAATGGAGGAGGGTCCGTTGCAGCCTCCCCTGGGGTCTTTGTCTCACACCACTGCCACCGTTCCTTCACACACACACACACACACACACACACACACACACACACACACACACACCTGTCTGGCCCTGCTCCCTGCCCCCCTAATTCCCTGACCTACTGTGGATGGTCCCCTGGCTGGCCAGTATAGTCTCAGGGATTTGCTGCTTTCCGGAAGTGAGTGAGGGAAAGGCTATGCAAGCTGTGTGAGTGACGCCATCTGCAAGCTGGCCTTGTTTTTCTCTGTTCCCATTTCTCTGGCATGTTGAATGCCAGGCTGGAAACCCAGGCCTGGCTGACTAGCTAGAAATGCCATTCAGCATGAACTTTTCTCATGCAGCAGCTATAGCATTCATTCAGAGTATTTATAAAAGTGGAAAGAGTAGACTGTGGGAACGCGGATGATGAAAGTGCTCTCACTTGATGATTCCAGCCTAGCGTGGAATGAGGCCTGTCAAAGAGGATGGCAGTAGAAACCTGACCGTTTGAATGATGGGAAATAATTTCCAGAGCGCTAGTCTGGCTTCAATTTCATTAGCTTTCGAAGTATTTTTAGTCCAAATTAAATTATCTGAGCTCAATACAGATGCTTCCCTACCCGTTTTTCCTCCTTGCTGGAAACCAAGTTGGCTTGCTAAGAATTAGACCGTTGGTTGCAACATGGAGGAAGGAACAGAGCAGTTTCTAATGCCTATAATCGGAATTTCTGCCTCACTCGCCTGCTGCATGTTGTGGCAGCTCTGAGGCTGAGGAAGTGAGTTCTGTGTCTAGCCTGCCAGAAGAAAACCCCTGTTTTGGCACTCTGCAGCTCTAGGAGGCACCGCCCTGCTTCATGTTGGTGAATATTGTTCAGCGACGTATGAGCAGAGGTAACTTCCCATAGATATCGTTCATATACAGTCATCAGTCCCAAGAGGAGCCGATGATCCAGGTAGACTTAGGATTACAGGGTGACCGGCAGCCCTGGTGACTGGAGGAGATGTTGGGAAAATGTATTTTGGGGCCAGAAGATCTTCTTAGACTATCCTGAGTGATGACAGTCACCACCATTGGCCGTGGTTTAATATGAACAAGGAGATTGTTGCTCTTGGTTGTCAAGGCCATTTGCATAGTGTTATTTATAATATCCATAGTTTAGCCATGGAAATATCCCTTTTTGTCCTCATTCCTTGAAGCTGTTTTACTTGGCACCACCAAGTGTTGACTTTTGCCCATTTTTTTGAAACTCATGTTGGGTTTCCTGTGTGCGCGCTCACTATATATTTATATATGCTGTAATATGGCTGTGTCTTGTTTCTTTTGTTTACCTTTTGCATCCTTTACAATCTTATTTTAAGCAGCTGGCATTGCTGGTACTTTGCGCTCTGCTGTCTCACTGTAATACCTGATATAGTACCAGAAATCGAAGAAAATCCATTTGAGAACGATGCTACCATGCAAGAGGCATGGCAGAATAAAGCAGAGAGTCCCTGACCTCCATTGTCATAGAATGCCCCCTAAGATCATGAATCTCATCTGTGAACACCTGCTCTCTATGTGGCTGCTCAGAAACCCCTGAACAAGAGGGGCTCTGCTGGCTTGTGCTGTGCTGGAGATGATGTGGGACTTTGCCTGGTAGAAGGGGAGAGGGCAAATGTATTCGGTATTCCCACTGTCCATAGGACCCACACAATGATTTTGTAATTAATAATGAGTCATTTCCTACTTTGGAGGAATTCTTCCCCCCGCCCCTTCCCACTCCAAAAGTTCTCTAGTTCCCCTTTCAGCACAGGATGCCACAAGTAAAGTGGATTTGGAGATTGCTTTAAATTCTTCCTAGTCTCTTGGACCTGGTAGCTCTGTCTCTCCACACAGTGAGACAGCCATGAACAGCAACAGCTTCTTCCCAACCTCTTGCCCCATTTTTACAGCTGCTGTGGTTGTGGCCTCAAGCATTGGGCGCCACCTGATTAGTGTCGTGTGTGTGTGTGTGTGTGTGTGTGTGTGTGTGTGTGTGTGTGTGTGAGAGAGAGAGAGAGAGAGAGAGAGAGAGAGAGAGATTGAGAGATTCTGTGCTGCCTTCACACCGAGTGGGTTTATTAGCCTGAAATTGGAAATGCAGATGAAGGAAACCAGTAAAAGCAGCCTCACCAGCTATGATGCAGCAATTCCCCAGGACTGATTCACGGAAGAATCTCTTTGCAATCTGAGCCTTATCGAGCTCATTTTTAAAAGAATCATTACTGTGTCTTGTGGACAGAATCGGCTCATAAATCTCAAAAAAAAAGCTAATTATGTTTTGTTACTGACGTTGCCTGAATCCGCCTGTCTCTAGGTTAACTGTTGGAAAGGGGAGTGCATACCCACACGGACAAGGAGGTCCTGGTAATTGCAAATCACTGAGAAAGGCGTGATGATATTTTGCCATTAAAGGAATTTTCTAGCACTTGGTTATGCTAAACTGAACATGAGAGAGTCCAATTTCAAATCAAAGGAGGTAATTACACTGCTTCTTTATCATTTATGTAAATCTGTTAGGGAAAGAGAAGACCTGAGAACACATTAACCTAGTAGGATGTGAAGCACATTCATATAAGTGTGTGCATGTGTGTGTGTGTGTGTGTGTGTGTGTGTGTGTGTATGTGTGTGTGTTGAGAATAAAAAAAGTAACCACACAGTATTTATATGGATGATGGATATACTTAAAGATCACACACAAAACAAGTAAGACCTTGCCACGGAGTCTCCTGTGTTAGAGACCTCACATTTGAGTGTCTATTGTGTGCCTCGTTTGATAAGGAGCTTGAAACAGAGATGTAAGTAACATGTCCAAAGCCACAGCATAAACAACAGAGCCTCTGATAACTAACTTTGCATCTCCCTTTTGGTACTAACCCAAACAAGAAAACAACAAAAATTAAAAAGCAAATACAAGTAAGTGAAAGAAAAACCTCCAATTTAAAAAAAAAAAGTATTGCATTTATATATGAATGTATATATGCAAATGCCAAGGTGTGTGTGTGTGTGTGTGTGTGAGAGAGAGAGAGAGAGAGAGAGAGAGAGAGAGAGAGAGAGAGAGAGAGGAGAGAGAGGAGAGAGAGAAAGAGAGGAGAGAGAGGAGAGAGAGGAGAGAGAGAGGAGAGAGAGAGGAGAGAGAGAGGAGAGAGGAGAGAGAGAGAAAGAGAGAGAGGAGAGAGGAGAGAGAGAGAGAGAGAGAGAGAGAGAGAGAGAGAGAGAGAGAGAGAGAGAGAGGAGAGAGGAGAGAGGGAGAGAGAGAGAGAGAGAGAGAGAGAGAGAGAGAGAGAGAGAGAGAGAGAGAGAGAGAGAGAGAGAGAGAAGGTCGGAGGACAACTTGGAGTCAGTTGTCTACTCCCATCCTGAGGATCTCTGGGATTGAAATCATGTCCTCAGGATTGGCTGCAAGCCCCTTTACCCACTCAACTACCCTTCAGCCAAACAAACTGACTTTTGATACAAAGAATTGTCTTGAAAGTAACAAAATGGTTACTTTATTAAGTTAATCAGTCACCTTTGATTTTACAAGCATTCCTATTTGAGTTTCTATTGAAGTAACCAACAGTTTTTGCCCCGGGATTTGGGAGTTAAAGGCTGTGGAGCTTGTGAGGATGATCGGATACTAAGTTTGTATCTAAGTTCTCACTTAAAAATCTCTTTCTTCACCAAGGCAGGAAAACTGAAAGTAAGCAATTTTTCTTGGGACTGGAGAGGTGATTTAACTGGTAAGGGTTGCTTGCTCCTCTTCCAGAGATTCTGTCCCCAGTGCTCATACCAGGCAGCTCACAAGTGCGTGTAACAAGGTGTAACAAGTTCTGGGGTCAGACACCCTCTGCCTCCCCTTAGCTCCTATTTGTGCTATAAACGCACACATATGCAAAGTCAATTTTAAAAAAGGAACCTCCCCTCCCCCTTTTAATTTATTGCACTGTTGATTGAAATCTACTACTGAGCTGTATCTCTATCCATTTTTTCCACCCTCTCTTCCTCCCTGCTTTCTTCGAGATCCGACCTAAGTTACCCAATTGGCCTTAAACTCGGCTTCACTGTGTAGGCCTGGTGGTCCCCCTGCTTCTTCCTAGTGCTGGAGTTATAGGAGTGCACCACCATGCCCCACTATTTCTCCGCTTTCAAGCGGAGGCCTTGTAACGAGCCACATTCTTACCTAATCTTGTAAGCTAAAAGGCTTAGAAAGGACCTTGTATCCAAAAACGTGAAGCATTTTTTTTTCATGTGCCGTTGTGTGAAATAAAGGGAGTCAGGCAGGGAAGGGGTGAGTGGGGGTAATAAAAGGTATTTTGAGAGTTTTTTTTTTAATCACAGAAGGCCTTTAGAATTTAGTCTTAGTCCTTTATTTTCTTTATCCTTAATTTTGTATGTTCTCCTTTCTTATACACCCTTGGATGAATTTGGTGTGTGCCCATGTAAGTGTCAAAAAATTTTGCCAGCAAACAGCAAAGGCTAGCCACCCAAATCAGCCCACAGCCCTACCTCCCCATTGTGTTGGGAGGTTAAGTGAACACCTCCTCAGATGGGCTGGCATCGTGATCAAAAGATGAAGTCATTATCCACCAATAACAGTGCCGTGTGTGTATACATGTGTGCATGCGTGTGTTCACGTGTGCATGCACACAACACGCTCATGCAAACGAATGTATGCGCTAGAGGACAGCCTTTGGGGAGTTGATTATCTCCCTCTCCCATGTGGGCTCTAAGGATGAAACTCAGCTCCTCAGACTTGGTGGTAAACATCTTGTCAGCCTATTTAATTTTATTTGAAAATATTTTGTCACAACAGAATCTCACGAACCATTATATCTGAAACCACTATGTCTTGAAGGGTAAGCTGAAATTTTGGAATAAATCTTTTTAAAAATTTATCTCGAATATACCAAAACCAGAATTCTCTAGAATCGAGGTGATTGAAGCATATAGCTTGTTCACTCTTGGGTGCCCTCCGCGCGCTTCTCTTAACATCGACAACCTGTTCTGAAAGGAGGTGAGTTAGCTCCAGTAGCTGAGCTCTTCCATGCCTTCCTGTGGAACACTCTTAGCTCGTTTTCCTTCTTTGGGGAAGTTTACAGTTAGGTTTCCTATGTTTGTTATATGTTTTACAATTTCAGGAATGTAGCTGTCCCTTAGACAGAATGCATGGCGGCACCGTCTGCTCCCTGCCTCCTCTCAGGATGGAATCCTGAACTGTGAACCGAGAGCAGCATGCCAGTGGGGTGTTCTCTCTTCCTTTCCAGCAATCATCTTTATTGCTGTTCACTTCTCCTGATTGCTGCTCTGACATTTCCATGAAAATTACCCAGGGCAGCTGAACTAGATAAATTAGTCCCTTTCTTAACAAATAAAAAAACCATTGACATTTTGGCAGTGCTAAACTCATTAACTGTATTAGCCAGGAGTCCTGCTTTTACTGAAGCAGCATCCTGAGCGTGTGACTGCAGGTTGGGGAAGATAAAGACCGCATAGATCCTAATTAGCAAGTGTAATAAATGGCAAAACAGTTTGTGGGAGTCCCTGAGTAACATTAATCAGGTTTAGAAAGCCACCACAATTTAATCATTTGTTTCAGTGTGACTGGAAAAAGAAAAAAAAACACATTATTTTAGAGATAAAAGTGCACGCTTGATGTGTTCTATAGCAGTAACTAAATTCAAGAGAATAGCTAATCATTCCCTATCATTCAGGATCACATTGGAAATGCTTACAGTGAGGATTTGATTGGTTAGAGCCCCCCACTGGAGAGCCAGTGGGAGTGGAAAGGCCTAGTTCCCACCTGGAGAGAGATCTCTGTGTGCTGGCCCAGGAAAGTGAAACAAACAACCTTGCCTGTTATTTCTGAGGAGAAAGGTCCATACTTGCTGTCTCCTGAGATGGCAAAGCTGCTCTCAGCCCCACCTACTGAGTGCCTGCTATTACCACTGTTGTCTTTCCTGTTTCTAGTTTCTGTGGCTAATTTTCTTTTGTCCCTTTGGTATGTTTTACTTTCAGATAAATGAGTGTGGTCTTTATAGACCACACCAATCTTCATTAATCTTTCTGTCCTCGGTCCTGCGCAGACAATCAGTTGCCATTGAGTAAAAGTTCTGGGTCCTCTACTGTGGTGTCTCTTAAGTACTGATTTTGTTTGCTTCTTAAGCCCAGTGTTTCGATCTTTTAAAAACCAATGAAAACTAGTATCCAGATTGTCAAAGATTTACTAGTAGGTGTTTGAAATGAATCTATACTTCCCAAACTAAAAAAAAAAAGTTGGGGTTTGGCACTAGCTTCTGGGTTGTATTTGTCAGCTCTACTGTGACTATAATTGGATACCCGAGGCAGCTAGCGTTGTTAAAGAAGAAGTGCATTTAATTCATAGATTTGGAAGTTTAAAGTTGAAATGGAACGATGCTGTGGCAGGAGCTTCCTGGTGGTCAGTGGCTGGTGGTAGGAGGATCCAGAGAAGGCTAGGTGAGACTAAGCCTGCCCGTTTTACATCCTTCTTCTCATGAGACCATGCTGTTGATGTGAAGTGGGATAAGTGAACCGGAGGAAGATGGGATGCCCCTAATGGCTCCCCATAGCTGAAAGAAAGCATTGTTGCTGCTGCTGTTGCTGCTGCTGCTGGGTGTGGGTGTGTGAGAGAAGGGAGTGGGGGAGATGTCAGAGAGAGAATGGGAGGCATCAGGCATGACCAGGTAGACTAATAAGTGAAGCCCCCCTGAGGTCCTTGCATCTGTGGATGCTGAGGTGTGCACTGATGCAGCTCCTCTTGAAAAAAAAAATTGTGGTTTTAGCAGGTCAAAGAACATGGTTTATGTGGGAGTTTTAGACCTCATGGGTAGGATTGAAGAAGTAGCGAGGAGGAAAAGGAGGGAAGCCTTGGGGGCCAGAAAAGGCTGGAAAAGTAACCAGAGCAGCTTTGCCTCACTGAGGAGTGAGGGAGCAGTGCAAAGTCGAAAATGGAAACATAGCTGACTTGGATCTTTAATTTTTTTGTTCATGAATCTACTTTATCTCATTTGGCTATTTTCTTGTAAATATATAATGTACTTTTGAACTGCCCCTGCGTCTCCCTATACGCTCTTCTTCCCTCTTGCCCCTCCCAGGAGTCCCTTAGGTCATTCTGTTTCCACTTTGATGTCATCTGTGCACACATGGTTTGTTTGTAGCTGTATAAAATCCAAGAACTACAAATGAGAGAAAACATGTAATATTTGTCTTTCTGGGACTGACTTAATTTGCTTGATGTCACCATTTCCATTTGAGTTAAAGACAGAAGCCATGTTAATGGCTTTATTAAGATCTAGTTCATACACCATGTAGCTTGTCTCTATGCAATGTCCAATTCATTGGTTTCAGCCTATTCCCAGGGCGGTGCAGTCATCATCACAGTCTAGGTTAGAACATTTTGTCATCTCCAAAGAAATCCATTAGCAATCATTCCCTGCCTCAGGGTAAGCATTTATCTGTTTCTGTGACTATGGATTTTCCTAGTCTGAAAACAGTGTATTGTTGGCCCTCTGTATCCATGGATTCTGCATGTGTGGACTCAATTGACCACAGACCAAAAATATTCAGGAAAACAATTGGGCCTGTACAGATTTTCTCTCATTATTCCTGAGACAATTATTTATGTGCATTTATATGGTATTGAATATTATATATAAGCTAGGGAGCATTAAAAGTATATGGGAGAATATGTAGATACTATGTGCAAATTCATTATTTTCTGTACAAATTGTATATAAGCATGCTAGGATTCTCTGCTACAGTTTATAATAATTGGCCTTTTGTTGATGTCCTTTTTCATTTAGCATCTGTATTCGCTACATTTCTTGCTCTTACAATAAGATACCTGACAAAAGCAAGTTAAGGAGGGGTTGTCTGGGCTCCCAGTATGAGGTCAGGGTCTCTCATGGCGGGGAAGGCATAGTGGCAGGAGTGAAAACCAGGTGGTCACTTTGTGTTGGCAGCAGGAAGCAGAGAGGGGGAGGGGATCAGCTGTCTTTCTCCATTTCATTCAGTCCAGGACTACAGCCCATGGAATGGCGCTCCATCCACCACAGTAAGGGTATGTCCTCAGTCAACCTAGTCCCTTAGTTACAAACATGCTCTGAGGGTCGTGTCCACAGTGATTCTAAATCCCATCAAATAGACAATCAAGATTAGCCATTGCGGCGTGTTTTCAAACTAGATCCGTATTATCACATGCCTTAAGTGTGTGGTTTGGTTTTGATTTGGAATCAGATGGCTGGGAGATGGTCATCCAGTGGAGTGGCTGCCCCATACAGTAAATGGGTGCGGCCCTGTTCTCAGTAGCTATTGTGAAGCTCAGCTAAGGTGTATGACTATCAGTTGGCTTATAGGTGAATTTGTGTGTGTGTGTGGGGGGGTGTAACATTTTCCTAAAGAAAAGATAAATTCTTGGGGAGAGGAGGGAGTAAAGTTTGGACTTGGCTATGTTTGGGTTGATGACGACACACGGGTGAGTCAGAGGGCTCTTCGTGAGTCATTTGGTGCGCAGGTAGATAGTGTGAGAGCTGAGGGGTTTCAAAAGGTCAGGAGTGAGGGCTGAGCTCCGCAGAAGGTCTAGTCAGTAGAAACATCGTTGGTGTAGTGTGGTCCTCAACAAAGAAGGGAGGGGGAGGGAGAGAGGAAGAAGGCGAGGGAACAAGAGATCACCCTTGGATGCTGTGGGAGCGTTAAACCTGTTTTGCTGAAATAGTTTAATGATGTGGTCATTGCTAAATTCTCCTAATTAGTGAACTGTTGGCCAAGTCGTGTCTGTGCAGGATCCTCTGACCCAATTTACCGTTGGCCCAAGGCCACCGTGTGCTAACTGGTCAATAATGTAGGCTCTTTATTAAAAAGCAAAATGAAACAGGACCAAGTGTTCTGGCTTTGAAACATGTCCTCTATCCCAGGTTGAGTCTGTGACGCGATCTTTTTCCTGTCCTAGGTTTCTTTGGCTGCACAAGGCAGCTCATTGCTAGAATAATGGGGTGTACTTCTTAGGCAAGAAGGTGTACGACGAGCCCAGGTGTGACGGTGTCTTTAGATGTAAGGAGGTGCTACTGTCTCTTTGTCACCCATCCCTCTCCCAGATAAACAGGAACAAAGCCAGGTGTGAGATACTGGGAATTTCCAGGCACTTGTCTCCAGCCCGGCTGTGTTGTGTCACCTGTGGAGAAGGTGCACCTGACTGTGGTCAGGTGAATGGGAGAGTCGGGTTTTGGGAGTAACTGTCTAGTTACTCTGCATTTAGTTTCTGTGTAGGTTTCTTCCTCAGAATTGACAGCGATCCTTTGGTAGTGGTTGAGGGAGTATGTGTACTTGAGTGTTTTGAGAAGAGAAAGAAAAGCCAGAAACTGTAATATAAACTGGAGGAAGAATATGATCTGGGCTAAGACCGAAAGTGTAGATCCGTCTTAAAGGAGCCAAGAGAAATGAACGTGGTTTTCCCCAGAGTTTGTTGTGGGCCCTTGGGTTTAAGCGAAGCCTGAAACCACTCCTGGCCAAGTTCCTGAAGCAGGGAGTGACAACCCTGCTGGCACATGATCTAGGGAACTTGTTCTACCTCTGGGGAGGAATGAGGTGCGGAGACGGTCCAGTCCAATGAGGTATGGAGTTTCCTGAGTGTCCCCTGAGTTCCCGCTGACCCCTGAACACTGAGATGCAAGGGAGTTCGTTCACTTTTTGCTTAACCATCTCAGTTGGTTTTGGGAACTTGAAACCCGTCATGTCCGATACCCAGGAGAGAAACCTGGGGATTTTGAGAAACCCTGTGGGGACCTAGAACACAGCACATAGGATGTAAATAAGGGGCTGCTTGGCTGACTGTAAGCCCTGAGACACAGCTGCAGACATTTAGATCAGACAGCTCCTGGGATATCTTCACTTGGTTTTCCACTAGAGGAAAAACATATATTAAAGGCGCTAGGCCGGGGGAGGGTACAAAAATATTTTACCTTTGCAGGTCATGTGGTCTGTCACAACTACTGCCCTCTGCTCTCAGAGGTAAGGACAGTCGCATACAACATGTGAATAAATGTACGCACTGTGTTCTCACTTCGCCGACAGTGATATTGAATTTGATGTAATTTTTGTATGGCGTGAAGTTCTTTTGATTTTATAGAAAAATGTATTAAAATGTGAATTCCCTTCTTAGCTTGCTGGCTACACAGATGCGTATGGCGGGCAGGTTTGGCCTGTAGGCTGCAGTCGAGGATCCCTAGGGTATCAGATGGAAGTGAGGTTCTGTGTGATTTTTTTTTTTTTTGTAATGGCAGCTGAGTGAGTGAGAAGAGCTGTCACTTAGTGTACCTACTGAAAGTTCAGCCTTTTAGCGGCACCCAAGCCTGGGTTGAGGCAAAGACCTTAGGTTTGGCGAGCACGTTTTACAAATCAGCAGCTCTGCCTCCGTACCCATCTTAACTGGGCGTTCCAGTCACTGTGTATGGAATCAGTCAGGTGGTGTGGAAGATTTAAACAGAAAAAATTGAGTTAAAAGGAAGCTACTCATATAGTTGACCTTCAGTGAACTGCCCACTCTACATAAGGTGGAGAGTCCTAGAAGTCTGTGGTGCGCACACAGTGAACCATGGCCATGGTCAGGATAACAAGTTATGTTCCCCTCCTGAAACTGTCTCTCCTCATCCCCTTCTGTTTTCTTCTTCAGGTATGGATTTTCCTCTCATTACTATTTTTCAGTGTTTTACATAAATAGAAATTAAGAAGACATGCTTTTATTTCACGTCTGGTTTTTTTCATGCAAGCACAGTGCTAAGACTAACCTCTGTGGCTGCACGGGTCAATAATTTAGCTGGGGTTTTTGTTGTTGTTTTGTTTTGTTTTTCATTGCTGGGTCACACTCCATTGAGTAGATACTCCACAATTTCCTTGTCTGTCTGTCAGCAGGCATTTGAATGGTTCCTTTCTGAGTGGTTTCCAATCTGCAGATCTGACAAGTAAATGTCTTAACAGTTGCCTGTTGTCCCGCTATAGACGCTATAGCGTCCCACTCGCTTCCCCGTAGTAAGTACCTAGGAACAAAGCTACTGTGGAGACAGAGCCATATGGAGCCAGAGTGTGCATTCCCTTTCTTAGAAACCCACACACTCTTTCCCACCACAGCTGTGGAGGAGGGCTCCTTCCTTTCCAGGTCCTTGCCAGCTAAGGACGGCTTCAGGAAGCAGCTTCAAGGGGACCTCACCTTACAAGTTCTGAGACCCCCTCCTCAAAGTCACATGTTTAAAAACGACTTGGTTTTCAAAGAGCCCTGGTATCTAGTGCCTCTTTTGTTTCCAGAAAATTCCTGTAGCGTGATGAATTGGCACCCCAAATGGAGTGTGAGACTGATGGGAAGTGATTGTCCCCCTCTTTCTTTTTCTCCTGAAATGTAAGTCCTCTCATTTTCCCCCCTCCCTTTCCTTACTCCCCTCATTTCTTTTCCTTTCACGGTGATTGAGCGTGAGGTTCCGTCTTGATCTGTGTGGACTCTGAGCGAGGGTCTGCAGTTTCCTTATGCACACTGAATGTCTCTAAAAGATGACATTGCTTCTGGGGACAGCCCCTCTGTAATGGTTGTGATAGTTTTACTTGGGGGACTTGCTTTCTTGCAGTGAAATTGTTGCAACCTTTCTGCCCTGTCCTTGAGACATGAGATAGTGCTGAACACATGAACTTCCCGGGTGGAAAGTTGAGCTTTGCATCAGTGACCAGTTTTGTTGTGTCCTAGGTAGAACCCGATGTCCGTCCTCTGTCCAGGTGAGTCCAGGACGGCACTGGCTTATCAGCCGTTGCACAGCTATGGCCCATTTCTGTGGTAGCTGATATCTGATCCAGAGCGAGTGTTCTGAGATGTCTCTCTTTATACACTCCATTTCCTGTTCTGGTCTCAGCTCCAATCTTTTCCAGCCTCCTTCCAGTTAGTGGGACTCTCCCATCATGAGCCAAGTTGGGGAGTTAGTTGTCCAGTCAGTACTGCTTACCTTTCGGATGATTTGGAGGGGACAGCGTCTTCTCAACTTCCGAAGATCTGTCTGAGGGGCAAAGAACTGGGGACTTTTGTTTCTTTCCAGTGCTTCTCTGCCAGGATGGTAGGGACGCTGGTGGCTACCCTGAGGACTCGCCGTTGGTGTCATGATAGAAAATCAAAGCACAGAATAGAGAATAGAAAACTACACAGGTAGGGAAAAGCATTTCTCACGTTGAGTCTGGGGGAAACGTGTCTTAATTCCAACCTTTTTCTCCATCTGCTCCAGTGATGGTGTTGGCATTCACCCGTATTCTGAGCTCACAGCGAACCCTCTGCAAGGATGAGCTGGTGCATCTGGGTTGGACTGTGGTTCTAAAAGCATACTTCCTCAGAAGTCTCAGCACCACCTGGGGAAATGGTAGAGAGGCACATTACTGGGCCTTGATCCAGACCTACTGAATTGTAAATCAGGGTGTGAGGCTGAGGAATATTCTTAACAGGGCCCCTGGGGTGATTCTGAAATATGCTGCCCTTTGAAAATCGTCAGCTATAGCTCTGTGTTTGGATCCCAGTTATGTGTTTTATAAGCTGGCTAGCACCAGCTACTTTATTGCCATGAGAATAGATCCCAGCACTCAAGAGGCAGAGGCAGGTCTAGCTTTGTGAATTTGGGGCTGGCCTGGTCTACATAGTGAGTTCCTGGCCAGCCAGGGTCCATAGTGAGACTCTGCCTCAAAAACAAAAGAAAAAGAACAAATAGCAAACAACTAATTCCTGTCTTTGAGATCACGACAGAGAATGATAATGGCATGTGTGATGTTTGCACTTAGGACACCGTGAGCAGTAACTGCTACTGCTGAGTATGGATTTTTAAGGCAAGCATTCTTACATTCTCAACCCACTAATAAGGGTTTCAATATTTGTTTTATGTGTATGAATGTTATCTTCTGAGCTATCTTGGTGACCCTTAAAATCTTAAATGGATGGGTTTTGGGAATTGAACCCAGGTTGTTAGGCTTGATATTTGGTGCTATTATCTTCTGAGCTATCTTGCTGACCCTTAAAATCTTAAATGGATAAATACGAGTTAAGTATATATGTTAGTGACTTACCCTGCGATGCTTTGACAGCATCCTTCAATGTTAATATTAATGACTAATGTCATTCATGTTTTCTGAAGAAACATATTAGCATTTGAAGTAGCTACATAGCCCAGTGAAGCAGGATTTTTCCAAAGTTATTCATGGGTAAAAGACTTTTTCAAAGTTTGAGGTGAGTTACTGCATTTAATCTAACAGGTTTCATATTCTATGTTACAGTCTTTAAAAAGCTTCATTTCCATGTGTTTGTCTGAATGTATGTATGTATACTATGTGTATCTGGTGGTCATGGAGCCCAGAGGGGCCATCACATCCCCTGAAAATGGAGGCACAGATATTTGTAGCTTTTTTTTTGAGTGGTGGGGACTGAAACTGAGCTCTCTGCGTGGACGGCCAGGAATGGATTTTTGTTTGTTTGTTTGTTGGATTTTTGTTTTTTTCTGAGACAGGGTTTCTCTGTGTACCAGCCCTGGCTGTCTTGGAACTAGTTCTGTAGACCAGACTGACCTGGAACTTGCTCTATAGACCAGGTTGACCTGCTACTTGCTCTGTAGACCAGGCTGACCTGGAACTCACAGAGATCCACCTACTTCTGCCTCTGGAGTACTGGAATTAAAAGCGTGTGCCACCACTGCCAGGCCAGCAGTAACTGCTGAATCATCTCTTGAGCCTTGTTTTTAAATTATAAACTGGCAATTTATAATTGTATGACTTTGTGGAATATTAAGTGATATTGGGACTTAGAAATACAATATAGAATAATTAAATCAAGCTACTAATGCATCTACTGTCAAATCTTTGTGGTTAGAACATTTGAATTTATTAACTGTATTTAACATGTTGTGCATAGGGCTCAAAAATGAAACATGAATTCTTTCTCAGACTTTGCTTTCTTCGAATGCTGTGTTCCCATCCTCCCGGCCTTCCAGCCTTTGGTAACCACCACTCTAGTCCCTGCTGATGTGCGTCCTATTCTCTTCGGGGCCACAGCCAAATGAAAACATTTCTTATTTTTCTATGTGTGACTTACCTCCCATAGCATAATGTTCTCCAATTCCACCATGCCACAGTGGACCAAGTCTCCTTTTTGAATATACATAGTACTGCTTTGTGTGTTCGTTCCCTGAATTTTCTCCATCTGGTGATGTCCATCCACTTGTGGTCATTTGGGTCTTTTCTGTTTCTTGCCCATTGTGAAGAAAGCTGCAATAACAAGGGTATTCACGTCCCATATTAATGGTAAACACTCAGAACCAGGATAGCTGGGTTGTAGTTAAGTTTTAATAAACCTTCATTTGTTGAATTTGGGTGAAATTAAAAAAAAGACAATATAAAATTACCTGAAAAGACAGTACTTTTCCATATTCTGACACGGTGTATGTGGGGTGAGATGTTTGTCTCGGGCCTCAGCCTAAACACTTCCACAACAGGAGAAAGGCAGGGGTGAGACACTCTTCACACTGAAAAGTTCTAAAAAGTGCACCATGTCCCCATTTTCACTAAACTCGAATATTCTGCAAAATATACATTTCTTTAAACTACCATGTAATTTAACAGTCATTCTAAATGAAGTGTGGGATGCATAGCATCAGAAGTAGTCCACATTAAAATCCCCTTAGGGTCATCAGGAAATTAGGATGTAATGGTTCTAAGACCCAAAGTTTGAGAAACACTGGGTCAGCTGAATGTCTGGGTTTAAAGATTTCTTTTGCTTTTACATTTTCTTTTTAAATCTAAGACATTTTTATTAGTATCATAATTGGGAACTTCTGAAAATGGAAACATATAGTTTGAATGTACTACTTACCCCATCAGAACAAGCAGCCACTGCAGTGTCACCGGCATGGAGTTTACTAACATGGCAGTACCAACTCCAGAGCCCATGTCCAGAAGGGCCTTAAAAAGGCTAGCGCATGGAAGTTAGAATGCGGATTAGCACATCTTAGTTTTCCCGTTACCAAACTTTTAAATTATCAGCAATTCTTAGGGCCAGCCTCCTAAGCATCATTTTGAACTGCATTAATGTGTCATGTTTCTTCTTCCGTGTGTCAGAACTCATCCTGGGCAGCAAGTTCTGGGTTACAGAAGAGGATTTGCTTTGGTACTTTCATTTTATGACTTTGGAATTTTTAATGACTTTAGTGAATATTAGCTTTCCAGATAGCCAATCTATAAATGTATTCATTTTTTTCTTTTTCTAGATTCATTTTATAGTTTTCTTAAACATTTTTCTTGAGACTTGACTTTTTCTAGAAACACATATCTGCTTGAGTAACATATTGTCCTACTGTGGAAGCTAAAGGCCACCCCCTCAAGCTGAGGGCCAGGGAGAAGATACAAAGTGGTATCACATGGTCTTTGCAAGTGCCCTAGGAAGCATATTATGAGCAAAATGCCATCCAATTAATTTTATTTTCCTTTGGTAATAATAACGGGTCTATTACCTGATTTCCTGTGTTTTCAAAAGCTATCTTTAAGCCATGATTTAACTTGTGGGATTAGAAGTCCAGACTGAATAATTTTGAACAATTAGGATCACCGTGTAATCTTCGGTTTCTGGCTAAATGAGGAACATGGCATGTTGGGCAATAACAGCAGGACAACTCAGAAATGACTGAGAACACAAAATAGATGCATGAATGCATTTCTCTATTAATAGAATTACTGATTTCTTTCTTTCTTTCTTTCTTTCTTTCTTTCTTTCTCTCTTTCTTTCTTTGACATTGGAGAAGCCTCTTTCTAGACAATTTTACTGCTGGTGTAAGGTGTGTGGGTGTTTTGGTTTGTTTTTGCGTTGCTTTTAATATTGTAAGTTGTAAGAGTGTGTGGGCAATTTCAGCAGCAAACCCTTTCTGTCTTTTTGCCTACCACCTACCTGGCAGTTAAACATATCACTCAAGATGTTTTGGTCTGAGTAATGAATGGGTAACAGAAACTGTATTTATGTGGTCAAAAACCGAGTAGGACACATCCTAATCTTCCTATATGGTCTCTTAATTTACTGTCAAATTACTTTAAAGGTCTTAATTAGCATAATTAAGCCGAGTAAGTGATAAGATACTCTGTTTTATGTGCTGGATCACAGCATTTAACAGGGGCTTTTAAACTTAATTACCGCCTCAAACCCAGGCCAGGTGTAAGATGCATATCCTAACAATGTAGTTAGTGTTTCCACAGACAAAAATTGTTTCCTGTCTTAGCTGGGTTCTAGAATGCTCTTGTTTCCTTATTTTTATCTTGGTCTGTTGACTTCCAAACACTTTGCTGTCCCCCAAAGTACATTTGACATGTTATTTTATTCCCTAGGTTCATAAAAAAAAACTTTGTAATGATTTTATTTCATGCACCTTGGCCTCTACTGTCTGCAAATACCTTTTTTCTTTTTACTACCACCTCATTTTAAAAATACTAATTCCCAGACCTCCTGCAATAAGCTTTTAGAAAAACAATGCCTTGAAAGGCTGTCATCCACCCAGAGTGATATTTGCTAATTTTGCTCTGGTTAAACTTCATACCTGTTAACTCTAGTACTTTTTCCTCATTGGGTCCTTAGCATCTTGTTCAGAGTGCTGGTCCAAGGAACCTGGAGTTGACCCTCTTCAGTAGAAATGTGTGTTTCTGACCTCATGCTGCCTCCAATATAGGTTCAAGATACAGAACAAAGAAATGTAATGGAGACTCTAAGCAGGAGCCAAATTCAAGTTCCCCGGTTGCCAAAAGATCGATATCTTTTGAAAGGGGTGAAGCTTGAATCTAAATTCGGTGCAGATGAATTGGACAGTGTGTGACCGAGAAGTGGCTCACCTGGATGCCAGTGGGATCAAATATACCCCTAGTCGGGGCCCCTTGGACAAATGGTAGGGATAACATTCATGAAGACATTGGCTGTGCTGCTCCATTGTGAGTCGTGCCCACTAATAAATTCTGCTTCCCATCCAAAAGGAAAACAAACAAACAAACAAACACAAGATAGCAACAGAAACGACTTTATCCCTAATCAGATCTCTCAGTTTCAGGATATGCTCTGGCTGATTGCTTTATGGGAGGACTTTTAAAGCTTGTCACCATACCTGCAAGTTTCTGTACGGGTATCATCCATTTATCCACCCGCCCCACCCACCCCTGCACCACCTTACCCACCCCCTGCACCCGTCTATCCAATCACTTCATCCACCCATCTGTCCCTGTACTCTTTCCACCCATTCCATCCGCCTGCTCACTCATCCACGCATCCCTCTGCCCACTTTTTTATGTATCAACTCACCTACCCATCTAGTCGTCCCGTCCCGTCCCGTCCCGTCCCCGTCCCTGTCCCCCCCCCCCCCAGAATAGAAGAGGTTTCCTTTGTACACATGCATGCCTCGGAGGCTGTTTTGTTGGTTATTACTTCTCTAATGGTCTCTGAGCCTTTCCTTTTTAATGCTGTCTTCATAACAGCATTTAAATGTATCTAAAATGTGTGTGTTTGTGTGTGTGTGCCTGCGTGTGCGTGTTCTAGAAGCAGAAGTTAAGTGTTCTCTCATGCTCCTCTTTATTCTTTTGAGGTTGGGTTTCTCACTGAACCTAGAACTAGAATGGAGTCTAGAAATCCTTGTCAACCTTCTTGTCTCTGCCCTGCACAGTGCCAGGGTATAGGCCCATGTGGCCATGCCCAACATCTTCTTGTTGTTGTTTTCTGTTTGTTTGTTTGTTTATCGAGACGAGATTTTTCTGTGAAGCTTTGGAGCCTTTCCTGGAACACAATCTAGACCCAGGCTGGCTCTGAACTCACAGAGATCCGCCTGCCTCTGCCTCCCGAGTGCTGGGATTAAAGGGGTGCACTGCCACAACCCAGCCACCCAGCATTTTATATGGATGTTAGAGATCTGAATTAAGTCCTCATCCTTGTGAAGTAAGCACTCTTGCACACTGAGCCATCTCTTTCCCTAACCCTAAAACTCCCTCTGTAAGCTTAGTTTTGCGCTCTCTGTGCTCTCCATCCTCCCTGCACTCCTCCCTCTGCCTCTTCTCCGGCTTGCCTCGTGCCCACCTTTCTGGAGGAGTGTCTGGACTCCACTGGTTCCACTTCTCAAATCATTTTTCTCTCCATCATTGTAAGTCCCTGTCCCGTTCTTACTGAATCTACTTTTCACACCTCTTTCATCTAACAGTCTCCCCCCACCCACCACGGGGTTCTGTTGAATGGTTGCTCCCTCCTCTGGCTTTCATTACTGTAGTTGTTTGTCTTTTCCTCTCTTCTCCCCCAGTCTCTTCTCCTTCCTCTGGCTGTCCCATTAATACTGAGGGCTTGAGGTTCTAGCTTTGACTTCTTTTTCTCAACTCCATCCTCTCTGAACGGTGAGTTGGTCACAAACTGCTGCTAAGGTCAAGATTGTCAGCAAGCTGACTCTGCTCCTATATACCAGACTAGAACAGAATGACTGCAAGTGGTCCCGGGAATATCTGTCAAAACCCCACACACTCTGAAATTGAATGTACTTACCTGAAAGTCCCCAGTTACTTTTATACCTTAGAACCAGAATCGAGACCATCTCCAT
The DNA here is from genome assembly GCF_037038515.1 of Microtus pennsylvanicus. Lineage (NCBI taxonomy): Eukaryota > Metazoa > Chordata > Mammalia > Rodentia > Cricetidae > Microtus > Microtus pennsylvanicus. Next base: position 38,683,196 of record NC_134582.1, read on the forward strand.
ATGCATATGAAGATCCAGATGATTTTAGATTCTGTCAGTGACACTCACATTAACCATGACATGTTCTGAGTTCCTTGGATGTGCCATATTTCTCGTCTTGAAACCTTTGCATGTGTTTTTCTCTATGTCTAGACAATTGCGGGTCATTTCCCCAGGGTCGTTTCTTTGAGGTTTAAGTGCCCACTGTCTATTTCCACAGCAATTTCCCGCTAATAACTGTTGTAATAGTTTGGTAATTCCTTGTGTCCTTGTATATCTTGTGAACCATTTATCACAAGTCTGACCTTGGGAATAGAAGATTTCTGTTTTTCTCTCTGCTTTACTTCTGTGTGTTTTATTTTGTCTTATTTATTTGTTTGTTGAGGCAGGCGCTCACTAGGTAGACCAGGCTGGCCTTGAACTCAGATCTCTGCCTGCCTGTGTCAATGGCACCAGACCCAGCTGATCTCTTACTCTCATCTGACCTCAGCCCTTGGCACCGTGTTTGACATGCTCATTTAATCTGGACAAATGAAGGCACATGCGTGCTGGGGTAAGGACAAGGTTTGTTCACTCAGCAGTGGTATCTGTTGTGCCTGGAAGTGTTGGGAAGCAGGCATCCTTTATTGTAGACACAGGGCCAGCAAGAATTCTCTCTGAATCAGGATCTCCCATTGGATTCAATTTGTTTTGGGTGTGGTGAATTCTCAAAACAACAGACACACCCAACTTAAAATATAAAATTATTCACAGGAATTTATTTAGTTCCTTTCTGCCCTGTTCAGTGAATAATTCAGAAATTACCGGTGGATAACATGTTGGTGTGAGTAAATCAGGCTGAATAAGCACTTTTGAATTTTAAAGTCTGTTAGGTTTCAAAATATTACCAGATTGATCTCAGTCCCGCCCCTTTCTGTGCTTACATAACAGTCCCATATGCTGACAGAAGTTTCTGTTTGGAAACTCTCTGCCTGTTTTTCACCAGGACTATGCAATGTGTTGTCACAATGTGTGTTGTCTTATTGTCCTCATGTTTCATATTCAGCACGGGGATGAGCATGTGGGTAGGTAAAGGGAAGGATGTTGGAGGCTCCATAGGACCCTTACCAACCTCATATTCCTGAGGCTGTGAAGATAGGGTCTCTCTGGAGCTGTGAGTTCCATGTTTCTTACTTACAGGGCTCAGGGAGCCGCTGCAGTGTGAGGCCCACTCAGAGGGGTAAAGAGGCTTCCTCCCCTCAGTGGGCCACACTTGGCAACAACTCCACAGTTCTAGTCAAAATGCTAGGAAAGACCAGGAAGGAAAGGGGCAAAGCCGTCTTAGGCCAGATTTGCCTTCTGATTCTTAAAGAAAAGCCTCCTTAAGAAATGCTGCCAGCTGGGACCATACAGAGCTGAGTGGCCTGTGCTGCTACCTGATACCATAGTGACACCCAAGCCAGAGCTCAGCTGAAGACCACATCTGGATCTATGGTCCCACTGCAGCCAGGGCCGGTGTAGATGTCCATGTTACCATTGGAAACCGTGCCGAAGGTCTGAGCCATGTTAGTATTTGAGGGCCATGGGGTCATGCGGATCTAAGTGGCCTGCGCTGCTACCTGGGCAATGGTGACATCCAGGCGCAGCTGCTGCCGAGGGTCATATCTGGGTCTTTGGTCCAGCTGCTGCTGGGGTCTATGTTGAAGGCTGTGTCCTGTGTCGCCTCAGGGGGCCATAGGAACAGTGCATGATGAAATCGAAGGGCCATACTGAGCTAGCCCTACCCTTTGCTGACCCTGAGAAAGCTGGCCCTGCCTCTTGAGGGCCTCTGCAGCAAGAGAGCTGGTACCTACCCTCACAGGAGAGCTGCTCCTTCTCACTTGGAAGAGATGGTCCTACCTCTCACCACCACAGGCAAGGGAGAACTGACCCTGATGGCGTGGATGTAGGAAGTTGGCTCTACCCCTCGCCTGAGTGGTACAGCCCCAGTAGCCAGGATTGAGCAGCTTAGCTACCACCCAGGCTACAGCCAGGCCTTGAATTGGCCTACCCTAAAATCTACCCCATCTAGGACCTGCTGGAGCGGAACGGGCTCGTCCCGTGGACCAATATCTGGAGGATCTCTATGACTTCAGGGCAGCCATGGGATATAGGAGAGGGATTTTGTTGAGGGGCCAGTGTACCAGAACCAGAGAACTTGAACCAGACCAACAACTCATTGGAATGAACATTTGCAAGTAAAGTTGACTGGACAAAAGGGTGACATATGGAGGCCCCCAATACCACCAGGGTGAATGAAGAGGTACTGGAGAGGCGGGAAAGATGGAAGAGCAAAGAGGGTTTTTTGTTTGTTTTGTTGTTGATTTTTTAAAAATTTTCTTTTGGGGTGTACTTCAGTGATGGGGGGAGGATATGCGGGGACTAGAAGATGAGGGGAATTAGGGTACATGATGTGAAATTCCTAAAGAATCAATAAGAAATTATGTTAAGTTAAAAAAAAAGAGAGAGAGAAACTATCTCATATCCGGATTTTAATCAAGCAGCAGTGGAGGCAGGGGAATCAGCTTGTATATATTTGTAACAAGAAATAGTTGTCTTTCTTTCAAGACCATATCTCCCCCATCCTCTTCTCTTCCCCCTCTCTCTTCCTAGCCCTCTTTCTTCCTTCTCACTCCCCCCTCTTCTCCCCTCCCGTGTCTCTTCTCTGCCCTCTCTTCTCCCCTCCCCTCTCTGTGTGTGCATAACCCTTCCAAATACTGTGTTATGAGTGAACTGTTTCCAGGGCCTGCTGCGAGCTGTCATGCTGAGCTCCTGTTTCCTTTTATTCTTACATTAATCCTGCTCCATTCTGGACCGCTTTCCAGCCTCTGCATTGCTCTGTATTTTCTAGTATCTGATCACAAGAAGGTTTTTTTCCCTCTTCCTACAAATCTCTTCTGTTCATCATTTACTATCTCCATTTCCTCTGAGATTAGTTCTGTTACCTATTTGTCTTTCTCTGTTCCCTGCACTGTGTGTTCTGTGTCTGGAGCTCTTTGGCTAACTCTGCAGATTCCCATGTGAAAGTCAGGTAGCCCGTGGCTTCTTCGCTGTGCTTATGTACTTCCTGGCCTGGCATGAGAAGAGGTGTTCTCGAGTAATGCAATTGAGGAAGCAGTGTGTGTCAAAGAGCTGGTTTTGCATTAGGATGTGCCAAGATGAAGGGAACAGGCCAGGTCGAGGTTCCCACTCAAAAGGTACCAGATCCTCCTGGCAAACTCCTTGTTCCCCATGGACTGCGAGTATCTGAATTCAGAGCAGACGGGGTGAGCAAGAAGGCGAAGCCATGCTGTTGTTTTGGAGTTAGTTCTGTCAGCCATCTTTCAGTCTCAACTCTTGCAGTATCAGATTGTATCTAGATGGTCCGACGCTTTGTTATGGTATATTTTTCAGCAAGCTATCATTTCATTTATGAGACGTTTTAGTGTATTTATACGTGGTGGCAGGTTAAGATGAGATGCTGTTTTGGTTCTTAATCTAGACACCCTAAGATATTACACTTTTGAGATGATGTTATGGTTCTTAATCTAGATACCCTAAGATATTTTACTTTAACTCATTTCTGAGAAAGCAATTTTCATAAAATGTATTAATAAGAATTTCAAAATATGGAAAAACCCATAGACAGAAATAAACTTTCTTCGCGCACACACACAGGCTTTATGTTCTCCTGTCCCCTTCAGTAGACAATCACTGTTAGCCTTTTGCATGCTTTCAGAAAGACTTGTGCTGTGCACATCTGAGGAAAATCACTCTAGTCATACACTTAGCATGGCTTATGCTTGGCGTGCGACGGGATAGGGAAACCAGAGGCTGGGCACCTCTACAGCTGCAGCGGATCTACATGAGGGGTGTGTGACGGGAAAGAAGATTCAGGATACTTGTCTGAGGTGATTTTCCTGCAGAGGTGTTGGCGAGATGTCAGGGCTGAACAGGGAATGGGTTTTGGGTTTCTGAAAAGAGAATAAGCCCCTATTGATGTTCTCAGTGGACATGGGGTGGGACTCTATGCCCATAGCCCACTGACCTCCCAGAGTCTGAATGCTTGGATTGTTTGTAAATCAAGGGAACCTTAGTAACTTGCCCCCTCCGCTCTGGTTCCTGTTCCTTCCCCTGAGGCCACCAGAGTGTTTGTGACACTTGTCCTCTGAAGCACTCTCAGCACTCACTGAACAGAGCTGGTCTGGCTTCCTCCAGCAGACTTCAAGCTCAGCACCCTGCAGGAGCCCATGGGCATAGTTGGTTGGCCACACAGTGTTTTTTTGTTACCAATTTCAATTGACAGTTTTTGAGATTGAGAATTCTGGGGTTGGAGAGATGGCTCAGTGGTTAAAAGCTCTTGGTTGTCTTCTGAAGGCCTCGTTTTAATCCTTAGCTTTGTTTTTAACTCCAGTTCGCCAGGGAACATAAGCCCTCTACGGCTTTGGAAGGCACTGCACACGTAGGGTACACAGACATGCAGTTGAAACACACACACACACACACACACACACACACATACACACACACAAAATATAGGCAATAAGTTAAAATTCCTCCAAAAAAGTACTTAAGCATGAAACTGGATTCATGGCTTCTCTCAAGAAGTTAGAAAGTGTAGCAACATACCAGAGTGTTCCTAGCTATGTTAACAAACTCGGCCTGAGTAGCTGCTGTCCAGGTAGAAGGGATATATATTTTCCACATGGCCCAGATAATACCAGTGACCTTCAGCCTGCTCTCTTGGCTGGCTTAGTTACAACCAGACCAGTGTATTTCCTTTTGTACCCATCACTGTTGAGGTTTGAATATAAAATGTTCTCCATGGATTCCTGCGTTTCGACACTTGATCCCCAGTTCTTGACACGTTGTATTTTATTATTTTTTTTTTTGAGACAGGATATCACTATGTAGCCACAGCTGGTCTGGAATTCTCTGGCCTCAAACTCAGAGATCCACCTGCCTCTATCTCCTTATCGCTGGGATTAAGGACCCTGACTTGTGGTGACACTAGTTTGGAAGGTTGTGGAACCTTTAGGAGGTGGAGCCTCAATGTAGTAAGTGGGTAATGGGGGGTGGACAGGCCGCCTTGATATGTAAGAGCCTCACAGGTGCTCCTGTCTCTCTCTACTTCCTGACTCTGGAAATGATGTGACCAGCCCGTGATGCTCCCACCACCAGCCCCTTCCTGTCCTGATGGACAGTAGCCCTTCTAAAACTGTGCACCAGAATAACCCTTCCTCCCTTGTCAGGTACCTGGTCTCAGCAGTGAATGAGAAAATTAACCAACTTATGGACAGAAGCCACCTGTAGAAGCTTCTCTTGGTTTGCCTTATGGTGCTATTCCGTTTCTAAGCACAAATGAAAATTATAGAGTGAACAAAAACTTGGATTTTCACAGCCGCCACCTCCTCTAAGCAATAATAACTTTTTATGTTTAAGAAGAAGATAGCAGCCGATGCCGACTAAGAGTCGGGAAGACAGTACCTTTGAACTTGTCCAGAGAGTGTGAATTTTTCTGACTTTTGTGGTCAGCATACCAGCCAATCACAAACCTTGGAGCCACAGCGAGGATTCTTGAGTTCCCCCTGTGATATGGGCAGAGGAATTTGTTCAGTCTCAGGAAGCAGGTCTGGGTAAAGTGGCTCTGAGTGCCTTGGATAAATGCTCTGATGTGAAGAACGGCTATAAAGAAATTCTTTGTGCAGGGAACAGCTGGGGAGAACTCTGTCAATGGAGACAGTTTATTGGAACAATGTGCCGGGACACTTACCTGTTTGGGAGCTGTGTTTTTCTAAGACCATCCTCCTAAGTTCCTTTGTGGCTGTAGACTGAACTTGGACTGACCCCAGAATTCCCAGTCTTTGCAGCCTAGGACGTAGAAGGATAGTGTTACCCGAGCTGGGAGCCCAGCCCGTTAGAAAAGGCCACATGGTTTTTTTCCAGCGTTGGCTGCCTTCATCCTCAGTTGTGAGCCTCTGGCTGTTTGTTTGACCTGAATCCCCACACCACTTACGTAAACAGTTCCGTGCACGTCTCAGGAAGTGTGTGACATAACTTTGTGACTGATGCCAAGATCCCAATAGCAAGAGCACAGGATCCTGGAGAACGTCTAGAAACTCACGGAGCTTTAAAGCATGTATGTGTGAAGGCGCCTGTCTTAGTGTATAAAGGAGCAGGCCTGAGGAGGCTGTGGGATGCCACCTCGGGATGCTGCCACAAGATGTTTTACATTCTTGTTTGACCTTGGAGCTCACTGAAGACTGAATCACAGTCCAAAGGGGCAGGTCTTAGGGCAGATCCTAGAATCACAGGACACTTGAGCAGTGGGTGAAACCAAAGGCGTCAAGGCATGTGATGAAAGGAGAGTCCATGCTCCAACTCTGTCTGCTTGGTCCTGGAAGGAGGAGGCTGAGCATGGTAAGGCCAACAGGGTTGCCCTACTTTTGCCCCAACAACAAACGGTGGCAAAAGTGTGTTACACATGCCCTGAACACCCAGGGATGCACAGACAACACGATCTCCCTGAACACATTTTATGGGGTGAGCCAGGAGGGAGAAAAGGTGCTGTAGGGGAAGAAATGATTGAAGGGACAGCTCTAGATGCGCCCAGCAGAGAAAAGACTCTTGTAGGAGTGAGGCTTGGGTTTGGTCAAAGTGTGAGGAAGTCTTATCTCCCCAGAAACCTAGGAAGAGCAAGAAAAACTGGTTCAGACAGCAACATTGGGCCTCAAGGAATTGTGTTTTCCCTCCTGACTTCAGCAAAGCCACAAAGTTACCTTCTGCCTTGTCTGCCTTCCCACTGCCGGGGCTTTCTGTTTTGTTTGGTCCTAAGTGAATCTGGTTTGTGATGAACATCTTTGAAGGGGAATAATTTGCATAGTGTAAACTAATGGGTTTCTGATCCACTCATCAGCTTTCCAATGCCTTTCTGAGTTCACCGAGAGAGAAGGTGGCATTTAATCAACCATTTAGATCAGAGCAAAGGTGTTTGGGTGGGTGGGTGAGGTTAGGTTTAGAAACTGCAGCTCCTGTACCAAGAACCAGAGAACACGGTCCTCTTCTCAAATGAAAAGCTACTGTTAGTGTAGAGGGAAAAAGGCTTTGCTATACAGGGCAAATGCACTGGACAAACCAGACCTAACCTATGGCATCTTTTTGGTGTGTGTGTGTGTGTGTGTGTGTGTGTGTGCGCGCGCACGCGTGTGTGTGTGCGTGTTCAACCAGGGTCCAAAACAAGAAAGTATCAGAAGCAGCCAGATAATTCCTTACACTTTCATCTTGTATCTACTTTGTCTAGATCTAAAGTATGCTTTTATATTTTTGTTTTTAACCGGGCACGAGAACATGATAATTCAAAATCAAAATGGAACGGAGGAGCACCCACTTCCTCCAAGGTCTAATTACCCCCTCCACTGTGTTCACACACTTTGATTCCTTGGGCATTTACTGCTACCGAGCTGTGAATCTCCCTCCTGCCCCTTTCTTACGCTCTCGCCTTCCCTTCAGCCTTTCCTTTTTTAGGTAAGCCCTTCCCGGCTTCTTCTGAGCCTCTGGTTTTGGGTGGTGTGTATGAGGCTGAGTTCATGACTCTGTGTGTCTCACTCATGCTTGGGTCTGGCATTTAGAGTAACACTCCACGCTCTTCTTGGCAGAGCTTTAGCTCAATATCCAGTCTCAGCCTGTGAGATGCATGTTCAAAGCTGACAGCACTGTATCTCTCTAGGGCATCCCTTGCGTGTGTTCTTCCTTCCTGCTTACCTGGCTGCTTCTGGACACACCAGTCTTCACTTCCTTTCCCTGGAGCCGATTCTTCCAGCCTCTTTGGGGCACTTTTGAGCCCTCCTTAAAGTGCTGCTTTTTATTCCCCCCACGACTTTTCTTCCTCCTAAAACTTCTGACTAAGGACTTATCCACCAGTAGACAGCTGAGTGGCTGCTTGGAATTAGCTTGGCAATGAAAGCGTTGCCCTTGCTGTTTCTTTGCTGCCTCCTATTCTGAGTTCACTTTGTCCTCTGTTTGTTGAGTGTATCATGAGGCATTTCAGCAACCATTTTTGTATACACTGCACTCCCATCTCCTCCTGCAGCTTACCAAGCTGATTTTCATCTGCCAACAGCCTCCTAGATTTAGAGAACCTTTGCTGATGGCTCCCTTTTCAGGATACTGTATGAGGACTATTGTGTGATTATGGCCCTGCCTATATAGTATTGCCCCTGCAGCTCTATATTCGCCAGGAGTTGTCAGCTGCTCCAGGGCAGGGAGTGCATCCTAACAGAGTTTTCCAGTGTCCAACACCTTCTTTTCACAAACTGTTGAGGAGAAAAGTAGAAAGAAAGGGCTCTGTATTAGACAGCACATAGGACCAGGTGAAGAAAGCTTACAGGGAACATCACCAAGTTTCTTCTTCCTCCTCCTCCTCTGCCTCAGCTTTTGTGTATCTCAGTGACCTACAAGGTCCCTGAGGACTTGGGGGCCCTGCAGTTACGCCTCTGCCTTCCCATTCAGAGGATGGAGTCAGCGAGATGTCTACAGAGCACCCTGGAACTTAATAAATTCACCCCAGAACTCACAAGCTGTAGCAGGAGGGTGTTTTCCCAGCCGTACCCACAAGAGTGATGAGACCGCTTTACAGAATAAATGAAAAGCTGGCAACTGGAGCCCACAGGCGACATCCCTCCTTAGGATTCATCTGCTTGGCTCACAGCCGCGGCCTGTATCCGTAGAGCCGCCTCCTCTGCACTTTTCAGATGCCTGACTGAGCCACTTACCAGAGGGTTTCTGGGCTTTCCTGATCTCCCTCAAGTCACGTTCATCCCATCCCCAAACTCACTCTCTCTCTCTCTCTCTCTCTCTCTCTCTCTCTCTCTCTCTCTCTCTCTCTCTCTCTGTGTGTGTGTGTGTGTGTGTGTGTGTGTGTGTGTGTGTGTGTGTCTTATCTGGAAACTATTGCTGAATTCCCTTAGGACTCACAAAATCCCATCGCTTCCCCCACTCTACTGGGCAGGGCCAGGGCTTCGCTTTACATCATCCCTTTCCTGCTCATCAAATAGAGACTTCACTTCTCATGAGAGCTTGCTTTTGGAAGAATGTGCTTTTCAATTTACCCATTAAACTAATATGCCAGTGGGTGAGGGTTTGTGTGCAGCAAGTCTGTGTTCTCGGGCCCAGCATGTGACATTGCATTTTAGCTGCCGATGGAGTCTGAAAGCTCCTAGGATCTTGGTTTGCTGACAGTCTGGAAATTCTGGCTGAATATTATTTTCTTTGCATTGTTTATCGAATGTTCTGCCAGTAAACCATCTTCTATTATTAAATTGAAATTTCTGTCTTTTCTACCAAGACTTGGTTCTCTTTTGTTCGGTATCTTTCCCCTGGGAAATGCATGGGATCAGGATCTTATCTCAAAAAGCCTTTTAAACAAGATCTTTCCAAACCTCTGAAGTAACTCCTGTCCTCCTTGGCCTCTGTGTCACATTAAGCCCAAACATCTAGACATTTTCTGATCCCATTAGATGGTGATTACACTGTTGGCCCCTTATTCCTGGTGACACCCCCCCCCCCATTTTCAAGTGACAGTGGCTGTGATTGAATGGGTTTAAATTGCATCTGTAGGAATTCTTTGTGACTTAAATCCCTTTGGATTTTCCTTTATGTGGGGGGGGGGAGGAAGACATAAGGGAGGAAATACAAGGCTGGGGTTTTGTGAGGCATTTTTTCCTATAACCGAGATAAGCTGCATAGACCTGGACAGGCTGCTGAGCAAGAGCATAGCTTCCCAGCCCCTCACTAGGATTCCAAATCTCCCATCACCTGGTGGAACTTTTCTTGTTGCCTCTACACCCTTGATTATTGCAAACAGATTGCCACAGGGGCTCAACTCTAACCCCATCACGCTTTGTGTCTGACCAGTTGGATTGCCGATGTCTTGTGGAGATTTAAGTGTTCAGATGGGTAACAACAATACAGTAGATGACTGGGAGAAAGCAAAGATGAGGCTTCTTTGGTTTGTTCCTCAAGGGTGGGGTTGAGTTGAGCCTCCACTGGGATGGGGGTACTACTTTATATGAGGATTGAAGAAGAACGAGCTATGCAGAGTGTTTTCTTTAGGTTTGGGTGTGTGTTTCAGACTTACATTGACTTATCAATTTTAATTTGTTTGTATTTGTGGCCAGCATTTGGTGGGCAAAGAACAGAGCCGGGGTTTTCTGACAGATTTATTATTTTAGTGATTGTCTTTCAAGTGTATTTGAGTGTGTGTCTCTGCTGATGGGAATCTAGAGATGCGGACTTTGTGGAGGGTACTGGAGAACAACGTGGCTGTCCTAACCTTAGGGATCTTCTTAATGTTAGCTGTCTTTACTTCCAGCATCCATGGGGAGACGTCGGTAGCCCAGCTGAGTAAAATCTCTTCTCTATGAGGAGAGGAAAAGTGAATTCACGCTAGTTGTGTTTCCTTTTAGAGTCTGACATTTTCTCTCGCAGACTACGTAAATTCTCAGTCACAAGAGATATTCCGAGTAACCAAATGTCATATTTAGAAATGTTATTTAAAGGTTTTCTTTTTAAGCTGGGACTTCTGAAGTTTTGAGATATATAAGTTGAACTTCACAGCACATGCTAAACACATTCTTGTTCTAATTCCAGAGATTCGTATCAAGTATTAGATAATCCAGAGTATTTCCTTCAGTTGTTCAAAGGGAAACAACAGAAAGACCAAAACAGATTGTATTTATTCCTGCTGGCTTTAGTGTGTAGGTCTATGAGTAAATTATACTCAACTATTTAGAATATATGTACGTGTGTGTATTTCTTGAAAGTGTAGATGACCGCCCCATGTTTCACGTGTATTACTAATTAAGACCAGCCTTGTATTTCCATTACGTAGTTGTTTGAGGGTGAGAAAAGCATGTTCCCACTAAGAAATTAATTTACTAGGTAAGCCATATCTATTAGAACCAATCATTTAGATTTAGATAAGTTGAGCATTTCCATATGTTCTTTCCAGTGCAATACTTAATCACGTATTTGCAAGCTGTTTCTGCTTGTACTGGAGAAGCAACCCTGGCACTGGGTACCGTTGCCAGGTAGGTGTTGACTTGCAATGGATTCTGATCACTGCATGGCACCATGGACAAAGTCCCCAGCACACCAGCTCGGAGCTGGGTGGATGGGAGAAACAGAAAAGCTCCAGTTAAAGCCGAAGCCAGCAAGAGTGGAACAAAGTGTCAAAGGTTGTCGTGCATGTTGGGGGATCAGTCCCAGAAAAGGGTAATAAACAGGGAAAAGAAAAAGGCATTAGGTGTAGTTTATCAGGGGAAACTTTCATTTTCCAGTTACTCGATTTGTTTTCTTTCCTGTGGAGGAATTCATGGGTATGGTATTGAGTCGTTTCCTTCCACCTAAAGCACCAGTCTACAGGTGGGCTTGGGAGCCGAGCTTCTGGCCATTCCACATCCACACAGTAATGGGGGATGTTTTCTGCTTTCAAGTGTTCTCAAATATCCCTCTCTGAAGGTGTCTGCTCTCTTAGGCACTGAGGGCAACAACAGTTTGGAGGGGGAAAAGAGCCACAGGTCCTGTTGTGGTTGGGATATTTTGTTCCTAAGGGTAAGGTGTTAAAAGATTTGGTCCTCAGTGTGTCAGGGTCAAGATGGGATGGACCTTTAAGATATAGGAGCTGGTGGGGCTCGATGAGCAGGCCTTTGGTGATATGAAGTTCACACAGGACCTTGAGTTAGTTTCCAGGAAAAGGTCATTACACAGAGAAAGGCTGACTGTTCTGGAGCCACCAGAGATTTCTCTCTGGCACTGTGCTGACCCCTCCCCCCCCCCACGCATTTCTGCTGTTACGGCGTCATCGCCATGACATCGGCACTGACTTGGTTGCGTGCTTTGAACCTGCAGAACCAGAAGTTTTAAACAAGCCTTTTAAAAATGATTACCTAGCTTCAGGTATTTTGTTTCAGTAACAGAAAACCAACTAATAAAAACATTGTGATTCAGAGTTCATATTTTGTCTAATGCGTCCTGTCCCATCCCAATTCAAAGCTTCCGGTGTCCATAGTTTTCAAACTCACTGTGTCCGTGCTTCTCTGGGATTTAGGGAAGGTGGTTACCTTGATAGGATGATAATCTTTTGTTGTTGTTGTTTGTTTATTTTGTTTTTTTGAGACAGGATCTTTGTAGTTTTGGAGTCTGTCCTGGAACTTGCTCTGTAGACCAGGTTGGCCTCAAACTCAGAGATCCACCTGGCTCTGCCTCCTGAGTGCTAGAATTAAAGGCGTGTGCCACCACCACCTGAGAGTGTGCCACCACTGTCCGGCAAGGATGATACTCTTAATGTATGTCAAGAATTAAAAGAGAGACCAGGAACCTCGGTGTCTTTTTCTCACTAAATGTCAATTTCCCCTTGTCCCTCTATGTTGGGGCACACAATCTCTATAATATGAACTTTTTGTGCTTCTGTGAGATTAGGTTGTTTTTCTTGGTATCTCCTCTGCAGTTCTTTGTCAGAACTGAATACGTTAGACCAAGAATCATTGTGTCTACTTTATCTTTCCAAAACTTCTTGAAATAAGTCCTTAACTGTCTTTCCCCCCATTCTCTTGCTCTTACCTATTCCTGCCACCCCACCACTCTTGGAAAGGGGAAGTGGTTATGTGGTCAACTGCCATGTTTAGTCATAGCCCAGCATTTTCACACTCAGGAAAAAGTCTACAAGTACTTGAGTTTTCCTACAGTATTTTCTATAATGGAAATTCTGTTATTGCTATGCCAGAAAAGCTATTTCTAAATAATTTCTGAACAATACATAGATCAACAAAGTAGGGCACACCCCCAAAAAGAGGCAGAGTGGTGTTCTGGAGGAGCAGTGCAGTAGGGTAGAACAAGGGTGTCCTGTTACCTAACCCCCATGCTCTGAGTCAAATTAACCCCCCTCAAGACCCGATGTCTTATTCTGTGAGTTCGAATCAGTCTGTCTTCTTTCTCCTTCCCTCCATCTCTCTCTCTCTCTCTCTCTCTCTCTCTCTCTCTCTCTCTCTCTCTCTCTTAAAAGAAGAAATGATTATTATGTAGTCAATTCTGGTATCAAATTTAGTCACATACCAGTAGGTTCTTCTTGGGTTTATATTCTAGTGTCATGACCGAGTGTACAAAACGCAGGTTATTGCTGCACACAACTGAAGGACGAGAGCTTGTGTAAAATCTGCATACGTATTGCTCCAGAATCTTGAGTCTGGACCTGGACATTTTCAGTCCTGTAGAAGAGGTGTTTTTTACCACATTTGTGGAACAGAACATGGTGTGCACTCGGTTGTCAGCCCTCTGGCCATGAAGCTTTGGTTCTGGGCTTGCGTTCTAGTCAATTCTCGTGTTTTATATACTTTTCTCCAGTAATTAGTGTGAAGTCAGTGGATTAAAGTGTCCAGATCTCTGTCAGACAGTTTGGAAGCCTAGCAGTTCTTGGCACTCGACCCTGGAGGAAAGGGAATTGTGATGTCTGTGCGCTCTCCGTCAAACCATCCTCACTGCTGGTAGTCCCGCTGATCTAACAAGTAAAACTAGAGGGCGTGTGTTGTTTGGTGTGACTAAACTGTATAAATGAGAGAGCAGAAATGATGGCCATTGTGATATGTACATCCCGTTGACTTGAGAAGTCTGGACTAGTTCAGCCCTCACGCATAGCCTTATATACAAATTCCACACCCCTCATAGGATGCTCTGTCTAATACAGGGTGAATCCTGTTAGTTGAAAGTGTAGAAACATTCTTCAAAGAAGTTTTCAAAACAAACAAGGAGGTCAGCCTATAGAAGTCTAGGGGTGATCTTCATGGACTGGGTATAGTATTGAGGCCGCCTTGTTCTCTTTTTCTATGTGTTAGTCCCATTAAGTTCCCAATGCCAAGCCACTCAGTCTCCTGGGAGTAGGGGGATTGTGACTGTCTTGAGAGGCAGGAAACATCAGTCATTAGAAAGATGGAGCAGACTAATTACCGGAAGGAACATAGGAGCATTCTGCCACCTGCGTTGTGACCAAGTGAAGATTCAACTTAGGAATTGAGAGATGTGGGAACTTGAAAAGTAGGCAGGGAGGGGCCTTGGAGGGATAATATGTAAGTGACCAGGTGAGATTTGTCTGGAGTCTCAATCTGCGCTCTACATAGAGAACCAGTCATGCACAACTGCATTGGAGCTCAGGAACCAGGCAGGACCCGGGGGGACATTGTCTTCCCAGATCCTTGGATTCCACCAGAGAGAACTTGCCTGTTGGCCGACCGTGCTGACTGAGCACCTCAGGCTTAGCGTCCATCTCCACCAGCCGTTTTCCTGAGGTGTTTGCCACAGATGTGTTACGTTTTCATGTATCAGACTGTAAGTCCCATCAGGGCTTTATTACCCAGGTACCTTTATAGTCATGACTGAGTCCACATCCTGCGTCCAGAGCTCATGGTCCCACGAATCCAGGAGCTGGTGCAGGTAGGTCTGTAAGTCAGGGATCTTGAACTGAGGACACCTATGAAGAAGAGAACGTCCATTGCACTCCCCAGACAAGAGGGGCTATAGCACAGGACTCTGAAGTTTTCCCTTTGCTATCTGGGGGTTCTACAACTCCCCCTAACCAGCTGGCCTCTGAAATGCCTCGTAGTCTTCACAGCAGTCCCATAACAGACTTTTTCCTGGGGCTACAAAACACATTTTTATAAAAATCTCTCTCTCTCTCTTTTTTTTTTTTACGTTAGTTATAAACTGACTGGCCCATTAGCTTACATTAGCCCATAATTCTTGTCTGAGTTAGCCACGTGGCAAGGTACCTTTTTCGGCAAGGCAGTTACATCTTGCTTCCTCTGCTGCTGGGTCACGATTGCAGACTGAGCTTTCCTATTCCCAGAATTCTCGTGTTCTCATCACCTTGCCTCTACTTCCTGCCTGGTTATCCCGCCTATACTTCCTGTTTCTTGTTCTTAACATAGAAACAAATAATGCTGGTGTTGCTGCTTAAGCTAATAGTCTATGAGTGGAGCATCTTGGTTAAAAACAAAAATTAAAGACCCAGATGTGGGAGCATGCCTGTAATCTCAGCCTTTGGGAGGTAGAAGGGGGATCATGAGCTGGAGGCCAGCCTGGGCTCCATAGCAAGACTGTTCGCAGCGATAAAGAAACTCTCACCTTGCTCTGATTTATAAATATCAATATGTTGTATCGATGTTGCTTATCCTATAAGACAGAACCAAACTAGATGGTAAAGGGCAAGACGAGAAAGGAACAGGTAGATACGTAGTCATTTACACTTCCACAAAGGAGTACGATTACCTCAGCTCCAAAACGCTTGGTTTAAATTGCTTGGATGTTACTGAGTAAATTGGAAACATTCCTCTCCCTCATGCTATTTCCTCAGAGAGTGTTTTAAGTTCTAAACAAACGTTTCACAAACATGTAGAAATAGACTGTTGTTACATGGCAGCCATTGGCCTTCGTCCTCCATGCCCCGTCACTGCGAGGCTGGGACCAAGGCCTTGCACCTGCCGAGATGAGGTTGCCTGCTCCTTGCTTGCAGCTCCACACTGGGAACACAGCATCCAGGTTGGCTCTTTGGCTCCACTTAGAGCTCAGTGTTAATAACGGTGGCTTTGAAGATTTAAAACAAACAATGGCAAAATCATGAGGCAGCTTCATGAGCAATATTTTTGTTTGTTTGGTTTGGTTTTGTTCTTTTTTTTTTTGATGGGGGCGGTTCAAGACAGGGACTTGTGTAACTATGGCTGTCCTAGAACTTATTATATAGACCAGGTTGTCCTCAGAGATCTGCCTGCCTCTGCCTCCAGAGTGCTGGGATTTTAAAGGCGTGTGCATCATGTCTGGCCCCAAGACTTGCTTTAAGGTTTGCAGATTTTATTTATTTAGCAGCTATCCTAGAATTCTTTGAAGTATGAAGATGGCTTCTCATGATATATGTTTAATTCCTGAATAGGAAATAGGGGCAAAGACTGGAGTGAAATATGCAAAAATGCTAAGAATCTGTACATGGCTTTTCGCTACTTAATGGTTTTTTCATGATGGAAGCAGAAGAATTAAATTTTCCACAAACATTGCTGTCATCCAAAAAGGAAAAAGAAAGAAAAAGAGAAAAAGGAAAAAAGTTTGAAAAACCCTGCAGTGTGATTTGGGAATGTCTGTGTCTTTAGACGGCAAGAGGCATTGAAACCTAAGCTGGCATTTTACTGTATATTTTGTTCTTAATAACCCGGTGCCTGTGACCCAACTTCCTCAACCACGCAGCACCTGTTTTCTGAGTTTGTGAGGCTGAGTGTGCTATCCTGATGGCTGCTGTCACATAGACTGAGTTCCTCAAGTGGTTCTCAGTTTTATCTGTCAGTGTGTATGTGAAGGTTATGTGGGAGCTAGCATGGCTTCAGCGTGTGCGTGGAGGTCAGAGCCAACTTCGTCAGTGTGTCAGCTGTGATTCTGAGCGAAGGGATGGCCCCTCTGAGTGGTCTGATTTCAAAAGGCAAGTGGCAAAAGTCGTTTTACCATGTCGTCTCTCTGGAGGAGCAGTCAGACCCAGCTGCAGTGAAGACAAGCTTCTGCAGGCTCTGCGTCTCCTCATGTATTCCCATCATGCAAAGGGTGAGCAGCGAGGGAGACACCAGTGTGCTGTGCTGTTAGAGGACACCCGCCTTCGCCAGCTCATTTACCCTTCCTCCTTTGGTACCTATAGGTACTACTGAATATTTGAAGTTCTCAAGAGCTAAATTCCATTCAAGTATATACCGCTCATTCGCTTTTAGATGTTCCTATTACTTCAGCAGAAGAAACTAAGTCCCTTGCATGGCCAAGTCAGATTTAATTCTCAAGTAAAATGATATCCCTCCATGTGTTTGGTTATTGGAATCTAAGTAACAGGAGGCAGGTAATTCATTTAGAGGTGGATACTTCTTTGATTTATTGCCGCGGGTACTGTAATTATACCTTTTAAAGAACCCACGAAATGGGTGGGAGGATGAGGAGAGCATGGGTTGTTCTCTGGGTTGGTTTCCTTTCTCAGTGGAGTCCATTTTTGCTTCGAATGTTATATGGCACCTTTTACAGTGGGAGGAGACTCATCTGCTCCTGAACATTCCAGAAGTGTGGAGCAGAGCCTACGAGCAGGACAGGAGTTAAGTTGGGCTTTTTTAGGAAGCTCTGTGGTATCCAGCCCAGTACAGTGTAACTGTACCAACCTTTGTTCTGCCTCCTCTCACAGGGAATTTCTGTCTTCTTCATGTATCTTCAGTCAGTCAACTTTGTTCATCGTTTGCTCTAGACCTGCAGCTATATTTAGTGCCTGGTGTTTTCTTGCATATCCCAGAATCCACGCACAAGTACCTTGTTATGAACAAGGCTGGGTGTGGCCTCGTGTTTCCTTGAGGAAATGGGCAGGAAGAAGGAGTCCTGTTTTAACTCAGCGTGTTTTCTATATTTAATACCTGCACTCAATATGGCTTTCTGGTGCGCTCTTCTACTGGAAGTTGGAAACTTGGAGGATCTTGGTTGTGTCAGAGGCCGATCTAGGGGAGCCTATCTTGGCGCCCTAACATGTCCTTCAACTCTGATCTGATGCAGACTTGCTCCATCCAGGAGCATCTTGCAAAGGAAGGCACGGTAAGCTGGACCTTTTGCTGCTATAGCAGTGCCGCACGGACATCCGCCTTCTTGACTGGATGGTCGCATTTGATGTCATTCAAATGTATTCTTAGGAGATTTCAGACTTAGCAATGTAAGTCAGTGTGGAGGAGTCCTTCCAAAGCTGAATGTTCAAAGCGACTGTGGTCAAAGTAGAGCTTTATTTAGAGATCGTTTTTTGTTTGTTTGTTTATTTGTCATTTTTGTTTGTTTCCATTGGAACAGTCTACTCTATAGTACAATTTGAGTATCTTGTGTCCTTAAAGGAACAATTAGACCATTTAGGTATCTCTTAAGTGTGCGTGTACATGTGCAAGCCTGTGTGTGCACGTGTGTGTATACATGTCTCATTTGTCTGGAGCCTGCTGATTGGGCTGGGCTATCTGGCCACAGAGTCCATGGATCTGCCTGTCTTTGCCTCCCAAATGTGTACCACGATGCCTGGTATGGAAAGCACTTTATCCTGGTCCCCATATGTTATTTTTCCTGAACTGTCTGGCACAAAATTTCTGAAAGTGGAGAAGTACCATTACATTCAGTGAGTCAAATATTTAGCTCCAGATTCTTTCCGGTGTCAATTAAAATGACGTTTAGTTTTAACTGCATTAATGACAAATGGTTCAGAATATCACCCCCCACACACACACACTCACAGTGCCAGAGAGCAGTTTGTGTCTCCCCACCTCTCTCTCCCCCCTCTGTAGCAGGTTTCTATATGAGGCCTCACGCCTAGTAAGCAAACATACCGACCTCACCAAGCGCCATCCCTAGCCTGAGAACTTCTAATCTTGCATGTACATTTAGGTTTCCTCTCTCCATCCTGTGAATTCTTTCCTGTTTCACAGCAGCGGGTGTTTAGATGAGGAGAATTGGTTCTGACGGTCAGAGCCCTGCTAGGCCATCTCTGAGAGTAACAGAATTTTACGATGGTTAAAATTGGATTTGTAATCTAGGGATTTGGAGCAGCCAAATATAACATAGATGATTGGGGATGGATTTGGCACTAATTTTCAAATAAATATTACTTCAAAAATACATGTGCCTTTCCATCCAAAAGTAGCAGACCCTGCTTCTGACATCCGTCTGGATGAGGGTGGTGGTGGAAGGAGACAGGAGACTGAAAGAGGAAAGGAAGGTGGAAGGCTAGCTGGCATCTTCTCAACTTAGATGTCACAGAGAAATGTCCATTTCATTCCTCGCATCAGTTCCTGGGTTCTCCCTTAGGATAATTTAGAACTTAAAACAGGATTTCAGAGGATCTGACAATGATGGAGAGAGATGGCCATTGCTTTCACACTTGTGACAGATGCAGGTAGCATGATGGTCTCATTCTTCTCTTCGCAATGCGCCGTGCATCCTAGCCTAAGAGAGACACCTGAGGGCATTTTGGGTGTGTGGCTAGTTATTGAAAATGATTATAGGAAGACATGAACGTATCTCAGTAGTTTCCCCCAATGTGGATGTCTTCAGCATTCGCTCCTCATACAGTGTTACATGTATGTACCAACCAGTACAACTTACCAGGTCCCCAAATAATGTGTTTCAAAGAAGCCTGTTTGCTCTGCTCTGCTGCTCTCCATAAAGTAGAGGGATCAGGACCACTCATTTCCCCCCTCCGAGGCAAACCCTACCCAGCAATGTTACAGATACTTTTCATAAAATCAGTGTTTAGGCCAATCAATAACAATACAGAAGCTTTCTAATCGCTCTCTTGTACGGGCTGTTAGAAGCAGAAAGCCACTATGAATCCAATCACTGTTTAGAGTGAGGGCTGTTTCACATAGAGCATATACAGCATGCTGTTTGACAGCCTTTTACAAACTGATCATGACCCTTTCTTTTTTTAATTCTTCGAGACAGGGTTTATTTATTTATTTTTGTAGTTCTGGCTCTCTGAGAACTCACTATGTATATCAGGCTGGCACAGGTAGATCTCAGAGATCCATCTACCTGTGCCTCCTGAGTGCTGGAATTAAAGGAGTGCGTGACCACCGCCTCCCAGCTGGATTCAGACTATCAAAAACGAAATGAAATTGACAGAATTATCAGTCTGAAGATGCATAGTCTCCCACAAGAACCACTGCTCTTCTGAGGAACATCGTCTCATGGCATTACTGCAGAGTTCAGATTGCCTTGCACACTGACAAAATTAATGTTAGAGGGGCAGATCCTGCCAGCTCTCACATCCCGGCACCCTTCCAGTGCCTGCAGGTCTCAGGTCCTGGCAGGTCTCCGGTGTCAAGGGAGTTAGGTCTGTATTGGTGATGGAGGAAGAGGAAGACTTAGAAATGAATGTGGGGTTTCCCACACCTCTGGCACTTGTGCCAAGGTGACCACCACTGAGAATATCAGGGAGCCCTTCAGCCCTGGAGTCAAGAGGAAGTCTCAAGACCACCAGGGAAGGACTTTTTCCACAAATTGGTGGAAGTGGAGAGACACTGTGGTAGTGACGCATGCTCTGCCCACAACCACCATGGAGAGTCCCCTGTGCTTTGAAAAGGAGCACAAAATTCTGCCTCTTGTACAACTTGCCGAGAAACTGTTTCAAGGTGTGCAGGCACAAGAAGTACAGTCGTGGAACACTCACACACTCCCGTGGGCATCTCCAGGTTCTGCAGGTTTGTCTGGTCTGTGCTAGCTCCAACTCTCCCCTTTTCTCTTTAGGCTCCTCCTCTCCCTTCTCTGCAGGAGAGTTCTTAGGCTCTGGTTCTGGAATAGTGGGTTTGGCAAACAACATTGTAGATCTGTTTGTTCTGTGGCTCTTCCTGACCTAATTTTTATGACTTTTCATGTTTCTTTCAGCCCTTCTTTTGGGCAGTGATGGCCTTGGTGGTGTGTTTAGCCACAGGAATGTGGCTGCGTGAGGCTTTGATCTGTTCAGCCTGGTTCGTGGTCTCACACTCTTCCTATATTACTCGCCAACTCTAGCATAAGGTTGTCTCCTTAATTTTAGCAGTAAGTTTACTGAGTACCTACTGTGTGCTGGATGCCATAGGCTTTACATTCCTCATTTTGTTTAATCTCCTTGCCAACTGTCTCTGGTGGACATGGAAATGGATTTACTGCATTGCAGCCGAAACTCTCTGCCTGGCGATTTTCCTCTTCTGTGGCCACTTCTAAGGATTTGAATATGCCAAACTAGCTACATACAGTCTAAGCCCAAAAATAGAGGCTCACTTTGTAAGCTTTAGCTACCCCAAGTTCTGCCTCCCCTCCTTGCTGGATACTTTAATACTATCTATTTTATAGCTGTGAAGTTAAGAAATTTACCGAGGTCACCTAGGGGAATGGTAGAGCTTGGCTTTGAGCCCAGAGCATCTGGCTCCAGGCCCGACTTGGAGTTTTGGGGGGTTTGTTTTGTTTTTCCCTGAAGATCTGTATGGATGTTTTCCCTTACAAAAATGTTACTTATATTTAATTTATAATTCTATAGTCTTTAGCTCACAAATCAGTCCCTCCTTGCTTTAATAGCATTTCAAAGTATCTTCCATTCGAGTTAAAGGGTTTTTAAGTATTGATACCTTGAACATGTGTATATACCCGTGCATGAATCTGAAGTTGAATGCTGATGTACGGACCCTCTGGATAAGCGGACAGACCCTGCAGCCTCTCCTGTAGGGAGTTTATGGAAATGGAATGCTCCGTTTGGAGGTACCTGGAAGCTGACTGACTTGGTCGAGTGTATGGCACGTTTGTCCAACCTTGGTTGTTGTGTGCTAGTATCTGCCCATCTAGTTCTGGAACATGGATCCTAAAGTCAGTTCTGTAGGCTCCATGATCCTAACACTGGAGGACATAATGCAGTCATATAAAGTTAACTGGATTGAATAAAACGTACTAATACAAGTCAGCAAAAGATTCTGGGTCACCCCATCACTTCTAGTATATGGAAATGTCTTTCGGTTTTTTTAATATTTTATTATTTGTAATTGTGTGTGTGTGTGTGTGTGGCTGTAAATGGATATGTTCATGTGATTGCAGGTGCCTCGGAGGCCAGAGGCTGGATCACCTAGGGCTTGAGTTCCAGGCAGTTGTGTGCTGCCTGACATGGGTCCTCGGCTGCACTTGCTCTTAACTTCTAAGCCATTTCTCTGATCCTATGTCTTTTATTCTTGGGTTTTGTTTGTTTGTTTCTGCTTTTTCCCCCTCAGAGTTTGGAAAGTTTAATGCTGGAAGTGATGCTTTTTATTTTTGCTTGTTAGAATCCCATTAAGGCGAAAGCTAGCAAATCATATAAACGTTCTGTGCTTGAAGTTGTGATATGCCAGTGAGGTAACAGCATTATGTAACTTAGGAATTCACTCGATAGGTCCTGTAGAACTTAGTTAATAAGTTATTAGTGATAATAGAAAGAAGATGTAGGCGAAATAGGCTTGAAATCATCAAAACTATGGTATTCTATACTGTCTCAAAATCCAGTATATTTTATCTCATGTACATTGGCAACTCGGTAACTGTAACTTTCATAGAGATATTACTTGTAACTTTCATAGCAGCTAAGGAATTCTGTCAACATTCTTTTCTAGAGGAAATTCCAGTTCACAGATGATATCTAGGAGCTCAGAGAGTAATAAAAAGCTCATTAGCACGTTTGACATAGGAACAAAGCACCCATGGAGGGGGGCCATGACTGATGCGGAAATGCCAGAACCCAAGTCGTGTTGTCCTAAGAGTATTCTGACAAGTTTCCTCCTTTGAGTGAGCTTGGTGGGAATACCTACCTTGTAAGACACAGGCTACCACTTTCTCAAGGCTTTGCATCCTATGACCATTTGGGGAGATGACAGCGTGTTTTTTGAGATATCATGAGAATGGGATACAGAAGCTGAACTACTGAATTCAGTTAGTTGGAAGTGTGATAGTTGGGGTCTCTGCAATGGGGAAGTTGATGGGGGATGAGAAGCATTAAAATAAGGAGAATGTCTCCGTCTGTTAAGGCTCGATATAGAAAATGTCTGTCTTCTCTTCTCACTGATGATTGGCAGTCAAGCCTCTTGGTGCTTTGCTCTCACAGGGAACCGTTTCAGGAATGTGGAATTTTGAAAAATAGAGTTTGCATTAGCACGAGGAATTCAAAACAATCGACTGCTCTATGTGAATTCTGTAGCTTGGGAAAATCTGATAGGTGGGGAGATGTTTGTTGGGTTCATCTCTTTCAAATCAGAAGCCTTCACTAGCTTTGTCCATGGTGTGGGCATCTGATGGAATATATTCTGCAAGCTTACATATTTCATCTCAGTGCCTAGAAGAAAAACAGCAATCTGTGGCCATGAAGTCATGCAACGTGCTTGTAGATAGAGTAGAGGTCAAGCTAGATACTAGGTTTCTGTCTAGAGCTATGTTGGGGTTCTATGCTAGGATTCTAACTAGTGCATCAAGTATTCACCTCCTATCTTCAAAGAGGAAAGCCACCCTTTTCTCTAATTGCCCTGCATTAGTCTACTCCTTCTGCTCTTGAGGGATAAAACTTTTCACTCATTAGATCAGAATTGTAATATTGCTGAATTGAAAAATCCAAGTGAAATACTTTCTCCCCTAAAGAGGGGGAAAAGGTCAAGATTTTGCTTTCAGCTCACTGTGCTGAATGGTAAGATTGGGAGTGTGTAGGACTTGATTGGAGGCTCTTAGTAATTTTGATGATGTCACATGAACTTGTTTCTGAAGATGCCACAGTATTCCTTGTTAATGCGTGAGATGAGACATGAGTCCTCCCACCGTGTCACCTAAAACCACACCACCTGAGAGTTTTATTTCAAGGGCATTGATATATTTATTAGCTCTCTAAAGAGTCTGTACATTGAATTTTTAATAGAGATATTTTTAAATGTTTTTTTAAATTTTAAAGTCCAACAAGAATTTAACAAAGGTTAGACAGTTCATGTATAAAGTGCCTGGGCATTGAACTCAAGTCATCAGGGTTGGCAGCAAGACCCTTCACCTGCAAAGCCATCTTCAGGTTTGACAACCAGATAGATTCTCAGCAGGTAGTTAACCAAATGAATGGACTTTAGGTCCCCTCTCTTCTGGAGAGGATACAAGAATATATTATTTTGCCTGATGGTGGTGGCGCATGCCTTTAATCCAAGCACTTGGGAGGCAGAGACAGGTGGATTTCTGTGAGTTTGAGGCCTGCCTGGTCTACAGAGTGAGTTTCAGGACAGGTTCCAATGCTACAGAGAAGCCTTGTCTATCCCCCACCCCCCAAAATACATTGGTGATTCTCAGTAATTTTCTATACCCTTCTAGACAATTTTATTTATATTCTTCATCTAAAAGCCTTGGCTATTAATGTTAATGTTCCCCCTAAGTCTAAAAATTTCAGTCACAGTTCAGACAGCTACAGGATAATGGCCAGTGACATTCACTTCACTGATCCTAACATTCTGCTACACTGGTCTTGTTTCTATCCTTACTTTCCCTCTCAATGTTTTAAAGGAGCCTGCTATTATTTGGAAGATATATTTCCATTGGTAACCTGGGTATTTTCAGGAGAAATGTGTGTGTGTGTGTGTGTGTGTACACACACATTGACAGGAATATAGATTAGTAGGTACATGGCATCCTGTATCCTGATTCCCAATGTTGCTCTGAATCACCAAGTTCTGGTGGTACCCACCAGATTTCCCTATTGTAAGTAGGCATAACTAGTTAATTTCCAACAAATTGTTCAGAAATTTTAGTCTCTGCCAGTAATTCTTTTTAAAAGTTTAAAAAAATTGTTTTATTTTATGTGTATGGGTGTTTTGCCTGCATGGTATGTGAGTATACCATGTGTCTGCTTGGGATGTTTCTGAGCTACCATGTGGGTACTGGAAATAGAACCCTGGTCTTTTGGAAGAACAGTGAGTGCTCTTAACCACTGAACTGTCTTCCCAGCCCCTCTGTCCATGATTCTTGACAGAATCAATTGCTTTGGTGTTTATTAAATTGTCAGTTTTTTTCTATCATTAAAATGATATTGGCATTCATCACTATAAGACTTCTGCTGCCTTCTGCTTCAAAATCTTTTTAGTATCAATAAAATTGACAATTTAAAAAATATTTACAGTGTTATAATCATCACTGTCATTCATTTTGAGTTTCAAGTTGTCTTTATTTGGCTAAGGGAGGGGTGTACTCTAGTTTTTTAAAAAAATCAGTTACTTTTGTTTTAATTGTGTGTGTGCATGTGTGTGTGTACGCACACATGTGCCTGTGTAGGCCAAAGGTGTCAGATCCCTCCAAAGCTGGAGTTACAGGAATGGGAGCCTCCTGATTCGAGTGCTGGGATCCAAACTCAGGCCATCTGCAAGGACAGTATGCACTCTTAACCACTGAGCCATCTCTCCAGCCCTCAAATTTCTTCTAGGCCTGCCTTTAGCCTACTGCCAGAGGAAAAATAGGAAAGAAATAAAGAAAAAAATAAGTGAGTGAGCTGGCTTTTGTTTAAGGATGCAGACATATAGAAGAGAAGCTGTTCAGGAAACTATATTGATTTAAAGTGTAGAGGTTAGTTACATCAGTGAGTAAGCCCCGCAGCTGTAGGACAGGAGTTGAAGTCACCTCTTTAGCCTGCGTCACCATCAGGGAGGAATTACTTCCGGATCGGACTGCTTGGAAGTGGCTACGTGAATTACCCCAGGTACTGCTGCTACACAGAGAGTTACACAGAGTGTATGGTATTGTTTGGCCAAGTCTCAGATTTTGCTTTCTTTGGGGTTTTATAAGTATCTGTTCTTTGTGAGGTGCCCTGGGAATTGTGGAATTTTATCTGTAGGAGAAGTGATTGAGATACTACAAGTGGTGAGCGCTCTCGAGGAAAGGAGATAGTTGGAGGCCATTAAAGAAGGCTGCAGTTGGGCTCAGAGAAATTTGATGGGGTAATTTTTATTAACTCGGTGTTTGGTAAGGCTCAAATGGAAAAACAAAATCACTTAATTAGGCCCTTTTAGAAATAAGTTGTTATATCACTTTGAATAAAAAAGGAAGTAGAAAATTAAGACTGAATAGTACTGCTACTGATAATTTTTCTAACCCATTTGGTTATTAACATGTTTGCATTGCTTATCTTTAGCAAATAACAAAACGTGCATTCTTTGAAAAAATATACATTTTTTTGCAATGTATATCTAGTCATACCATTTTCTGATGTAAAACCAGTCATTAAGACAATTAAAATAACCAAGTTGGAGTGACTTAGCTGGTTACTAGCAGATAGCCATCTGAGGATGAGGTCTTTTTGAAAATTATTTGATTGGTGTGTGTGTGTGTGTGTGCGCGCGCGCGCGCGCACGCGCGTGCACTCTGTGAAGGCCAGAAAGCAGTCCTAACAATCTTTTTCAGTTGCTTCTCCACCTTTTTTGTAACAAGACTTCTTTTAAATTAGACTTCTCTTTCGAATACCACAAAAATAAAATGTTGCAAAGTTAAGATTACGAAAAATAAAATCTATAAACACCCATCCCAGTCACAGACATTTCTGGCATTTGAGGGAGTATTGTCCATTTCTGTTGTAGGGCAGACACTGTGCACCTAGCTTTAATGGAAAGCTGGTTGGTGGAAGGGCATATGGGAATTTAAATCGCAACATCTTTTCTCTTCAAGTGGAACTTTAATAGCCACAGACCCTTTATCAAATCCTACTTACAAAGGCTGCAGCATTTCGGACACACAGTTTGATTTAGAAATGAAAGCCGTGACTTCACAGCCCGGTGCTGCGTTCAGGTAAGTGCCAGGACACTCTGATCGCCACTATCCCTCATCTGGGTGCAGGCTGTATGTGGATTTCCTGTTGCAAGTAATCTAAAATCTGAGGACATCTTCTTTCCTCCATGACTTTTACCCTTCTGGTTACATTATGAGGGTCTCAGAGAAACTGGTATGTTCTATCTGTCCTTCTATTCTGTTCTGTTAGGCAGCTCACTAAGCCCTTTTTCCTAGAAGGTCTCTTACAAGAACAGATTCTGAGCACTTCAGCTATATTTTTTTACTTCTATCCTTGAGTCATTAAGTGAGTTAACTTGTATCCTTCCGAGCTTTGACATTCCCCAATTCTCTCTGGTTCCCGGATGCCAGCAAACATCTGTCTGTGACTGTTCAGAACAAATCAATGCAGCAGGCACAGGGGAGGTGCCTGGAGTGGGTTTCCCAATTCAATGTTCCATCTTCATTGAGGCTGCACCAGCTGATCCAGCAGGCGACATCCCCACGGGGTTGTAGCACAAAGTGCCTTTTGCAGTAGAGGTAGATGAAGGTGCGTCTGTTTATAGGGAACATTCCGGAAAAACGTCCAGTTTCCATTAGTATTCGGTGAGTGCCAGGAGATAAGTGGTGAGATCCAAGGAAAGAGCACCGAGAATGAGAAACACACACACTTCCACGCTTAAAGATAATTAGGGAGATTGCATCTGAGGTCTTTAGATTGATGGCGTTCAGAATACCTGAGTGGCAGAGCTTTAGAAAGAGGTTTGTTAATATCAGTTCACATGTGATAGCCTGCCACGCTGGAGTCCATTCGGCTTCGTGATCCTGCCTTGGATCTGGAAGCAGCTACTCCAGTGGTTTACTTCAAGTAAGCCATTGTATATGAGATTGTCAGGGACTCCACCAAGTGTCATGTGGATTATCAGGAGTTGTTTCATCCTTCAGCTTCTCCTTTCATTTCTATGGAGTGCGTCTGAGGCAGGAGCAGGGCCCGCAGTCCTACATCTCCTGGACCAACTTGAGTATTTTAAGCAAAGGACTGTTAAGCCCTTTGTTCAGTTTTCAGGCAAAACCTTTTCCTCCATTCCCTGGCTGGGTTTTTCCTCGGTGAAGGGGAGAGTGAACTTGGATCATCTTGCTGTACTTATAAAAGATTTGAAGGTAGTAGCGACCATTTGGACTTTAGGCAAGTCCTTCTGACCTTTCGTCTGAGGTTTCTCTGGCATCGCTGCCATTTGAAGAGCTATTGTTTGGATTAATGATGCTGCATTTGGAATTTACACAGAAGAAAACATACTGTTGACAGAGTCTGGGCGTCTTAAGAGGCTTCTGATCCGCTGGCAATTCGGTTTTAAAAATTCAGTGGTTTTTGCCTCCAATAGATGCTTAAAGATAAGGACAGGTGCTTCAAGGGTCCATCCAGTTCGGAGCTGAGTAAGGAAACAGTTTGCATCCTCTGTATAAACTGTTTTAAGATTTTCGAGCAAAGTCTGGATCACTGTTTGAACTAGATTGGAAAAAGTGCCAAGTGGAGTGTGTTCTCAGGAGTGTTGAATGGTGGAGTGTGTTTTCAGGAGTTGTACCTGGTGGAGTGTGTTCTCAGGAGTGCTGAGTGATGGAGTGTGTTCTCAGGAGTGTTACCTGGTGGAGTGTGTTCTCAGGAGTGCTGAGTGATGGAGTGTGTTCTCAGGAGTGTTACCTGGTGGAGTGTGTTCTCAGGAGTGTTACCTGGTGGAGTGTGTTCTCAGGAGTGTTACCTGGTGGAGTGTGTTCTCAGGAGTGTTACCTGGTGGAGTGTGTTCTCAGGAGTGCTGAGTGATGGAGTGTGTTCTCAGGAGTGTTACCTGGTGGAGTGTGTTCTCAGGAGTGTTACCTGGTGGAGTGTGTTCTCAGAAGTGGTACCTGGTGGAGTGTGTTCTCAGGAGTGTTACCTGGTGGAGTGTGTTCTCAGAAGTGGTACCTGGTGGAGTGTGTTCTCAGGAGTGCTGAGTGATGGAGTGTGTTCTCAGGAGTGTTACCTGGTGGAGTGTGTTCTCAGGAGTGCTGAGTGATGGAGTGTGTTCTCAGGAGTGTTACCTGGTGGAGTGTGTTCTCAGGAGTGTTACCTGGTGGAGTGTGTTCTCAGGAGTGTTACCTGGTGGAGTGTGTTCTCAGGAGTGTTACCTGGTGGAGTGTGTTCTCAGGAGTGTTACCTGGTGGAGTGTGTTCTCAGGAGTGTTACCTGGTGGAGTGTGTTCTCAGGAGTGTTACCTGGTGGAGTGTGTTCTCAGGAGTGTTACCTGGTGGAGTGTGTTCTCAGGAGTGTTACCTGGTGGAGTGTGTTCTCAGGAGTGTTACCTGGTGGAGTGTGTTCTCAGGAGTGTTACCTGGTGGAGTGTGTTCTCAGGAGTGTTACCTGGTAGAGTGTGTTCTCAGGAGTGTTACCTGGTAGAGTGTGTTCTCAGGAGTGTTATCTGGTGGAGTGTGTTCTCAGAAGTGGTACCTGGTGGAGTGTGTTCTCAGGAGTGCTGAGTGATGGAGTGTGTTCTCAGGAGTGTTACCTGGTGGAGTGTGTTCTCAGGAGTGTTACCTGGTGGAGTGCATTCTCAGGAGTGGTACTGGAGGATGGAGTGTCTTCTCAGAAGTGGTACTGGCAGGGTATTAGGATTCCTATGGGGAACGTTCCAGCAGTCGTTGGTCAGGAGGCATCAAGGATGTGTCTGAATGTTTGAGGGATGTTCCCCTTATCAAAGTGATGTACTGAAAGGAAGTATGTGTTTATTGGTGAGGTGGCAATCTTAAACCAGGTGATGGAAACAAAGCTGTGATAGAACAATGTGTCTTCTTTGCCTTCCACCCAACTCCTTCAGCCCAGCCAGTTTACCGACTGCAGTCAAGGTTCTATGATGTGGGCAAGGAGCCTTCACTTTGCCTAGAATGTGCTTGCCTACAATAGGTGCTTTATAGGAATTTCCTTCGGTGAGTTACTGTTCAAAATAAAATCCAGAGAAGAACAAATACGCTAGGAAAATGTTAGGAATCTCCACAGGTTCTGTATACCCTGGGCTTTATTTAGAGTCAGACCTTGCTTCTAGAAGGAGAGATTGAAGCAGGGGAAGTCTGTTCTGATAGCAGCTTAGGCTGGTGCGAGTCCGTACTGGAGTCACTAAGAGCCACCTGCGCGGTTCACACCTGCGCAGTTCACACCCGCGCAGTTCACAGGCGAACAGACTGGGCCACTCAGGGTTCTAGAGCCCTGGCTGTTGCTCCAGTCTTGGCCTCAACCAAAATGGTTTCACGCTTATTAGCTTCCCTGTTAGTTAATTAATTCTCTCTGGCAGATGCTTCTCTGAATCACACTGCCCCTCTGGTTTTCTTGCCTGAGTCAGAGAAGAGAATATAGTTTTGTTTTAAGGAACCCTGACTAAATAGAGACCCAAGCATTTAAGCTGAGAATCTGGTTAATAATGTGTGTCTATTTGTCTGCGGGAAGTCTACACTTGCTATTTTCAGAGTCCCCATGGGAAATGAAATGTTGAGAAGGGCTGTGTTTTGCTTTTTTTGTCTTATGTTTTGTTCAGGGACTGGCTCTTTGCGTCACCAGCCCAGGACATGTGAACAGCCACCTTAATTTGCACCTACTGCTTACAGAGCACACTGGGCTAGGAAAAGCATCCATAGGAATTTCCCTGCTGGAAAAGGGCTCAGTGCCCCCTTCAGAGGAGCCCCTAACTTTGGGGATTTCTGGTTGGGGACTTTAAGTTGTACCTTATCATAATTTGTGGTCTATTGGAACCAAAAGCAAACATCTACCCCCACCCAAAAAAACCCACCTCCATTTAGTGGAATTTTTCTTCCATGTGCAGTGAGAATAAGCATAAGGAAATTCAATAAACCCCAACTGGGACTCAACATTAAAAATTTAAAACCACAATTTTCAGTAAATATTTTATTACTGATAAAATGCAATGTGATCTACAAGGTGCTGTTTTTAACCTCGTATTTTATTTCTTTAAGTAATTTTTTTTTCCTGCCGAGATGTAGATGAAACCTAGGGCCTGCTTATGGCTAGCCTACCGTTAGATCACTGAGATACACCCCAGACTTCTTCAAACAGTGAAAACAACTGCTTAGAACCATTACTAGACACACTTATGGAGAGGATATAGCATTTGGGCATTGACTGTGACTTGGGGGTGTTAATGAGTGACTATGGGAATTCAGAATAGCAGTTTGGGGGCCCCAAGGCAAGCGCTCTGCCTGCTGCCAAAGACTGCTTCCTCTAACCTTCCTGTGTACGCAGACAGCCAGGCACCTCCCCAACAATAGCTCCCAAGCTTACTTGGCAACAACTGTGTTCAATGAAATTCTGGCACCCCAACATCTAAACAATCAAATGGATAAAAGCAATGAATGCGTTACAAATGAGATGGACGGCAAAGAGGTTGTTGCCAACAATCTGGAAACATCTTCTCGAGATAGGAGTCAGTTGAAAAGTGCCTAGAGGTTTCGTTAGCTTTTCTTTTTAGACTCTTTACCCTTCCTCCATAAGAAATAGAAACTTGTAGAATTATCTACAATGACCAGGTGGTGGTGGTGCACGCCCTTAATCCCAACACTTGGGAAGCAGAGGCAGGCAGATCTCTGTGCGTTAGAGACCAACCTGGTCTACAAGAGTTAGTTCCAGGACAGGCTCCACAGGACAGAGAAACCCTGTCTCCAGCCGCCCCAAATCTACAGTGTGTTGAACGTTTCTGTAGTATAGGTCATTCACATGCTGCTTTTAAATCCTCCCTGCTTCTATTTTGAAGAACAGTTAGTACTTTAAATTTCGTATTTCTTAAGCAGTAAAAAACCTAAAAGTGATCAGTTTTTGCCCCTCAAGTCTTGAGTGGATTTTGTGTACACAAAAGAGATTACTGAGCATATGGTATGCAACTTAAAGGTCTGTGAAGAACTGAAATGTCTGAGAGAACCTTCATTTTCTAAAAGATGGTAGATCCATTGTCTAATGTGGGGGGAAATCATAGTTAATTTATTTGGGTGCTCGGTTTTTAGACTAGGATTGGTGGGAGTGCACCCATATTGGTGATGAGGGAGTTCATTTCTGCTTTGGCACTGGCTTCCAGAAGGGGTAAGTTGAACCCACTTAACTAATCCCTCAGCCCCACCAGAAGATTGGCTTCGATGCAGTAATCAGGAGAAAGCAGAGGCACTCGGCAGAGCAGGCCTTGCCCTTTGCCCTTGTCTGACATTCAGCTGGGCTCCTGGAACACTGCTATACCCCACCCTCAATTCTCCAGCCCAGCGACAAAAACACAAACCAATCTCAGGAAGATAAACTGTATTTAAGGTACTAAAGAATACAATGAATAAGTCGAGCGAGGGCTCCACTTCTCCGCAGTGTGCATTTGGAGGTTTTTGTCATGTTTCAGAGCCAGTATCACTTAGGCTGATTAGAAGTTAGGTGGAGGGACACGCTCACGCTCCCCTCCCCACAGCTTTTTCCCCTTCTGGCTTCTTCTGAGGAACCAGATGCTAAATCTTCCATTACAACTCCTTTCTAAACTAGACCACTGCAGTGGGGCAGATTAAGTTGCAGAGAATGTGGGAAGACTGTTTGACAGGCGTCTTTTCCCCTTCTCTGGCCTCCCAGGGTATGTTGAGTTGGACAAGGAGAACAGTGCTGAGGCATCCTCCACAAACATGGGCTCATCCTGTCTGACTCTCCGTCTCTCCTGGGGATGGACAGGATAGGAGTTCCACGTTCAGTGCTCGGTAGTCTGTGCCCAAGGTCTCTGCTTTCCCTCTCAAAGAAAATGAGAAGCAGAGCTTGGTGGAGCATCCTTTAATTCCGGAACTGGGGAGGCAAAGGCAAAGGAATCTTTGTGAGTTTGAAGCTAGCTTGGTCTGCATAGCAAGTTCCAGGTCAGCCAGGGCTACGCAAGTGAGACTCCCCCCTCCCCCCCCCCCCCACAAAAGATAAATGAAATAGCTTTGCTGTTCATCATAGAGACACAGTCACATCATAATTTAGGGACTCAGGCAGAGGGCAGAGTTCATCCCCTAATTAAAGATTGTACTCTATGACTTCCAGACCCTTCTAACATTTTATTCCACAGATGAGGTGTGTGTGTGTGTGTGTGTTTGTTTCTTTCATTTTTCTGTGCTGCCATGTAGAATGACTGTCTTTCTTTCTTGGTGTGATAACCTCCACCTTAAAGAAAGAAGAGATCGTGAATATACCTTAGTGTAAGAAAAAGACATTGTAACAATGTAGCCTGAGGAATAACTTTAATTAATTGTCATTTTGGTTACCAAAATGTCCTCATTAAAGTTTTTTGACTAAATTCCAAGATATGTGGTGTATGTAGCTAGTGTGTCACACACCACATACACACCCTACTGTGGTCAATTTCATTGAGAAAAGTACTTATAGGACCCCCCTCCCCATTTTTGGATGCTTTTTGGATGCCAACTTTCATTTATTTCATGTAAAAAATGAATTTATACATACACACAATTAAATATCATATATGACCCTCATTCCCACCCCCAGCTCCTCCCATACACCAGCTCATAACTTCGTGTCTTTTTTTTTTAATGATCCACTAAGTCCAGTTAGTGATGCCTATACCTGCATGGATGCGGGGCACCTGCTGAAGCATGGGAAATCTACCAGGGTCTATGTCCTCAGTAAACAGTGATTCTCCTCTCCCAGCAACTGTTCACAGCCCGTGGCTTGAGATCAGCTGTGCTGGGGTTTAAACCAATGAAGTATCCCCCGCCACCCCGTGTGTGTGTGTGTGTGTGTGTGTGTGTGTGTTGGGGAAGGTCTGTTTCTTCCTCTAGATTTTGAGATTTTTAATTTGATTCTAGAGATAATGTCTCACTACATAGCCTAGGTTGGCTTTGAACTCATGATCCTGCCCAGCCTCCCTTGGGTTCGTACTGTAATGAGTATCACTACAGCTGGATCTGGGGTTTTATTTTTAATGGCTGCTTGTTACTATAATTGAAAATAAGAAACTCCCACCTGAACCTGGGCTCTGGCTGTAAAAGCTAAATTGTGATGCTGTGCTATTGGTAGGACTAACTCAGCCATGTGATTGCCAATATCTTTAGAGCCTTTTACAGCAAGATCACTTGTCCATAAAAATAACAGCCCCTACTTACTGAACATTGCGTTTCTCGGCTGGGCAGGAGAAAGGTTACACGTATTCCTGGTGTCACCACTGCCCTTTAAGACACCGGTGTTAGCTTATAACCTGATCTTATAGCCGGAATAATTGCGCTCTGAGAACTCACACACTGATGCCATCCACATTGAGACAGACTTGGAGCCCTTACCTAGATGGGCAATCCCCTGTCCAGAGCTTCTGCCTTTTTACCCTTGCTGCTTACAGACCGCTGGACAAAACAGGAGAGAATGGAAACATAATAACCTAAATGGGAGGTTTTTCCCGAGGAACCTTGAGCTTCCACAGCCTTTAAATGTAGTCACCTTCATATTGCCCTGTGAACTCCCCAATCTCATTGGCGTTTTCTGAATGGCTGCTCTTCACCTGATGATGTACTTGCTTTCTGGTGTTAGATTTGGGCCTTGTCCTCAAGAGCCTCAGTCATTGGGTGAGCCCAGGAAGGCTTATGAATAATCATACCGTAAGTGACTATTGGAGGATTAGTGCCCATGAAGCTGTCTTGGAGAAAGGGAGAATTGTGTAATCCAGGGAGATGTCTGACAGACTCCTAGAGAACTCCAGGTAGCACTTTTAGGGAACACTGTGATAACAAGAGCCTATCTATATAGGGAGAGTGACAGAGATAGGAAGACACCAAGTTATAGAGAGGACAAGAGTTGGCGATCCTTCCCTGTAAAGGGCCCAGTGAGAAAATACTACACGTTTGGGTAAATTTGGGGTCCATGTTATTTCTACTGAAACTGAGTACCTTGTGGCTGGTGGCCAAGTGCTGCACTCTCCTCAGCTCAGCCCTGCCATCCTTGGGGAGCTCTGAAGCAGGCCCGAGGGCGTGAGCCTGCTAAGCAGAGGGCACACCATACCCTGGCTGCAGCCCAGGCTGGTTGTCAGGGCTGAAGCTGGAGCCTCTTGGGTTTTATGCATTCCCAGCATTGTGCATAGTCACACATTTCAAGTCTGGAACAGGGATTTGGGAGGGAGGAGGGTACAGGAAAGACAACACAAGCGCAGGAAACACACATCCTATACACAGTGACTCGGACACTGATTGGGTCCCTTGTGCGTGTTGGGTCCCTTGAGTTGTGTATTTGGCCTCAGGAATGAGAGGGCTCAGGAATGAGAGGGCTCAGGAAGCTGAGAGAAAAAATAAAACGTTGCACCCTACAGGGAAATTCTTTAGCCCTCAAAGGATTTGGGGGCCAGCCAGTGTGTCCTCTTCCGGACACTCTGGCTTCTGTTAAGTGAGTTGGAGAGTCCTGAGTGACAGTGGTGACAAAGGAGAGTTGGTGGTCCGCTGGGAGTGCTTGGGAAGGACCGCACGTGCCAGGAATAAGAAACTCAGAACCCGGAAGAGTTGTATTTCCACCCCCTCTCTGCCTGTGCAGAGAGAACCGTGAGATCTGGAACTTGTGTTCTCTTTCTTAGGGACTCTGCTTTGACACATAGCTAAAAAGCCATGGGCAACTCTCCAGTGTTACTGTCTGCTGTCTAGCATCAAGGGTTCTTCAGGCTGTTAGTATGCTCTTTTTGCTAGGTGTATTTGTTTATTGTTTTTTTAGTTTTTTTTTCCTATATTTATTTTTATTTTATGTGCATTGGTGTTTTGCCTGCATGTATGTGAAGGTGCCAGATCTCCTGGAATTGGAGTTACATACATTGTGAACTGCCATGTAGGTGCTGGGAATTGAACCTGGGTCCTCTAGAAGAAGAATCAGTGCTCTTAACCACTGAGCCATTGCTCCAGCCCATGTTTATTTCTTCTTACAGTGCATGCACATGAGTAAGTCCCTGTGAGCCTGTGGATGTGGAGGACCCCCTTCAGGGCTTGGTTTTCTCCTTTTGGCTTTACATGGATTCCAGGGTTAAACGTGGGTCTTCGGGGGGCAAGCCCTCAGCTCTCTCATCAGCCCTGGTCTCTTTTTCTCGACCTAGTCTTTCCACAGACACTGTCATGGTGGCTATGAGCAGTTACCGAAAGCCATGAGTCACGTGAGCTGTCATGCCTTGCATTCGAAACAGCTTCTGCTCCCCGGGTTTTATCACCTACCCCTTCCTTTTCATGTCTCTTTGGCCCCTTAATTCTTAGGACTGCGCTCATGTTCGGTTTAGTACTTGAACACCTTGTGGTTACATGTAGCTGATTTCCCAGGCTTACCTCTTGGGGGTTTCTAGTTGTTTTCCTGTCTATTACTCCTTCCGTGGGAATAACTTCTCTGTGGCAGATCAGGGGGACGTCAGGGTGGGAGTGAGGTTCATGGATGCCAGGGAAGAGTGGCAATGGCAGTACATCATAGAAGTGATTCTACTTTGCATAATCGTGAGAAAGGGTCTTGGTTAGCTCATCCTAAAATACAGGTCCGTGGCCATTCTGCTGCGAAAACAAGCTTTGCAGGGTAATGGGTATTTATAACAGAAAACCCAGCACACTTCAAAAGGAAGAAAGAACACTCCAAACAAGGAAGTGTGTGTGTGAGGTGGGGTGTGTTAAAAGAATAAAGCTAGAAAAGTGCATGAAAGGAACAGAAAGGTTAGAATTGAGTGGGGCAGAGCTGTAGGAGCAGGAGGAATGGTAGACGGAAGGGTTAAATAACGTACTATTTGCTTTTAAGTTTCTTCATTTTTCCTCCTTTTTACTTTGCTGGTTATGGAAGGGGACTGAGATGATTGTTACTCCAGAATGTATGTTTGCTTTGCTGCCCCAGTGTGGGGAGAAGCTAGTCTTGTCGGGCTATATACTAGCTGCGCCTAGCATCTGGCATGGCTTAGCTCAGGGCCGGGAGTGACCCACGGGAAGAGCACTTTCTCCTCTCTTTGGAGGAAGAGTTGGGAGTTGGAAGAACGAAACTGCAGCAATGGCAGCTGCTGTAGGAAGTGGGAGGTGGGCTTGCATTTGGATATTGGCCTTGTAAGAGAAGGCAGCTGTTCTCTCTCCTCTCTCTCTCTCTCTCTCTCTCTCTCTCTCTCTCTCTCTCTGTGTGTGTGTGTGTGTGTGTTCTCTCTCTCTCTCTCTCTCTCTCTCTCTCTCTCTCTCTGTGTGTGTGTGTGTGTGTGTGTGTGTGTGTGTGTGTGTGTGTGTGTGTGTGTAAAACAAGCAAGACTGTTAGTGTTATAGCCAAGCTGTCTGCAGTGTAGTGTGCCGTGCGAGGTGGGGAAGTTTTAGGAGATCAGGCTGCATGTGGGACTTGAATCCTTTCCAAGAATGTCCTGCAGCGCTTTCTGTGGCTTTGTCTGGAGTGGAGCCAGGTCATAAAGCTCTGTTTGATGGCGGTTGTCAGCAACAAATGTCCACGCTCAGACATGGGGATCACGCTGCTTGGTAGAGAAAGGGGAGCTGGTTTTCTGTTGTTTGTTTTGCCTTTCAGCCCACGGTGGTTCTACGTTATGAACCCGTAACCTGGTAAGACACATAATTTACCTAACAGCATCATTGTGTCTACTGTGTGATTATTGAGAATCTAGTGGGATGCTAGTTATTAAATACCCCTTTACTGTTATTGCATGCAACATTTCAGCTGCGAATGTGTAGCATGTCTGGCATGGGCTGTACTGCAGCATCTCAGAGGCATTCTCATAGGGAAGCCGTGTACTGGGTGAGTTTGGGGTGCGGCATTTTTGTACATCAGTGTTCAGGTTCAGTATACTTTGCGATTTCAATTCTCAGGTATGCGCCACATAAAACTGTTCTCATTTTCTGTGCTTCTACAAAAGGGACTGTGTGCTGTGTTTGTCTCTTTGATATCCATTTATTTACTTATTTGTGCATTCATTGTGTGTGTGTGCATGTGCGCTCGTGCCACCTTGTACCTCTGGAGGCCAGCGGACACGCTGCAGGAGTTGACGCCCAGAGAATGCCTTTATACTGTGTGTGGTGTGCCTTGTTAGGATGGATCTCTGTCCCTGGAGGTTGTATGAAAACTGAAAGATCCATATCTGGTCATCTGTACTACACTATGTTAAAGTGCTATTCAAATCTTTATTGATGATCGCTCCATTAGAGCGCATCTCTGGAAACATCAATCTTGATTTCTCACTTTTCCCATGATCCCTTAGGCAGACCCTTCTGTTTGCCATGTTCGACTTGTGCTTCCCCAGAAGTGCTTGCTCTTTGCACCTAAGCAAATTCTTTCAGATCTCTTACCACTGTAACCAGATGTTTCTCTCCCATCTGCCAGTTCCCAAATAACCACTCAGAGGCTTCATATTACTTATAAATGCTTGGCTGATGGCTCAGGCTTATTATTAACTAGCTCTTACATTTGAATTAACCCATATTTCTTAACTATTTTTTGCCATGTGGTTTGTGGCATGTTACTTCAATTTTTGCATGCCTTGCCTCCTCAGGAGCAGGCTGGCATCTCCCAGACTCCTGCTCCTTTTTTTCCTATATCTCTTAGATTTCCCTCCTACCTCTATCCTGCCTTGCTATAGGCCAAAGCAGCTTTATTTACCAACCAATGAGAACGATACATACACACAGTGTACAGAAAGACCATCCCATGGCACCACCACGTTCACATTGGATAATTTCAAGCTCCTTGCTGAATCCTAGTCACACAAAAGCTAGGATGAATACCCACTTCTTGGATGTTCTCTGAGCATACACTCACTAGTTCCTTGGAATGTACTTTTATTTAGTATGTGTGTTGGGGCAAGTGGTTGTTAGTCTTATATTTTTATACTTTAGACTAAAGTAGAAGTTTAAAATAAAAACCTCATGTACGTTTAAAAAAACTATCTCCTATTATAACAGAACACAAAGCTAATAATAAACACTGAATAAATATTTAAGAAATAGGAGGAGGGGAAGAATGTTAAGAAAGTATAGGGAGATGCCTTCTAAGTCTTATTATTTTTTCATTTCATATGGAGGGGTATTTTGCCTGTATATGTCTGTGCATTCTATACGTGCAGTTCCCCTAGAGGCCAGTGGAGGGCATCAGATTCCCTGGGCCTAGAGTTACAGACTTGAACTGCTATGTGGGTGCTGGGAATTGAACCCAGGTCTTCTAGAAGAACAACCAGTGCCCACCATGATGACAATAGATGGAACCTTTGAAACTGCCAGCTGCCACCTGAATTAAATGTTTTCCTTTATATGAGTTGCCAGTCATTCTATGCTGTCTCTTCACAGCAATAGAAACCATAACGAAAATAGCAGGTATAGACTGTCTTAGAACTCTTGCCTCTCTGACAGAGACGGCTATAAACAGGGATACCATTTTTTAAAGGACAAGCAATATAACATTCAGGACAGACCGTTTATAAATTTCCCAAATGTTATCAACCACCCCTGTAATTTTGCCTATGCTGGATATTTATGTTGAATGTGATGAGACCCAGACCCAAGTGTGAAATCATAGACAGTAGATTCCGTCAAAATAAACATGGAAGAATAGTGCCTGCAGGCCAGGTAACACCAGGCACGACAGTCTAAAGTTAGAAAAGAAATACTTTCCTGCTCCGTACTGATTGTTCTCCTTGAATGAAACACCCAACCGCCCACAGCCGCAGCTTCCTTTTTGCTCGAAACTTAACATAAAATACTTTCTCAGAAGACAATTTTATATCATGCTGTCACAAAACAATTATGGTAGCTATAAAGATAGCCATGTGCACGAAACCTAGAGGAACTCAGGATGGGTCTGCCATGGAGTGTGTATATTCTGGTCTGTTCTGTGGTTTACCTGTTTCCTTTGCGTTCCTCTGCCTCTGTTTAGAGAAACCCAGTGAACTTGCATAGTCTAGCCAGTTGACCTAGACAGAGACCTGTGTTTTGTTTTTTCTTGGGCTCTGCTCAACTAATTTGGGCAGCTATAGGTATATTTATTTGGGACAATACAATTTTGGGGAATGAAAATTATATTTAGAGCCTTCTACTTTGGAGGAATTTTAATAAGTCTGTTTTTTATAACTTTAGGTAAACATGTCAAGTGTTCCTTAAAGACCAGAATGAGGTTTGCATGTGTGAATTAATGAATTACCTATAGTGCCAATCTTGGATGATAAGGAGCTGTCAGGAGAACACACACACTTGACACAGAACATGAGCTTATGCTATTTGATTGATATACAACTTCTATTAAAACCGTAGTTGTGAAAGATGGTATTCCAGGAAGATTATTTAAAGGGCCCTCTCTCCCCACCCACTTTTTGAAGTAATGTATGGTAGAAATAGAATACTATATGACATTACTTTGCCTGTTAACCCTTGACAGAACAATCCCAGGATGCATGGTGTCAATGTGGGGCCCTGAGATTTGTGGTGCATTGTAGTTTATAAAGGCACTAAGCAACCTAATTTGCCTTGGGGTGGGGCACTGGGGGTCTCTGTAGTTCCTCGGGTAAGGACTATCTTTTAGTGAACAGAGATGCTGTCTCCTCTAGGATACTTCCGACCTGACTTTTCTGTTTATCTCCCTTTGTCCAGAGTCTAGTGAGTCTACAGCCTGGTGCCATCTTTCAACCTCAGAGCATCTGCATGGTCTCTTGGGGTCAAAAGTCTTCTTTGATCATTTTCTATTCATTCACATTAAAGGTGAAAATTAAAGGTCCACCCCATCTCAAACAACCTGGTGCAGAAAGGTTTAGGCTTTTGTTTCTTTTAGTCAAAGTTGTCATTCTAAGCAGGGGAGAACCATCAAGGAGACAAACTGTAAATAACTTCCCAGTTCTCCCAAAGAGGGTCACAGAGGTTCCTCAGAAAATGAGAAATAGAACCACACCATGTAGTCCAGATTGACCTGCCCAAAGAAGTCTAAGTGGCACACCACAGAGAGGCTTGCGCATCAGTGCTTGCTGGGCTGTGTACAGTAGCTGAGTCACGGAACCAGCTGACATGGTTGAATACGTGTGTAGGTACCACATGGGTTTTTTTTGCGTATATCTGATACACATATATTCGGCCGTAAAGAATGAAATTACGACATTCATAGAGGATAGATGTAACTAGAGATGTTAAACAAAGAAGTTTCAGGCAAATATCACATTTCCTGTCATGTGAAATCAAGATTTAGATTTGTCTCCTCCAACCCAACATCCCCCCCACCCCCGTGTGTGTGTGGGGTGTAGGACATGGAAGTAGAGATGGTCGTATGAGAGGGACAGAGAAGCTCAAAGAATATATCAAAGAAGCAGAAGCAGACTACATGGGGGAAGGACGGGGACCAGCAAATGTGTGGAAAAGGCTGCCAGGGAGATAAATAAAACCTAGGCATAATAATGTGGATCTATGCACGGTCAACCAGAAAACATGTCTTAACCAAA
Source organism: Microtus pennsylvanicus (assembly GCF_037038515.1). Classification (NCBI taxonomy): domain Eukaryota; kingdom Metazoa; phylum Chordata; class Mammalia; order Rodentia; family Cricetidae; genus Microtus; species Microtus pennsylvanicus. Next base: position 38,723,959 of record NC_134582.1, read on the forward strand.
AAGTGAAAACAATACATTTTTCTTTTCCCCAAGAAAGTCCTCAGTCTTGTCCAGTTTGGCTACATCTCTGCTTTGTCCCGATGACTTCACTTGGCCTATGCCTGAAAGGAAGTAGAAAGCCCAGCCTGAGTGGGGAGGCGTGATTCTCGTGTGTGCTGCCTTTGACAGGCAGATGTTGCCGCTGACAAGACACAAGACTTGGTAGATTCTCTCTGTCTGATGAGGTTACAGAGAAGCACTGCGGAAAATTCAAAGCCCTTAGACTGGGAATCTGAGCTGGGAAGTTGGGAATGCGGCCCGTGAGAAGGGGAGTGTCTGTTTTGTCAGTACAGGGCAGTTTGCTGAGGTTCCTTTCGGACATCAGGTTCCGCCATCTTAACCTTTAGCTGGACGCATAGTGAAGACCGATAGGTCTCCTTTCATGTTGTTGATTTGTATCTGAACTTCTATGAGTGGACTTTAGGTGAGTGAGCTCACATTTAAGTGCTCTGGAAACTGCTTTATTCAAGAGAGCCTTGCCGAGAGACAGTGTATATAGTGCTATGCTCACGGCACCCACTGAATGACTCCACGGACAGACAGTGGAAAGAGGAGATCATCTTATTTCCTCAGAGCAAATCTCACTCTCTGTTCCTCTAGAGCGGTGGTTCCCAACCTTCCCAATGTTGCTATGCTTTAATACAGTGCCTCATGCTGTGCTCACCCCCAACCATAACGTTATTCCATTGTTACTCCAGAGCTGTAATTTTGCCATTGTTATGAATTATAATGAAAACATCTGATATGCGACCCCCGTGAAAGGGTTGTTTGAGCCCCTAAAGGGGTCACAGCCCACAGGTTGAGAACCTTATTCTACCTCCTCTTTTCTGGAATAGACGATTCCTGCCCTTGCCTGCTCCACCACGATTATACTCTGTCCTTGTTAATGGGACAGCAAATACCCACTGCTCATTGTGAACCAGACCCCGTGTCACACACCTCTGCTGTTGCTTCTGTTACTCATAGCAGACCTGTGATTTGAATATAGAGTAGCCGGGGTTTGAAGAGGCACACTGACTTGCTCTCCTGATCTAACCACAGCCAAGTGGTAGCTCTGATTTCAAATGCAGATCCAATTCCAATGTTTCTAACCCTGGAATTCATGTCTTCCAAAAATAGAAGTCTGCTGTGTCCGAGGGTCTCACTGAGGAAAATGACAGTTGAAGGAGGGGTAAAGAGAAATAGGGAAATGGTAAGTAGACTGTGGTTGGCATTCCCTTGCCTGCCTCCTTAAGGGAAAGGGAGACGCCACCTGTGGTGATGGAATCCTCAGGAGGTTTGGCTGTAAAACACACCCCTGTTTGACAGCCTGCTGTGTGGGAAGGGGTTACTAGGTGAATCGAATCCCTTTTTCATTTTAAGATTTCAGTAGCTTCTCTGTATTGTATGCTTGAATGTATCAGTTGAATTTAAAATGAAGATTTCATAATGGTTCAATTAATTTGCCAAATTAATTTGCCTTGAATTTAAGAGTTTGTTTCTCTCCTCCCCTCACCCCCCAAGACAGTTTTCTCTGTGTAGCCCTGGCTGTCATGGAATTTGCTCTATAAAGCAGGCTGGCTTCAAACTTAAGAGATTTGCTTGCTCTTCCCCACAATCCTGGGATTAAAGGTGCGTGCCACCATTACTGAGCTGAATTTGAGGTTTTTTGTTTTGCTTTGTTTTGTTTTCACTGACCAACTTCAAGAAGTATAATGATCAGAAAATAGTTGGAATTTTCATGTCCTCTTCTACCCAGAATCGTAAGACAAACAACAACAACAAACCAGCCTGAGAATGGACTTTCTTTGCTTTCTCCCAGATTCTGGTCAGCCCTGAGCTTCCCATGTGTAAATAGTCTTCCTGGCATTTCTCCTGTTATCTTCTGTATCTCCCTCCTCTCTGACTAGTGTGAGCGTTGCATTTTAATTTTAGATGTTAATCTTTGTTTGAGTGCATTTAAAAGAATCAATTCATTTGTGAGAAAAAGAGGGTACGGTTGAATAACATCGAAACTTTAGAACTAAAAAGCATCATGTTTGAGAAAGATAAATAGAGCTTTTCTAAGGATAGCTCTGGGAGCTTCATTGGTCACAGTGACTTTAAAATTTCCTGTTTCAGTTGTGGATAAGTCCTCAAACACATACATACATATATATGAAGGCTATACACACATATGCATATGTATATATACATATATATGCACATCAATATACATGCATGTATATGTGTGTATCCTTGTTTTTACCCATAATGCCACTTAAACATCCTTACACATCCTCAATATGATCTCTCCAGACATCTCTGCGAATATTCCCATTATCTCCTTGACAGTGTTTCCTTGCAGATACCATGCTTCTTCTCCTTCTGGCATGGTCAGAAAGCCTGCCAATAAAGACTGGTATTCCCTGCTAGGTGTGTTAGCACACACCTTCAACCAAGTCAGAGGCAGGAGGATCTCTAGGCCAGCCTGGTCTACAGAGCAAGTTCCAGGACAGCCAGGGCCACACAGTGAGACTCTGTCTCAGGGAGGAGAAAGACTGGTGATCCCTTACACCAGGCATCATACTTTAGAAAGGCGGTGAGAATTGCAGGAGCAGAGCTAGACAGGTTGTGAGAGTTAGCCAGTTAGTCAGTGTAGGGATGGCCAGCAAGTTCAGCTTTAGGAACCAATCTCAGTGATTTGGAGGTTTTTGGTGTTTTGTTTTGTTTTGTTTGTTTTTGGTCTTCTTTTGGGATATATCCCATTCTATCCATATTTCTCTGAGGATAATTTTCCATGTTGCTGTGTCCTGTGTCTATGCTAGAGAACTCTAACAGTAGACTACATACTTTAGGTATTTAAGAGCTCATCCTGGCCTGTTATTTAGCATGCAGGCTGTGTTTGCATCTTGTGCTCAGGTCCTGGCCTATGCTGTGTAGTAATTCTCCACTCTGGTGCCTGTGTTCTCAATGACATGCGTGTGAAATACGGCCATGTCGCATCCTGGTAGCGCACACTGCGCCTGGCTGAGTGGTGGTTGAACGTTAGTTAGCCAACTTGCTTTGTTAAAACCACAAACTTTTGCAAGGAAAATCATCACGTGGGGGTGACTCTGTGTATGTGGAGCCTTCTGTAAGTAGTACGCAGTTGGGGAGTATTCTGTGGTCCCCGGGTAGGTCAGCAAAGTGGATGGGAGACAGAGCGTTCTGGTCCCAGTTGCCCTGAAAGCTCTTATTGATAGGGGATTAGTCTCGGTGGAGACAACGGTGCTGTCACATGGCCATCAGGGCGATTGAGAGGAGTCACTAGAGGCCTGTGGGGGGAAGGGGCTGGCGCTGAGTCACTGAGTTCATTAAAAGGCTATAGAACAGGAATGGAACTGAGTGTGGCAGGAGAGACCCGCCTCTGCCTCTGGATGGTTCAGCCACCTCCTCTGCACCCACACTTCGGGTAAGCAGACATCCAGTTCACGTTGGGCAAAGGGAGACCGGAACCTTCAGGTACAAGCGGAGTTAGGGGCTCGCTCTCCACCCCACACCCCATCTTCTTACCGGTTCAGAGGCGCTGCGTAGGATGGACATGAGGATCTTAGATGGTCCTAGAGACCAGCCTCTGGTCCTGAAGACTGCCTCTCAATACAGATTTCCTGACTTGGTGGCTTAAATATTCCAAAAGGTAAAGTTGCATGCTTTTTATTAGCAGCCAGCAAATTATATTTTGCTAGATTGGGATAATTTAAGGTTGTACTGAAACTTGGCAGTGAGCTGCCTTGTTGACGTGGGTGAGAAAATCTGGGTTGAGAATACGCTGTCATGTTCTTGTATGACACTGTCGAGGTAAAAGTGTGAAGCTTCTCTGTAACTAGATAAAAAGTCCCAGAAAAGGGGGAGAACTGCTAACTTCACAGTACTGAAAGGCAAGGGATGGAAAGAAGCATTTGAGGGGTGGGCAGTGTGGGCCAAAGTCAGAAACTCATGAGTTTGTCTTTCCTTTATAGACAAAGTAGGGAATTACATGGCCTTTGCCTTTTTAGTGTAGGCGCATGCCCATACCTTTAGATGTCCAGGGCACCTGGGGTGTACAGCCTTGGGTTAGTGCTGGATGGAGCTAGTATGTGTGAGTCTGGGTCCCTTCCATATAGACTGTAAGCATATCTGAGTGTTGGTTAATAAACACACATGTCTTAAAGGCGACTACAAAGGTAAGCCTATAGACTAATGTTCTGTATAGTCTACCATCAAAAAAAAGATCAGAAGCTGGTGGTAGCTGGAGAAAACCTTTCAGAGTCAGCCCTAAATGTAGGAGCTGCTATGGCTGTCTATTGATTAGTCTTAAGATTTAAAAAGCAGCTTCCTGGCTCGGGCACACTTTTTTCTCCTCTTATAAAAGAAACCAGTGAAAAGCGTTTTCCCTTTAAGCTGCCTGTGTGCTCAAGCGGAGGACAGTGGCTCTTTATTTTCCAGCTTCCTCCCCTATCCTTCCTTTATTTGTTTTGCAAAGCTGCACATTGAACTCAATTCCTCACGGTCAGTTTGTAACTGTCCCGGGCAAGGAAAGCAGCTGACTGCGGGCTTCTGCTAAGGAGGAAAGGAGTGGAGTGTGGAGGGGCGGAGGTCACTTGCTTATGCCCGGCAGCCATCAAGGACTGGGAAGGAATGGAGGGGGAGGAAGAGAGCAGGATTGTGGTTCCCCCTTGATGCTGTTTGTCACCCCATTTTAACTGAAAGCAGTAAGCATGGACCCTCTGATGGGTCTTGGATGGCCTGTCAGAAGACCATTTTATTCCCCAGTCCCCAGATCTCACTTAGCTTAAGTGTAAAGCTTACTTTTAAATTTGCTTTATCCCTCTCGCAGAACAAGATTTTCCCTCCAAAACGGGGGCTGGGGAGATATGTGTTCCAGACATAAATGAAACAAGCCTGACTTAATCTTCCTTCTTGCACAATTGAATTCTTGCTTTCTGTATAATAACATCTAAACATTCAGATTTGAAGGATGAACCAGAATGCATTTTTAGCATTTCTTTCACATTTTCATCAAGATGAAAATATCAAAAGCGGCAGCTATGCAATTCCAGAAATTTGTTTAAGAGAACTCATAGGTTTGGAGAAAAAATAAAAGATAACCGAAGTCACCGGTAAAGACCCGTGGATTTAGGGTGTCATGCACGTTTGGGTCTTTGGCCTGTGGGGAAGCTGGGAGGCAGATGGAAATGGTGCACTAATGTCTGCTGCTAGAGTCACACACCCAGAGATGTCAGGAACTCTTCCCCTGTGTGCAAGGGGTTTTTCATTTTAGAGCCTAACTTACATGTTTCACCTCAACTGTTATGTTCCAGTTAACTTGTAGATGACCCCAACAGTATATCAACTCATTGTGCACTGGCTGGCAAAGCCAATTTCCCTGCTGGAGACTTGCAAGCACACACACAGTTTTAACCTTCCCTTGGCTCCATGTGTGGAGGACCCTGCCAGTTCTGGTTTTACCTAGGCAGCTCTGGGAGTCCTTGCTAGCATACCCCGATACCTTTGAAGATTCTGTTTGTTTATGAGAAATGGTTGTTCTGAGTAGGTTTCTGTTTGTTTGGCCTTTTATTTTTTGATGATAGTCAAACTCAGCACCTTGCACATGCAAGACAGGCGTTGTACCACTGAGCTGCAGCCCTAGACACTTTTGCTTGCTTTTTAATTCTGTAATTTTTATTCTGCACATCTGTGTGCGGCTTGGGGGAAGGGACTTCCTGCATTAGCTCAGTGTGCTCTATGAACCTAAGGTCTCACCTTGCTAAGTGGAGCTGGAACATTAGATCCGGGAGAAGACTTCTCTGTATTGATCCAAACTGTCTTGGTGCTGGAAGAAATCTTTTCATCTTCTGCACTGCTGCGGGGTGAGAGCCCTCTTCCCGGGGAGCCAGGCAGGCAGTGACACCACAGGTGAGTCTCCTATGCAGCTGCTGTCTTCACACAGATGCTCTTCTCCTTCTGGATGGCTCTCATGGACAAAGTACAGCTTCCTATGACTGCACCCCCCCCCCCCAGGTGCTATTGGATGAGATCACCTTTCCATTATGACCAGGGTCCCAATATTTATCACTTGTTGATGATGCGTTTAATCCCGATGATAATACAGCTTCACTTAACTTCTTCCTGTCAGGATTGAAGTCCCTTTCTGTCCGTGGTGACCTGTCCTAACATAGCAAGGTCTTCGGTTTGCCCTGAGTGTTTCCCTCCATTTTCAAAACCTCACAGTAAAATGAATTTACTTTTTCAGTTTGTCTATTACAAAACTCTTTCCACCCCTGCGTGTGAGGTGCCCTTTCTCCTCAGTTGGGAGCCAACCCTAGTGCCTCATATACATGGTACCTCCTTTATGTTGGCTTACATAGCTGTTATCCGTGTGCTTTTTTGTCTTCTCAGTCAATCAGCTTCACCTGAAAGAAGCCAGGACCATGTCTCTCTTGGGTTGCAGAGCTAGCCTCAGAAAGTCCTAGGATGTTTTCATTGTGGTGCCCCTGTGAAAGCCAGACAAGGCAGGCAGAGAAGGTGAAGTTTGCCCGGAGGTCTTCCATGTTATTCCTACCTGTGGGAGTTGCTGTCTCAGGGTAGGTGGGGTTAGCCTGTTGACCACTGTCCCAGTTGTCAGGAGGTCACCCAACCTTGAAGTCTCATCCCCCTGGGAGCCCCAGCAGCTTTCTCAGTACTCACAGTATCCTAGCAACACCTGCAAGCTTGTCGGGATGCTAGGTGCCTGCTGCAGGGTGTCTGCTTTGAGTGCACCCACTTCCCCAGCCCTCTTTCTACCTGCTTTAGATAAACAGCCTCTCCTGGATCTACCCATGGCAAATGGTGAAAAACATCCCCATGTACAATTATGTGTTTAGTTTCTTGGGACTCGACACACTTTGTCTATTCAAGGTGCCAGTGGCTTTGTGATATAGGAGTTTATCTGACTAGAACATATATTTATTGTGTGGGAAGGGACCCACCTCTATTAATGTGGCTTGTAGTAGTTTCTTTTGTAACTTTTGGACCTCTGGCATGCAGAGCGAGGGTAATTATGGTCTTTGTTCGTATCTCACTCACCACTAGTTTGTACAGAGTTCTCTATGTTCTAATCTCTATGACAGATGACTGTTGAAAGTCTCCCTCCAACACCGAAACCATGGAGTCACTACACTTTGCCTCTGTGACCCTGGCTTTCAGCATAGCCCCGTTGTGGCCGCTCCACAACCCCTGTGCCATTTGTATGTCCCGTCCCCGTGAATAGCTGTGTCACCTCAGTGCCTTTCTAGAAGGCTAACTGGGAAGTTAGCTTCTCCCCGGCTTCCCTCTGTTAGTGTGCAAATTCTCTGAAGTTTGCTTTTATCGTGTTTGAACACGTACCCCACGTTAAGTGCTGAGTTGGCCCTTGCTGTCCTGCAGCCCTGGAGGAAAGATCAAAACCCCTCATCTTCAGAAGAGGGGATATCTAGCCTTATGCAGATAACAGTGTCAGACTTCCGGAACGTGATGAGAAAGAAAACCACTGTTCTTGTCTCCCTGTCCTTTCAAGGGTATCTACTGCTGCAGAGAAGACCCCCTTTATTTCTCAGGCATAGAGACCCATGGCTCTGCCAGGTTAGCAGAACCCAAGATATCTCAGGCGCACAGCCCAGACACATACACAGTGGCCAATCACTTTCACATGCAACTGAGCATGATGACAGTTAGGAAGGAGTTGAAGTTGCCTGTGGCAGCTTTATTGGCCATCCTAAGTAAGCAACTTGTATCTGATTGAGACCAGGAGTGAGTTGAATTCCGCAGGGGCTTCTGGTTGTTATAACTTGATGTCCATCCTTGAGCACTGGCAGAGGGTGTTTGTGTTACTAGTTGAATTCCCTTCTTAGCACTATCTGCTGAGAATGCTGCTGTAGTCAAGAACCCATGGAGATGCTCTCCTGAGGTCTGCCACCATCCTCCCAACAAAAATGAGCTAGAAGCCATCTAGGTGCTGAGCTCTTTTGCTGGTCCCTTCAACAAATTTTTGGATGTATTTAGTCCACACGACATAACTGGGAAAGCCTATGGCACAACCACCATGTAGAATGGGTGTGGCTGCTGCTCAGCTTGGTCACCTGATTGCACGCATAACTCATGGTTATGATGTTACTTGTAAATTCAGAGAAGGCCTCTCCCCGTTCTTCTAGGGGTTAGTGCTGGACATCTATCTCATCATCATCTATTCAACAGTTAACTTCTCAAAAAATGTTTTACGTGAAGTCTTGTGCAAGCCTTTGGTAAATTAGCACCATGTTGTCCCACTGGATGCCCTGGATTCTTAGATCCCTGGCACATTCAAGACATTCTCAGTCATTTGTCAAACCTAACTAGTTTGCTGTTGCTCCCCACTGAGAAAACCAGAAGGATGATGTTTATTTTTCTTTGTGGGCTTGAGATCGCAGAACAAGTTCTTTGGAGGCAGGGTAACCTTACCCAAGTCCAATTTCTGTAATTGTGTCACCGCTATTAGTGGCATTCTGTAAACAATGATCCCCGGCTACAGATGACTGGGAAAAGCAAGACTACTCTCAAAACATGCATTTAAAGCAAAGTAATAAGTGCTACCTAAGCTGCATTCGGTTAACCCTTCTTTACAAGGAAACCCACAAGAGGACAAACTCCTGAGTGTATAACATTCATTAAAACAGATCCATGTTGAATCCCAGACCTGGGGGTACTGCATGGCCCCATAAATAGAAACATACATGTGTATGAAGAGCATAAACCAAAAAGAATGTAATAGAGGCAAAATTAAAAGTAGAAAATGGGTTTTAAATATGCCATGATTCTATATGACTTGGATTATGGCAGTGTATAAAATGCGTGTGCACACATGATTCTATATGACTTGAATGTATGGCATAAATGTGTGCACACATGATTCTATATGACTTGAATGTATGGCATAAATGTGTGCACACATGATTCTATATGACTTGGATTATGGCAGTGTATAAAATGCGTGTGCACACATGATTCTATATGACTTGAATGTATGGCAGTGTATAAAATGCGTGTGCACACATGATTCTATAGGACTTGAATGTATGGCAGTGTATAAAATGCGTGTGCACACATGATTCTATAGGACTTGAATGTATGGCAGTGTATAAAATGCGTGTGCACACGTGATTCTATATGACTTGAATGTATGGCAGTGTATAAGATGCGTGTGCACACATGATTCTATATGACTTGAATGTATGGCAGTGTATAAAATGCGTGTGCACACGTGATTCTATATGACTTGAATGTATGGCAGTGTATAAGATGCATGTGCGCACATGATTCTATAGGACTTGGATTATGGCAGTGTATAAAATGCGTGTGCACACATGATTCTATATGACTTGAATGTATGGCAGTGTATAAAATGCGTGTGCACACATGACTCTATATGACTTGAATGTATGGCAGTGTATAAAATGTGTGTGCACACATGACTCTATATGACTTGAATGTATGGCAGTGTATAAGATGCGTGTGCACACATGACTCTATATGACTTGAATGTATGGCAGTGTATAAAATGCGTGTGCACACATGACTCTATATGACTTGAATGTATGGCAGTGTATAAAATGTGTGTGCACACATGACTCTATATGACTTGAATGTATGGCAGTGTATAAGATGCGTGTGCACACATGACTCTATATGACTTGAATGTATGGCAGTGTATAAAATGTGTGTGCACACATGATTCTATAGGACTTGGATGTATGGCAGTGTATAAAATGCGTGTGCACACATGACTCTATATGACTTGAATGTATGGCAGTGTATAAAATGTGTGTGCACACATGATTCTATAGGACTTGGATTATGGCAGTGTATAAAATGCGTGTGCACACATGACTCTATATGACTTGGATGTATGGCAGTGTATAAAATGTGTGTGCACACATGATTCTATAGGACTTGGATTATGGCAGTGTATAAAATGCGTGTGCACACATGATTCTATATGACTTGAATGTATGGCAGTGTATAAAATGTGTGTGCACACATGATTCTATAGGACTTGGATTATGGCAGTGTATAAGATGCGTGTGCACACATGATTCTATATGACTTGGATGTATGGCATAAATGTGTGCACACGTGATTCTATAGGACTTGGATGTATGGCAGTGTATAAAATGCGTGTGCACACGTGATTCTATAGGACTTGGATGTATGGCAGTGTATAAGATGCGTGTGCACACATGATTCTATAGGACTTGGATGTATGGCAGTGTATAAGATGCGTGTGCACACATGATTCTATAGGACTTGGATGTATGGCAGTGTATAAGATGCGTGTGCACACATGATTCTATAGGACTTGGATGTATGGCAGTGTATAAAATGCGTGTGCACACGTGATTCTATATGACTTGAATGTATGGCAGTGTATAAAATGCGTGTGCACACATGATTCTATAGGACTTGGATGTATGGCAGTGTATAAGATGCGTGTGCACACATGATTCTATAGGACTTGGATGTATGGCAGTGTATAAGATGCGTGTGCACACATGATTCTATAGGACTTGGATGTATGGCAGTGTATAAGATGCGTGTGCACGTGCACTCAGCACTAACCTGGTGAGACACAAAGGTTTTTCTGAAAAGAGCAGACGAGTGGGCCGTGACAGCAAAGCTGTTGATTTTATAAGAATGTGGGCGCATGGAGAGACCATTTTCAAGAAATCCCCGTTCCTGTCCCTAAAGAGCATGGTATTGTCAGCGCATCCGCTGGCCCGAGTGATGATCCTCCCAAAGATGTCCACAGCTTAATCTCCAGACACGATTAAGACCCTTAAGATGGCAGATTAGGTTGGGTTGTCTAGGTGGGGCTTAATAAAAAGGTAAGAGGGAGTCTGGAAAGTCATTGTTAAAGGAAAGAGATGCGATGGTGGAGATTTGAAGATGCTGTGCTTCTGGCCATGAAAGTAGAAGAGGTTGCAAACAAAGAATGCTGGCAGCCACCCGAAGCTAGAAGACATAAGGAAACAAATTCTTCCTTGGAGCCTCCCTTGGGAGCCCTGCCTGCTCGTTCCTCCGTTAGGCCCAAGGGAAGGCATTTCCAGGCCCCCGACCCCCAGAGCTGTAAGGTAACAAGCACATGTTGCTCGAAGTCATCAGGGCTTTAGCCACTGATACACAGCAGTTAGACACTGACATGGAGCCTGCACAATTCCCCTACTTGCAGACTGTGTTCGGCTCCCACCAAACAATGTGTCCTTGTCTGACTGCATTGTGTGCTTTAGATATCATCTCTGGTGTTCTTAGCGACTGCGAGAAAAGATGGGAGAATTCCCATTTTTAGAGACAAAGTGCAAATTGTTAAAGTCGCACACAGCACAGTGTTAGAGGTAGGGTTCCATCTGGCTAGCATAATTCTGAAGTGCTCCCCCTTGCATGTATGTGCATATGTGTATGTGTGTGTGTGTACATGCATTTGACCCATACAAAAGGCATATGCTGAATTTTAAATGATTTAAGATATAAGTGATATTTCTGTTACTCTCCCCCTCAAAAAAAATCCTAGATTTCCTACTGCAAATAGAGCCTTATGTTCAGGAACAGGAAAAACCAGCCTTAGTGAAACACTAGTATCTGGATTATCATTTTCTCCTCATTGCCAGTGGAGTCGTCAGAGGGTCTGTGTGCCTTTGTGACTGCCGTTCATTCTTGGAGGTGTGGTGTGACCCTGGATTGGTATAGTAGGTCTTGCCTGTAATCTCAGCATTTGGGGCTCTGAAGCAGAAAGAAGGCAACTTTGAGCTACGGCAAGACCTGTGTCACTGTCCAAGAGACATGTCAGAACATCTTAAAACACTGTTTGGATTCTCATCCCGTGAGAATACCTTTTTAGGACCTGCAGGGAAATGGCCAGGTTGAACGTGGAGGTATGTGGAACTGGAAGCCTTCCCACGTGGAAAGTGCTGCTTAGACCTTCTTCCCGTAAGGAGACTGATGTCCATGCCTTGACTGCCTGGTAAATACGTTCTGTGCCGTCTGTCTGCATCCTTCTCACCCATACTCAGCCTTGTGCCCTCGTTTCTTATGTGTTCACGTCCTGATATGTACACGGATGCGGCTCATGTCAGGGAGGGGCTCTGCCGTCATGGCTGGGACACTGGAGAGCCCTCGCAATCGTCATCCTCACTAGCTTTGGACTGCCACAGAGAGGGGATGGGACCCATTGGGAAGGCCTTCTAGGTGCCTGTGAATTCAGTGTTGTCAGTCCAGCAACCGGCCTCCATGATGTTGTCTACCCCATGGCTAGAGAGAGAGAGAGATGCACAGCAGGGAAGGAGAGCAGACAGACTGAGCCCGGACATTCAGAAGAAGGGTCAGAAACATGGCACGCTGATGTGGGGGCTAGTGGGGGTGAGCCCAGCTGTCTTCTCTTGACAGGTGTCAGTCATGTATAGAAAGAAACCACGAGCAAGGCAGCTAAACAGCCCCTCCCCCCTTCTTCCCAGTGACGTTGGGGATGTAAATGCCCAGGCAGGTGATTGTCATTTTTGCATTTGCTGGTTTCTGGTCATTTCACAGTCTTCACACCATCTGTAGAGGACAGGCCCTGCTTCCTCTGTAGACACCTGGCTATGCTGTGCCTACCTTATAATCTGTCACTCATATCGAAGGCCCTTGGCCTGACCCTGAAGATGGTATTTGTATGGTCATCGGTCTGTGTTCAAAGACATTTCTCTGCCCTGAAAACTGGGGGCCTCTTAACTATTATTCTTTGCCTCTGCGAGCCAGGCAGGCACCCTTCTAAAAGACCAGCTCGGAGCCCGTTATCACACACTGCTGCTGGCCTCTGGTCACAGCTATTTCTCAGCTCCGGATGCTGTGATCTCACATTGTTGGATAACTTTGTAAGACCGAGCCAACTTCAGCTACTTACTGCACCTGAAGCAAAGAAGTCAGGTGTAAGTCTGCTTCTTGAATATTCAAAGGCCAGCTGACCTGGGTCTGAAAAAGCATGGGATAAAACCGGACTCGCTGAACATAGCAGACAATGAGGAATACTGAGATCTTAAGAACAATGGCAATGGGTTTTTGATCCTACTGCATGTACTGGATTTGTGGGAGCCTAGGCAGTTTGGATGCTCACCTTACCAGACCTGGATGGAGGTGGGTGGTCCTTGGACTTCCCACAGGGCAGGGAACCCTGATTGCTCTTTGGGCTGGAGAGGGAGGGGGACTAGATCGGGGGAGGGGGAGGGAAATGGGAGGCGGTGGCGGGGAGGAGGCAGAAATCTTTAATTAATAAATAAATAAATAAATAAATTTTTTAAAAAAAGAGAAGCAGACAAGTGTATAGCTTTTCACTCTTAGCCTGTAGTTCAGAAACATTTCCCCCATGGGTTGGGATTTTTTAATGTGTCATAATCTCTACCCATTTCTCCATGGTATTCCAACACTAAGTCCTGTAGCCTTATGGGCTTTCCTTTTCTATGTGATCTTTTCTTCCCTCCTGGCTGGCCAAAGATCCTGATCAAGAAAAACAATTGCTTGTCATCACTCCCCCCCCCCCCCCCCCCCCGCACACACATTTGCTTTCATCCTTCCCTTTAGGCCCATTAGCTCCTAACAGAAACAGAGTAAGAGAATAAGTGACTTGTCAAAGCCGTCCTGACTTGGAGCAGCCTTGTGTGATCGATCAAGCAGAAGTTTCTGTCACCAAGTCTGAATATGGTGGCTAGTTCATCTTACACCCTCAATTTGACTAACACTGTTACAGCAGCTCCAGGCTTAATATGTTAGGACCTTGTAGACACCTTAGCGCCTGATCGGTAAAGACTCAAGGTTGAGGGGTGGTAGGCTGGCGGTGATGAGGCTGGGTCCGGTAGGCTGCTGAAGTTTCCTGAGTGGTCTTTTAGACAGTGTAGCTACTTAGATAACCTGTGTCAATCCTGAGGCCTGGTCTCCTGCAGGAGCCTAACAGTGGTGATGTGCCCGGACTGCCGCTTTGGGTGTGACAGTAAATTAAGGCCATAGCTAATAAGAAAGGAGTTACCGGTCTTCTGATAGTAAATTTGGCACCTATCCATGTCCTGAACACATAGTGTTTCCATTTTCAAGTTGTGAAAGATAACCCCACCAAACTGGAATCCCTCTGTGTTAGTCAGTTTTCCATTATTGGGACTGTACCCAAGAGTCAGGTACAGTTCAGGAGTGCTTGTCCTGGCTCACCACTTCAGAGGTTAGCCAGCCCCCATTGTTACCAAGGAGAGACTTGTACCTCATTGACAGCTAAGAAACAGAGAAACAGGAAAGGACCAGGCTGATATCCAGCCCCTCAAAGGCATGTCCACAGTTATTTCCCCTGAACAGTGCCTACTTCCTGATGTCACGTTTATCTATGAACTCATCATTGGATCCATTGGTAAAGTTAGATCCGGTCACCTCTCAAAACACAGCTGGATTTTGACACAATGTGAGCTTTTAACACACTGGTTGTCAACCTTCCTAATGCTGAGGCCCTTTAATATAGTTCCTCCTGTCATGGAGACCCCAACCATAAGATTATTTTTATTGTTACTTCATAGCTATAATTTTTCTACTGCTATGAATTATGATGTAAAATCTGTGTTTTCTGATGGTCTTGGGTGACCCCTGTGAAAGGGTCGTTCAACCCTCAAAGGGTTTGCTACCTACAGGTTAAGAACTATTGCTTTAACATAAGCTTTTTGGGGGTACATTTTTAGATTTAAATTACAGGACACTCCCTCAGCGTCTGGAACTAGATGCCTGTTTGCTCACTTGGTTCCCTCCCATTTATTCTCTGCATATCTGAGAAGCGACTTAGGAATTCAAAGGCAGTATAGCATAGTAACTTGATGTGGGGTTCAGAATTACCCGCCTGTAAGTCAGTCAAAGGGATCTCAGATGATCGGTGTAGTTAACTTCTCAGACTGGTTGTCCCAGCTTCAGTAGTAAAGAGAGGGCATTTACAGACGCGGATGGCCATCGCTGCCAAGCATCTGATCCTTCAGGCCAATTCAACAGCTTTTACTTCAAGTCAAGGAGGTGGTCTCCAGGTAGTCTTTAACCGACCACAACCAAAGGCCTCTGAGGAGTTGTAACAAGGTGTGAGGTCACATACAGTTCCTGGAAGGATGTTGCTTTGTTGCACGAACACTGGTTTGAAGTCTCTTGAAACAATGGAAGAGCAAGAAGTTCTGGCACTTTGAGTCTGTCTTTTGACCTGCTGGATGCTTTGGCAGCTCTTTATGCAACACACCCATTCCATCTCACAGCCTAGCGGACAGCCTTGGAAGGGAAACTCTCTCAAGGTCTTGCATTAAAAAAAAAAAAAGTGTTGCATGGAGTTCATCTTTGTCCCGTGAACAATGTGGCTTTCCTTCCTCGCATTTATTTTTCTGTTATGTATCCATTGCTCATCTGCTTAAACACCTGTACTATTCTTCAGTCTGTTTTTACTATGAAATGAGCTCAGAATTGGTCTTTAGAGGTGGTAGTGTTGATTCCTGTCCCTTCCACTGTCCAATCCGACTGCCCTGGTCATGTGGACTCAGCTTTTGACTCGGCCACCTTGTACTTACAAGATGGGGGTAATCGATGGCACCTGCTTCAAAGGGTCGGCCTGATGATCAGGAGGAATGTGTGAACAGTATGTGTCCCATTGCAATTAAGGTCAGGTGACTTTTCATACCATAACCCTCTGTAAAACATTCACTGCCTCCATCCTAATTTCCTCCCACCCACCTCCCCACTTTGGTGTTGTTTGCAATGCATTTATCGTGTATGAAAATGTAAATCCTGTGTCTTCTTGAAAGTTACTTAATACACAGCGTCAACTCTACAGCCATGCCCCTGTCACCTGTGGCCGTCCTTAGTAACTGAGTCTAACTGCATGCCATTGTCTGGTGAAGTACGCAACTGTGGTTCCAGCTTCCTGTTTCCTATAGTACTATAGCCATCAGAATCAGTTTCTCTTTTGTTAAACAGAAGAACTTAGTTGGCCCCTTAGTCTTTGTCCTATAAATCTTGACCATGCTTGGTTGTGGCTACCAGGAGTGTGTAATGGATATGGGAAGGCTTGCAGAGAATGTGGACAAGCTGGCACCGATTCAGACTCTCTTTGTTCCCATCTGAGCCCAGGCCTCTTTGGCTCTAAATAATGTATGGCCCCTTTTATAACCCATTCCCAAAGCTGGGGTGGGGGAAGCTCACTGATGGCTGGCTTTACTCGCTCCTGCTTTCTCATTCTGTAGATGAGAGCGGAGCACGGCCACACACCAGATCTGTTAACTTCCTAGTACGCATGGAAACTTTGACAGGCCTGGAGCACATGGCACGAGTCACTTAACTTAATGGCTCACACGTAACAATAATGTCCTTTTCAGAAAGAGCTCTTTCTTTTTTTTGTGGCTTGGTCATATGTGTACATGTATGCTTTTGTTAGTGTATTTTATTACTGTCTTCTCTACCAGACAACTTTGGGAAGCCCCAGGCCATGGAAGTCTCCCTTGGCTGACCTCTGAAATATACTGGGGTTTTTTTGTTTGTTTGTTTGTTTTTGTTTGTTTGTTTTTTATCTTCAAAACAGCTAGTGACTAATGCATTTTTTCTAATCCCCACTGGCAAAACCCTAAACAAAGAGGAGTTTCCAGGGTCCCAGAGTGAAAAGTGACCCAGTGGTTAGTTCTGACTTGTGTGCATCCAGAAGCCAGCTTTGACCATCTCACGGTGTACGCCTTCTAATTTGTGGTATTATCAGAGTTTGAGTTTTTACTTTGCTTTTTAAGTTTTCAAATATGGGGACTTATGGCTGGGGAGATGACTAGGTGGTTAAAAACATGCCCTGTTCTTCTAAAGGACCTGAGAAGATATTCTCAGCCCCCATGTTTGCAGGTCACAACTGCCTGTATCTTTATCTTCAGGGGATCTGACACCCTCTTTTGGCTTCTGATGGTACCTGCATTCATGTGTGCACACCCCCACACAAATACACGTAATATAAAAAGGATGAAAAAAAATCAATCCTTAAATACAGGAGTTCAAGAAGGGGTCATCTAATTTCGGTATGGAGACTTCACAGTCAGCTTTGAGATGGAGACAATCTGGCTGCTAACTTTGAAAGATAAGCAGGGATAGAAGGGTTTGGCTGGGCTACAGGCAGGGATAGATGCAGCTGGATAACCATGCTTGAAAGGCAGAAGCAAGACTGGCAGTGGTGGGGCAGGTGAAAGATGGCTTGGAAAACGCAGGCAATAAATGTGAAGGTGAGTTCAAGACAGTTGATTGGGACGAGATGTTGAGGGACCACTACCATCCTTTCTGGGTACCAGTGCCTCTCAGGATTCCCCTAAAGCAGGGCTTCTACCAGAATGCCACCATGAGGCTGTCCTATGTCCTCACCATCGGGTGCCAAGCAGCAAGCATCCCAAGTACCCTTTCCCCCCTTTTTTTTATATTGAAACCAAGAAAGTTTCCAGACATTACCAAATGGCCCCTAGGAACGAATGGACTCTTGGTTGAGGACTACTGCCCCCCAAGAATAACATGATTAGAACCTTTATCCTTGCAACAAGTAGTGATGCCCATGGCGACCCTCCAAAATGTTCGTAACCACGTCCCAGAGTTTTTCTTCTGAAAACTGTATACTTTCTTCTCCAGTTTGTTGGTCTTAAATATTAAATATTCATTTGCGTCAAGTAAAGGAAGACTGGGGACCTAGCTTCTTGCCTCGAGTGCCTGATTTCACAGAGTCCATCCCCAGCCCTAAAAACAATAAAAAAAAATCAGGTAAAGGTGTTGCTCTAGGGCAAGCTTTTTATGCCTGCAAAGGCCACATCACATACCAGGCTTTTGTTCTTGTTTAGAAGAACATGGTGCTAATTGAGGAGGGGTGAGGGCAGTGACCAAAGAAGAAAGCCACTTTTGATTCTAATTCCAGTCACCATGCCTGATAAAGGCTTTGGGATGCCAGAGTTCAAGTTGCTTAAAGACACTGGGGAACAGTTTTATGTTAAATCCATTCATATTTAACACAGGCTCCAGGCAGTGGACAAGGGAGCTTGGGCAAACAAAACAAAATTGGTCAGCAGCCCCCCTGAGCCTCATTAGTCATGGTTTTTGAGTGTTCTGTTGGTACATGCCCTGCAATCCACACTCTAGACTGCTCCTATTTAAGAACCATGACTGAGGAGTCAAGCTACAGAAACTGAACCAGATAAACTAAGATATAGTCAGGTCACTTGGAGGAAGGGTCGCTTGTTCTTCCCGGCCGCCCTGTTATCTTAGACCCAAAATAATCACACAGAAACTGTATTAATTAAATCACTGCTTGGCCCATTAGCTTTAGCTTCTTATTGGCTAACTCTTATATATTAGTTTAACCCATTTCTATTAAACCACAAGCTCTTGGCCTACCAACAAAGTTTCAGCATGTCTATCTCCGTGGCTCCATGGCGTCTCTCTTACTCTGCCTTCCTCCTCCCATGCTATAGGCTAAGCCAGTTTGTTTATTCATTTACCAATAAAAGCAACACATAGACAGAAGGACCTACCACACCAGTCACTAGTCACACGGTTACAAGAATCTATTCTTGGGGACCCCTACAAGATCTCCCAGGGAATCTCCACCCTCACCCCACCTGAGTAGCTGCAGCTCCCATCAGGTCTATTCCTGGGTTTACAGATTGTTGGCTGCTCTGTCCGCTCTCCTCTACAGAAAAATAAATCTATTCCTTGTTTTTTATTCTCCTCTGGGCCCTGGTTGCTTGATTTGGGTGTGCACTTCGTTTGTCCATTTGTCCTTTTTCAAAATAGGGGACTTCCCAGCCTTCAAGCTGTCCCTATTTGAAAGAGCCCAGACAGCAAAGCCCCGCCCCCGTCACTAGTCAGGACTTAATTCACAATGAACTTAGCGTGAACTGCAATTCTTAAATCTTGTTAATATGTTTTGCTGTTGAGCCATATTTCTCTCTTGAACTCGTAGTAAATTGTTTTAGCATGTTTGGGGATGGCAGTGGCTCCCGAGCAATTGAATTTGGTAAACTGTTTCTCTACGTGCTCCTCGAGTTGTAAAATTTTGGAATCCTATAACCAGGCCATTCAGGATGTCAAGCAAAATAGATGGTCTCTTTGTGGAGACCTTTCTTTGGGGGTCAAGTCTGTGGACACAGGAAGGTCCTTGCTGCCTGCTGCGCTGACAGAGCCATTTGTTATTTCCTGCAGGTCCTCAGAGTTATTTTCTCCAGCCTTCCCTTTTACACAGCTGCCCCAGCATCCCCGATACCCCGAGAACTAAAATCTCACCTTAGAGACAGCTTAGAGTCTAGGGTTCAGAGTGGATGAACCCAGCCCCGTTTTGCTTCCTCCTCTTAAAGGTGAAGTCTCAGCTACATGGGGAGATCGAGGGTGTCAGGACTGGGATTTGATTCAGGCTGGGGTGTGGTAGGTAATGTGCCTGGTCACTGGTTCCTTCCTGGCTCTTGTCTGTTTCATTCAGTACAGAGAGTGGAGTCTGGGTTTGCATATGGGTAGAGATTCTGACAGAGGTGCCTTCTTGTTTCATTGTCAGTGTCAGAAGAATATTGATTCCTTTATATAAAACTAAAATTATTTGACGATAGGTACTTCTAGAATGGATGGTGAAGTTGAAACTATTAGTTGTCTATTCTGTCAGTGTTATCTAAATGTTCCTTACGAAAAAACGTCTTCTATGTTTGTATGTACTGGGCTTAGGCCTGGACATCTCTTCTTCTGCTAGTTTTCATTAAAAGCCATGTTACTGTTTATCTCTAAGGGATTATAGAAACCCAACAGTTACAAAAGCCACACGCCACCACACTAATTACCAGAGTAAAGTTTTATAAGTTGGCGTAATTTTTCTTTCATACTCTTTTGAACCAATCCAGGAAGAAAAAAGCATGCTTCCCTGTTAGGAAAGGAAACAATTGAATTTGAGAACAGAGTGGGGAGAATTTAAAAGGTTATACCACAGTTTTTTTTGGGGGGGGGGCAGATCTTAAATGGAAGCGTAGCCGTGCACTAAGAACCTGAATTACCCCCATCATAGTTGAGTAAATTACTGATAGTGTCCAGATCTATCTCCGCAAATGCATGGTGCGAATCAGTGGAGAAATGCTATGCTAAAGCAAACTGTAGCATTATGAGATTGCAGGTCTTCGTTTGGATGCCCAGTCTGAAATCTGACAGCCAGCAGTCTCCTCTCAGGGGCTCTGAGGGGGTACCAATGGGTTTTGACACTGCTGGAGACGAGGTGAAAATTGTGTAGATGGAATCAGGACAGGGAGTGAGGTTGTAGACCTGTAGAGACAGCTGGATTAGTCTTCCCATTTCCTTCTCCAGACACTTCCCAGGCACAACATAGATCCCCGACCACCTTTGCTCTTAGTTCTGGCCTCCTGATCGTTCTGTCTGCCTGGATTCATTCTGGCCCCCCTGCCATGTGCTCTCCAGGTAGGGATTTTGAGTCTCCGCTCTTCTCCA
This sequence comes from Microtus pennsylvanicus, assembly GCF_037038515.1. Classification (NCBI taxonomy): domain Eukaryota; kingdom Metazoa; phylum Chordata; class Mammalia; order Rodentia; family Cricetidae; genus Microtus; species Microtus pennsylvanicus. Next base: position 38,744,485 of record NC_134582.1, read on the forward strand.
GGGCTAGCTCTGGGGATGGTCAGACTCTGGCCCTTTTGTGCTGGAGGCAGCATTCCTACCCACATGGCTGAGACTGGATTCTCATTTGTCATAGTATTCATTAGCCCAGGCCCCTCCCAAGGAAGGAGGAAGGCTTTTACAGAATGATGCTGACATTTTCTGAGGAATATAAGATAGATTCTACCCTTCTTTTTTTTTTGAGATGGGAAATAATTTTCTTAGGAAAGGTTTGACACTCTCTCTGACCTGGCACCCAAAAGAAGAAAGGAAGACTTGCAATAAGAAAATAGTCAGAATGTAGAGAGTTTCATTAGGAAAGAAAATTTTCTCTGCCCCATTCTCCAGCTTCAATGTTTCCAAGTCTGTGAATTAGCGCTCTTCTCTCAGGATGTGAGCGAGAACCTGCACTCTGGCTAACCTTTTAAATAAATAATAGTAAGAAGCAGATGGGCTCCCGAGACGCCCAGAGGACCAGCTGCAAAGACCCATCACCCGGCAGCCATATTCTCTGGGTTACTCATACAGTGTTTCCATGTACCCTGGGTAACTCATACAGGGCTTCCGTGTGCCCTGGGTAACTTCTGTGTGCCCTGGGTAACTCATACAGGGCTTCCGTGTGCCCTGGGTAACTTCTGTGTGCCCTGGGTAACTCATACAGTGTTTCCACATACCCTGGGTAACTCATACAGTGCTTCCGTGCGCCCTGGGTAACTCATACAGTGCTTCCGTGCACCCTGGGTAACTCATACAGGGCTTCCATGTGCCCTGGGTAACTCTTATAGAGCTTCTGTGTGCCCAGGGTAACTAACTCATGCAGTGTTTCCACGTACCCTGGGTAACTCATACAGTGCTTCCGTGCGCCCTGGGTAACTCATACAGTGCTTCCATGTGCCCTGGGTAACTCTTATAGAGCTTCTGTGTGCCCAGAGTAACTAACTCATGCAGTGTTTCCATGTACCCTGGGTAACTCTTACAGAGCTTCCGTGTGCCCTGGGTAACTCATACAGAGCTTCCGTGCGCCCTGGGTAACTCATACAGCGTTTCCGTTCAGGCTCTTCTGCCCACGTGGATCCTCTTCCCCATCTCTCATTCTTTATACCTGTTGAAATCCCTCTTCCAAGCTCAGCTCTAAGAAAGCCTTCGTAAATCATCTCCAGTGGGCACTGTATCCACCTTTCCTGTGCCTCCCTTGGTGGCTGTTGAGCCTTTTCTGTGACTCTCATCCCAAGCGACCGTGTGATTAGCAGACATGCTTTCTGCCGTCTAAGAGCTGGATAGATGTGTATCATGTGTTGACTATGTACTGTCAACTGGAAGTAGGAAACCTAGGAGTTCCCCTTCGGCGGTGGGAATTGCCATGTGTCTTAGTTAGGGTTTCTATTGCAACGAAATACCAGGAACGAAAAGCAAGTTGGGGAGGAAAGGGTTTATCCTGCTTACACTTCCTTATCACTGTGCATCACAGAAGGAAGTCAGAACAGGAGCTCAAGCAGGGCAGGAAATTGGAGGCCGGAGCTGATGCAGAGGCCAAGGAGGAGTGCTTCTTACTGGCTTCCTCCTTCTGGCTTGTTCAGCCCACATTGTTATAGAACCCAGAACCACCAGCTCAGGGATGGCACCACCCACAATGGGCTGGGCCCTCCCCATCAGTCACTAATTAAGAAAATGTCTTACAGCCAGATCTTATGGAGGCCTTTTCTCAATTGAGGTTCCCTTCTTTTCGATAACTCTAGCTTGTGTCAAGTTGACACAAGACTAGCCAGCGTAGGTGTGAATAGGAACTCACCATTATATTGGTTGACACAAGACTAGCCAGCATAGGTGTGAATAGGAACTCACCATTATATTGGTTGACACAAGACTAGCCAGCATAGGTGTGAATAGGAACTCACCATTATATTGGTTGACACAAGACTAGCCAGCATAGGTGTGAATAGGAACTCACCATTATATTGGTTGACACAAGACTAGCCAGCATAGGTGTGAATAGGAACTCACCATTATATTGGTTGCACAGTGAAGGGAACTACAATTGCTTCAATATTCCATGTGAGTGTTTTATATAGTTTTTGAGGTCTTGTTTGAAATTGGAGACTATCTTAGGGGTTTTTATTTTTTAACCTCTGCCACAGAATGCCCATCCCACTGTAGATATCTGCTATGTATATTTGGAATTAGTCACTTATCAAATTAGCAAAAAAGATGTGTATCATTCATCACACTGTGATCTTAGGCCCTGCTCAAGTGTTCTCAAGCTTACAGAGGCCACCCTGTGAGTTCTTGAAGAGAAGACAGCATTGTGTTTACAATGTAGTTCAGGCCTTTCTCTCTTGGAAAACCCCACTTAAGACCCGTTCCCTTCCCCAGAGCCTAAGCTCGCAGGGAAGGACTAACCCACAGGGAGCACGAATAAGTTCTCAGCAGCCCACTGAGCTGACAGGAGCAGGGGGCATTGCTGCCTGTCTCTTCCACGGAGCCTTCTTCCCCTGCTGCTGAGCCAGTGGCACAGTGACAAGTAGCCTGGGACTTTCCACGGGGCCACTGTCATGGGTATGGAGTTCTAGTGTCTTTCATTATGATGGGGGACCTTGACTTTTACATCTGAAGAAGGGGAGCTACCCAGGCCAATGGGTCATAACTGTGATTTGCCTTTTGAGAGTCAATACTGCCAGCCCAGCACCATGTGTTTGTGCTGTATTAACTGTTTGCGTTGCTTCAGACACATTGATGGAATTCATCAAGTTCCCCTGGGCTCCTTTCATGTTATATCTCAGAAAAATGAGGCTGAAGAAGTGCGGTTGGTTTAGATCCCACTCTGATCACAGCAGTAGCCGAGGCTGCTATACCTTCTCTAATTCTTGATGCAGTTTACAGATGTCAGCCAGCCCCAGGAAGGATGAACCGGCCAGGTATGAGAATGTGGCTCTTTAAGGCACTGAGGCATTCATGTAATCAGTTTGGCAAGTCAAAGCTTTAGTTGTACACAATTGTACATGGCTCTTCTAACTGAATTTAACTTAAATTGTAAGCAGTATAAATGAAGACTTACCAAGCAGGCCTCTGAATGGGAGGTGATCAAGGAGGGCATTAAATGACTCTCCATACTTATAATTTAGTTTTTCTCATGAAAATGTAATTTGTAGCTATCATGTTTTATTAGTCACGGTTCTCTGAAGGAACAGAATGGACAGAATGGACATACCCTGGGAATTTACTAGGCTGTCTCACATGATGGGTCCAGAGAGCTCAACAATGGCCATCTCTCACTGGTTTTGCCGAGAATCCAGGAGTTGCTCAGTCCACAAGACTGGGTGCTGAAGCAGTCCCAATCTGAAACTGATGTCCTAGAGGATTCCTGGAACCTCTGTTTGGAGCCTGAAGAAGCTGGTTGCAATATCAGTGAAGAAATGCAGTAGCTGCAGGACACAGGGACTTGCCAACAAAAGCAAAAGCAAACAAAACCCAAAAGGGTTTTTCCTAAACTGGGCCTGCTGGCTCATGGCTTTAATTCCAGCACTTGGGAGGCAGAGGCAGGAAGATCTCTGGTTTATAAAGAGTTCCAGGACAGCCAGGAAACATTGTGTCAAAAAACAGAGAGAGAGAGAGAGAGAGAGAGAGAGAGAGAGAGAGAGAGAGAGAGAGAGAGAGAGAGAGAGAGCCATCCATCTATGTCTAGAGTGGGTCTCACCTCTTCAAATAATTTAATCAAATCCCTCACAGGAATACCCAGTGACTTGCATTTTGGTAGATCCAAGATCTAGTTAAGCTGGCCATCAGGATAACAATTTATATATGTACACACACACACACACACACACACACACACATAAAATTTGGAAAGTCATAAACTTAAAAGAAAAATTACCTGGAATTTCTCATTCCCATATACTTAATGCTTTAACAGTTTGTTGTATAGAGAAAACTGCTCCTCTTACATTACTGAATCCTAATGCGTAAGCATCTGCAAATTCTTTTCCTGCAAGGAAAGCTGCAAGTGTTGCATGAGAGCTTCTTCCACGGGTGATGGGGGAGCTTGCCGCTTAGCTCCACTGCTCATCTCTGTAGCTGAAAGTTGAAGAAGAGAGAGATTAAAGACTAGAATGTTCTTCTCACCACCTACTTCTGTCTCACCAAAGAAGCAGGGTTGAAAATGGAGGTGCTGGGAGGAGGAGAGAGACCAAAGTGAGCTGGCAAACCAGTGTTCGGCAAGTGAGTTCTCTTGGCAACATATTCCACTCGTTTGAACCAAGTTGTGTTGGTTTCGCTTCGTTGGATCCTGAGCTGGAAGAACCACATTGAAAACTTGAAATATGTGACCTTGTGAACTAGGAAGCACTGGAGACAGAAGAACGTTGACCACAGCCGGTCCTGGGGGTGCAGTTGCAGGAGCTAGGATCTGAGCCTCGTGTGTGTTTGTTGAAGTCCTACTCCTTATCAAGCGGCCAGGCCTCTGGGTTCATGCTCTCCAACGTCTCACCCTCCAAATGCACACAGTTCCTAAGAGAGGTGTTGATGTTTGTAGACAAATCCTGAATTGGAGTGCATGTATTTGTCACTTAGAGAATGGTGTGTGTGATTGGTAAATGAGAAGACACATTATAAGTCAGTACAAACTGACTGAACACATCGTAACTTTATAAAACATCACTATCTATACCATTTTTTTTTCAAGAAAAAAAAATCAGCGCATAACCACAAAGACAACCAAAGATCTTTGAAGGAGGTTGGAGCAGAATTTCCTTTGATTTTCCTCTTTAGAAAAGGAAGCCAGGCGCTTCTGAGCACCAGCCCTGCCCTGGAATGGCTCCCCTGTCCCCCATAGCCGGCATACTTGCCTCTAACAGCCTCTGAGAAGACAAATGCTCCCGTGCTAGGCTGCAAATGGATTAAAGCCGTGCTGATCCTCATCTGTCAGAACAATTAACATGGGGAAAACACTTGCCCTACTTACAGCAGATGGAGGGGGGGGCGGGCCGGGGAGTTCTGTGGTGTCGCTCATAAGATTAATGTGGCTCTATGGGCAGCAGAGAGCATTGGATTTATTTTCTGAACATTACATGGATTTACGGGGATGACAGCGTCGGCTAAAAGCAACAGACTGTGTTCCTAAAGGGTTTCTGTAGGGTACTGAGACATGTAAGAAGCTTGACTTGGGAGTGGGGTGGGGTGCGTTGTGAGAGAGAAAGCTAGATTTCTAACTGCAAAGCAGGACTTATGCCTATTTTGTGTTCTCCTTACATTGAAGCTCTGTTGAATTCGAGGCTTAACAGGAACCTGGGTTTCCTAGAGGTTGTATAAATATTATTTTAGGACCTTCATGAACTAAGTGGGAAAGATAGAAGTGGCTTCGATCACTTGGAAACCACAGGTCTGTTTGAAGAAAGGCTTCAGACCATTAGAGATGGCTTTGTGCTATGGGCTATAAAGAAAGAAACACACAATGCAGCAATTAAGAAGGAGATTTCTAGAAGGGTTTTAGTGTCCCCTGATAGAAGTGGCTTGGGAAAACATGGAAGTTAACACAGCAGAATAGAAGACAGCAGACCGAAAGACACGATTTACTCAAGTGCTGGATCAAATTTTAATTATAAGGAGCTTACAGAGCAACAGTTCCCAGCCTTCCTGATGCTGTGACCCTTTAATACAGTTCCTCATGGTGTGGTGACCCCAACCATAAGATGATTCTCATTGCTACTATAACTGCAATGTTGCTACTGTCATTAATTGTAAATATCTGTGTTTTCTGATGGTCTTAAGTGACCCCTGTGAAAGGCTCATTCAACCCCTCGAGGGGTAAGGACCTACAGGTTGAGAACCATTACTATGGAGGGAGGAAGCCAGCGGTTGGTAGAGGTATAGCCTTCACTGCAAGGGACAGACCTGGGAACATTCGTGACTGCTGTTATTGGTGGGGTGGTTTGTGAAATTCTCTCTTTTCAGATGCCCTTCCCAAAGAGCCTCATGGGTAAATTTTCTACAGGGAGGGGGGTGTTTCTCTCTCTGTTTGCTGTCTTTTAGTTTCTAAAGTTTCCATTGCCCCTATCATGACTTTGTGTTGAAGGAGACATTTAGCCACTTTGCTGGAAAATCCTCTGCTCTCCAAAATCCTGTGACGAAGATTCCTTGTTTCTGAACCAAACCAACAGACATGAAGAGTCGCAGTTAAACGTTTGAGTATCAAGAACAAACAGACCCAGAGGGGGTTTTTCCAGTGTGGCCCCATGGGCTTTCTGTCTCACCAGCCTCTTTTTCCCCCCTCGGTCCCCCCTCACTACTCATAGCCCATTTCCTGCTTGGCTCCCCTTGTCTCCCAGGTGTGTGCTTTGGTTTGGAAGCCCCACTTCTGTCTCTTTCTATAATGGCAATTGTTGGGACAATTGTTCATCTGGATGGTGTCCCCGGTCTGGTTTTGTTGTTTTTTTGTCTGTTGTTTTTTCAAATTCTTTCACATGCTGAAGAAATCTTAGGTGTGGGATTTGGAGGGGCGGGGCTTCCGTCCCTCTTTCTGTTTGAAAAACAAGGGAACATTTTAATGTTACAGCATATTTTAAGTTAATGGAGATAAGAAGCAACATAAATGTGATTAAGGACACTAGTATATAAACTTGATTGCATTTGTTCAGCCATTAGGACAATAATAGGAAGTCTGTGTGCTCACTTGGGACAATTCAGTCAAAACCCTACTAACTTAATAATACATACATATTATGCTAATAGCTTTTTAAAGAGTAAACATATAAGCTAAACACATTGAAAAGGTCCTGGAGACATCTAGTAATTATTACAATCTTGATTTCGTTTTCTTGTGTGATCTCCATAATGAATGAATGAATGATTTTAATTGAGATGGTGGCTTACCATTAATGCTGCTTGCAATTGTCTACAGAGCCGAACCTTTGGCTTCAACATTGCCAGTTGTTTTTGGAGTCAGTGGCTGAGGTCAGTGGGTAAGCAGCAAGCCCTAGGTTTTCTTGGTGGGATAATTTCCTAACCATCGCTCCAAGTCCATATTGTGTAATTGTGCAAACAGCAAGGCGACCTCTGGGATGCTTGGTTTAGCGTTCCCATAGTGAACCACTGCAGAGGGATTGATTAATGCTAATCTTTAACATGGGTCTATCGAGTACCTGCTTCCTGCCAGGCACAGTGCTGGGTGCCCTAGAAGCAGTCAAACACAATCTCCACTCCTCGGGCACTCACAGACCAAGGCGAGAAGCAAGACCACAGAGAACCTGTGAGTTGTGACATGATGAAACCAGAAGGGTTCTGGGAGTGACGCTGGAGCTGTCGGGCTGGGGAAGGAATCTGCTTTCCGACCCTGTTGGGGAATGTGGTAGCCTGAGGGTAGCCACTGGAAAGTGGTAGATGTTTTTCTTTTAGTGGGAGGGCATACATTCGTATCTCAGAGTGTTCAGTCTGCTCTGGAGAGCAGTTGGCAGAGAAAGAAGGCTGGAGGCTGGTAGCCAGTTCAGAACCCGGTTGCCTTGATCCAGGTGTGTAGTGGTCCCTGACTTAGGTAGGCAGATGATCCTGTCCAACCTGGCTCCTGGTCTTATTTGTTCATTTAGTTAAACAGGATGATTGACAGGCAGTCTGCTGCATGTGTCGAGCAGGTAGGCTTGAAGGCAAGCTGAGTTTAGGGGTATAGAGTCTGCTCTTCTGGGGAAGCAGCTGGACATACAGGCCTGGAGCTTAGGGAGTTGTTGACCATTGTACCTGTTGGTTTTGGAGATGAGTGTTTCTATTCTTGTGTGTTGGGGAATATTCTAGAGCCGAAATAGTAACTGTCCTTGGCTCTAAGAACTACGCTGGTAAAAGGGCCTTTGAATTCCCAGGTGCTGGCCTTCTGACTACAGAAGGAAGTCTTCCAAGTGAGGCTTAAGTGGTGGCTGCAGCCTGGTGTGATCGTCCTGATCCTTTTGTTCTTAGCAGGTGTTTACATTTTCAGGCAAAGAGCATTTGGGGATGATTTCTCGGGGAGAAATGTAAATGCAAAACGACTTACTTACCCAATATAACATACCTTTCTGAGAGAGAGATGGGGTGGAGGGCAGGCACTATCTCTTGAATCTTCTAGTGGATCAATAAATTTCACTTTTCTTTTAATGATTAGCTTGTTGAAAATTAGCACAGGATGTGGCTCTCAAGACTTAGTGAAAGTGAGTTTGTTCCTGATGGTTGAGATCAGGGCCAGTAAAGTCGGGCTTGTTTAAAGCAATAGTTTTCAGACTGTTTTCTTCCTTTTGAAACACTTATTTTATTTTTAATTATGTGTATATGTGTTTGGGGGGTGGTATGTGAGAGCAGGAGCCCTCGGAGGCCAGAGACACTGACTGGATCTCCCTGGAGCTGGAGTTACAGGCAGTTATGAGCCACTTGATGTGGAAGATGGGAACTAAACACGAGTCCTCTGGGAAAGCAGTACACACTCTTAATCGCTGACCCATCTATCCAGCTCCTCAGACTTTCTTCTTAAGTCTAGACCCATGCTGACCACACACTAAGGTGATATCGAGATCTATCCGTGGCCTGTGACCTATGGGTTGAAAACATTCATGAAGACCACTCGAGGGGACAGAGTAGTTGGAATATCATTACCTCTTCCTTAAAGGAAAATAAAGTTTTAAGTGTATTTTAAAAAGTGCCATGTGCATGATCTTTAACTAATCTCCTTCCAGCAAATTTACAGCCTCCCACAAATCTCACACAGGCTCCTGCATGCGTTTGGAACAGGTTAAACAAGGCTTTCGAAAGGAAGCCCAGTGGCTTGTCCCCTCTGTAAAGTCGTCTTAACTCCTATGTCACCATGATCCCTCCAGTTTGAGTGGCTAATCGCAGACTTACCACAGTGATCTCATTTGCATTATCCCTGTCAAACGTGTCACTCTGTGAATAGCTAAATGAACTTAGTCTTCCTGGAATGTACCCAAATGCTGAGAACCATTTAGGACCTTTCAAACCGATCTGGTCTATTAGCTCTGTCTTGAGATAAGCAGAATAAATAAGTCCCAGCAATCAAAGGGAAGCTAATTGTAGCACCTCTCCCTGGCTCTGTGTCATCAAAGCCTGGCGGCTGTCTCAAGCGTGCCCTAATGGGGATCATGATTTTGTTTGTTCTGCGTCTCATAATTCTTGGTTCAGTTTACATTTGCACTGTTAATATTCATTTTCCAAAATTTGTTGACATGGCTATTCATTTTCAGGAATATTAATTCATTAGCGTTTCCTTTCAAGGACAGATCTGTGCATGTCCACTGTAAGGCAAACAGCACAGGAGCCAGGGGCCAAGGCAGTGCAGTCACCTTTCCCATGCGTGTTCATCCCCCTCCTTAACCAGGGTTGACAACCTAGTTGCTATGGGCTGGTGGTTTTCCGGTACCCATCTGTGCTCACACAAAATGCATACTTATTTATGTGGTGAACATTTTTATGGAAATTAAAGCTGTAAATTTCAAACTTAAAAAGCAAAAATCAGGGGTTGGAGAGATGGCTCAGCGGTTAAGAACATTACCTGCTCTTCCAAAGGTCCTGAGTTCAATTCCCAGCAACCACATATTGGCTCACAACCATCTCTAATGAGGTCTGGTGCCCTCTTTCTGGCCTGTAGGCATACACGCAGACAAAATATTGTATACATAATAAGTAAATTTTAAAAAATTAAAACTAACAGGCTTTCTCTCAAGTTTCAGGAAGATTTTTTTAGTTATGAAATGTAAATATACCAATGTAGTCATTTAGTCTATTGTAGGTGGACTTTAGTGAATTTCATTTTTAGGGTTTTGTTTTGTTTCATTAGTCGAGTGCTATGATAAACACTTTTGCAAATGTGTCCTAGAACAAGGAAAGTGGTAGATTTAAGGTAGAGCTACGTAGTTGTCAAATACTAGTGATCTGTACCAACAATCTGGGCACAACTCACTACGATTCCTCCCAAGCTTCACCCACAGGCTGGGATTTATTAGTCACACCCAGTCAAAAAGAGACTGGGGAACAGGCTCAGAGTATCAATCCCGGTCATCATTTTTATATTATCCTCTTCCTATACCCCCGCCCCAACCTGAGCCAATTTATGTTAAATGCTCTCACTCTGTCTTAGCATGTGCACACACACATACAGGCTCATATATGTGTACTTGCTCGCCAAGCAGGCTAGACTGGGCACACAGTAGCTTCGGCGTTTCTCTTGCAGACTGAGCATCCAGCAAGCTTCCGTGTTTCACTTGCATCTGCTTCTCTTGACCATCACTAAGAATTCAAGTACTTGCCACTCTACCTGGCTCTTTACAAGTGAGTCAGGGGAACTTTATCCTCTGAGCCAGCTCCCACCCCCCACCCCCATCTTTTTCTTACCATTTTGAAAAGCAGCCAGCTGAACCAGATTCTCCTTCATGGCAGTGGCGAATGCTCTGGACGCATTTTGCGGTTTTCATGGATTTCTGCAGCGTTGCTTTAGCTCATCCTCACGCTCTGCGTGTTAGCCTACACCTTCTTTTGCCCTCCATTTGCTATTATCACCACCTAGGAAGGCTGGGAGGGTTGGTTATGCCGCCAAAGTTGGCTGCTGAGGTCCTCCTGCTCCTTTCTCCCAGCCTTGCTCAATTCACACACACCAAGGGCACTCAGGGTAGCAGTTGAGACGATTATAGCTATTTGGGGATAGTCATATGAAATAAGACAAATGTTCTAGATCCTTGACTTCCATCATTCAGTGATGTTCACTCAATAATTAGACCAACAGACCAGCTGCTAGGAAAGGAATATGCTGAGGAGCAGAGGGGACATCATGTTGTCCTCGAGAATTTGCTTTTGGATTAAGAAGAGCCTCTACTCTGCAAAGAAGATACTAGTAGTAAAGGAAGTGTCTGCATTATTACTTGGTATTTGGTCTTCCTCGGGAGCACATTGATTGAGGCAGTAAGTATAGACATTTTGTGATACTTCTATCCAAAGCCTTACAGAATTAGAAAACCTTCGTGACGATTTTATGTTTATCTGAAAGAACAGATAAATAGTTATTATTGGAAAACAAAGGTAAGATTTTTTTATGTGCCAGTAGACATTATAATACTGTTACCTAAAGTCATGTTAAAGCTGAGCATGGTAGCTTACAGCTATAATCTCAGCATTTGGGAGACTTAGGCAGAAAGATAGTCATGTATTTAAAGCCAGCCTGGGCTGTGGATTGAGACCCTGTCTTGGACAAACCAAGATAGATGGGGATAGGGATGCATAATACAATGCGTTTAGCTCTAATTATTCAGTAGTACTAGGATAAGCATTAAATAAACTACAAAGTGAAGAGTATAATTAATATATGTAATGCAATTCTAGGTAACTAAAAGCTTTAAAAATTGACTGTATTAAAAAAAACACACACTAAAGAAAATCTAACTATTGATTTGACCTAAGCATGTAACAACTTCCTAAACAAAAAAGCAGAGGAAAATGTGCACATTTAAGGGTTTGTGAAGTAAATGTAAAAAGATGAAACAGTGTTGCTAAGAATGCTGCATAAATGGAGAAGGACATTTGTATGTACAGTGGTCAGTGAACACGTGTATCAAGTACTGAAAATTAGCACCCTATCAACATGGGCAGAGACCACAAAGAGATAAATAACTCCGCATGTTCATCAGATTCATATACCCTCTTGTAATCAAGGAAATTAAGACGAACTATCATTTTGAAATCAAAGCCCTCCCCCCCATGAACCTCACCACACTTGGCTTTATGTGGGGCTGGGTATTGACCTTGGTGTTGTGCACACAGGGCAAGCCCTCTACCATCTGAACTACAACCCCAGCCCTAAAACTTCCTGACTATAGTATTATACAGGGAGGAAATTTGTCCACTTGTTTAGTAATTGTCTAAATTGGTGATTGGCCAAGTTGTAGCACATCAGATACATTGAATTAAGAGGAGCGTTTAGACATAACTGGTTTTTGTGTGTGTGTGTGTCAGGGGGGAGTTTATAGTCTAATTCGTTCTAGGCTTATGTTAGTTTCAGAAGTAGAAAAACATTATTTCTCCCTACCATTATAGGGGAACAAGCCTGCTTCAAAGTGGAGGTCATGTATAAGACAAAGAAAAAATTTCCTAGTTATATAGCTACAGGAAATAGCAACTTGCAGCAAGCCCAAGGAAAGGGAGGATGAAACATACCAGAGTCTAAACCTTCAAGTTACATTCAGTTACTTACATGACTTTGTGGTCACAGATGCAGAAGCTGGCCAATCACTCTGAATGTTGTCTCAAGTGGTCAAAGGGTCAGTGTCTTATTGCTGTGAAGAGACACCATGATCACAGCAAGTCTTATGTAGGAAAACATTTAATTGGGGCTGATTTACTGTTTCAGAGGGCTGGCTACTCCATTATTGTCACGGCGGGAAGCATGGCAGCATGTAGGAGGCATGGTGCTGGAGAAGTAGCTGTATCGGAATTCTTTATCGAATTTGCAGGTACAAAGCCTTGGCCTGGCTTGAGCATTTGAAACCTCCAAGCTCACCCCTAGTGACATACTTCCTCCAGCAAGGCCACACCTCTTAGTGTGCTACTCCCTTGGGTCTATGGGTCCCATTTTCATTCAAACCACCACAGTCAGTGTTAAGGCAGGGGCCTGCTTGTGTGAACTGAGCAATGCTCACTTGGTATGAACTGTCTATTAATTGGCACATTTCTATTCTCTTCTATTCTTGAACTTAGAGAACTGCGATTAGATAGTCTTATGATATTTTTTCTTAGATTATAATTCTTTTCCTTCCTGAGACTCCATAGTACCAAAGGCCATCACTCAGCTTTCAGATCGCTTCCCATCTTACGTTTTTCTAGGTCCTGCATCGATGACTGGACAAAAACTGAAAGATGGGTCATGGCATCCTTGACCCAGAAGGGGCATTCCTTCTGTGTAGGTTCCTGTCATAGAGTAAGCACTCAAGCTTCAGGGCTCATGGTGTGAAAAGTAGGTCAGATATCTTTGAAGCTCTTGGTTCCTAGAACCCACACAGTTTCCAGAGTTCCTTACTTAGTCTTGGGAGCTGCCCAATTACTACCTGTGCAGTGATACGTGACACAGAGCCTCCAATTTGGTTTTTTGGCTTAAAGAGGTTTCTACCTTCTGCTTCTACATGCATTGTTGGTCTTTGTTTGTTGGCTGATTGCTTGACCAAAGCTTAATACATGTTGTGATAGAGATGCAAGCTAATGAGTACAGAGTGATAAAACCTCTTCTTTCTTTAGTCATTCGGTTCTAGGCTCTTTGTCTGATGGGAAATCAGCTTCAACCACGTGGTAATCATGCTTTGAAAACCTTGTCTCTGGAGTTTTCTTGTGGACGTAGCAGTTGTGATTAGAACTAACTGTTCAGGACATGGTCAGGCTCCCACCACAAACCGGAAATGGTTCAGGCATGCATCCAGCATATTTGACATCAAAGTCTGGGCGATGCATTTACCCAGTACTTCAGTGGAGTCCCAGGTCATGATACAGAAAACTCAGTAGAAGAGCCAAGCATCCACTCTTTAGGTGACCCTCCCAAGCTTAGAGTTCTTGATAGCACTTGGTCTAAAACTCCCTGGATCTGGTCATTGGGATCCAAATGCACTTAAATGTCAGCATCGCTGAAGGCTCTTGTGGAGTGGAGCACACTAGCTATGACGGCTTACACTCTAAATAAAAACTTTCATAGAGGGACTGCAGTCTCTAACAAGACTTCTTTCATTTTTGTGTAAGACAAGACCTCACTGTGTAACCCTGGTGACCTGAAACTCGCCAGGTAGACCAGGCTGGCCTTGAACTCACAGAGATTCCCTCTGCCTCTGAGGGTGCTAAGATTAAATGTGTGTACCACCGTGCCCAGCACTAACATGGTTTTCGGTCAGACTTTATAAACAGAGGTGGGCCAATAAAGTGTGATCAGGGTAACTTGAAGGCGTCAAGAAGGGAATAACCTGAAATGAGTCATGTAACATTTTTAACAAGGTCATAACATACAATACAATAAGCCTCCTCATGCTCCCATGTCCCAAAGTAGTGGGGTAGAGTCAATATTAGCACCCACAGGACAGGTGAGGAAATAGGTGTGTGGCGAGAGACTGGGCACTCAGGTAGTTTAGTGACTGATACCAAAACAGCCGTCAAGCTTCCTTTCATTTGTGCAGAGCAGTTTTTACAGAAGTGTGGCTTCTTGGCCTAAAAAAAATAGAAAATGATCTACTGCCTCATTATACAAGAAAAGTGGGGTTCTACCATGGAGCAGAAAGTCCAATCAAAGACAAGAAGGAAGATGAAATCTTGAATAAAAGAACCAATTCTATCTCATGATTGTTCTTTTTTAAAAGAAGTGGATGCCATAATGATAGGAAATAATTAAGGTGCCACATTAATTCTCTTTTTAGAAATTGTTGTGTTCGTGTGTATGTATGTGAATGATGTGTTCTATGCAGGTGCCTATGTGCATAGTATATGTGGAAGTCAAAAGACAGCCTTATAAAGTTGGTCTCTTCGTCCATCTGAGAAGACGTTACCCACCTTGATCGCTCAGACTCCTCATGCTGACTACTCTGCCCATGAAGATCCGGGCCTGCCTCATAAAACAAATAACAACAAAACCCTTTGTGCATCTTGCTGAAAATCCTATGACATTTGCTGCAGAGTTTGGGGATTGTGGTTCATCTGTGTAATCCTATCGTTGTAGCTGTAGCCAAAGTACCAGAGACTTATCATCCCAGAAGAAATTACTCTGTTTAGCCAAAGTGAAGCTGGGCAATGCGTAATCGCTGGAAGAGAGTGTAAGCGGCATCATTTGTGCCAATCTTGCGCACTTTGCTGGCTAGTCTCTAAACTGCCTCTTGTTGTCCGGAGAGCTACGATTAAAGAAATGAGGCGTTTTCTTTCCTAGACAGCCCTTCGGTTGTTCCTGCAAACACTCGCGTAGGAAAACCTGGTTGCAAAACTTTTTATTTTTCTTCTAGGGCAACTCACCTCAGAAGGCAACTGAAGCCTGTCCTTGTGTCTCCCCATGGGCACTGAGATCTTTTGATCTTGTGTACTAAAGCCCTTAACTCTATACCTGAGCAGTCTAAAGGGGTTGGAATGAGAATATTCTTTTCTAGAAGCAGCCTTCATCTCTCCCCATCCATCTAAGCCGGACTGTTCCTAGGCTTGCCATTGCCTCTTCCAGGTGGGGGAATGACAACCAAGGTTTTGGAACAACTGGGCATTGGAAAGGACCTGTAAGGAAATGTGTTTCAAAGAGGCAGTTTTATTTTTTAGACCTTATTCTGTTCATTGCTTTTTTTCCTTGTTTTTCATTCTCCTTCTGGGTTTCTTGGCTTCCTGAAGAATGGCTGTCGGTGTGGTATGTATGGTGTTGCCATCTGCTCTGTTCTTCCCCTCTCCTTTGGGTTTATTTCCTTCCCTCTTCCTCTCTTCCTCCTCTCTTCTCACCCATGAAAGTCAGTCATAACACAAATCAGTGTCTCTTCTTCCTCTGGCTCTGAGACAGAGGGTGGTGACTCTGGGGTGGGGATATTTCCAAAGTTTCTGTTACACAGGTACTGAGAGGCTCTGGAGCTGGGGATGTGGGTGAGGGGGCAAAGGAGCTTGTCTTCAAGCCTTGTTCGCCCAGCTTACTGTGTCTACTGAGTCTCCTGCAGAATGTCACAGACGCTGTCGCAGCCCGGGCAGATGCTTCCTCCTGACCCAGTCTGCATTCAGCTTTGCACACTGTAAGGCATACAGTGCAGGCCAGGAAAGGAGCTTTGTGGGCAAGGTCATTGTAGCTCCAAGTTCTTCTGTCCTCAAATCCAGATCCATTTGCTCCGCCTCTACCCATTAGGAGGGCTAGCACTACAGACAGATTTGCAACTATGTATTTGCTGTTAGTTGTGCCTCAGTTCAGACTTGGACGGTTTTGCATACAGTGTATTGTAGAATTTCAACCTGCCACAGGTCAAGGCTTGATGTGTCTTATGATTTACACCACAGGCTTGTTATCGCCTTTGCTGTGAGGCAGGACCTCACTATGGAGCTCAGACTTGCTTCAAACTCAAAATCCCCCTCATCCTCCTGGGTGATGGGATTATAGACGTGCACCACCATGCCTGGTTTATACTTATCTTCCAGCATATTTCAATGAAATATAGCTTATTTTTTTTAAAACAAGCTTTTTAAGTGTGTGTATTTTTTAAAATCATTTTTCATTGGTTATCATAGGGAACAAGTTCAGGTGTTTTGTTTTTGTTTCTAGTCTCCCCGCCCCCAGAAAGTGTCAAGGAACAGGGTACATGATGCAGTGGAATGAAATGAAATGGATGTGAAAATTCGCTTAGCATCTGGATTTATCTGGAAAAGGCACATTTTCAGCTAATTTTTTAGGTTTCTCTTGTAGGTATGAATACCTTAGAACTTCCTAGTTGCCATGGTGATAAACATGTACAGTATAAATAAGCTAGAAATAGGCTTGACTGGGCTAGCCGTTGGCTTACTTTTGCACCAGGTGTGTGAAGTGCGTCACAAGAAAACTTGGTGGCGGCTTTTCCTGGAAATGACGTGATAATCTTTGTACACTTTTGGTGAACATAAATTTGCCCCAAAGAATGTAATTCCTATAATAAGTCAGGTTCGTTAATTTTAAAAATATTGGGTCCATGGGAAATTTTGCATGATTTGAGGTTCTCTAAGATGACCATTGAGAGACAGGAGTTGGTAGTAATAGATCCAGTTTCTCTGTCCCAAGAGAGGGGAAATAGACTCCAAAGAGTCCAGATATTTGATCCAGACATTCAGATTTAAGGTGTAGGTTCTCTTTATTTCTCTACACAAGCCGATTGGCCTAGGGAAAGGGATATTATGAGGTTGGCCTAGGGGAAGGGATGTTATGGCTTCTGGGCTCCGTTGGCTCAGAGTCTACGCCCAGCTCCATGACTCTCCTTCTCTGAGCCATCAGCCCCTGGCCCTGCAGGTGTGTCACTGCCTCTGTTCTTGGCTGCCGCACACTGGGCAATAAAGTGGGATTTCTGTGCTCTGTTGCTGTTAGGAGTCAGTCCCAGGACTGAATGAAAAGCGGTGGGACGGGTGCTGGTGTTGTATGGCCTCTGGTCGTCGTCGTCGTTCTCACACACAGAGAAATGCCCTCTCCTCTGGTCGCCCCCCACCTTTTGCCCCAGTGCATGCTGGCGTAAAATGAGAGACCATCACACTGCAATGGATTCTGACAGGCTACACTCTGATCTCCCAGGCAAGACCACACTCGCGTGAACTCAGGGAAAGGAGAGTCCCCCCTGTCTAGAATGGTCTCCCAGGAGAGTGATTCCAGAGCTCTGCCCACCTTCTGAGATGTAGCGAGCTTCCCTGTTGGGAAAGGCGTTTACAGTAAGCCTGAAACCTTCACGCTGAAATGTAAACCCATTATCAGATGCCGCATAGGCTGCTAGGACTTGGAGTCCACTCTGTGCTCGTCAGCTGGGGTGACTAATTTGTCCTCCCTTCCCCCACTTGAAGTAGAATAATCTCTTTCAGCTTTGGTATGCTTTCCCGGGAGCCCAAGATGAAGCTTGGTGTCATGTACGTGCTCCCTCTGCGTTGAGGGGGATGAGCAGACTCACCGAGTGGCTTCACATCCCTAATCCCATGTATCAGTCTCAGCATGAGCTTTGCATGTAAGCCGTAATTTCACTAATGCTACCTCATAATCTGTGTCTCAGAACTTTGTCTCATGGTAACTCTTTGGGCCAGAAAAGACTTCTCCGGAATAGCAGACAAAAATTCTCCAAAGTCCTCTCAAGCTGCTGTGTTGAGTCCTCTATCAAGTGATGGACAGTGTGAATCTCTTCAGAGGGAGGCTCGGTTTGAACAGTATGAGCCCTTCTTTAATTGTTGTGACTGCAGTATCTCCTCTCTGCTACCCTGAGACTCTCATTTGCTATCTTTATCGAGGTTGGAAGCATCCTATTTCTAAACAGTCTAGAATCATCTAGATGCTTTAATATTTTCCTGCTCTCAGTAAATCAACTAAAGCAGCTTTAGGGGCCCCTTGCATTTGCATTCTAGTGCTGTGTCTACGAGGAGGTCAGAGTGGGCAGAAAATCAAGGACCTCTTTCCTTGTGGTATGTTTTATCTGATGGTCAGGCTGGGGTTTGTGAGCTTCAGAAGATACACAGACTCCCCTCGCCCCATCCTCTGCTTTATTATTATTATTATTTAAGAACTACAGGAGAATTAAGATTGCAGATGATCCTATGTGACTGGAGGACAGCCATGCCATTTCCAACGCTGTGTGAAGGACAAGTATCTTGTACGAGGCTCTGTCACCATGGTGGGCATGGATCTGGGAGAAGCTTGCAGTGTTTGCCGACTGCTGCTGTTCTTGGCTCAAATTCAGGGCTTTGCCTTACTCAGGGAAAGTCACAAACAACCCATGCATCTGTGTGTGCGAAGGAATGGTCCTTTCCCCGAATGGGTCCCCCCTCCCCCCGCTACCACAGTGGGTGCTTACTAGGCTGTTTCTTCTCAGGGTATTGGGTAGTGCCTTTCCCCGAATGGGTACACCACCACACCACCCCCCCACCCCCCCCACCCCACCCCACACCCCGCTACCACAGTGGGCGCTTACTAGGCTGTTTCTTCTCAGGGTGTTGGGGAGTGCTGTCACAGTAGAAGGGCAGAGGTTCAGGAGACCTTCCTGTGTCTTCTGTTGCCTTGCCTGTAGTCAGTGAGTTCTGCTACTATGCCTACTATACTCTATTAACTTCAGAGTTGGCCTGGGAACTCAGAAGAAGCTGGGGGGGGGGTGATTTTATAAGAACGCACACTGGCAAGACTTAAATGATAAAAATGTAAGTAAAGGGAAAGGGAGGCTCCATGCTGCCAGTTAAAATAATGCTGAGCTGTTGCAAGCCTGTCCAAATTGCCATTATGTTGCGGTTTCTAGATACAAAGTAGGAGGACAGGCTGGCTTCATGGGAGCCGGGAGACGCAGTCCTTACAGGAAAGGGCCTGGAATGCTGTCTAGCCAGACGCCAACCACAGGCTTCTGTGGCTCACTTGCCCTGTGTTGCAGCTCTGGCAGCTTTGTCATTTGGCAAGTGATGGAGAAACACATAGGCCCTGGGCAGACTAGTGTTGGCAGATGGTGGTGGAGGGCAGGGGGGGGGGTGTACCTGATTCGTTGGGTGTGTGGCTCACTTGCGAGAACAAATGAATTCCAGGTAGAACAGCCCTTGTTTGGTTGTAGCATTTAGGCTGTCTTTACCCACATTACATAGAGCCCCCCTCACCCTCTTCAGGCACCATTGAAGCAAGACCAGTGAAGCTTGCTAGAGGAGTTTTATCTCCCTGGGTATACTGTATAGAGATTACATATAGGCTTATTTATATTCTCTAGAATGCTTTCTAAACAGGGACAAGAAAACAAAATATGTTCATGAGGGGTGAGGGGAACATGAAAAAGCTACCTGAACGCCACACGGAATAACCTGGGAATGTGGCTTACATTTCAGGACCTTTTATCCCAGAATTACAAGTAGATATTTTAAGCAAAAAGTGTTCTTCATTAAACATATTATTTCACATAAACTACATTAAGTATATTTGTTCATAGAAAGAACCTGCCAGCTATGTGCAGCAGATGTGATCTGTAGGTAGTGTAGGTAAGGAGAATGCATGTTCTTTCCTTTGAATTTTAATTTTTTTCTTTATTTATTGAATAAATATTATCCTCCTCATCCACTGGATATTTTCCAGATTCCCGATGTTTCTGCCACCACAGAACCCTCATGGCAAAATCACTCACCCAAAACAGAAACGAGACCAAATTCATGATGTTAGGTACTATCAAGTTATGGTAAAAAATAATAATAATAGTAATAAATAAATAATAAAAGAATAGAAAATTGTGTGACAGAGAAAACTCATCCCTGGTGGTCAGCGGTGGATAAGTGGAGATAAAAGAATCAAAGGAATATATTAATCCTATAGGAAATAGTAACCTCCAAGTTATGGGGTTTGTGTGTTCCTACTAGAGCAGGAGTATGTCAGTGTGCGCACACATGGGCATGTGTCTGTCTGTCTGTCTGGCAGCCTGGTGCCCCATGCCTGTCACACTGTCATCTGTGCCGCTCATCCCTTTTGTCTTTACTGTCACGAGCAGACGTCCGTGTCCTAGGTTACAATACAGTCGCGGTTTCCTTTTTTCGTTGTTGAGACACTGTCCGTGAAGCTCATTTTGAGGTTACTAGGTATGTTTTGAGCATCCCTCCCCCTCTAAAAGACGGGGGGGGGGCGCAGGAAGTAGGGTGTGGACTGGGCGTGGTAGGGTGACTCCTCTTCCCAGGTTCTGAAGGATTATTGTGCTTTGCTGTGCCTTCCTGCCTACCCGCTGGCCCAGTCACGACAGGGAGCTGCTCATTGAATCCCATGTGTTGAAAGGCAAAGTATAGATTACTGGGACTGGTGTGAGCTAGGCACCTGTGTGGAGACTCACTTTGATTGCTTAATCGGGGATTGTGTAAACTTAGAGACAGCAGAGTGACCTTCCAAATTCAATTTTATCTTGACACCTCTTAGGGATTTTTTTTTTAAAAAAGAAGTCATGTGACCATGATGACCTTAGTGGTCCAGCAACGCTGCTAACTCATTGGCAGCTAGTTTTGTGGTCAAGAATCTCACCTGCAGCATTTTGTTCAACCCTCAGAGCTCTGTATGCATGAACATTGTCCCCATTTTACAGGTGAGTAAAGTGAGGCTTCAAAAAGTAAAAGGTTCCGCAAGGATGGGGCTTTTGTGTGACCTCATCTGTTCTTCTGCTTTTCCCATCATCTGTCCATACTCTGCTCTTCCCACTCTTCTTCCTGTTGCGAGGTCAAGGTGACCTCGGTGGGCTGATACTGAACCCCGAGCCTTTCCCCTTTTCTATCTGCTTGCTGTCACTGAGGCTGTCGGCACAGCTCCTTCGAGACAGGAGCTGAAAGTCTGTCTCCTCTCCCCTGGCCAACAGCTTTGGATTAGCTGTACCAGAGAGCTGGGAAGTGGCCTATCAGTCAGCATGCCTGGGGGAGGTCAAGCCAGCCAGGGCTTGCCTGTGCCCTGACTGGAATAGGAGCATGTCCTGGCAGCAAGCCCTTGACAAGTATTTTATTCAAATGAAATAATGCACATTAAGAGAGCTTTAAGAAGCTGGGAATACATTTGCAATAATTGTCCTGAATCCTCGAGGAGTCACCATTGTAGCTGTGCCTGTGCTTTGAAAGTCTGGGAGCATATACCGCGAGCTGCACATGAAGCACACACAAACCCTGCGCTGCGTGCGAAGCCCCGTGTGTGTGTGTGTGTGTGTGTGTGTGTGTGTGTGTGTGTGTGTGTGCGTGTGTACGTGTGCAGATGTGCAAACACATGCTCTCCAGATCTTCACCTGCTTTTCCCAAGAAAAGTCATTGTTCTCCTCCCACATCACCAGGGTCCTTCCGAGTGCTTCAGCCATCACTGTAAGCCTACATTGGCCCATTCAGATCTGTGGTGTTTATTGACTGTTGCACCATTAAAAGTACTTGGTTTTCTCTAGAATGGGGAATTCAATACCTGCTAAATTGGATCAATATAAAAATTTATGAACAATGCAGTCCTTGTTGAGGAACTTGTTACTCACATCCATGTGATTCTCTGTGGGGGTTTCTGCTCCAGGGATCACATCCGTATTTAGTGTGTGCTGAAATATTCATGTTCCCTGATTAGCTGGGCTTAATTGCTGGATCCTCGTCCCCTCCATGATGTGTCATTAGGGCGCAGCCACCTTGAAATGTTAGCAGGGACAGCCAGTCTATTGCGGTATTTTTATTTTGTATGAATGTGTTTCCAAAACTCTTTGTACATCACTTAATTTTGTGTTGTCATAAAAATTAAACAAGTCAAAATTTGTGTAGTGGAAAACATTGTTGCTAATATTTAATAGTTATAGTTAGAATATTACATAGTACATTTAAAGAATATATATATTCCACTGTTCAGATTTTTTTATATTTCAATATCAAATGGTGAAAATAATCATTATTCACAGGAAGTATTTAAGAAGAACAATTGTTTGTAAGGATGTGGTTTTACAGGGATCTGGGGACACTGGTATGGATGCCTGCCTTCACAGGTGGTACCCAGACCTTGGACTGGTGACTTGGCACCACCAGCTGTGTAATACACCCTTACCTAATGGTGTCCTGGTGCTTCCATGATGAAGGGGCTTTCCAAAAACTGAATTTCAGCTGAGGGTCGGAAAGTAACTCAGAGGCCATTGGCCTGTCAAGGGAATTGGCAGGAAAATTGAAAAGAGAAAAAGCTACTGCATTCGGAGTTGACTAAGGGCAGCAGAAAGTGATTTGCTTGCAGTGTGCAATCTTGTAGATGATGCTTAATGAGTTTTAAGT
Source organism: Microtus pennsylvanicus (assembly GCF_037038515.1). Classification (NCBI taxonomy): domain Eukaryota; kingdom Metazoa; phylum Chordata; class Mammalia; order Rodentia; family Cricetidae; genus Microtus; species Microtus pennsylvanicus. The sequence continues at coordinate 38,766,895 of NC_134582.1, forward strand.
TTCAAGACTGAACAGCCTTTCTCAGACTCCGACCCAGCAGGTGCCCCTAGCTGGAATCCTAGCAGCAAATAGGAAGCCACCGAATGGGCCTGATTGTATCCATCTGGCAGAGAGCGCTGCCCTTGTGCCAGGGATTTTGTTCTTTGTGTGTCTGAATCAGAGCTCCTGCTGCGTGGAGGGTCTAGGAGGGGTAGCTGAATGAGGCTGCTTTCCGGAGCACTTTGTCCCTGCCCCTTGCAAGGACAGCTGGGACATATGCGATCATTCACTACCCACAGAGATATGACATACAAGCGATGTGCTGCCAGGTTAAAGCCTGGAGGAGTCTCAGAGACATGGCACTATAAACCCATCCTCAAAGCCTTAGAACAAGAGTATTAGAAGGCAGGGAGAGATGCAGATCCACATCACCTAAGTGTTCCATCAGCACCACAGAAAGGCTCACCTTTACCTCCCTGCCCTGCCTGAGGGTACCACAGATCTTGGCACTACACCACCAGTACAGATATTTCTTCTCTACCCAACCACATGCATGTACAAGAACATTAATGTTTAGGTGTTCTAAAGGCAAGAGTGCAATGACACACCAAGTCTGGAGCTTCCATGAGGCACACAGTGGAGTAGATATGAAGCTAGCTTATCTATCTAGCTTAGCTATCTGCCCTTGGGCCGTCTTCCTACCCAGCCTCCACACTTTAATTTCCTCAGTGTCTGAAGAAGGGATAATGTCTGCCACTGAGCATCACCATGTGGGGATTAAATGAGATGCTGTATGCAGTGTGTTTGGTAGAATACAATGACGTGTGGAAAGAGAACATTCTGCCAACAGTGTGTGTTTGGCCAATGTTGCACTTGTTTTTTACCCTTGAATGAAGAGGTCACTGTGTAAAAGAAAGAGTTGGCATTATCTATCATCTTCCATAAAATGTAAGACCAAAGTGTGTCATTATATGGAGGACTGAGGAAGAATGAGGACAGTATAGAATTTATATATGGAAGTTTCCCTGTCCCAGCTGCCTGCTCCCAAATAACTGACACAGAGACTTAATATAAATTATAAACGCTTGGCCAATAGCTCAGGCTTATTACTAACTAGCTCTTACATTTTAAGTTAACCCGTATTTTTTATCTATACTCTGCCATGTAGCAGTACCTTTATTAATATCATTTCCTGCTCTCTCTCTGTGTCATCTGGCGACTCCAGATTCTGCCCTTTTTCCTCCCAGCATTCCCCTAGTCTGTCTCTCCTGCCTAACCTTGTTCTATCCAACTATTGGCCAGTCAGCTTCTTTATTAAACCAATCACAGTAACATATATAGTCACACATTGTAAAGGAATAGTCCACAGCAGAGATTCCCTTATCGCACAGTAGAACAGAAGCAGAGGCATCCTGGGAATGAATGACACAGCTTATACAAACACCTCCTGAGACAAATAGGCACAGGAGGAAGGACAGCACCCTCAAAGTGCCCTCTGGATGAGGTCACCCACACAGGGCAGGAAGACCAGCACAGCCTATGGTAGGGAGTGCCTAGTGGTACCCATACTGAAAAGAGATGCTTCACATGACACAGTCCTCTATCCCTGCCATGTTGCTGGAGCCTTTGATCCTTCGAAGACTGGGCTGTTCAAAGGCCTACGTCCCAGGTAGTGACAGAGGTAGAGTTTAACAGCCCAGACACAAGCACTGGATGATGGTGATGATGATGATGATGATGATGATGGTGGTGGTGGTGGTGGTGGTGGTGGTGGTGGTGGTGGTGGTGGTGGTGGTCATATTGTGTTGTATCAGAGAATACCTGCTTAGCTCAACAGAGCGGGCTTTAGTTTGCCCCTTATTGTTAGTAAAAGCAGAATGGAGGCAAGTGCTTCCAGAGGCCACTCATCGCCTTGTAGGGCTGATGGATTCTAAGGGCATTTTAGAGAGCATGACGCCCTTTGTCTCCTGCCGATAATATACGGGGCTGCTTATCTGCTTAGCATGGAAAAACCTCCAGGAGAGTCGGTCTGCTTGGTCCTCACTTGTGTCCTGGAGCTGGACACCTTAGCTGCCTCATCCTTAAGACTATTTCCACAGTTCGGGTTTACTCAAGGAACAGACTGTCCAAAAGTACCAACTGCCTAGCTTGACTATGATAAGATAATAATAATCAATTAAATAAAAATGTTTAAAAATTCACAGAGATCTAAGAGACAACATTCAAAGCCTTGGGACTTGGTGGAATTCAGGACTAGGCTGCCTGTGCCAGCATTGAGCACGTAGAAGCTTCTCTTTCCCTGCTAACTTTAAACTTGACAGGCAAACAGGCGTGCACATGTGTTGAGAGCTCCCCATGACTGTGGGGGGCAGGCAGGGGACCGCCTGTTGGCAGTGCTGCCTCTGCGCTCTTGTTGAGAAATGGTCAACAGTGAACTCATTTTATTCTGTCTTCTTTCCATCAAAAGGGCCAAAGGACCGAGACAATAAAGAAACAGCCTGTTTCAGTTATTATTCTCTTTCCGGGCTTTTTATTGTCTTCTTAATACAAAAATAACTCCCTTTAAAAAATATCCACTGAATTAAAAATACTGAAAACAATTTCGAGCCACCCAGAGCCCGCTGGGTGTCCATTAGAATGCCTTTTCCAATTTATTGTTCGAGTTGCATTTCGTTTCTCTCATCATCATGCATGTAAACTTCTTTTAAGCAAAGTTTTTATCCATGGAAAACCCATGCAGATTACTGTCATGCAGTCTAGGGTACGGCAGTATGCTGGGCCATGCTTTGCGGTGCCAGGAGCTCTGTGGAGCCTTTAGAAAGTGATTCAGGCTTGCAGTTGCCCCAGCTGAGCACTGTGGTCCTTGCCTCGCTCTCAGACATCCCGTCCTCATGGCACACCAGTGTGTGACATTCCATGGGGTCACAGAGCTAATATCCATCACAGATGTTCGTTAACTTGGAGGCACATAGATTTTATCATGCTGAACACATTCTTATGTACACACCTTTTCATATTTGTCTGTAGAAACCATCCTGAAATTCAGGAGACTCTTTGGGACCTGTCTGCCCCCTTCATTGAGAAGCATCTTCCATCTGGAGAAGCACAGAGCTGCCCTGTGCACAGGCTATGGTCCAGCAGTCCCGCCGAGAGTGTGATCCCATTATGGACCCTTCTGGTGTGGCTGTGGTGGAAGTAGCCACTCTGTCTCCTCCTATGGCATAGTTCGTAATGTTGGGTCTGCAATATTCTATGCCAGCTTTGCCCTTCCATCCTGCCAAGTCCTGCAGACAACCCAAGATGTAAGCCCCAGTGAGCTAGGAAGAAGCTGACCAGGCTCTCGGAATTGACCCTTGTGTCTGTACCTGGGTCTTTTAAAGCGTGTGTCAGGTCCTGATGTGTTTCATGATCCCCACCAGGCATTAGGTGGTGTATGTTCTCCTAGGACCAACCGATCAGGAGGCATGCTAGTGCCAGTGCTGTAGAACTAAGGCAACAGCCCCAGCCATGGAAGGGACTGAACCTTTCTCTTCACCAAACTGTAAACAAAACAAATCTCAGAAAGATTGTACAGCGGGAGCACAGTGGTATTTGTACTGAGAAAGCGTCACATAAACCTTGTATCTCAACAGCAGAGTGACCTTTTCTGAGGGGCCCTAGCCCTACTGCAGACGCAAATACCACCAGATTGCTTGGCATTTCCTTTTTAAATTTCAAGTGTTCCTGGTCTCAAATCAGCGATTGATCTGTTGGTTTGTAGCCTGTGTACAATTAAGTTAGTCACACTGCTGTTGGAGTCTAAGGAACCCCAGTGCTTTGAAGCCACTACCCACCTCCAACACATCAAGCAGGGGGCAGGGAGAGTGGTCTCTCAGCGCTAAAACGCTAGTGATCTTGTGCTTTGAATTGTGCACTGCCGTGCCAGGCCATCCTCCAGGAACACATCTGTTTCCTTCTCAGCTCACATTAAGTCCGCGGGGAAGCTACAAAGCGGCTATGCGAGGGAGCATCTGTTATGATTCCATTTCTAGGGTGCAGCACACTGCAGGGTGCAGAGGTGAGCAGCCTGAGTTACCTACTAGGCTGCAATAGGAAGGCGGGTATCTGCAGTTCCTGGGCAGGCAAAGGCTCCCGAGGTGGGTGTAGAGCAGGTGTGGTGAATGTGTTTTGTAGTCTTCATATCTCTGGCCTGGAGAGTCACAGAAGCCCCGACTGGGGCAGGAGCCAAATTCTGTATTCAGAATGCAAAGTTGTTCAGATTCTGGTCATAATACCTAGCTCTCCACTATTAAAATCTACTGAGGAACTTTCTTTCCAGCTTCTATTAACCTGAGCAAGATGGTTGGAGAATGGTGTCTGGGTGGATGGAGGTTTGCTCTTTAGAGCACAACGTAGCATCAGGATTCTGATTGTGTTTATCAGTCTATTAGTTTAGAAAGAATCTACCCAGTCAATCAAGGCTATCTGGCAGGCGATGAGGAAGGAGTTAATAGCAAGAAAATTAACAACTGGAAGAAGAGCTAACTCATAAAACCAGCTCTTCCTTTCTTTGAACTGATGGGAAATCAAGCTGCCTACATGCCAAGCAAGTGCTCCACCACCGAGCTATGTGCTCCACCACTGAGCTATATCCTCCCCCAGTCGTCATCTGTCCCTCCCTTCCCCCAGCTCTTCTCTGTGTCTTTTGTGTCCTTCCTTCCTTCCTTCCTTCCTTCCTTCCTTCCTTCCTTCCTTCCTTCCTTCCTTCCCTCCCTCCCTCCCTCCCTCCCTCCCTCCCTCCCTCCTTCCTTCCTTCCTCTCTTTTTTCTTCCTACCCCTCTCTTTCTCTTATCCTTTTTTGGGGGGCGGGGGGGGTTTGTTTAGTTTTGTTCCAGACAGGATTTCCTAAGGTAGTCCAGGCTGGCTTCCAACTTCAGATCCTCCTGCTTCAGCCTCTGCTCAGGCTGCAGACCTTGTGCTTTAGAGTTAGGCGGCCCCTTCATGCTGTCACTATCACACTTACTCAGGAAAAGCCTTTCGAATAAAGAGCTGTGCTCTCTACCCAAAATTTACCATCTAATTGCGGGTCTACCCCACACAGGAATGACTTTCCCCGCTATATCTACAGTGGCTATATAACCAGCTCACCTAAGACCCTGACTTATGTGTGTTGTTCCTGAGATTAATGCATTCCCATTTTCAGACGAGTCCCCTTTAGGGTAATAGATTTTTTTTTCCTACATAGCTATGCTAATTGGAGGAAGGGAAGGAAATGAGCTTGTCTAACCATGGGTCCTTTCCTTCTGCCACTACAGCTCCACTTGGCAGCCCTGGCATCACTCAAGGGAGACATAGTAGAGCTGAATAAACGTCTGCAGCAAACAGAGCGGGAACGAGATCTGCTGGAAAAGAAGTTGGCCAAGGCACAGGTAAGGGACCTGGATGGGTGTGTGTTTGTCTAACTTCTTTGTTTAACAGTAAGTGTGTGTGTGTGTGTGTGTGTAAATTTCAACAAAACAAATGTGAATTTAGTGAGCACAGGTTCTAGGTGGGCTGCTAAAAACAAAAGAAAGAAAAACAAACCCCAGTATAGACTAGATGGCTTAACTAGCTAACATATCTCTGTGTTATGGGTGCTGGACATCATGGTACCTGGCAGTTTGGTTCGTAGTGAGGCTAGCTCCCCCAGTAGGTCCACAGACGGTGGAGAGAATGAAGCTATCTCTCATTTCTCTGTATATCAGGGCACTAATCCTGTGCTTAGGGCTACACCCTCTTTAATCATTTCCCCTAAGCCCCACCTCCTCCTATGGTCACATTGGAAGCCTAGTAGAATTCAGCACTTGAGGGTTGAACACAAGTGTTGTTGGTTATTTTTGCTCTTACTCTCTTGCCTTTTGGGGAAGGGGAAAGACCCAGCTCCCAAATAAATCACACGTGGAGGCTTATTCTTAGTTAGGAATGCCTGGCCTTAACTTGGCTTGTTTCTAGCCAGTTTTTCTTAACTTAAATTATCCCAACTACCTTTTGCCTCTGGATTTTTTCCTTTTCTTACTTCTGTGTATCTTTTACTCTTACTCCATGGCTGGCTGGGTGGCTGGCCCCTGACATCCTTCTCCCCTTGTTTTCTCATTGTGCCTTCTTCCTCCTCATTTCTCTTCTTTATCCTTTCCACCTGCCAGCCCCACCAATTCTTGCTCCTGCCTCGCTATTGGCCATTCAGCTCTTTCTTAGGACCCTCAGGTGTCTTAGACAGGCAAAGAATTTCAGCTTCACAGAGTCAAGCAAAGCAATATAAACAAAAGTACCACACCTTAAAATAATATTCCCCAACACACAAACGCACTTCATAGTATCCTTACCCCCACTGCAGACACAAGTCAGGAAACTCAACACCTCCTTCTGTCCCTCTCTAATCGCTCCGCTCCCCTAACTGTAAACCTCACCTCTGTAATGACTTTTCTACTAAAATTAATTTCTGCTACTTTAAAGTGTATCACTCACACTTGCATCCAGAGATGGAGGGTTTAATCTTTAAAAAAAATAAAAATAATTTTGTTCTATGAATTCATATAAAATCAGGATACAGTTGGTATAAGGCAGCCATTCAAACTCCATCCCAGACTCCAGTGAAATTCTATCTAGCTAGGCTGGTGCTTTTAAAACCTAAGATTTTACTCCTCCAATATTAATTATGCTTTTATTCACTTATCCAGTACATGAAAAATCTACATGAGGCTGAAACTAGAAAGCAATCCCTTTATATCTTTCCTCATGATTGATGTGCCTTTTGCCTGCATTTTGTCCTTCCTTACTACATTGTATTACCTCTGTTCTGTTTCCTTTCTGAATGTCCACACACACGCACGTCCCTGCTTACCTATATTCCTGTGTTCTAGGCTAGGCTCTGCATTTGAGGGACAACATGTGGATTTTTTTTCTTTCTACATTTGGGTGAGCTTGATTAATATAATTTTTCAGTTCATCCATTTTCCTACGAATTTCATTTTTCCTTACAGCCGAATACTATCATGTTTTGTCGGGTTTGATCTCACTCATTTACAAAGTAGGCATTCCCTTTAAATACTTAGGCTAGAAAGCCTTATTCTCCATGCCTTGTTTGCTTTTGAATAATGATTTTTTAAGCGTGGGCTTTGCGCTTGGCTAACCACACCTGTTTGTGACTGCACCACTCAGGGTATAGTTCAGCCCATCCTGCCTCTCCTGCCGTCCAGAGTTGAGGTCAGATTCCTATCCATCAGCCTTGGCAAAGCTGAGAAATCTATCCTTTCACCAGCAAACAGGCAGTGTCCTGCCCCCTACTGATCTTTCTTAGATGTTAGCAACTGTTGATATGTAATATCTAGGCCAGTGGTTCTCAACCTTTCTAATGTTATGACCTTTTAGCACGGTTCCTCATGTAGTGGTGACCTCCCAACCATAAAATTATTTTGCTGCTACTTCAAAACTGTAATTTTGCTAGTTATGAATCCTCATATAAACAATCTGATATGCAGAATACCTGACATGCAACCCCTATGAAAAGGTTATTCAATCCTGCAATCATGACCCACAGGTTGACAATCACCGGCCTAGGTGTATTACTTCATTAGTACTTGAAATGTGTGACATTCTAGTTCAGTTATCCCAAGGTTACTGCTGGGGGTGCTTTTACTGGGAAATTTCCCACCTGCTGTTTGTTCAAACATGGTGCACCTCAAAGGGGAAACATAAAACAAGCCCCCTGAACCCTGTCATTTGTTTAACCTTTGTCAGGATGACACATTGATTTCATCGTGATGCTCTGAAAACGCTCTCATTTTTAATATTGTTAGGAATTTGTGCATTTGAATATATTTGAATTTCAATCTGCTGTAATTATTTTCCTTATGAAAGCTCCAGCGGCACTATTTTTAGCCAGGTAGAGCCCCAGGTTCCTTATGAGTCTTATGCATGTGCTGAATAGCCAGGCCAGACAGCCAGAGTACATTTTATGTTCCCAAAACAAGAAGTGGCCGTTCTCAAAGCAGCCACAGTTTTTCCAAGCAGACAGTATTTCCAGACCATTGTCTGGGAACTTGGGATGCTTGATGCTTTTCGGTTGCTCATTGTATTGTGCCTCTTTTGTGGGTAGAATCGGGAAAGTATTTTTATTAACCAATGTGCATATGAATGTGTTAAATGGACCTTGTATTTGTCCCTCCATTGCAAATTCAGACTGTGCCGGGTGCTTGCTTGAGCCCTGTTTTACAATCCCCCTTATTTCACCTATGGGGATGTTAGAATATTCCATAACCATTCATCTGCTTTATTCCCCACTACATACAAACAGTCCTGGAATAGCGATCCCACTATAGCTAACAATTATTGAGAAATTCTTCAAATACTTTCTCTTTAAGTCATTTAGGCATTTGAAACTAATATTCCCTGGTTTTTTTTTAATATTAGTGTCTTCCAATTTATAGTTAGACCCCTCTGACCACTCATAGAAATAGTCCCCCTCAAAGTTCTTGAGTGCCGATAACAGTGTGTCTGTACCTGTCCTTCTGGGAGTCAGCTTGCTGGGCTCAAGGCCCATAGCTCATCTGTTCCTCCTTGAAGGTGCTGATGTCTTGCTTTCTCAGGCACAGGAAGCTGCTGTGGCATGTGACGACGACACAGCTTCCTCGTGTTCTCAAAGTTCTTTATCTAGATGAGTGATTCTCAATCTGGGGGTTGTGATTCCCCCACCCCCGAAGGTCACATATCAGATATCCTGCATATCAGATATTTACATCGTCATGGTATCAAAATTACAGTTATGAAGTAGCAACAAAAATAATTTTGTGGTCGGGGGTCCCACAACATGAGGAATGGTCGCAGCATTAGGAAGGCTGGGAACCGCTGCTCTAGATATTCACAGGGTTCTTTCATCTTCTTTCCTTCCTTTTAATCAATTCTTTTTCCTTCTCCCTTTGCAGAATTTTTACCAGATTTAGTCTTCATCCTTTTGTTTGATAATCACGTTTGCTCTGTATTCTTTTGATTATATTTGATTTTTTTTTATTTCAAGGAAGTAATGGCTTTAGATTGTGTGTGTGGATATTTTGCCTGCATGTAGGTATGTGCACCAACTCCAGGCCCAGCTCCCAAGGTGGTCATCAGAGAGCGCTGGAGGCCCTGGGACTAGAATTACACATGGTCGTGAGCTGCTGTGTGGTGCTAGGAATAGAACCTATCTCTAGTGGTCGGTGATCTTAACACCTGAGCCATCTCTCCAGTTCCTATTTTGGGGAAGTTTTTAATAATCTCGCTCTGGCTTTTTCTGATTGTGAATTGTATGCATTTATGCCTCACACCTGTTTCTTAGATCTTTCATTGAATTTAAAACTGGCTATTGTTTGGGTTTTCTCTGTGTGGGGAACATTAATTCATTGTGTAGAGTATTTTTTACAATTAATGGAAAGAATATTGGGCTGTTTTTTTTTTCTTGTATGGAATTTGACCTCAATATTTTGCTAGGTTTTGCTTTGATGTGATGTGAAAGGCCTGCTCCTTGGTCTTTTCTTTATTTACGTACTTCTAAAGACTTTTTAAAACATTTTTTAATTGAATGTGTGTGTGCGTGCGTAGATGTACATGCATAGGCCAGCGGAGGGTGTCAGATCTTTTGAGGCTGGAGTTACAGGCTCTTCCAAGCTTCCTGATGTAGGTCCTGGGAAGCAAACTAGGCTCTTTCGCAGGAGCCATCCACACCTGTAACTGCGGAGTCATCAGCTGGAACTTTTAGGAATGGGGGAGGGGTTATGAAGGTGGTTTAAGATCAGAGCACGTGTACAGCCCCTTCCTTCTCCACCTTCCTGTGCCTCCGTTTCATTATGTCTGGAACTTTTCTTTTCCTCCATCATCTCCATCCTGATCTATTGGGGGCTGCCCTGAGGTTTTTCTTGCTCTAGAGGGGAACTCTGGGAACCAGTCTTTACAGTTCACAGGGACTAGACCGCCTTGGCCTTCCCTCGTGGCAGGCTTCTCCTACCTCGCACCCTGGCATCAACCGGCACAGCCCTCCTGGGTTTACCTGTTTCCTTAGGCTTTTCCTGTGAACCCCTATTGGAATTTTCCGCTTATTAGACTCACTCTTGAGTCTGATTTTATCAACACGGGCACCATCAGATCGAGCAGTGATGTTGGTCCATTCCTATCTGCTTGGATCTTGTTTTTTAAAGGGACACTAAGTCAAAGTTTTTAAGCTGCTGTGTAAGTAAATACATGCTCAGTTTATTTTTTTTAAGTGTGGTAATTCAAAGCATTAAAAAAAATGAAATAAAAACCCACCAAGCTTATTTTTAAAAAGCCATTTTAAACATTCAGCTTGCCAGGCTTGGGGTGGTACAGACTTCTAATCCTAGCTACTTGGGAGGGTGAGGTAGGAGAATTACAAGTTCAGTGTCTGCTTGAGATACAGGGAGAGCTCAAGGCCAGCCTGGACAACTTAATGATCCTTTGTCTCAAAAGGTTAAAAAAGGTCTGTGTTGAACCTCGCAGTAGCTTAGCACACACAAGCCCCAGCTTCGTTTCAGTGGCAGACTATTTATGATGGGGGGACTAGTTTTCTCTTTAAGACAGAAGGTACCCTATAGCCCAGGTGGGTCTCCATCCTGAGGCAATCCTCCTGCCTCTGTGTCTCAAGTCCTGGGATTACAGGCCTTTGCTACCACACCTGGCTATTTTTCAAGTGTGTCCTATTACTATTAAATCACTTTTGTAGTCAGAAAGGAAACACTAGAAGAGAACTTTACAGCTAGGGAAAACGAAAACAGTTTTTGGTTTTGTCTTAGTCACCATTCTGGAAGGCCTTGGAAAGTTTTAGGGAAGTCTCACGTCTTAGGATCACAAGTGGTTTGACCCTGGTGGAGGGCGAAAGAGGAAGACTGGTTGGTCTTCAGGTTGATCTTAGGCTTGGTCAGCAACCTTTGTGCTAAAGTGAAGACAGCCAGGCAGACAAACCTGCTCCATACCCAAAGTCAGATGAGCGTTGAGCAAGGCCAGTAGTGCTGCTTTCTCGTTCCACGATTCTCTGCGTGACGTTTTTTTGGTTTTGGTTTTTGCACGTAAATAAAAATTTTACATAAAGTACTACCCCTTTGGTTGCAAAAGAATAGCAACATTAGGGTATTTCCAGTGATCTCTAGTGAATTGAAACTTTCTAAATGCCTCGTCAGAGCAAGTTCTTTGAAACCCAAAGTGCTACTTTTGTGTTAAATAACAGTAAAATGGTATTAAATAACTGTGGTTTCTAACTTGTACTTATCCAAAGCCCTTCACTTTGACGGTTATTACTGGTGAGAATTCACTCCCCATTTTCCTTCCTCCCTCCCTCTCTCCTTCCCTCCCTCCCTCCCTCCCTCCTTTTCTTTCTTCTGTTCTTCTCCCCCCCACACTTTCACTCTCACACTCTTGCTCTGTCCCTGTGTGTGCATGTGTGCACGTCTGTGTGTGTGCGCGTGTCTGTGTGCGCGTCTGTGTGTGTGCATGTGTGCGCGTCTGTGTGTGTGTGCGTCTGTGTGTGTGCATGTGTGCGCGTCTGTGTGTGTGTGCATGTGTGTGCATCTGTGTGTGTGCGTCTGTGTGTGTGCGCGTTTGTGTGTGTGCATGTCTGTGTGTGTGCATGTGTGCGCGTCTGTGTGTGCATGTGTGCGCATCTGTGTGTGTGCATATCTGTATGTGTGCATGCAAGCAGGAGCTTTTAACCACTCTTCTGCCTCTCTAGCCTTTTTTTTCCCCCAAAGAAAAACAGTACATGATTTCAACTTACAGCTCATAAGCCCTACAGTCTTGGGCCTTAAAGCATGACCATTATGATATTTATTAGAATTTATGTTTGAAAAGACAAAGCTGTTTGTTCAGAGCATTGTAAAAAGACAGTAGAAAACTTTCCAGTGCTTTATCCGGGTGGCTCAGCTTATTTGTGTTTAAGCATTCTCACACAATAGCTCTTGGTGGCAGTTTTTACCCCCATGATACTATCCATGTCCTAAGGTCAGTTTGTATTTGCGTTTGTACATCAGTCTTAAAAGTCACCTAGTGCACACTTTACTAGAGAGGAGCCTTCCAAAATATAACAATAAACAAACAAACAAAGCAAATAAAGAAAACCCCTAAGATCTAGAAAGGAGAATGTAAGCAAATGTCAGCCTAGCTATCCTGATCTTCTTACAGAGATGGATTGATCTAGAAAAGCTGAATACAATGAGCTGGCAGTGCTCTCCTCTCATGATGCACGCCTGGGTAAATGATGCAGGTTAAAAAAAGAGTCTTCTCAGCCTCTTGAAGAGCACATGCGCATGCAACTTGTTCTGGGCCTGGAGGAAGTTTTACCATTTCCAAATATTATCGTTCCATGATCAAACAAAATTATAAACAATAAGTGATGTTTACATTCGTTGGGGATCACCTGAAGAGATCCAGTATCTGTCCAATCATTACTGATAACACTGGAATTGATTGAATAAAATTAGGTTTCGTGAATTAGGACTGTGCGATCGATCCTAAATGGAATTTTAGAAATAGTCCTCAGATGAAAGAGAAATGCTGAGTCAGGAGACAACACCATAAAGATAGGGAAGACAATACTTGTATTAATTTTCCGCTGCTATATAACAGACTACTGCAAGCATAGTACAAGGGCCACATCCCTGCTCTTCCAAACTGCGCAGGTGCACATACCGGCACGTACTCAGGTACCCACGTTCCCATCAGCAGGGGATGAGGCACTTCCGGTCTCCGAGTTCTCTGTCTTTGGAAAGCCACACTGGCTTTCAGGAGAGAAAACACACAGTTCCAATGAACTGGAGTCGAGAGAGTGTTTCCTTTCATGAGCTTTCATTTATTTATTTTCCTGAGTTGAAGATGTAGTTGTGGGCGTCTTCTTTGTTAGCCCCCGTCTTTCTTCTTCGGGAATAGCATTCTGTGGTGGTCTGATGACTGCCGCAGCGCCCGCTCTGGCTCCTCCGTGGCATTTGATTCGTCTCCCCTTTGCCGACTTGCCCTCCCCACCCCTTCTTCTAAGGAGAGCTGTGGCAGAGCTTAGGATCGGAATTGGAATGCCCTGAGTGCTATTAGTTGTGACCAGCCTAGTGTGACCCTGAGAAGGTAACATCACATCTTGCCGTATTTTAAGCGGGAGAGGTGCTGACCCCCTCTCCAGGATGGCGAATAGGGTTAACACATTAATGACGGCATTGCGTTTCTCAAGAAGCCGGTTCATAAGTCTCTCAGGTCTGACAGCAGAGACGAATTCGATGATTAAACCTCAGTGGCCTTTGTGGAGTAAGCTAAAACCCGGGAAGAACGTTAGCCAAATCATAAAGCCCCTCTGTGCCACCACACTGCGCCGGCATTTCCCACAAGCCTCACAGTCCCAGACAGGTCTCGACGCTTTATTTGAAGCTGTACCGCTAGCAGAGATGTGCCTAAAGGATTTTGTTCTCAGCAGTTGAATTGATGCTTTTGCTTGTTTTTATTTCATTTTTACCATGTTTTGTTTGTGTATGTTTTTGTATACACGCATGCCACCGTGTACGTGTGGAGGCCAGAGGAAGCCTTGCAGGACTTGGTTCTCTCCTTCCATCCATGGCTCCCAGGGATGGAGTGCCAATACTCAGGTTTAGCCACAAACACCTTTCCTCTTTGGACCACCTCGATGTCCCTGGTGTTTGTTTATATTAAACGTTATTTTACGTAAGCAGCTTCAGCAGTTTGTATGGCTAGATACAGGGGTTTACAGGGGGTTCCATTCTCCCACATCACAACAGTGTTAAGGCCTTGGAAACAGGATATGTATTAAGTGTCAGGTTAAAAAAAAAGTCTAGAAAAAACAAAACACTCTGATTTTACCATACACAGAAAGCCTGTAGCTACAGGGAAAAGCTGGACTCCCAGGAATATTGACCTCTAGAAACGTGCGGGCCAGGCGCCACAGCCATAGGCTTTCTGGCTTTGCTACGCTGGTCACATCAGTCAGAAATTGAATTTAGAAATAGGAGGGAGAGCCCGAGATGCAATTACTGCAATAAAGGAGAAAAAGCAGAGGCATGCTGTTTCAAGCTTATTCCTTGCCTTTTTCATTGAGAACGTAACAGGCATTTGTGTACAGTGAAGCAAAGAAAACAATAATAACCAGAAGGTAGAGGTGCCATGAGAAACTCTGGTCACGCCTAGCTCCGCCTAAATAAGTAATCACTGAATGATTGACAGGTAGCTGGAGCTGCTGGCGTTCCCCGGTTTCACACACTGTGCACACTTGGGTGCTTTTGTCCTCTTTAGGGTGAGGATGGAGATGTCTTGGTTTTCTAGCTCTTGTTTGGCACAGTCAGACATAGCATTTCCTGGTATTTGTTGGTGACCATAAGAAGCTTGGAGAGGAAGAAGGACGAAGGTTTTGGATATCATCAGGTGACTCAAACAGAATTAGAAGTTTGTTTGTTTGTTTTAACGGTTTTTAATGTTACCTAGGTTACAGTAAATAGAACAGTCATTTCATATTGAGTCTGTTTTCCCATGTACAAAATGATTTGATCAGTTAGGGTATGTAGTAATCGCAAGCAATTCCAGATGTCAAATACCTTACTGGGAGCTCATGGAGGTGTGTGTGTGTGTGTGTGTGTGTGTGTGTGTGTGTGTGTGTGTGTGTGTGTGCGCGCGCGCGCGCGCGCGTGCATGTGTGTGCACTTCCTACCTAGACCCAAGTTGTTTATCTCATCTGGAATGTCGCTATCTAGTCACCATGACCCAGAGAAGGACATGTGGTAAATCCTGCAAGAGTTCTTAATGACAAAACGGCATGTAATCACTCATCGCATTGGCTAAAACGAGTTACAGGGCATCTCTTAGCTTCAAGGAGGAGAAGTACAGCCGCACTCTGCAGGGGAGGCAACAATACACAGAGTGTTGGCGAAGGCCCTGCTGGCCGCCTCTGTAGGGTTGCCAATGTTTATCTTCCAGGTGGAGTCCCTCGTACACTAACTGTGAGAGAGACAGAGACACTGTATGAAAGAGGATTGTGTGAACCGATTTATGAAGATCTGAGTGGATCTTTCAGCATTCTAAAAATAGTTAAATGAATAACTGAAACATTTAAAAAATAAGTTTGAAACTTGTTTTTCAAACAAATAAAAATGAATGTACAATGTAACAAAGCTTGTTGGGGCATAGCAAAAAAACAATGTTAAAAGGACCGCTTATGACAATTTAAAAAGAGAAATCTCAAACCTCTCACTGTATCTCAGGATGCTCTAAAAGCCAGAACAAACTAAACCTAAAATTAGTGGAAGGGAAGAAAGGAAGATCAAACCAGAAAGAAATGAAACCGAACCCAAGAAGACACCAAGGACCCTAGAAACAAAGAGTTGGCTCTCGATGGCTAAAGCAGACCCTTGGCTAGACTAAGAAATAAAAAGGAAAACAAAATCAGAAATAAAACAGAGACTGCATCTCTGTGTTTTTGCTGGTAATCAATTACTGTAGATTATCGTGAACAACTGAGTCATTTAACACCTAGAAGATTCCCCAATGCCAGCGCTGCACAGGGACTGAAGCACCAGGCTCCCCCCTTTTCTCCCCACCTGCTTGAGTTGTGTTTCTTATTCTCCAAAACACCCCAGGATTCCTTGGGTCCACCTGACTATAGTGGTCACAGTTCTCTTCAAAGTGCCTGTCCCAGTTCCTTCCCTCGTGGCCCCAGGTTGTCGCTTAGACATTTGGGGCAACCCAGAGATGTCTCATACCTGTGAAAGGAAGCGCTAAATTGAAGACGCTTCCTAGTGCTTTAGAAAAAGCATACTTAGGGGGAAAATGGAGGGAAGCAAGCCAAGCTTCTTTGCCCTCAGCTAAAAGGGTTGTTTCCCCTGCCTGTGCTCCCTTTAGCTGCAGGTGCTGTCCCTGACTGAGATCAAGCTTCCTGTAGTTTCTCACTCCTGCGCACCCCTCCAGGCAGATTCTTCAGCTGGAACCAGGGCAAAGGTGCCTCAGCACCACGTGTCCTGCTCTCCCTCTCCATCTGGTGTCTCCTAAACCCAGCCATCCCCGCAGGACCTTTGTATAGGGTGGGCCAGAACAGACTGCAGGGACGCCTGTGCCGGCTTTGAACCCACCTTTCTGCCCTTTCCTCATCTAAACACCGAATCTCCCTTAAGTGTGGATGGGGTGCTGCGGTCCCTGGACGGGCTGGGTGGTGGGAGTGGCCTGTCCTTCTGAAGAAGAGAAGCAAGAACGAGGGAGGGAAGATGGGAGCGTGGAAGCTCATTGTGTGTGTGTGTGTGTGTGTGTGTGTGTGTGTGTGTGCGCGTGTGTGTGTGTGTGAAGCACCACACAGACCTGTGTCTAGCGGACTGAGTGTTAAAAGCCAGCGCAGCCATGGCAGAGTCCAGAGCACAGACTGGCATTGTCGTTATTTTCAGTTTGATCTTCACAGGAGTGTGTAGTCTGTAGGCGCGTGAAGACTACACACTCTGCTTGGGGGTGGGAATAAAGAGCAGTCGCAAGAGGTCGCGATGCCCCTTGGGAATGGGGCGGGGGACAGTAGTCTACATGTAGATGCCTCAGAGAAAGACAGAGGCTGCTGATTTAGTCACCAAAGCTCGTGACGTACTATTTTGTGGACTCCTCTTACCTCTAAAGAGTAATGAATTGTGGATGAACAAGTCCTAAAATGCACCGAAGGAGGCTGGAAAGCTCCCGCTTAGGCGTGGCTCTCTCAGGTGCCAAGGATTAAGGCCAGGGCCTCATCTTTACTAAACAGTGTGCTGCACCAATGAACCTTGTCTCCAGCCCCTTAGAAGTGGCCTTGCTCTTACCTCTGGACCCGCTGGCTCCAGAGGCTTCACTGTGCGTGGAGGTTATTTGGTGTGGAGGTTAGCACCGGGCACAGCAGTTGGCATCAGTGTTCTTCTGCAGGCAGCTCTCCTAAGAAGGTTGTTTATAGAGCATTCAGAAATCTTGCTTGCCTGATACTTGTTTCCAGAGTCCAGCAGGTCCCCAGGTGCCCGCCCTGGGTGATGCCATTGGAAAGGTGGCAGGTTGAGGGAAGGGGAGAACGCCCGTCCACGGTAGTGGGAAAGAAGCCTCCTTACCCCTTCCCTGTCCCAGGCCTGAAAAGGCACACCTGCAGAGCTGGCTGGGGAGCACACATGGCTGTGGGCATTCGGAAAACCTGGTTGAAAGTGAAATTAAAATTTCCCTGCTGGACAGGAAATTAATAACCGCCGAGTGTAGCAGACAAGGCCAGAGCTAGGCCACTTGTTCCATCACCTCCTATGTTCCGTTGTTATGTAAATGAGATCAGCTGCCACTGCCTAGAGGGAATTGAGGAGGGTAGAGAGAAATCGTGGGGGACGGGTTCCTTATGGTTTAAATTCCCTCTGCAAAAGTGTTTCCAATAGCACGCACTTCTTCACTCCAGCAGTGCCTAGGCACAGGGAAGCTTCCAAGCCTCTCTGGTCATTATTTTTATAAAGTAGCCTTTGTGGCTGTGAAGCATCACCACTGACTCATTTCACAACACTTGCAGATCACCCACAGTGAGCTGGGCCATATGCCACCAGGGTGGGGGAGGGGGCGAGGGCTGAATAATGGAATATCTAGTGTCTGCCTTCTGGGAGTTTACAGTTTGGAAGAGGAGGATATTGGATATGATAGCATAAATGAGTCCCCCACCCCCACCAAAACACCCTTTATACCACCGAGTGTTTGGGGTAGGAAAGTAGCTGAAGCTCACTATGGGAAAGGAAGCAGATTGGTGGAAGGAACTGGTTGGAGGTTGTGGATGAACCAGCTCTGCCAATGTAGGTGTGTTACTTAGGAGCATTTACTCAAGATTCAGAATCTGGTGGCCTCGTGTCTTTTTCTTGGTGAGGAGCCAGCAGGGACTCTGAAGAGGGAGAGGCAGAATGAAAGAGTATTAGAAACGCAAGATCCTCCATCTCCTCCCGGAGGTATTGTAAATTTTAACTGGGGCTACAAGAGTTAATTTGGGGCTGGAGCAGGTGAGTGTCTTATTTGGGGAATACCAGTCTTGAAAGCAATGGCTCGAAGCTATGAAATCATTCTGCAAAAGGTACATCAACACATCCACATGTCCGTCTTCTGTCCTGTGTTCTCGGTCCTAGTGCGAGCAGTCCCACCTCATGAGAGAGCATGAAGACGTCCAGGAGCGCACAACCCTTCGCTATGAGGAGCGTATCACGGAACTGCACAGCATCATTGCAGAGCTCAACAAGAAGATAGACCGTCTGCAAGGCACCACCATCAGGTAGAGCTGCTCCGTCTAGCCTGTGTCCTTGGCGTGCTGGAGCTGAAGCAGCCCGAGTCGCCAGCCAGTTATCTTCATCCCTGTTGTCCCCTGCTGATTCCGATCCGCACAACCATCCCAGTCAGTAGACGGTGTGGGTTGTGACTCTCAGTTTACGGCTAAGGGTATAGAATCAGCAAGCGAGTAAAACGCTTTATTAATGAGTCCTAGGTGGTGCCACCCTGTCCTGAAAGAACAGTCTGATGTCCTACTGCCTCCCTTGTTTACCAGGTCTCCCCCGACTTCCTGCCTCCTTTAGTGCTGCTGAGACTCATGGGTGTGGCTTACAGCTAAGGTCATGTGGTATTCTAGATAATCTGTTAATATTCTGAGATTGTCCCAAATTGTGTATCAGTGGGAACACATCATCTTAGCAGATTTCTAAGGCAAGGCTTGACAGATCGCTTCCCTGGGAAGAGAAACAAGACCTATCAGTTTACTGGTGAGAAAGTCAGGTGCAAAAAGATTGCCGCCGGAGAGCAGTTATGTTCAGTAGAGAGCAGAGGCGGAGTTGGAGCCCAGAGACTCAGTTTTGGTTAGTTTTCTTTCCCTGAAGATGCCCATCAGGGACTCTGCCTCTCTGGCTTACCGTTCCATTTGGCTTCTGAGTCTGCAGCACACAATGCTCATTTTCCTGCATCTGCCCTCTGGTTCAGGGAGACTTGTGGAGGAGCTCACTGGGGTGGGCAGGGAGCATCCCTGTGCAGAGAGGGAAGCCCTCGGTACCTACGTTTCTGGACAAAGGCTGCTTTGTTCACAGCATTTGCAGAAGCCATAATTGAAAGAATCTCAGAGGCAGCTGCTCTGAATTCTCCCTGGAGAAGTTCTGGCTCATAAGAGACTTTGGACGGATTTTGTTCCAACTCTGAGAGTTGCCGTAATGATGGGGCTTCTTGATGAGGGTGCCGGTGGGCATCTGTTTTCTGGGCAAAATCATGGAAATTTTTACACTGACTTGGAACCACACAATAAATTTCATATTCTAATTTAGAACCTTAAGGTTTTAAAATTGTATCCTGGTCTACAGAGTGATTGTGGGTTGGAAATGCATGAGCAAAGAGAAGAGTTTTAGCCCGAAGATGTGATTATAGTAGATTTCGAAGCGCCTGAGAGACAACACTGGCAAATTAGTGATTTCCATTAAAAATGAGTTACACTTTTTAAAACTTGAGAAGGTGAATGGGTGTGGTAAGTTCTGAAATAAGTACAACACATAGCAAGGGGACAACCCAGTCTTAAGATGTTTAAATTGGATATAATGGCCTGACTGTTTTGCTTGAATATTCTGTGAGCTACTTTGACCCATAAACATGTATTTGTGCCTCTGATTTAAAGGGAGATTGCATCTGTGCAGATGGCACGATTACCCACTACCTGTATTTGTTATATAAATAAACTAGCTCCTCCTTGAAGGGACTCCCAGCCGGGTTGTCACGTGTGCTATGTGGGCCAGGGAGCCAAGATTCTTCCTGGCCTCTGAACTCCAGAGGCCAAGGTGTGGCCCCAGCCTCCGGCACTCCAGAAATTATATCTGTCCTCTACCCCTGACACGCTGTGGCAACCCCAGCTCAGGAACAAAACACTGTGGATGGCTTTCTAACTGCTGTGACATATCCCAGGTTCTGTTTGTATCCTTTTCTGATATTCAAGGTTAAAGAGGCAAAGTACAAGTAGTGGAGGACTGGAGAGATGGCTCAGAGGTTAAGAGCACTGGCTGCTCTTCCAAAGGTCCTGAGTTCAATTCCCAGCAACCATAGTTGCTCACAATCATCTATAGTGGGATCTAGTGTCCCCCTTCTGGCTTAAAGTCATACATACATGCAGATAGAGTATTCATACATAAAATAAATTTTAAAAATAACTAAAAAATGGTAGTGAAAGGATTGTATATGTCTTCATCCTCATATGACTTTGAATTCTCTCCCTAGTTATGCACCTAAAAACCCACACCAGAAATGTTTGCTTTTCCTCCTTGCAGCACCGAGCTCTCCTAGCTGACAAGTGTTTAGGGAGCGTGAATCTACTAAAGAATACGATAGCGGGGCCACATTTAGCCATGTGGCCCTTTTCAGTACCCATGCTCTTAGAAGCAGAGAATAGTCTTGGTGTCTGTGTCTCACAAAGGAACACGTGAACAAAGCAAAAGCAGCTGAGGGAGGCAGCTATTTTCACAAAAAGATGCATTATAACCCAAGCAGGGTGGGCAAGCATGTGGGGCATGAAATGCACTTGAGTTTTCTCCCAGTGCACGTGCTAGCTGTCTTCTCCCCATTGTCTGAGATCTGACCTCACGCTCTTTCAATATTGCCCAGTTTTACGGTATTCAAAGCGAAGCAGGTGAAGGAAGGGAGGAAGCAGTAGGTACACAGGTTTTACTGAGTGATGGTATTGAAACATTTGCATAAGCGCCTATAAGGGAAGAGATACAAAGATTTGCATACAAATCTTACAAGGTAGGAGACATAGGAAAAGTTGAATCCCTTGCAGTAGACAGGCTTTATGCTGTTTGACAGAAAAGACTAGCTGTTCCTTAGAATGCCTTTGAACTACAAAGAAAATAGCTATCGTACTGGCTGGAGTGACGGGAGACATGGGCGTCCGCAATGCCATATAAGGTAGTAAGGACTGCATTTGAAACCTGGAACCCGCTAGACTACTGCCTAGAGATTGTGAGAAGTTAGAGTTAATAGATCAGAGAGAGCTAATACAGGGGTAGACCTTTTAAGAATAAGGGGTTTTGAACTACTTTTTTAGGTAAAACACTAATTCTGGGCTGGAGAGGGGACTTGGTGGTTAAAGGCACTTTTGCTCTTGCAGAGCGAATGAGTCTAATCCCTAGAATCTATCTGGTTGTTCAGAGCCCCAGTAACTCTGGTTTGGGGAGTCTGGTACCTGTTTTTGGTCTCCTTGGGCACCAGGCACGTACCACATGGTACATGTACATACAGGGGAAACACTCGTGCACATAAAATAAATATTCTAAAAAAAGAAAGAACTAAATCTCACTAAGAGAGGTGTTGCCCAAACCAGAAGAAACATATTTCAAAGTAGAAAAAAAAAGAAGTTTTAATAATGACAACTCCAGCCTTATAACCAGTAGAGAAGACAGCTAAAGTTGATGTATTTTTCTAGTTCTGTGTAGTAACATTTTGTTTCTCCTCTTGGTTTCCTTCTACTTGTATGCAGTGAATTGGTGAAGCTTGTAGTGTGATTATTAGGTTTCATAATGTTTAGTCAGGTTTGCCATTGACTCCAGGAGGTCTCCCGACAGAAGTTGCTGTAGCTGATAATGTCGTAGGTCTCCCAGATTAAGGAGCAGCTGAACTCATTCTATTGACCAGAGGAACAAGTGCAGAAGGTTGAAGCTTTTGCTGTTGTGGTCTAAAAGTTTAACTGATCAGGAAGACTCATTGGATGGTTACTGAGCAGTCATTGGGTGTAGACGGTTAATGGCTGTCTTCTGGGCCAAGTACTACCTTCTGTTCTTCCCTTATTTCCACAAATCAAAGGCATTCTGAGCCCCGGTGTGACTCCAGCCCCCCTCCCTGCTGTGTTCTGGATAATTTCAGTCTGGTGACAAAAGGGTCTGGGAGGAAGTAGAGGCCTTAGCCATTCCCACGAGGCCGTGAGAGTGGCAGCAGGCATGCAGTGTAGATGCAAGGGTCTGCCTTGACTGGCCAGACACACAGTTCTGGGCCAGTATGGAGCAGCAGCAATGGGTGCCTGATTTCTTGGGGCCCAGAGCTGGGGTGACAAACTCGACAGCTCCTAGTGGCCTCCACTCACCCACCTCTGTCTTCTCCATTCTTCCACCAGCTTCGCAAGCACAGACCTGCCTGGGTGCGATGCTGCCTGTTTGAACCTTTTAATACGGGGTGTTTTCCTAACCGATCCCTGCCAAATGCACCCGAAATCTCATCTCCCAGAGACGAACCCTGAACGTTTTGTGTATATGTCCTTAAAATTTTCCTATGGACTCTCTTAAATATATTGGATCACGCACCACACCACACAAATGGCTTTGTAATAATATTTGCCTTTTCACTTCACAGTATATTATGTGGGCCTTTTTAAAGATGTTTGACTTGTGGAGATTTTATAATGGGATCGAAAATATGAAAACGAAAACATGACCATAGAGGACTTTGGATCCAAAAAGAAAAGGAATGATGTCTAAGCAAACTGAATGTGAGATCTTTTCTTTCCCAAAAGCAACTCTTGTAGTACCAACCTTTTGCTGCTGACTCTCACAGTTCATCCATGTTCTCTGCCTCCCATTAGCTCTAAGCTTCCTGCTTTCTGCCTACATGCCCCAGCAGTTTTACCCAAGCCCTGTTTTCTATAGACTGAAGTTGCCTTCTCTCATCATTGTCACTAGAGTGATATGTGGAGAGGGGCCTGTGGGAGCTGATTGGGGTCAGATAAACTCATGAGGGTAGGGCTGTCATGGCGGGCTCTTCATGAAAAGAGAGGCCGGAGAGCTGCTATGTGTGACCGGGCCCCTCCTTTGCTGCCATGTGATGATACAACTAGAAAGCCACCATCTGCAAGCCAGGCAGAGGACCCTTTCGGAAATGGATCGTGCTAACAATGCTTTTAGGCTTTCCAGCCTTCAGAACCATGAGAAAACACATTTCTGTTGTTTAAGCCACCCAGTCTGTGGTATTCTGTTTTGGCAGCTTGAGTAGCATAAACTGCTAATGATTTCTCTTTGTCCCAAATCTCCTCCCCTCCCCTTCCTTCTCTTTCCCCTTCCCTCCAACCATTTTCTCTTTTGCCATGCTGGAGATAGAACCCAAAGCCCCGTACATGCTATGCACATGGCTTTCCATGCCAGTCCACCAATATTTATTTGCTGATTTGCTCACTTATTTTGACATAGCATCTAGATGGCTGTAGAGCCAAGCTGGTAATCCTAGTTTGCTTTCTGTTGCTGTGATAAACATCAGAAGCAACTCACAGAAGAAAGGTTTCATTTCATCTTACAATTTTGCCATCGAGGAGAACCCAAGGGAGGCACTCAAGGCAGGAGCTTGAGGCCGAAACCACAGAACGCTGCTGACTGGCTTGGTCATCCACCTGCCTTCTCCAGGCCCAGGCACACTGACCTTGACAGTCACAGCTTGCCTTCAGCTTACGATTCTGCTGTTTTGGCCTCTCCTGGATAGGTGGCTCACCACGCTCAGCCACTAATGACTTTCTAAGTGAAAAATCTAAATCTCCTGTCTTGCTTAGGGTCCCTTTCTATAGCATGAGCCCCAAAGTCTCTTCCTTCTGGATGGTCTCCTTTATCATAGAAAACCTTGCATGTCCTGAACCTTGTCCTCCTCTGGGAGTTATATCTTGAACCTTGTCCTCCTCTGGGAGTTCTGTCCTGAGCCTTGGATCACATGATGGATCTCTCCAGCTGGCATCTTTCATCTTGAATGGCCGCACCCCAATTTACTCCCCATCTCTGTGATCTTTGCATCTGCTCTGAACGTTTCTACAGGAGGCCCCTCCCTTGGGAGCAGGGCAGTGTGTGATGGACCTGTCCCCTGCGATGCCATCTACCGTCTAGGATTTCAGGGCCGAGTCAGGATCCTGCCATTCTTCCTGAGATCAGCCTACATGGCAACCTTGTGCTGCATCTCAAACAGGGACCAAGGCCTCTCCATCTCCTGACAAAGTGTGTTGTTCTGATTAACTAAGGGCCTAGAAAGTTATATAAAACCCAGAGAGATCCTATTTCTTTCTCCCGTCTTCCTGTGTGGTGTACATACGCCCTGATGAGTACTTGTAAGTCCTTCTCTGTGGCTCTTACATCAAATCTTAAGATAAGAATGGGGTATTTTTTTTTCTGGGCAGTGGTGGCGCACACCCTCAGAGATACGTGGATCTCTGTGAGTTCAAGGCCAGCCTGGTCTACGGAGCTGATTACAGGAGGACAGCCAGCGCTACACAGAGAAACCCTGTCCCAAAAAAAAACACCCCCCCCCAAAGGAATATTGTATCTATGGAAGAACATTTCTTTTGTTCAGTTGCTCACCTGAAAGCTCATAGACAAGCTTTGTTTTCCTCCCTGCTGTATGGGAAATAGGAGACAAATGTCGAGAAAGCCAGCTCCTACCTCCTGCAATGGATTCTTTAAAGAGAATTCGGAGGGATACGTTTCTTTCTTATATCAGCCATTTCAGGAAGGTCTGCCTGTCACTGTAGAAAGACAGAATGTGAAGCACCCAACGAACTGGAACACCTGTCGGCTCACGTGGGATGGGTCTAATGACTACAACTGCATGGCAGCCACCAAAGCCCATGAGTGACCACCCAGGCCATCTTCCGATTTGTTTCAGCCTCAAGGCAATGACGGATGTGCATGAAGATTGTTTGTGATGTCACATTTTACAGCATTCCTGAGTGCACAGAAACTCTAGCTCCTAGTCTAGTGCACATGAGAACTAGACTTTTGTCAGTGCTTCCCTTTTAAAACTAATTTTACACTGAAGCAAGATGATGCTTTAAGAGCAAGGAAAAGCAAGTCCTTAGGCCACAGTGTAAGATGTTTTCACTGGAGCTAAACTGAAGATTTAGGCTGCACTATAAAGCAGTTGCAGAATGTGTAAGTCACACCATGTATTCAAGCTGTGGATATCCTATTTTTAAAATACCAACTGTGGCTCTTCTGGCCTTTAGGAGTCTTCCATAGTGATTTTTCCATCACTGCTGGTCTTCATGTGTGTCTGCACATCCTGGAGCCGACCTCCCTAGGAGACTTTGTTTTAGTTAATGTTACAGCTGGGAGTAAGTGTTAACGATTACAAGTCTAAACAAAGTCCCTCGAAGCACGTCTCAGATGCTTCTGAGTGCACAGAGCTGAGGGCATTTAGACTCCTGGGACATGCTCCTTCACAGCCCAAGGACAAACACTTGAGACTTGGTAATTCCATTTTAGGAACCATCCACTCCACAGATGGTTTATCTAAACTTTTATTTTTGTGGCTAAACACAGTCACTTTTATTTTATCCATAGAATTAACAGTAGGTTTGGGAGAGGAGACATCTCTGCCTCAAAGAAATAATCTGTGACAAGATTAGGAGTTACTGTTGAGGGAACTAGAAGGTGACTTGGTAAGTAAAAGCACTTACTGCATAAGCTGAAGACTGGGGTTTGAATCCCAGCACCAATTAGAAAACAAACAAACAAAAAACAAAAAAATCCTGGATGTGATCACTAATGGACCTGATTGCTGGGGCTTGTTGGTGAGTCCGGATTCATTGAGAGACTATGTGTCTAGACAGTAGGGTAAAGGATGCTCCTGGACTCCACATACCCATAAAGCAGACACCGCTTACACATTACTATACACAGCAAAAACAAGAGGCCAGGGAAGGTACTTGGAGAGGCCCCTGATGGGTCCTTTGTGAGACACCTTCACTGGCAGTGACTCGAGGCTGCCCAGCAGCTTCCCCTGCACAACGCGTGATCTAGTCTTGGGGAAGTTGCCCTGGACCAGCAGTCTTCAGACTCAGTCCGTTCTCTTGATGGACCTGGGGGCAGAGAAACTCCATCATCAGTCTGCACATACTACATGGCATCTGGCCAAAGGATCATGACGGAGTTTTTTCTTTCTTTTCTGATCAAGGTTCAAGCTTCCTTTCAGAACCTATGCCGGTGGGGTTGACGATGTCCTGTAAATCAGTAATTCGGCCTGGGGCTGCCTGTATCTTCTGTTGTTCAGGCTGAGTTTAACCTATTTTAGATCTCACAGCGTCACTAAACCTATCCTGATCTCTATCCTATCCCACCTCTAGTCATTACTGTTTATGCATGTTGTTTCACTCTAGAATTCTTCAGATTCCTACTGGAGAGACTTCACCAGGATTCAGGCGTTCTCACCTTAGACCCTTCCTGTCAGGACGTTCCAGCTGTTATGTTTCTACGCAAGATGGTGGTAGTATTCACTCCTACGCCACGCCTCTCCAAACTTCCTTTGTCATATTTTATTTCTACCTCCTATGTTTTTTTTTCCTCCTCTAATATCATAAATTCTCTTTGGTGACAGACAGCTCTACTAAAATCCTTGCTCTTCGCCGTGCTCCACGCCTCGCAGCTCGGAGTTTGTGCACATGCTCTTTCTGTCTCACAACCTGGAGACAGCCCTCCCGTGACCGCTCCTATGTCACTCACAGCACTTTCCCGGTTAGAATTGGTTGAGGATATGTTTGTCTCCCGAAAGATGGAATCTGCCCAGTCATTGCTTTCCTGTGTTCTTCTGGGTGCTCCAATGCCTTGAATGGGATCTTTAGTCTGCCGTTCATGACATGAAAACCCTCCAGCCCCTGGCGACATTACGAGTGTGATCTCATTCTCCTCCCCACTCACTCCAGAGGGGGTATTTCCCGCATCATATTTTCCTCCTCACACCCTCTCCCTATTCAGTCCTTTATAAAGTTATTCCTGCTAATCCCTGGAAGTCATTCAGTGTAAAGCAGACTTGGCAGGGACTATGTGTTCAGGCTCTGCCAGGCCAGTTTTCAATGCTGACGAAAGGAAGAGCTGATGTATCAGCTCACTACCAATTAACCTCCAGACCAAAGGTGACTAATAAGATGGGTGCCCTTAATTGTTTTCTTGCCTAAAACTAATTATTGGTGACTCCTGTAGATGTCTAACTAATTAGCATTCATAGCTTATTAACCCGTGTTTATTTTCACTTTCGCTCCATTCTAATCCATATTTTATAAAGCTGGGGGCTTTGTAACTCATGAAAGTCTTTCTAGTTTTCTGAGTGGTTTTCATAAACCCCTTATATAGCAGAGGTCATTTAGGAAACAGATAAATTCCTTAAGAGAAAATTGCTTTTTTTGAGAGAGAGAACCAAGACCTTTAGAGAGATATTCGCATTTATCTATATATAGATGTATCTCCCCAGTTGCCTCCTCCCCAAGCTACTCACCATCTTGGTCTACACAAAACCCACAGCTATAGACTTTGTTCCCTCCATTGCCTCACCGATTGCTGGCAGCTTCAAATAAGTGTTAGCCTGGGGAATTTCTTCTCTGCTCAGCTTTCTTCATTGATGACGTCTCCCTCAGACTAGAATGACAATAGTAAGCTCTCTGTGCCCACAGTGAAATCCCCGACGATGTAGTTTTGGGGATCACTTATAAAAATAGATGCTTCCGAGAGAGTTATGTTCTTTTCTTTCTGTCTGTGTGTGCCGCATGCGGCATGTGTGACGGTGGTCACCGGAGGAGCCACGGAGGCAGGCACGTTGAGATGCATATTCTAGGTAGACGCTTTCCTGCTTGTTAATATCGTAACCCAGAGGTTAACTAACCACAAAGGGCTGGGCGAGATCGGGGGAACACATGGGAATGAAGCAGTTGTGTTTCTGTGTTGTTCTCCATCTGTAAATGCAAGTCAGAAATCTAGGAAACCTGCTGTGGGGCAGTGCTCTTGTACACTGGAAAGATTTGTCACTCGTGTTACTTTAATGAAACACTGATTGGCCAGTAGCCAGGCAGGAAGTATAGGCAAGGTGACCAGACTAGGAGAATTCTGGGATGAGGAAAGGTAAAGAGTCAGTTGCCACCCAGACGCTGAGGAAGTAAGATGAGAATGCCTTACTGAGAAAAGGTAGCAAGCCACATGGCTAAACATAGACAAGAATTAAGGGTTAATTAAAACTGTAAGAGCTAGTTAAGAATAAGCCTGAGCTAACAGGCCAAACAGTCTATAATTAATATAAGTCTCTGTGTGTTTATTTGGGACTGAATGGCTATGGAATAGGGCAGGACAGAAACTTCCATCTACAGAAACAGGGCACTGGATGGAATTTCTTCTTCAATACATCCCTCTCACCCTTTTCTTTTGGGGAATGTAACTGTGGCACTTCTTAAATATGCTCGTCTGTCCACCCAGAGATCTAGGTGAACTGGAGGTAGAAGTTTCTCAATAGCTCCAACTTATCAAGTTCTTGGAAGGACGTTCCCATTGGGACCCCCAGATGAAGGTGTGGAATTCGCAGTTTCTCATCTTCCTCATTGTTTTGTTCAGTGTAGCCTCAATGTTAGTAAACTTTGTTCTTTCTTACCTCATAATTTGAGTGGGATGAAGAAGTCTAACCTCTTCAGGAAATCTTTCAAGGGAAATACTTCTCATAGACTGATGCGTAAATCTTGTTGAGAACATAACTGTGGATGCACAAGGAACATTGAAGTTTCACGCACTACATAATTTTAGATATGACCAGCTGTGAGGCCTGAAAGGAATCCCAGTACCTGCAGTCTGGATAAGTCAACTGTTTTCTTTTGAAGTGTCTTTGTTTCTTCCTTACAATATCTTTCTCCAAGGACTCACTGGACATCTTTTATCATTGGTGCCTGACTCTCCTTTCTTGCAGGGAGGAAGATGAATACTCAGAACTGCGGTCAGAGCTCAGCCAGAGTCAACAAGAGGTCAATGAGGATTCCAGAAGTATGGACCAAGACCAGACCTCTGTGTCCATCCCTGAAAACCAGTCCACTATGGTCACTGCTGACATGGGTGAGTCTTCCCAAGCCACATGTCAGCAGGACTTTGGCTTCTGGGTTGCAAGAAGAACATTAGAAACACAAGGCAGCCCGAGTTAATATTTCATTACTCAAGGAGTTTGGGGAATGGATGAAAACCCATTCATTTTAATCCTGTGTTCACTGCCTTATTGGCCACAGTGAACTAGAGAGCTGAGTTAGCATTCTTTCTGATGGGAATGTGATTCAAATGTGTGTCATTTTTGGTTGAAAATTCTAGAAGTGGGAACTGTGTTAAAAGACTGTTGCAGTATTCCTAGTCACAGTTCCTTCAGAGCTGCGAGAGCGGGAGTAGAAAGGATGGAACAGGCGGCGGAGCTTTGCAGAAGAAGAAGCCAAGAGGGTTTCAGCAACTGTGGTGTAAGGAGGAGGATCTATAATGTCTTCAACACACTGATCCAAATGACTAAGAGAATGAGTGTGTTTCTTGGTGAGAAATTTGATTGAGAAACAAATTGAGAAATAGTTAATAATTATATTTGTACTCATAGAGAAATAGCCTAGTAGAGATGCACAGTATTTTAAACTGAAGGTCATGACCTATTACTGGGTTTGGGGATTAGATTTCTAAAGTCTTTCAGAAATGAAAGCAAGTAGGAAAGCAGTAGAGTTAGGTATTGTTGTTTCATGAACTTTGTTTACTGTATGCCAAATAGCATGAAAATCAGAGCTGGAATGTTGTAAGCCGGTGGTTTGCTTTTTGCTTTGGAATGCCTGTTGGATTCTTGAGACAGACTGAGGTTGAGTATTTGCCATTGTCTGAGCCAAAGTGAGCTCTGTGATTGAATGGGTGCAAGGTCAGAAGAGTGAAACAGTCCATGTCTTTGGAAATAGATGTTCACGTGTAGTAAGAGGTGGAGGAAGAGCCAGAAGAAGGATGAAAGTATACTGTGTTTTCATGGAACTGGAAATTGAGTTGGAAAGCAATCAACTGTTTTTAATTGACTATTGCACATGTTTAATTATACATTCATATAAGTGTTATAACATCATGAATCATGGTACCATGAGAATATCCAAGAAATTTGATTCAGTCTAAGGTTCTAGGAAGTTCTGGATCTTGGAAGTAGCATGTGTACTAAGGTCCAGAGAATCCGTGTCAATTAAGCAGCTCAAGGAAGAGGTGAGGCAGTTTGGTGAGGATGGGGAATATATCCAGGAAGGGAAGCATCATCGTGATGTGAAGATGAGGGCTGGAGAAGTAGGGAGGGGCCAGGTCATTCAGAATCTTGTGGAACATGTTGGAGTCTATACTTAAAAGCATAAGAAGCTGCTAAAAGATTTAACAGTGTGGGGAGGCATGAGATTATCAGTTACACTGTAAATCACACCATAATGTGGAAAGCAAATCCATAGATTGAGTGTGTTGGGGAAACTAGTTAAGAAACCATTAGAAAAGTCTAGGCAGGCCAGATTGTTGCTAGAAATTGGATAATAACAGTTGAGATACAGAAAAGAAGATGGGTACAGAAAAATCGGGAAAGATTTGCTTAAAAACTGTGTTTTAGTTAGGGTTTCTATTGCTATGAAGATACCATGACCACAGCAATTCTTTTTTAAAAACTTTTATTAATGTGTATTAGTGTTTTGCCTGCACATATATCTATATGAGGGTGTTGGGTATTCTAGAACTAGCGTTACAGACAGTTGCGAGCTGCCATGTGGGTGCTGGGAATTGAACCCTGTCCTCTGGAGAACACTCAGTGCTCTTAACTACTGAGCCACCTTTCCAACCCCTTAAAGATTTGTTTGTTTGTTTATTATGTATACAGTGTTCTGTTTGCATGCATGCCTGCAGGCCAGGAAAGAGTGCCAGATTTCATTATAGATGGTTGTGAGCCTCAGTGTGGTTACAGGAATTAAACTCAGGACCTCTGGGAGAACAGCCAGTGCTCTTAACTACTGAGCCACCTCTCCAGTCATGGCAGTTCTTATAAAGGAAAACATTTAATTGGGGTGGCTTGCTTACAGTTTAGAGGTCCAATCCATTTCCATCATGGTGGTGTGCAGGCAGCCATGGTACCAGGAGAAGTAACCAAGTAGCCTATATCTTGACTTGCAGGCAACAGAAAGTGGACTGACTGACTGGGCATGGCTTGAGCATATATGTGACCTTAAAGCCATCCTCCACAGTGACACATTTTCTCCAACAAGACCATACCTATTCCAATAACACCACACCTCCTAATAGTGCCGTTCCCTTTGGGGGCCATTTTCTCTCGATCTACCACCAACTGGAAGCAGAATAAACACAGATATGAACGTGAATGTATTCTAAGATTCTGGTGTGCACAGTGCATGCATGTTGAGGCCATTCATCAGTGTTGGAACATGGTGGGAAGGACGAGGTGATTTACCCTCAGATTTTTTTTTTTAATTATTTTGTAGAGAGAAGAGAGGCCAGTGGAGTCCATCTGCCTTTTGTGGGACATAAGTTGGGGTGTCTTGAGATACATGGGCTACAGATATTTAAGAACACAGTAGATATTGAGATTAAGAAGTCAAGCAGAGTGTCTGGGATACAGAAAACTCTTGGGGAGACATCAAGTTGTGACCGACACAGCAGAAGTTGATGTTCAGATAAGTGAAGTCAGCTGGAGACTGAGCCTCTGGGGCCACAGCTGCTAGCGGCACGCAGCAGGAGTCTGAGGCAGGGGTGCTCCTCTCCATTAGTTTTGGGGTAAATGATCATTCTTAGAATCCCCCAGAGTGTGAGTGCCATGCTGACTCTGTTGATGCAGTATTTTATTCCTTCTGATAAAACATTGAAATTGTAGATCATGTTGCTATCTGCCTGACTCGCCCATTAAACTCTGTTAGGCAGTGGTGTGGTGTTTCATCTCCTAGTCTAGGGCCTGGTTTGTGGCATATATTCAAAGATCCTATTGGAAAGAATGAATGATGCTATGGCCTGTTTGTCTGAAGATGCTGGAAGAAATCGAGGGCAGGTGCATCATGGTGTTAAGATCTGATGGGGAATTAGTGTTAAGCAGTCTGAAACGCTGAGAGGGCCGTATAATGGATTTAGCTGCATCCGTCACTGAGAGGTGTGCTTAAATGGGACCAGCTTACACTACACAACAGTGTGCACACGAGTGAAGATACAGCTTCAGGCTTAGCAGTTGGAAGATAAAATCTGAGGTCTGTGTTCAGCTCTTTGCTTTGTGCCTCGGCTCTCTTCCTCCCATGCATCTGAACCCAGGGTTCAGACTTGATGTTGTCACACACAGAGCCATCTGCCACCAGTCAACCCATCAGGCAAAAGCCTCACAGGGCCAAGTTCAGATGAGCACTGTAATTGTCTCCACTCGCAGCCTCTTACTGTGCATTCCGGCTACAGCCACAGGCAGTCAAGCCAATTCAAACAGCCAGCGGTGTCTCCATCACTGCAGAGGACCAGCCCTGCACTCACCCTGCATTGGCTTCTCTCAGATTGTATTTGATGGATTTAGTAGGTGACCCATCATCTGACAAAGTCACATAATTAAGTTTGGGAAATGCAGGCACAAACCTACTTCAACGGGCCTCTCTCCTGGGGCACGTCACGGAGCGCCTGACATGACATGGCATCTGTCGCACTGATTCCCCAAGGCGGGAGCTCACAGCTGTCCGTCCACATGGGGAGGCATCTCCATTTTCCCTCATCATTCATCTCGAATTCTTCCTCCCATCCTGTGCCTCGCTTGGAAATGTGTGTGAATTGTACTGGCAGAGCCTTTCCTGGCAGTCCTGTGCTCTGCGGGAGTATGGCCTCTGCCAAGGACAGCGTGCATTCCCTGCTTGCGCAGAGGAATCTTTGGTCATCTTACAAACTCACTGTGTGCTCTGTTAGGTACCGGGGCAGAAAGGCAGAAGCTGCCATCCGATGGCTGCACTCCCACGTTCAAACCTCTTAAACCTGGGCCGACCTCCAGACTCCTCACCACAGGGTCCCACGAAACCCGGAGCTCCTGCCACCACACTCCGTGTCTGCTCCTCTCTGTTTGCCCCCCAGGCCTCATCACACTCCTGGTCTCCTACAGTCCCTTCAAGATGACCAGATTCTGCCCTCCGGGGTGTGCGTGAACGGTCTCTTCTGGAGTGCCCCTTGCTACAGCACACATGTAGCGTTCTCCTTCGCTCCGGTTCCCTTCTCATGTCTGCAGAATCACTCCTCATGCCATCTCTCCCTTCCTAGCAGCTGGCACTGTCTGAGGAAAGGCCATGTTTGCTTTTATGTCCTTGCATCTTGCCAGTCGCTGTCTCACATGAGAAAGCAGGCTCTATGGAGCAGGCATTTTGACGACCTTGTATGCCAATCTCATGATGCCCAAGGACTCATCAAATATCCAAGTAGCAATGAATGCAATCCCTTGTCACAAGTCTTTGGAGGATGTGGATAGTTCGATAGAAAAGACCCACAGTCAGGGCAGGATCTGCAAGATGGGAGCCTGGGAGGAAACGTCACAGAAGCCTCGGCTGAGTGGATACTTTAGGATTAGATGGGAGTGGTGAGGTTGAGGAGGAGTCCGGTATGAGAGGCAGGCACTTCTGGGACAGACAACTTGGCAGAGCTCATTTATCTGCAGTGTAGAATATAGTCAGCGTGTTTGTTGATTGGACCTGGCTGCCTGCCTCTTATTCCTTTGCCATTTTCCAATTAAATTGCTTCAATAGGGTAAAAAGCTTCCATATATAAACACCATTATAGGAAATCATTAAAAAGCATCCATTTCATTATGGTTGCTATATTTGTGAGCCTGCATTAGGAACTCAGAGGCTTCTTCAAGCTGGATTTTAGATGCACTTTGCTGCAGTGGTTTTTTTTTTTTTCTTTCTGGTTTACCAAAACAATAGCAGTAAGTCATCTGCTTGCTTCATCAAAAACCCATTTTCTTTTCTTTGCAATTGACACCTGTCAGAGCCTTGCCACCCCTCCTGGACAGTGACTGTTGAGCACTGTCCTAGGACCGGACGACTAAACAAGCAGCTTAGGCCTGGGCTCACCCCAGTCATCAAACGAAGGAAAAAGTTCCCAGCACATGCACTTGGAAATGAGTTCTCTTACTTCTTTCCAAATCTTGTCACACAGCTGTTTTGAAACTAACAGTGACTAAACAGAACCAAGGTGGGAATCGTCATTTACATTTTTTTATTTTCTGTATCTAGTGACACGTTGGAATTTGCAGATGAATTTAGTAGCTTACACGCTGTAGTAATAGGAGCGGCGGGTCTGTGTCCCCAGCACCCCG
Source organism: Microtus pennsylvanicus (assembly GCF_037038515.1). NCBI lineage: Eukaryota > Metazoa > Chordata > Mammalia > Rodentia > Cricetidae > Microtus > Microtus pennsylvanicus. Next base: position 38,800,963 of record NC_134582.1, read on the forward strand.
GCCACCTGGCTAGCTTATGTCCTAAATAACAACATACAAACTGTATTCATTTAATCATTGCTTGGCCCATTTCTATCTAGCCTCTTCTAGGCTAATTCTCACATATTAATTTAGCCCATTTCTAATCATCTGTGTAGCGCCCCTAGGTGCACTTACCGGGAAGATTCTAGCCTATGTCCATCCTGGGTCGGAGCTTCATCGCGTGCGTCTGCCTGGGAGCTGGGAGCATGGTGTCTCTCTGAGGCATCTGCTCCCGAGAGGAGAGCTGTGGAGTCTGAGCTCACTTCCTCTTCCTCCCAGCGTTCTGTTCTGTTTACTCCTCCCACCTATCTTCTAACCAATGAGGGCCAAGCAGTTTCTTTTTATTTAACCAATGACCTTCCTCCATCATTTCCCCTTTTTCGGTTTAAACAAAAAAAAAAGGCTTTAACTTTAACATAGCAAAATTACATATAACAAAACAGTTATCAAGTAAAAGTTACAATAATCTTTATCATAACTAAGGAAAACTATAACTATAACTAACTATTCTTAACTCCATCAAAGACTCCAGAAAGATACAATACTACCTAAGCAAACAAGAAAAAAAGCAACTTTTAAAACTTGAGAAATGACAGAGACATCTTGCTGCCTGGACAGTCACCCAAAGTTCCTCTGTACCGCCAATGACCTTCCTCCATCAACACGCTTTGATATAGGCTCTGGGTCAGGTATCCATTCCTTGTGATTGGTACTCGCTTTGGAAGGAGACCCAAGTATAGATGAGTTCGAGGAAGGCAAGCCACTTTTCCAAGCTAAGAGGTGGTTTTGTTGGTGCCATGTCTCTATAGACGGCCCTGCTCCTGCGTGCCTTGGACTGTTCGATGCCCACAATTGCTGTTACAGCCTCAGTCCTTTGAGGTCTCAGCGCTGATGGGGGAATTACAGAAGCAGCTGCTTAATCACAGCACCTGGCCTGTGTTACGTTTGTAATTGAATGAGATTTTGCTGATCTCAGGATGGAAAGCAGCGCTCACAAGCCAGATCACGCCGCTGTGGCCACAGGAAGGAGCCCGTGTATGCAGGGATGGGCGCGCGCATGCGCACGCTCATAGCATTACACGTGTCTGAGTGGTGTTCTCTGCAGAAGCCTCTTCTACTCGCTTCAGTAATAGAACTACTGAGCCTTGCCGGAGCCATTGCTTGAAAGGTCAGTCTCCGACCGGACTGACCTTGTGTGAGGGCGCTTCTGGGTTAGGATCTGGAGGGCTCTTTTGAGTTCTAGTGAGAGACGGGTACATCGCTGGAACACATCGCAGCTCACGTTGGAATCCTTGCTTGTTGCTGTGATCAATCAGTGGTAGTTTCCCTTAGGAGGAGTCATTTTGGGAAGCCAGCCAAGGAGGAATTTGCACATAAAACCTGACTTTTTGGCACGGCTGTGACCGTGAAATATGTTGAATGTGAAAGTCAGATTTTCCTGGCTGGCTGCTGATGAGGTCTAATGGCTTCAGAAAGAAAAAAAAATGTTTAAACGTGTCAAGTGCAGGGGCCAGCACAAGGTCTTTTCCCAAGGCAGCCTTTATAACTATAAGGCAGCTCTGGAGAACCTTGCTTCCTGGGGTAGCTGGTCTCCTGCCTTTTCCTTCACGGTAGAGACAGACAGTCTGTAATGTGCTTGGAAGCTTTGAGAAGTCAGCTCCCAGAACGGCAGTGCTAGGCTGGTCTGCAATTGCAGTCTGATTAGTTGATATGACAAGGTTGAATCTTGCCTACCACATCTTCTTTTCAATTATTATTTTGGGCAACTTAATTTCTCCCAGGAGGCTCGCTGCGAGTATCACCCCGAGGTCTGGGTTCTAAGTGTGGCTTTAAACACCAATTCAGTGGAAGCCTTACCAAGGTGACCTTTTCCCTGGAGGCTAGAACCTGGTCAGTTAAAAACTGTGTTTAAGAGTTATCTCAGTGGTTAGGAACACTTTTTGTTCTTCTAGAGGACCCGTGCTCGATTTTCACCCACATGGTGGCTTACGACCATCTGTAAATCCATTTCTAAGGGGTCCAACACCCTCCTCTGACCTCTGCAGACACCAGGCATGCACTGTGGTACAGACGTACATGCAAACCAAGACACCCATACACATACAATAAGAATAAACTAAAATAAAACTGTGTATAAACGTTAGCAGGGCTGAGTAACTGAAGTGGCCACCAGAAATCTTTCTAGACTTTTCCTTGAAGTAAATACAATTGAAAGCGGGAAAGACTGTGACTCTGTTTTAGTGTGCTGTATTTCTCTCACATGCTACTGGTCAGTAAATTTTCAGCCTCCAGAAGAGACCTGGCTGTGGAATGGAAAGGTACTGATCTTCAAGGTTAACTCGGGACCGGCTCCCAGTGCTGTTGGGGTTATGAATTCCTCTTTTATTATAATAAGCATTCCTTGTTTTCTAAACACACCACATCTCCAAAGGTCGATTTATGTTTCCCTTCGTTGGAACTCATGACATATTTTGCCTTAAAACCAGACCAGGCTCTGAAAGCCTGTTTAGTCTATACTGGAAACAAAATCCAGGCCCTCACTAGTATTCCCACCCCTTGAGCCATGGTGGGAAGATGATTGCTCTAAGAAAGTATTTTATATTGCTGATGCTTGATGGCTAGAGCATGTGTGTGTATAGCACACACACACACACACACACACACACACACACACACACACACTGAGCAGGGCGCTGGAGCTGCCATGGGTGACCAGTGTTGAGAAAGCACCCTTTGGACTGTCTTGGCATGGGAGTAGGTGGTTGGGATTATAGAACTGCGTGGGGACCTGTGACCGTGGCAGAGGGCCTCGCAGGCATAGTGAGGGGGTGTAGTTCATGTTTGATGTAGCTGACGTTTGATGATCTTTATGCCTTCATATTTACAACCACACTTGCTGTTTCACAGAAACAAACTGTCAGAAATCTAAAGACAGCAGCAAATATGCAAAAGAATTTCAGGCTGATAAAATATTGCTGAATTGGAGTGAAGATATAGCCTCCTTCTCACTGAGAAATGAAACACAGAATTGAGATGTTGAGGGGATGGGAGTGGCTTGCTGTCCTCAGGACCCCCAGCCTGAATGTGCCTGCATCATGCCCCTTTGTCTGTGTCAGAGACACTTACTGGGGCCTTGCCCTACATCGAAGGGGGATCTTTGTGGCGGTATCTGTATGAAATCAAGACCTTTGAGTAGCTACACTATTTCAGCTTTCTTGTTTAGGATGCTGCCATACCCCAACCTCTTCCCAACATTTTATTTTGAGAGACTTCAGATCTCATAAAAATGGTCCAGCGAACGCCCATGAACTCTTGGTCTAGATTAACTATAGAGGATTGTTAGTACTTGTTTAGATCGCCCCAGCTGTCACACGAAGGCCTTTCGTTGTTTAATCCAGGTCCAGTCAAGGCTCACAGGCTGTGTTTGCTGATCGTGTCTCTCACCACTCCCTCCTGGACTCTGGAACAAGTTGCTGATATTTTGGAAACTAGTGCGATGCTATCTTATTCTGGGCGGGGCGATTGCTTTCTAATTAGATTAGAAGTTAGGGTTTTGTTGTTGTTTTGCTGTTATTGCAAGAACATATGTGGGTGATGGTTGTGTCTCCATCATCTTTATGAAGTCCCAAGAAGTCCCTAGTGTCAGCTCCATTTGTTGGTGGTGTCTTGATGTTTTAAGACTATGTTGATGTGCTTCTTGTAAGTCCTCTTATCTTCAGTTGGCACAGGCAGTGCATGCTAACGTAGATAATGCAGATGCTTCCTCCTTCCCCCTCAGACACTTTTCCTGGCCATTCAGACTTGAAAGTCTATTGAATAATTTTTATGTTGTATGTTTTTTCTGTGGATCAATATCAAGAAAACAAGGCTTTAGCTTTGGATCTATGGAAGGGTCGGACTGTTACATCCCCAGGATGGAGCATCACAGCTCTTCACACAAATTTGTATTCATGCTCAGAAAATGTTTGGTGTGATATATATATATATATATATATATATATATATATATATATATTCACATATATGTTCTGTTATGTTTTCTGTAGTGCTAAGGATTGAACCCGTGTCCTTTCACATTTTTAAGCTGTATTCCTAGTCCCATTTCATGCACTTAAATTGCTCTACACCAGGCATGATGTGTGGCCAGTCAGTACAGAGATGTGGGCAACATGCTGACTCCTAGGAGGGGTCCCCACATTCTAGCCTAGCATACCTGCACCCGCTTCTGTTAAGTTTACTGTAGCTAATAATCTCTCACCTCGCTGGATGTCTTCACCTCAGAGAGCCTAATTGAGGGCCCTTTCCCATTTGTAACAGGTCACTTGTTCTTAAATTTGATGATACCTGATTAACAAGTAGGTAAAAAAAAAAAGGCTATGCTTTTGACTCATGACCTTAAACAAGTCTTTCCTTTATTCCACACTTGGAACCCATCTGCTGTTTATCAACTGCCTCCTCTGTACCCAGTATTGTGAGCATCTAGGAGCACATTGAGTGAGGGCTGTCTCTGCTCCAGGGGCACAAGGGATTGTGGGAGATTGGTTGCCTCCATTAGGTGCCTCTTAGAAAATGGGATTTCAAGGCAAAACTTAAATAAAAGACCAAAAGTAAAGAGAAACAAGGTACTTCTAAACTAAATAACTACCTGGACCCTTCCTGTGAGACAAAAATATAGAACCTCAGTAATATATACATTTCTAGTCAGGAATCGTGTTTTGAAAACAGATCCTTGATTAAAAAAAGAAAGGCTCCTCAGAACCTGGAAGACCCCGGATGTGTTTTAACACTGAACCCATTTATGTGGGTTAGGATTTTCCCGGTGGTTTAAAAATCAGCAGCATTTTTTAACCTTGTTGAAAAGGAGCCAGTTCTGGTCTGTAGTTTCTGCTGTCAGTTCTGGATATAAACTTACTTGGTTCTGAGAGAGAACTAAGCAAGCCATAGTCGCACACCAAGAAGTGTCTAATCGGGCGAGAAGGCTGGTGGGGGTGAATAGCGTCTTACATCCTTGTCAGATCTCTAAGTTATATGGCCCTTCACTTAAACAGTGACAACACAATCTAAGACTCTAAATCAGTGATAATCAATTAACTTTTCTAATACTAGACTCTAACACAGTTCCTCACGTGGTAGTGATTCCCCAAGCATAAAACTGTTTTTGCTGCTACCTCATTACTGTAATGTTGCTCCTGTTATGAATCATAATGTAAATATCTATGTTTTCTAACGGTCTTAGGCAACCCCTATAAGAGGCCATTTAGATCCCAAGGGGTAGGGACCCTCAGGTTGATCCTCAGGAAAATAGAACCTGACTGTCGACTCTCCAGTTCCTACCAGACTCTGTCTAGGGAAAGTTACATTTAGAAATGATAGCAAAATATAGGAGGAGCTTCAGACCCGAACAGAGGGGGACAGCCATGCATGTTCATCCCAGCCCTGGTGCATCGTGGAGGCCCCAAGTCTGAGGGGTCAGCCGCGTACTGCTCTAAAGGCTGCCATGCCGGGTCTTGCAATTACAGACCCAGTATTCCAAGAATAAATTGTATAAATCCAAGTATAAATTGTAATGAACTTTGGATGATAACCATGAATCAAAACCCACTTTTAAATTTAAAACAAGGGAAGTTCCAGACACACTGAAGCTTGCCAGGTCTCTAGACACATCACTGGCCACTACAGGCAGGTTTGCATCTTCTAGTCCAAAGAAAGGTCTGTTCTGTTTATCCCTCCATGTCCTGTCTCACTGTTATAGAAAATTAAATATCAGAGGCCAAATGCTTAGGCTATCTGAACTTAGCTCCTCCGAGATGCTCCCCACTGAAAGTTTGCATAAAAAGAAACTTTGAGACCTGCATACCCGTGACACAGGTGGAGAGACACAGTCACATCACGTCGCGATACAGATGAAGTCCATGTACCCAAGTTCTTGCAGATCTATAGCCAAGCACACAGTCTCTCTTATGAAGCTGGAATACTTCCTCCCTACTGACAGGAGATAATTCACTCTTCTTCTGGCGGCCAGAAAACTCGGGGCTCAACAGACAAAATCAGCCCCTGCAGCTGTGCTTTGTGGGTTCGCTTCCAAAGGTTCCCCTCGTCCTGCTGGCTGCTCTTGGCTGTTATTTGTAGCGGCTTGTCAAAAGCTACTTCTAGTTTTTTTTCCTTCATTATTATTTGCAGTTACTTGTCAGAAACTACCTCTAGTTTTTACTTGAAGGAATGATATAAACAAGCCATGTTAAAGATATTGTCTTTGATACAGAGGGTGTCCCGTCTCGCAGAGGTAGAGCAGGCCATCACTTCACCTTCTCTATAGGAAGCTTAGCGTGGCTGAAGTCCCCACCATGCCGCCCTTGGCCGGAGGTGCTACATGTGTGGCTTGTAGTATTAACAAGTCAGTAACTCTCCTCAGTTGCTGAGCTTTCCTGGATCTTTTTTTTCTTCTGTTCCTTCACCTCAACCCAGACAGTTTTAATGAACAGCCCCTCAGCTTCCTTCTGAACCAAGCATAAACTTGAAGGTGATGTTTTCTATTTCCTGCACACTTGTTAGCTTTTATGTTCCAAGTTTATATACTGAAATATATTTATTATTTTGTCATTTATATATTTATATATGTGTGTGTGTATATATAATGTAAACACACACATGCATCATGGTAAACATTTTTAAGTGAACAGTTCAGACGTTTTAAGTGCACCCATAGTTTTATGACCATCACCATTATCTTCTTTTATTTCCTAAACCCTGCACACACGGAACAGTAACTGCCTAATATATCCTTCCCAGGCTCTCTCGGTCTCTACGCATTTGCTTCTTCTAAACATCTCACAAAAGCAGAATCGTTGTCCCTGGCTTATTTCATGTGACATGATGTTTTTAAGGTTCATTCACATTCTAGTCCCGGAATTAGCATGCCAACCCTTTACTTTCTCAGAGTAATTTCACAGCTAATATTCCCCATGCATTTGCCCTCTGTTGGCTCTTCTGGCTCTTAACTAAGAAACCAGTGTGCAGGCTTGTGGTTGGATGCCCAAAGAGCCCTATTCTGGTTGCAGTAGCAGTTGGTGACGTGGCCCTGACCATAGGAAGTTTCTGTCATGGTTCCTGCGTGGGTGACTGAGCTAAAGTCGTCAAGTCTCGATGACTCCTGTGAGCTGATGAGACTGGAGCTTTGCCCTAGTGACCTGAGCATTGGACGCCTTGCTGAGCTGTGAAGGGTGCTGACTTTGTTCTGTGAATACCACCTCGCTGAGGGACCTTCTCTGTCTGTAACCTCTTCATGTTACCGTTGATGTCTTTGCATGAAGATGGAAGGTCCAGTTTCTTCCTGGAGTGAGAGTGTGCCAAAAGATGAAGTTTGTGGTTATTATAGGTGACTATTTGGAAGGATATGCTACCAGCTCCCATTGGTCCTGTCTGGAGCAGTACCGATAAATGAGTGAAAGCACAGGGGTCGATGTTTGGTGATGGTGCCTCACCCCCAGCACCCCGCATCTGTTCCTGCTAGCCAACCCACCTTGCCTTCCCTGCGTCTCCAGATGGGGCACAGTGGCAGAGTTCAGTGGCATGTCTGTAGATAACTGGTGGGGTGCGTATAAATAACAGACTGGGGTGGGGTTGGGGGGCTCCTCATCTAGCAGGTACACAACTTTGTAATTCTCCTTTCAGAACAGAGGGACACAGACTATTTTAACTATATTCATTTAAATGTGAGGTCTCATGTCCTCTAGACTGCCTCAAACACACAACATAGCTGAAGATGGCTTCCCATCTCACCCTCTCCAGGGCTGGGTTTACCAGTAGACACCAGTATATCAAGTTCTGTATGTTCACTTAAATGTCGCTCTCCCATTATTCTTCTGACTGTCCTGTGTGACACTGTGCTCTCTTGGGGACATTTCCAGGCTCCTGGCAGGTCCCTGAGAGAAGGACTTTAGTATGTAGTCATCGTACATTTGTGAGCCTATCAGAATCGAGGACAGTCTCTTGTTCCTCTAGGAACTGTGCTTCCAGACTGTGGTCAGGGCTCAGCCACTGTCCAACAGCAGAATGAAAAATGCTGCCCAAACCCTGCTCCTGCTCTTCCTTCTGTTCCTCGAGGCCTGGATGCCACCTTGTAGCTCTACTCTGGAGAACCGTTTAGAAGACACATCGAGCATGACTCACACACCGTCGGTGGACCTGTGTGATCACAGTGTGGAGTGGCTGAATATAAGCTCCTTTTTCTCTTCATCGCGCACACACAGATCTGGGAATGCGTGTTCACCCAGCTCTGGATACCAGGGAACCTGCACCTGAGCGGGAACAGTCTTTCATAGACTGGTCTGTGTGTTGGCAGCCATGCTTGGACCCCTTTGCCTCAATTTGGGGCTAAGCCCCTGTTTGTCCTGTCCAGGTGAACTGGTGTGATGTGTATCTCCCCTCCCCACTGTCAGCATCTCCCGTGCATAACGAAGAAGAGCTTAAGGCCTATGTAAAGTATCCTGGTGCTGACTGTCTTGTTTCTCTGTGGTGCTGACTCAACTGTGTAGCGCTGATTTTTTACTCTTTTAAATTGCTTTTGATTGCCTACGCTGTTCTATTCTGAGATGCCGTGATGAGGAAGATCAAAGTCCCTTCTTTCATAGAAGCATGTGTTTTTAGAAGGGAAAGATAATGAACATACATGTTAGATCAGATAGTGATGCTTCCTGCAAACACAGCAGGACAATGGCAAGGGGACCAGGCAGAATTGGGAAATGGAATCCCCGTGCTCCAGATAGGAGGACCTTGGTGGGGAAACTGCATGGTAAGTGGAAAGGAGCATAGGTAGAGGAACATCTGGGAGAGATCAGAGCTGGACATCTCCTCGGGATAGAGAGAAGCCAGGCAGTAGGAAAGAGCAACGGGACAGAGGAGCAGAGGGCCAATCTCGGGATTCTACCAGCCTGCACATTAGAACCATCTGAGGAACTGAAAACATTTCCGGCATCTAGGCCCCACCCCAGAGATTGTGGTTTAATTGGTCTGGGGTGGGGCCCTGGCATTGGCATTTTATAAATGCTCCCCAAGGAATTCCATGGTGCAGCCTGGGCTGAGGACATGAGTCTCCAATATGCAGAGCTTTTAATGACCATGGTAAGGAGTCTGATCTTAGGTTTATGGTAAGGGGTAGGGGGAGCCATTGAACAGTTTGGCCTAGGAAGGTACCATCGCCTGCCTTTAAAAAGAGTCTCACTGTAGCTAGTGTAGCAGGTGGGTGGAGTTATTAGAACAACCAGCTTGAGAAGGAATGGCGCTTTGGGGAACAGTGATGTCAGCAGAGAGTAAGAACAGTTGCTCAGTTCAAGGATGAGTTTCAGAGGTTATAGTGACAAGGTGGATTGGAATTAGATGTGACACAAAAGGGCATCAAGGTTGCCTCAGAGTTGACCTGAGTAACTGGCTCGTTGGCGGGCTCCATTCACAGAGGTGGGAGAGATAGGAAGAAGCTACTTTGAGAGGATGGAACCTTCGTTAGAGTAAAAGCCTCCTGCTGGATTGTTCTCTAGGTTCTGGAAACTAATAGATGTGGGTAGTCAAATGAGGTAGGTTAAAAGGTCCTGAGAAATCTACTTTCTATAATGTTGAACATTTTCTCCAAGTGCTCCAAAGCTTAGCAATAAAAGCAGTTGTCTTGTTAGTGCATTGAGCCTGTAACCAGAAGGGAGATTGGGAAGATACCAGCTTCTTGCATTCAGGACACAGGCTGGATTTAGGAGAAGGATTCGCTTGGGAAGACTGTAGTATCCTTCATGCAGAACTTGCTACAATAATTGGAGGTTATGGTAATATACAGGATTTGGAACAACAGGTAGAAGAATGGTTTTTGATTTTTAGAGGGATTTTTGTTCACAAAAAAAACTATTTTATAATATGTATCTAACTCATATTATAATTTTCTTTCCCTGACCAGACTCTAGAATCCAGAAGTTTAATAGTAACCCAGATTGTTAAAATAAAATTATAAGAATTGTTTACATTTATATGGATAACTTGTTAGAAGTTGGTTATTCCCCAGTGGAGGAAATGGATTAAATTGTATAGGTGGAGCATTGTCAGGTGATGTATGGGGGCAGGAGCAGGGGGGACTTGAAGCTTTTTGAAGACAGGAATAGTTCTTACAGTTTTTGTTTTTTTTAATATCTATTAGCGATGCTCGTTCTGAGTTTTTGTTGTTGTTCGGTGAAGTTATGAGACCTTTATTGAACTTCTGGAATCGGTGTTGGTCTGAATGGCTGAGCAAGAGGGTTTGACTAGAGTTTGAAGTCCCTTCTGGGGCACTTTGCTCTTACTAGCAAAACTCAATGTGGTTGCCTTTGATTGAAAGGCAAGAGAATTCTGAGTGGCACAGGTATTTAGAAAATGGCCAAAGTCTAAAGGTTTGTATTGGCCGCAAGCCTCGGGCAGCAGCCAGTGGGATGGGGCTGGAGGATGCTGACATTGGGAATGCCGTACTTCATTGTTCTTCCGTTGCTCCCAGATGGTCCCCTTCTGGTAGAAGAAACTGGGAACATTCATTGCCAGTCTGCCTGTTTAATGGATTTTCTCCTCATCCCCTCTCAGATAACTGCAGTGACCTGAACTCGGAGCTGCAGAGGGTCCTGACGGGGCTGGAGAGTGTTGTCTGCGGCAGGAAGAAGAGCAGCTGTAATCTCTCTGTAGCTGAGGTGGACAGGCACATTGAGCAGCTCACCACAGCCAGCGAGCACTGTGACTTGGCCATTAAGGTGGGCCTCCCTCCCCCTTCGCTTGGTTTTCTGAGGTTAGGGAGGAGAGAGGGCAGACAGCTTTCCTGGTGTTAGGCTTTCTTGAACACCTATCAGTCCCTGAAAGTCATACAAGCATATTGAGCCATCAGCTAGAAGCAGGAGCTCTATAAATATTTGTTGGGCTAAATTATGTGGGGGGGCATATCAACAATGATCAACATTGACTTTTCACTAAAAAGGGTGATTTACTTGGAAACCGTCACATTAGTAGCATTAAACTACATCACTTCAGTGTGATGCACCATACTATTTTTCTTTCCTTTTCTTTTTGAGACAGGGTCTCATTATGTAGCCCCAGCTCACCTGGAACTGTAGACCAAGAAGACTTAAATTCATAGAAATCTACCTGCCTCTGCCTCCCAAGGGCTGGATTATGCACCATCACACCCAGCTGCTATATAGTATTCTTGTGTTGCAAGATGCCCTTAGATGCTTTCTTGCAGATTTAAGGTTTCTAGAACCCATCTTTGTGAGCTCACAGTCTGTGCTGCTGGAGGAGGGAGGGATAAGGGTCTGGCTGAGTCACCCCATTCCCAGCCAGTGTATCTGGATCTTGACCATGCCTTTGACATATGTTCCACTTTCTTCTGAGAAAAGATTGAGTGAGAAAAAGAATTCATAGCATGTGCACCGCCTCTCCTCTTTCGGAATATTGGGAAAGGCAGGCCCTTCTTGATCCTGGGCCTCAGGTGTCTTTCTTTTACATTGTTGTGGCTTAGTGACCTAGCCACCATCACTGGCATGTCTTACGGGAACCTATATGAAGGGACAGTCCAGCCCCCAGTTTCTGTTGGGAAGAATTCCGGATTGCCCAAGAGGGTGGTAGTGCCTGTGGGTGAGTCATAAAGTGCATGTCTGGTTCAGCTGCCTTTCTTTCCACTTTTCTTCATCTTTGTGGCAGTGGATGGGTGTTAGGATTTGCCATGAGGGGAAGCAGTCACTAACTGGTGCTTCTTTCTCTGGAGTCTCCCAAATTCCAGATTTGATTGTCTTGACATCTAGGGGGCTAGCTTTGGCCTCAGCATCTGGGACGGACAAAGATTTCTGGTAACTAGTTATAGAGAAAGCAGAGCCGAATAGACTGTCCTGGATTTGAAAGGAAGGACAAGGCACCACATGGGGACAGAGGCAACAAGGTTTGGGTGCCTGTCTTCCTCAGGGACCTGGCGTGGGTGACCCGCTGCTGTGTCTAAAGCAGTGTTGGGAATCTTCCATTTCTCATCACTATGTGTTCCCTCTGCTCAGCCTTTCCCCTTCTGTTTAAAAGCCAGCCGGGCCATGCTCTTTGTAAAGGACAATATGAACATGTAGTTCCCAGAGCAAGCAGAGAATGGTCTTCCTAATTGTATGTGTCTTCCCGATCCTTCAGTCATGTGTCTAAAATGGAAATTTTGAAAGAACTTTCCAAATACTATTAAGATTTTCTTCTACTTGGTTCACATCCATTTCATTAGCTAAATGCATCTCTGCTGTCTGAGGAGCCTCCGCCAAGGGCCCACGCTTTTCCTGTGTCACCAAAGCTTTACTTTTGTCCTTGCCGTCCTGGGGCTGCACCACATTCACACTATCCAAATGCCCGTGTGACATCCGGAGCGCGAACTGGTGATATGACCTGCCTCCTTGCTGAGCTGGCTCACGGAAGGCCTGTAATTTAGGAAACTTGCAATTAGACTTTGTGCACATCCTGCAACCTCGTGTTAGTCACTGCATTATCGGGATCCCTCCCTGGCCTGCTGCCTCTATGCAAATTGACCAGCTCTGGAGCTCCTACAGGAAAATCAACATTGTGTGGGTACCACGCACAGATTCAGCACCAAGAGGGGATCTTGTTGTCCTTAACTCTGGGGACTGCTGAGTAGTACAAACTACGATGCAGGCATGTGACAGCATCCTCTGAATCTGAGCAGAGAATGACCAAGTGGTGTCACTGTGTACATGGGGCTCTCTACCCCACTCCTGGGTTCACAAGCTCTTTCCTGTCCCCCTTCTGCAAGAGCGCTAGCGTGGCTTTGATATTTGACTCTGTTTTTCAGACAGTGGAGGAGATTGAGGGAGTTCTTGGTCGGGACCTGTATCCCAACCTGGCTGAGGAGCGGTCCCGGTGGGAGAAAGAGCTGGCTGGGTTGCGGGAAGAGAATGAAAGCCTGACGGCCATGCTGTGCAGCAAAGAAGAGGAGCTGAACCGGACCAAGGCCACCATGAACGCCATCCGCGAGGAGCGGGACAGGCTCCGGAGAAGGGTGAGTGTTCAGACAGTCCTGGCTTCTGCCTGGGCGTGGGGAGGTGGGCAGGTGTGCAGGCAGAGCCAAGGGCATCTGAGGCAAAGATTCTAGAACCTGGAATCGTAAGGAATCTCGGTCTTGGTAATCACTAGGTCATTCCAATTCTGAAATCATTCATCAAGGATCCTTAGGGTAGAACTAAGATGATAAAAACACTCTTCTCAGGAATCCTAAACGCATAGATGGCAGAATTATGTCAGGGCTGCAGGTCTCAGTCTCCTCCGGGATGTGCATCTTCCGCTAGCTCAATTAAATATTTTTTAAGACAGTCTGACGAAGGTGGTGGTGGTGCACACTTTTAATCCCAACGCTTGGAAGGCAAAGGCAGGTGGATTTCTGTGAGTTCAAGGCCAGCCTGGTCTACAAGAGCTAGTTCTGGGACATACTCCAAAGCTACAGAGAAACCCTGTCTTGTGGGGCTTCTACAAGAAACCCTGTCTTGAAAAAAGAAAAACTTTAAAAAAATAATTTTTAAAAAAAATACAGTCTGATATTTTCATAATTGGAAAACATAGACATTTCCTTTTAATTTTTTCCACATTTTTTTTCTTTAACTGTATAGTAGTTTCTCTCATTTATATTGAATAATATAAAAATCTCTTCTTGTTGGGTAGTGGTGGTGCACACCTTTAATCTCAGCACTTGGAAGGCAGAGGTAGGCAGATCTCTATGAATTTGAGGCCAGCCTGGTCTACAGCACTAGTTCCAGAACAGCTAGGGCTACACAGAGAAACTGTCTCCAAAAACAAGCAAACAAAGAAGCTATTATAACTGCATGCATCTACGGGTGGCTGTGTACTTGCGTGTATGCAGGGATGCACATGCATTTTTGTAGTGTGCACATGTGTGGGTGTGTACAGGTGTATGAGAGAGAGGGGCAGGGGTGCCCTGGTCTCCCCAAGAGGACCCACACTGGTTTGAAAACTACAGTGACAGGACGTGTTTCTGCCACTGAAGATGCTGGTGTTCCAACAGCGAAGCACTGGACCAACTTTTCCAAAGATGCTCGTTCACCTGGCAGGGCCTGTGAGTTCTCCTTTGTCCGGCTATGGCTGTCAACTGTGATTGGACTAAGGATGGAAGAATTAATTCTTCTATCAGAAACCATCCTTTCTCAACTGCACTTTGAATCGCGAAGCTTGCTTTCCTTTCAGTCTCAACTGAGGCAGTACAGGAGGTGGCTCCCCAGCTGTCCTCTGCCTGGTGATTCAGCACATGGAGTTCAATGAGGGGCTTGTAGGAGGCTAATGGACCATTAACATTGCTGTGTCTCCTTAACCTGGGAAGTAACTTGTTCTTCATTAAGGTTGGCGTGTGTAAATCATTGTGGTTTTTAAAGATGTTTTTATTATTTTAATTATGTAGGTGTGTGTGTGTGTATATGCGTACTCATATGTGAGTATTTGCCCTTGAGAGAGTACAGATGCCTGTATTGTCAGCCAGAAGAGTTGGGATTACAACCATGGGTGCTGGGAGCTGAACTCTGGTCCTCTGGAAGAGCAGTAAGCCAGCAGTAACTGCTGAGCTATCTCTACTTCCGATCATTCTGTTTATACTCTATCTGTAAATATTCTTAATTTTCACTGGGTGGAGATATGGAATAAATTACTGGCTTTGAAGGTTGTCAGCTCTATCCCTCGTTGTGGGTGATGTCATAATTAAGGAGCTACTCTCCTGCCTCTATCTAGACAACATCTCTCTGAACTCAGAGAAGCATGTTTCTAGAACCCAGCGGTATCTGATACTCCCTACGCGCGTGGGGGCTCTAAACCCAGTCAGGAGAGGCTGTGTCTGGGGATCCTGACGAAGTTGACTTAGCATGGAGGCCTACCCCACCTATAATTTCCTGGGTCACACTCCCGATCTCTATGACTGATAGTCTAATAATAAGTGTGTGCTGATGGTGCATGTTTTGCAAGGGAAATGTTGGCCTTCACTGTAACCATATATTGTGATTTTTCCCTCTAACATGGGTTAGTGAAGCATAAAGAGCCCTTGGTTGTAACTAACAAGGAAAAAAAAGTCAGTCTCCCCTCCATCCAGAGTTTTTTTTTTTTTCTGGCTCTAGAGGCCACCACTAAGAGCCCCAGAAGCAGACTGCTTGGAATCACAGTCTGACCTACAAAGGTGCTTGTGAGTCTTTGGCAAGATCCCTGACCTGTCAGGGCCTGTTTGCTTCATCATGAAGATGATGATGATACGGGTGCAGGGTGATTAAATACCACTCCCGGAGTAAACTACACTGTGGTCAGCATGCACTAAACGTTTGAAAACGAGCGGCAGGTGTTTTAAATGAAATCGAGATTGAGTGATATGGAAGGTTTTCCTTTACATCTTCTCTTTATCATAAGACGCCTTCGGTGTTTGAATATCTCTAACCCTGACAATGACAATTCAGGGTAAATATCTGCACATTTCAGTCAAAATTTGTATCAGTTTTTACCCTTTTGTTTGTGCCTTTGTCATAATTTATATAACGTGCACCTCATTTATCTCCAAACAGCAAAGTTTGAAGGATTATTTCTTCAAACGTATTTACCCTGGAATTGGGTTAACTTCACCTCTAGACAATTGTGAATCTTAAATAATTTTCTAAATGCTTTTGAATGTTAGGGTTTTTTTTTTTTTGAGACTTTAAATACTGGAAGACGTCCAGCCCACATCACCCAGCGCATGTCATTTTCCCAAAGAGGGGTCTGTCTCTTGTGGTCTAATGTTTGCCTGGCCTTAGTCTTTGAGAGGGAATAAGGTTTAATTTCCTTCTGGTCTCTTTGAGTGTGCATAATCTATGGCTGTTTTGCCTTTCTGTCTCTGTTGCAGCTCTGAGCTCACAATTCATCAATGTTGCCTGGAAAGCAATTCGGACCATATATTTTCCCTTTGCTCATCTTCATTGCTTAGACATTGACGAGATCAATGAAACTTGTGCTTGTCCCCTGCCTGCAATTAAACCAAGTGCCCTCCATAGGTCTTCTGAGCCTTGCTCAAGATTTAATTAAATTAAGGTCTTTAATGGAGTCAGTTAGCAAATTGGGCGACTTGGCAGAACAATAACTAAGGGACAGCAGGGCAATATTAGTATTGGTCTCTGTTCATTCTTAAATGAGATAATCATTTGTTTCTGAGTGCACTGTAATATAGCCCCTTATTTCCTCATACTTACAAAAGCAGATCCAAACTCCTCAAGCTAGAATTAGAAAGAAAATGTCTTGTTCTTTCATTCATTTGTACTCTATATAAATGATTAGTCTTCCCTGGCCAGGCAGGGGTCACAGTGATAAACTGGATACAACCCCTGGCTTCAGGGCTATTGAGAGTCATTGCAGTGTTAATAGGTGGTGGGCATAGAAGAACGACCATGGGCATAGAAGTGCACACAGAGAGACATGTGCTGGCAAGATACAGATTCTCCATACTGTTTGCTCCTTTGACCTAAATTGCTTCGGTCAGCTGCCATGCAGCCAAAATGATCAATTCTTTTCCCAGTCTGTTTGGCAGAACAAGACTTCTGGAATCACAGTGTCAGGGAATCCATGTGCAGTTGAATCAAATAATCTTGAAATAAACAGACCTCAGCAGTACCTTTTGGAAGTCTTATATTCTTTAGAAAGCTGTGCATATCTGTGGCATAAGGTCATGGTAACAATTTCTCCCTTCCCCTGCCTTCTACCTAGGTTCCCTGTGTGTCCTGAAGTGAGTTCCACCTCCCTCTCCACGGGGTCCCCCTTGTGTGTGGCCTCTCTGGTCAGCTCCATGGGTGATGTTAGCTAATAGCCCCACAAGGAGCCTCATTTCTGGATGCACTTTCCCCTGATTTCTTCCTCAAACTGTTTTCTCGTGTCCCCTCTCCACCCTGTTCTCCATTCTGTTTCTTCCTCCAGCACAGACTGGCAGTTAGTGACTACTCTGTTAATAGTGACACAGCTGTCAGCTCCCACAGGTCTCAACAAATCTCTTCTGGCATCCTAAGACGGCACTGAGAGAAAACAAAATGCTCTTAGGAGAAGACTCTTTGTGGGTGTCACTCTGGGTGACGTGAGCCTGGTGGGACATTGCTGATGAAGCACACTTCCTCCCTGTTGTGAGAAGCTGTATGTGGGACCTCAGGCAGAGACTGCTCAGAGCTCTGATTCGGTCACCTCTTTGGGAGTGGTCCCAAGGAAGGCTTTGCTCACGCATGCTGAGGAGACACTGAGGTAATACCTCTGTGTTTGACCCTCCATCCCTGCCCTTGCTGTACCTGTGCAGTTGCCCAGGGCTAGCTCTTAACTATAAAGGAAAGAACTGTCAGAGGATTAGAAATCTGGGAAGAAATCGACCAGAGCACTTCCCTTTTCTCCTAAGTAGTCAGATCTGAATACTTTCCTGGGCTAAAGAACAAAGAAGATCATACCTGCCAGACCCCAGAGCTATGGAAGCAGCTTATGTTTTCCTTTCCTAGTTTGTGGTCTGTTTTAACCACCTCCAATTTCTATCAAAGATAACACAGCACTTGCTTAAATTATCGTGTAAATTCACTTCCTAAGAATAAATCTGTATTTTCGACACTTGGATTCTCATTTCTCATTTGAAGGCTCCATGAAGAGTCTTCTAAAATCTCCATTTAGAAAGTGGTTCGCTGCCAAATTGAACACCCTGGACTCAAAGAAGGCAGCCTTGCACATGAGGATAGACTGCCCCAAATGTTATGTAGGACTCTTCTGACCTACTGGGTCTTGTCCTTCTGTAGCTTAGGAATTGTCTCTCCCACACCAGTTTCAATATAGCAAAACCATGCATTGCAACCTAATTGCCTGAGGTTGTAGCAACCTGTGAGCACGGCCACATGGAACCTCAAAGCAAGCTCTTCTGTTGATGGCTAATGATGTTCCTTATCTGACTTGGGACCCTGGTGCCAATCTTAATTCTTGCATGCCATTCAACCACGACCCACACTCGTAGTTGATAGAAGCCACTGATGCATTTGTCTTACCCACACAGTTGCCTGTGCTATCCTCGTTCCAGCATCACACTTTCTGGGCCTCCTGTCTGAGGAGCTGTTTCTGGGTATACCCATGGGATATTTGTGAAGTCTGTGGCAACTTCAACATTGGTTCCCTAATCTCCAACATCTCGATTTCTGTTTGTGCTCTGGGCTCCAGTCTTTATAAGATTAACTTTCTTGCATGTTTTTGTTTTAATTTGTTCCTGGACCCTGAGTTAAATCAACAGATTGTATTGTCCTGGCTGGTCTCTGCGAGCTTCTCTTTCAGTTGATTTCTTCCTCTGATAGCCTCATCTCTGTGTATCTATTCAGTCTGTCTGTGCATTATTTTATTTCACACACATGTGTCTTTTCTTGCTGCCCCCACCATGCTCCCCTGTTTCCTCCTTGCACAGACTGAGATCTATTCATATGGCTTTGCATACCTCTGCTCTGATGTGTCTGTGAGCTTTTAGGTTCTATGTGACCAGCTATGACCCTGACTGCATGGCCACCAAACCCCCCAGGCTTTCTGCTTCCCGAAAATACACACTAGAGGCCCAGTGCCTTGGACAGATCAGTGCTTTGGGGATTTCTCTGGAGTCTACATGCTGAGTCCTTGGGTAGATAAGTTCTCTCTTTGATCAGGTCTGCCGGCGGCCTTCTTGACTGCTTTGCCAGTCTGTCTGCTCTGCAGAAACACAGAGGATGTCTGTCTGTCCCACATCACTGCTCATCCTTGCCCCTCCCTCTTGCTCTCTTCCCCACTGTCTCCTGCTTTAATTGTCTGAGCCTGTGTCTTAGGAAACTCTGTTAGCGAAGATCTGCAAGCAGTCAATATATCATCTTGAGAGTGCCCTTATTTTTGCCCAAAACTTTAAAAAGTTTTTTTAAATCATTCAATTTACTTTGTAACTAACACATAAAAATGTTAATAAATTATAACCATGGCTGGGATTCTATGTAATATTTTGAAACATGTAACATTGGGTAATGATTAAATCCATTTAAATCTTATTTATTCCCTCAAGAGATTATGATTTCTTAATGGTAGAAGTACTCAAAATTCTTTCTTCTAGCTCTTTGAAGTGCACAGTATACAACCATCACCAGCAGTGGCCATACACCATAAGAGCATGCCAGAACCTCTGACTCCTCACTGTACCTTAGTATTCGCTTTATTAATCCAAACCCAACCCTACTGGGTCCCACTCCTACTGGGTCCCATTCCAGCCTCTGGTGAGCACCGTTCTACACACAGCTTTATTTATTTGTCTATTTTTTACTCGTGTGTATGTGTGTGCATGCATGTGTGTGTGAATGTGTGTGAGCACATGTGTGTATAGTGTGGAGGCCTGAAGTGGATGTCAGCAAACATCTTTGGTTACCCTTACTCAATCAAACCCAGAACTTGCCTATATGACTATCTATCTATCTTGCTTGCCAGCTTGCTCTGGGATCCTCTTTCTGCACCTTACAAAGCTGGAATTCCAGGCAGGCCACTGTTCTACTCTGAATCTAGTGGGTTATGGGCACCCAAACCCCTGTCCTCTTGCTTGAGTGATAAGTACTTTAGCTGCTGAACCATCTGCAGCCCTACTTTTAAAAATATGTTTTTATTATTTGCCAATTTTTTGGCACATTAAACTTTGCAAAATGTATTTACGGTAATGTGGTGCTTCAATGCATACACATTGAGTAACGTGGAGTCAGGTTAGACATGTCTGCTCAGGGATTTTTAGCAATTTTTTAATGAAAAATTAAAAATCCTTCTTCAAGCTTTTTGAAATGTAGGGAGCATAATCATTACCTGTGTGGTGGCTTGAATGAGAACAACCTCCATAGGCTCCTACCTTTGAATACTTGGCTCTCAGTGGATGGAACTATTTGGGAAGGATTAGGAGGTGTGGCCTTGTTGAAAGAGGCATGTCACTGGGGCTGAGCTTTGAGGTTGTGAAGAAACTCTCACCATTCTCAGTCTCTCTTTCTCTGAGATGTGAGATCTCAGCTGCTATGACTTTGATCTACCATCATGGACTCTCTCTGGCTGAAACTGTAAGCCCCAAATTAAACTCTTTCTTTTTTATAAGTTGTATTGGTCATAGTGTCTTATCACATAAATAGAAAAGTGACTCAGACAATCACCTTCCATGCAGTACACACCAGAACTTCTTTTCCCTAACAACAAATGATCTTCATCACCCAACCCCACTAACCTCCAGGCTTTCTAACCTCAAGTAGAATGACAACTTTTATTCTACTCCCAACTTCTAAGAAGTCAACTTTTTTTTTAACAACCGAGTGTTACTCAGTGTCAATACTTAGATTATTCCCTATGGATGATATAACAATTTACCATCAACACAGTAGCTTAAAAAATAAAGATTAATCAGGCATGGTAGCCCATGTCATTGATCCCAGTAACTGAGTTAGAGAGGCAGGCTGAACTCTGTAAGTTTGAAGCTAGCCTGGCCGTGTTAGTTCCAGGCTAGGCAGAAATAAACAAGACTGGGTTGCAACAAAACACCCTACACCTCAAATTTATTAACATCCAGCTCTGGTGGTCAAAAATCTAAAATGTGTTACTTTCACTAACATTCAAATGTCAGCAGGAGTGTGGACTTCTGAAAGCCTGAGGGAAGAGTGAACCCCCTAACTATACAGCAGAGGAAAGAGTGAACCCCCTAACTATACAGCAGAGGAAAGAGTGAACCCCCTAACTATACAGCAGCCATGGGCATCTGCCCTCTGTAGTCTTGCCCCTCCCTCCAGCTTCCAGACAAGACACACAGCATCTTCAGGACTACCTGACAGTTCTGTTTCCTTTCTCCCATGGCCCAGATGACCCAGGACCTCCTTCCTCTCTCAACTTCTGTTTGTTTTATACAGGGAATGAGGATGTAGACCACAGACTGCCAAGTGTTAGGTTTTATGTGCATTAGATTTCTAGCTGCATTTGGATGGATGTTCTCAAGACTGTCGGTAACGCTAAGCACTGCAGTAGTGAATGAAACAGACCAATACTCTTGGCCTCAGAGTCCATCTTAAGGGACAGTCTTTTAAAATTTGACATCAGCCTTGATGTATGTGGTAGTCCACATGTGTCATCCCAAGGCTCATGAGGCAGAGTTTCAGACTTGAGACCAGTAGGGGCAACATACTGAGACTTGAGTGTGAGAAAAGAAAAAAAGAAGGCAACACTTGGTCCTTTGGGGGGTATTACTTCTTACTGTACATAAAAATTCCTCCTTTTATTTTATCTTTTTTTTTGGACTTATCTATTGTAATACAGTCTGGTGTTCATCTTCTTATCCGAGGCAGATTCTTCTGGGTTCGCTAGTTCCTCTCTCCTTCCCTCCTCCCTACAACTGTCACTCCACATCTGGAGCTTCCTGGTCACAAGCGCCAGTCTTCTGATGTCTAGTGACACGAGATTGGGTGAGTTACAAGTTTGGTGTCCTAAGAGGAGGAGGAGGCTTGGCAATACACACCAGTGTTAGATGATAATGTGTTTGAGGTCCTGCAGTGTACAGGATAGATGGTACAGCTTTGCAACCCATGTGTTGGAACCCACCTGTGCCCTGTCTTTGGAGGTTTTGATACATTAATTTAGAGGTAGGGCCTCACTATAGAGAGCAAGGTCAGCTTGAAGACAATCTCTCCAGCCTTTGTAATGCTGGAGTTACTGACATGTGCCACCACACCTAGCCTGGTGCTTTGATTTCTTATAGATTCCCCTTTATAGCTCCAGAGGAGTCTTTGGGATTGTAGAGCAGCGTGCTGTGTTCACTTTCCACAGACAGGGGTGGTAGGAAACCTTCAGGCTTTGCTGGACAGAGAACTGTGTGGCTCAAGAACCTACTCCCTGTCTCTTGCCCTCCCGACTGTCCTCCTTCCTGTCCTCTTGTGTCCAGCACCTAGAGAGTCTGCTGTTTCCCTTGACTTTGGCAATGAGTCCCTCTCTCATGGTACCTTTTCCATGCAGCATTTCCATGCCTTGTTAATAGCAGCGTCTGTTGGTTTTAGCCAAGGCCATCTCATGGTGTTGTCCGGTGCACTGTTACTGGAACAGCAGCCTTTGGACAGCTGGTTTCAGCCCTGCTTCTCATAGTTGTCCCTGGGGGAGTCTGCCAACATGAATCTAATCCCTGCTGCTCATCTTGTGGAAATAGTGGCCACCTCCCTTCAGATGCACCACACAGTGTTCTGCTTCTTCTTTCAGTGGCTTCGTCTTCCTTCCTATGAATGCCCCACGCATATTATTTTCTTTTCTACCCTTTCCTATTATTTTGATAAGATGTCCAGAGTTTGAAGAAAGCATCTCCCCATTCTTGACTTGAATTGAGCCCCTAAGTGCTATGGTGTAAGCTTGCTCACCCTGCCTCTTTCCTTACTTCATTATCCTAGGTCACACCCCTTCCTCACATCAGGCATCTGTTAATTCAGTCCACTATACCTAGCAGAGAAAATGCACCACGAGATGAGAGTTCTGCAGGTCCCACCACCCCTCCCTCTTCTTTCTGCAAAGTCTCCCTTCCTTCTGCCTGCCATGCCCTCTTCCCCTGTTCCCAGCTGAGCAGGCCCTGCACTGCCTATCCTCTACTGACCCTTTGACCATGTCCTCTAGAGATGACCCTTGTCTCCATGTCCACTCCTCTTTAGACCTTAGCCAGCCACGAATCCCTTATTGTATGCCTTTATCTCTGATCGGCTTCCTTCAGTTTGATTTCTTTATTTATCTCCTTACTTATTTACATAACCCTGACTGATCTCCCTGGGAGTGGGGGTAGGAAGGAACCGTGTGTGTATGTAGTGTGTGTGTCCACTGCACTGAGAAATGCCATGATCTATGATGCTACCCAGCTTCAAGAGTGGACAGCTGTTTAATTTCCTTGAATATTTATACAGCTGTTTTGACCAATACAATACCAACTAGCCAATACAACTATTCAAGTTTGAATTTCAATAAATTCCAATCAAGCACAATATAAAATTCATCTCCTTGAGTAAGCTAGGCACACTGCAAGTGACTGCAGAGTCACCCTATGCTTCTGGTGCCACCGTGGTAGACATGGCTGCTGCGGAACACTACGGTCTCTCCAGGAAATTCTGTCAGAAGATAATCTTCCCTTCATACTCCACCAGGGTATCCACATGTGAAGGGACGAAATTCCCATGCGTCTGGGTGAGCGCTGGAGCACATCTCACTGTCTTAGTCCTCTTCATTGTTGGGAACCTCATTGCTTCTCATCCACATCATCAATAGCCTTCTTACCTCTTCCTCCCCCTTACTCTGGTCCTTTCTCTTCTGTTACTCCAGTCAACATAAAACAAGCCCCAAACCCTTAAATAAGAACCGGAGTCCACTGTCTTTTCAGCCGACACTATGAAGGAGGGATGCAGCCTCCGTCTGCAGGCGATGCTCTCTGCAGACACCTCTTCATAGTGGAGTTCCCATCAGGTTTCGCTAGGTTTCTGAGCCCTTGAGAGACCTTACCTTATCGCTAACCGAGTTCCAATCTTTAGAGCAGATCAACTTCCCTAAATCTGCATGGGTATTAGCTAGGTACTGAGGATTGAGAAAATCGCCTCTCAGGGTCAGGGGCTGGGCCTGAGGGACCCAGTTCAGAAAGGTTGTCAGGGTGATAAATGATTTTCCTAGATATGCCAGTTTTCCATCAGATACACTTTGATTCTTGGCTGTCCCAATTTTAAAAAAAAAATGCACCCTGTTATATAGAGAAAAGCATATTTCCTTTAATAAAAACATTTTAACAGAAGATGGGTTTATCAGGTAATTACTAAAAATATAGTGTCTTGAAAAATGATTGATTGATTTTTATTTTAGGTGTATATGTATTTTGCCGGCATGTATATCTGTGTGAGAGTGTCAGATCCATTGGAGGTAGAGTTACCAGCAGTTTAACCTGCCAAGTGGGTCCTGGGAATAGAACCCAGGTCTCCGGGAAGAGAGCAGCCAGTGCTCTTAATCCCTGAGTCATATCTCCAGCCCCGAAAAAAGTTATTCTTAATATTTCCAGGGTTCCAAAGTTCCAAATCAAGATGTGGGCAGCAAGGCTGTGCCCACTCTACAGATTGGAAAGGAGCTACCTAAGTTGCCTCCTTGAACTCCTGATGCTCAGAGCTCTTGATTAGCAGCCTTCTCTGTGTTTATGTCGCTCCATGTGGCCTTCATGGGTCCCATGAGTCTGGCTCTGCCTCAGCCCCCTGCCCCCCAATGGTTCTCTTTAAGATGCAGGTCATTGAGTGGAGCCCACTCTAAGCTAAGTCCAGGTTGATCTCAGGGAGCCATAGTGTCATCCAGTCTCTTCTGAGATAAAGCCACGTGCACAGGTATGATGTAGAATTTGGACGTCAGTTTTGTGGGATCCCTGATCCAACGGTTTCCCAAGGGAGGAGTAAATAGGAGATGTCTGATAGCTGGCTACCTCCCTCCTCTTCCCAGTCCTTGCCTAAGCTAACTTGATTTATTGGGTAGCCTTCAGTTCTGGGTATTGGGTCATTTAATTTCACCCCAAATGTGTAAGAGAAGGCCACATATTCCCGCCAACTGCCCTTCTTTCTGTACAGCTGACTAGACTCCCGTCAGCAGGGTTTTCACCTGCTGATGAACACTGTCATTAAGCTATACAGCATGGCCCCAAAGGAAGGTGTTTGTCATCCTTTAGTTTCCACAGGGCCCCTAGCTTTTAAGATAAAAAGGTATAGATTTAGAAATTATTTAAAGGCATGAATACATATGGGAAATAACTAGAAGCATTGTCTGAGAGCAATCTGAAGGGGCGTACGAACCTTTTCTGTTTTAACTTGCAGTGCTATGTAGCTTTTCCACTTTCAACATTCAGTACCTTTGTGATTAGAAAAGCAAAGATTTATAAAACCCAGGTCATTTTTTATTGGTGTTAATTTATTTTTTATTTGTTTTAACATATTTGCTAGGACTGTTTGTGTTTCTCAAAGGCAAACCATGGTGACTCATGCGTGAATCCTTGCACTGGAGAAACAGAGGCAGGGCAATTGCTGTAAGATCCAAGGCTGGTTTGGGTGAAAAGAATAAGATTCTGACTCAAAAAAACTGAACTAAGCAAGCAAACAAACAAGCCACGATGAGTGGGCTGATTGGTGCTCTAGGAGCAGGCCATTGATGATTTTCTGCTCAGTGTAGATTGGATGTAGGTTTTAGAGTGACGTTAACTCTGTTCATTATTCAGGACCTTACAGACTCCACTAGAGAAGCTGCCTGGGCACATGAGCTTGGGTGCTCCCGCTCTGCCGAGGGGCCTGAAGAGCCTCCGCACAGACACTGCCTTTGGTTTGTTAGGGACTGTTGTAAAGAATCTCCCGTCAAGAATTGTGTTTGACTCTGGCAGGCATGTGTCTTTCCGGTCTGTACCCTGTTTTGATGTGGCCCAGTCTGCAACATTTTGAGGTGGCCCAGTCTGTACCCTGTTTTGGCCCCTCTGTCTGCTGTATTGTGAGGACACTGCACATTTCCAGCAAGTCTGAGCTCCTGGAAGCCACAACAAAGCATTAGGCTCCTTTTGATCGGCTTCACTATTGAATACAATTTGCTCCAAGGGAATTTCCTTATTTTGGCTTATAATATGTTGATGAATTATTGAAATTTCAATTACTTTTGGCTCCCAAGATAGCAGAGTAGATATAGCCCAGACATTCAATATGAAAGCTTTCTCTGAGAAGCTCTTAGAGAGGGCGGCTGGGTTTCTACTCTCTGTCCTTGCCTGGAAGGGCTGTGGCCGGCAACAAGCACTGGGGTTGGGCTCTGCTCTGTCTGTGAGACTATAATGCTTTGTAGCCTTGAGTCAGCCACTCAAGGTATGCTTCCCTGACATTCAGCATTCACATTTGTGGGGAGCTCATTGGATGTACAGATTCCTGGCTTCATGTAGCACTGATAACTCTGAACCATGGGATGGGGCTCTGCCACCTAGGTGTCTGACTAGCCCTGTAAGGGGGATTTGGTGTACCATAAAGGTTGGAAAACCCTATTCTAAGTGTCCAAGTGTGTGACTTCTTGGTGACTGAGTTTGATGGTGCTGCAGTCAACCCAAAGTGTAATAAACCAGGCTTGGTAGTGCTCTCCTGTAATTCTAGTGCTTGAGGGGAAAAGACAGGCGGATCAGCAGTTCAAGATCCTCTTGGCTGCATAAGCAAATTTGATAATAGTCCTTGTACTCTGATGATAAAGGTGTGCCCATAGTTATCAGAAAGGTAGCAATTTTCCCGTTTACTGGGGTATTTCTCACCTTAGTGGTCACAGAGCAGTATCCACGGATGAGTGAGAGTTAGATATCCATTGTGGTATTAGTGTGCCATATTTTGTGTATATTTTTTATTTTATGTGTATGGATGCTTTGCATGTGTGGCTGTGTATCACATGTGTGAGTGGTGCCTCTGTAGGCTAGAACAGGGTATCTGGTCCCCAGAGACTGTATAGTTACAAGCCTCCATGTGGGTGCTTCAAATTGACCCCTAGTCTTCTGGAAGAGCAATCAGTGCTCTTCTCCACCGAGATTTTATGCTTCGGCTACTTAGATGTTCCTTCCCACTATACTAGGGATGCTCCGAGCCTTGGCTATCTGGTGGAAAGCTGCTGGTAGCTTCACTGCCACTCCATCCTGGCCTCACCACTCCCAAAGGCCCTGTCTCTAATAACAGTTTGTCCAGAACTGCATATCTTGCAGACACAGTGCATGTAATTCTATTCCCCGACCCCACACTACCCCAGCCATGCCTCCGCTAAGCCCACCCCTGACATGCTCTCCTGTGGGGCCCAGTGGAGCCCAGCTCTCCTATCACAAACATACCCTCTGGAGTAACTTTAGGTGGAAGCACAGTCGTTCCAAGTTCCGCTGCCTCAGAGCACTTGAGGGTAATGTTTCCAGCGTTTGTGTGTATGTATTAAGATTCTTATTCTCTATCGATATGTGAGCTCTGAGTTTCCTAAGACTGGAAATCACGTCCTCATTTGCACCGCCCACCGCAGCAGGAGGAACTTCTCTGCTATGCTATCTGAGCAAATGCTCCTTTAACGGTGCGCCTCCTCCTGGACTGGAGCATCCTTCACTTAGTTTGCATATTCTTCCTGCCTGTGAGTAGCAGATGACTGGCCAGCTCCACTTAGTGATGCAGTGGCTTCAGTGGACTTGACCGCTGAGCATCACATTAGTTTGCATATTCTTCCTGCCTGTGAGTAGCAGATGACTGGCCAGCTCCACTTAGTGATACAGTGGCTTCAGTGGACTTGACCACTGAGCATCACAGTTGGAAACTTTGCCCTTGACTCTCCGGCTCTTTTGCCCTTTAACCTGGGAAACCACCAACTCGGTCTAAAGGGGTTCTGGTTTCAGGTCCGAGAGCTCCAAACTCGACTGCAGAGTGTCCAGGCCACTGGACCTTCTAGCCCTGGTCGCCTCACTTCTGCCAATCGCCCAATCAACCCCAGCACCGGAGAGCTCAGCACCAGCAGTAGCAGCAATGACATCCCCATCGCCAAGGTGAGCTCCTGGGGATGAGTCTGGTGGGTTGGAAGACTTCTCATCTGGAAATCCCAGCTGTGGCTGAGCCCACCGTTTTGCAGACAGATCAGTGTACATACCCTAGGGGCTTCCCCTGGGACTGAGTGTCAAGTCTCCCAAGCCAAGCTGTAGGGCAAGATAACCCACTAATAGGTTTAAGTCTCTCAGCAGCAACCTGTATAGCAACTCTCATTAATCAGCCTGCTGGAAAATGTCAGAGCTGACAAGCCTTTGTGGAGAGTTTTGTCCAGTGCGACCCCACAGTGATGGGTACTTGCCTTCAAGGAGCTAAGGTTCAGCCCTTAGGGGACCCTGGGTGATAAAGCAGTAATTTCCCCCCTCAGAAGACTGATAGCCATGCCAGAAAAAGAAATACATTACAGAGCTAAGTGTGAAATTGCATGCCTATAATTCCAGCCAGGAGGCAGAGGCAGGAGGATCACTGAGTTCTAGGCTGTCCAGGGATACATAGTGAGACACTGTCACAAAAAATGAAAAGAGAAAAGAAATACATTTTTTTAAACACTTGTTCTTCGTCAAAGCACACAATGCTTTTGTACAGTCTTCTAAATAGAACCTGTCACATGGTATACATGGCAGATGTCTTCCTGCCTGACAGCCATGATAGTCTCCTTAGTGAAGCGGTTTCTCATCCTTTGAGTTAAGTAAGTTAGGTGAAGCCAGTGTTTCTCAACCACAAGTGATTTTTGCCCCCTAAGGAACACTTTGAACGGTTACAACTTGGGTGCTCCTGGCATCTTGTGGCTGGAGTCTAGAGATGCTGCACAGTAGCCTACACTGGGCAGAACGGTCTCCCGTCCCCAGGTTGTCCAGCCCCAAATGTGCTGAGCTTGAGAAGAAACCCCATTTTAAGTTTATGGTTGCAAGGTTGAACTAATGAATTGTTTTGAAGTGTTTTGCTGAATTATTGTAGTTGACATGGTAACAATTGTGTAAGCATAGACTGAACTTATGTGGGGGAGTGATGTGGACTTTCCGATATTTTTTTTTTTAAGATTGCCGAGAGAGTGAAGCTATCAAAGACAAGATCTGAATCGTCGTCATCTGATCGGCCAGTCCTGGGGTCAGAAATCAGTAGCATTGGGGTGAGTGTTGGCAAGGGGTAAAGAAAGAAAGAACCCAATACAGCCACGTAGACCATGGCTCCTAGAGGATAGAAATACTGTTTTTCACTTCCAATTTATCAGTTAATTATATAATAAATCGGGGCACAGTGAAATGTGGTAAGTCTCTAAATGGTGAATTGCTACTTCAGTTTTAAGGGAGATAATCTCTTCCTATTCCCCACCCGCCAACTCCCACACATGTGAAATCTTCCAAAAAAGAGATAACATGCATTTAGTTGCTGATGATGCCAGTGAACGTCTTGAAGTATCTGCTTCTTATCACCTTGCCCCACAGAGACCCAGGGAGTTGCAAGACTCCCAAAGAACTGTGTCTCTGCACATACTTCTGGAAGGGAACACACTGTCCAGGGAGGGCGGAAGCTGTCTTTGAAGTGTGATCCAAAGCTAGCAGAGAACGGACAGGACCTGCCTGCCCAGTATGCGAGTCTTGATGGGTAGAGCCTGTATCCTCCAGGGAGTAAGACGGATGGCTGGGGCGCTGACAAGGGAAGAGTTCCAGCTCTTTAAGGAGTATAGTTTCTGATGTGGTGAAGCTGGGAGGGCTAGCTGTTTGATCCTAGGCCAAGAGGAGATAACAGAAAACAAAACAAAAAACCCAAACACTCATTTTTATTTCCTAACTTGAAGTTTTACATGGATCAAAAATCACGTGCAATCAGATTTGTGTCAAAACCAAACTGTGAGGATAAAGGGAAGAGCCTCTCTTTCAGCCCATAGTCACCAGAGACTGTTGTGTGTGAGGAGTCTAGGGTAAGAGAAGGAAGCCCAGACTGTATCTAACTTCCATGCTTGTTGGTTCCCAGTGTCACTTACTGAGGAGGTGCAGCTCTGAGCCCATTGTTTCCTATAATCCATTCACACCCGTTTTTTTTATGCTCAAATTATACCAGCCAGACTCAGAAGAGTACTAGTGCCAAATTCTTCAAGACTCTTGCCTTTATGTTGTTGAATGTGTAAGTTGTGCCTGGGGACCAGTGTTTCTGACCTGGCATCTCTGTAGGCAGCTATGTTCATTTGCACAGGTTTCCAGCAGCGTGGCAGAACACCTGGCCCACTCTCTTCAGGACTGCTCCAACATCCAGGAAATTTTCCAAACACTCTACTCACACGGATCTGCCATCTCCGAAAGCAAGATTCGAGAGTTTGAGGTGGAGACAGAACGGCTGAATAGGTGAGAGCAATCTGATGTGTTTCACTGGGGGTGGGGTGGGGTGGGAGCTGTCGTCATCCCCCCAACCCCGCCGCCACTTTGTTTATAAAAGTTCATCCACATTGTCTTGTGAACTGTGACCTGCAGTGAGATGGCAAGGCTGGTGGGACTGAGATGGAGGTGTGCTCATGGCAGTCAGGGTCAGCTTCACAGTGCTGGGGCCTCGTGTATCTGTGGAACAGATACATCCTGCCTGACTCTGCTGTTACTATTCTTAATCTTTAATAATTTAGGAACAAGAGGCGCCACCTTCTCATTTCACTCTGGACCTTGTGAAGTGCTTAGTGAGTCCTGGGCGCAATCCATAGGGAATGTCCAGTAGGTCGTAGATGGCTGCCCAGTGTAGGGGCCGGTGCTGCAGAGAGTCTCAGCGGGAAGTCCTGGAATGTTGAGTCAGGGTCTGGGGCTGCTTGTGTTTGCCAGAAGGAGCAAAGGCAGTGTGCTGGAACCATTTTTGGCATTGGCCCCACATGTTCGTCTAATTCTTTGCTTTCTCTGAGCAATTCTCTGCTGATTTTCTTTATGCTCAAGCATACATAGGATGTCCCTACATCCTATCATAACTGGATTTGGAGTTTACCATATAATAGCTTCCTAGATTCTTCCCGATTCTCTTGCTATAGACAGTTGTAGTGTGCATTCCTGCCTCTTGGCAAAGACAAACTTAAGTGTCATCTCAGAAATGAGGCAGCTACTTCAAAGGCTAAACCCGCGAACCTCCCTGGCTCAGACTCTATGCCATGATAAAGGAATGGCCTGTTGAACAGTCTCCAAGAGTGATGTGGCTGCCTTGACTTAGCAGTCTTTAGTGAGCACAGGAAGAGCTCGGAAGGCGCATGAGCTAATCAAGAGGGAATGTGGACATTAATTCCCATCTACCATTGCTGAATTCCATCCCTCTTGTGTGTGGCAGAATAGAATAACTCAAACTAGCTTGTTATTCCTCCCTGATATGAAGCTGTTTTAGTTCTGGAGAACAAAGGAAATGTGGTGATGTAGGTCATTTTAAAGATTATTTTATTGAATTAATGTACACGTGTTCGTGTCTGTGTGCATATGAGCACGTGAAGACAAGGGACCCGTGGAGGTCAGAGGCATCAGATCTTCCTGTGGAGCAAGTTACAGGTGCTGGGAGTCAGTCAAACTTGGATCCTCTGTTAGATCAGTATGTGCTCTTAACTGCTGAACATCTCTTTAGCCCCATCAATTTTATATCTTGAAATTAAAAGATGTCCATATTAAATCCAAAGTCCTTTACAATGGCAATCCTGATGGTCATCTAGAAACAAGGCAGAAGCTCTTTCCTCCACTGGCCTGGAAATGCTTAGACCTGAAGGAGATTTGCCCTTTGTGACTGAACGAAGCCATATGCCTTCGGGGCGATGCCCACAAGCCTTCAGGGGGCCCTGTGCCCACAAGCCTTCAGCCTTCACAAGCCTTCAGCCTTGGCTGAAGATCTCTGCTCTGGGATTTCAAAGGTCTGCTTTGTTGCTGAACTTGGGAGAGGCACCTTTCTTCTCAGTGACACACTCCCAGGAGAGAACAAAGAATTGGTACTATTTAGTCCTTGAAGCTCAGGTTAGGTGTTCAGCAGCACAATGGGTGCTCACAGAAAACCCCTTAATATTCAACTTGTGAGGATAAGGTTAGTCTCTTGCAAATGAAGAAAATGAAGGCTTTGAAGTTGAAAGTGAAGCGATGAAATTCAGAGCAGTTACTTAACAAAGGCAGCATTCCAGACCCTGCCCTTTGCCCTCGCCCTGTTGTCCTGGAACCTGGAGCTTCCTAGAAATACTGTCCTAATGACTGTTATTTGATTGTCTCAACATTAAAGGCTTAATACTATTTTTTAAAAAAATGCTAGCCTTTGATTCAGATTTCATTGGAGTAGGGGAACATACTTACTCAAACCTGTGCTTACACATGTCACACATCCGTGTTAAGCACCTCCTATGTACTAGAGTATTTGTGACATGAAAAGCAAATCAAAACAGAGAAGGCCCCTAATGTCATGAGGCTTATATTCTGTTAGGAAATATAGATGCAACACAGCAGAAGAGCCCCCCCCCCCGAAAAGACGTCTCCAGGACCCCAAAAGAATCAAGAGTTATTTCTTTGTTACTCTTGTCACTTTGGGTGCTGGAGGTTAAAGCCTGGATCTTGTACAAGTTTTCCAACCATTTTACCGCTGAGCTATGTCCCTTATCTGAGGTTGGTCCTTTTCATGTGGTCTGGTAAGGTGTCTTTAAAGGTGTCTTGAGGTTTTAAGGACAAAAGAGCAATGATGCCAGTGGAAGAGTCATAACCTCCTGGCTGGACAAAGGGGATGTAAAGGAGGAACCCTACAAAGAGTGGGATTGACGTAGACCAGGGGTTTGCAGGAAACAAGGGGGCACCAGACAGCGCCTGGCACATATGCAGATTCAGATTCCATAGCAGATTTTACTCTTTAGCCTAAATATAGTTGGAAAGCGTTCTTTTTAACAGGAAGATCACAATTCTGGAGCTTAGAGGTAAAGGATGGCAAGAGTAGGAATAGAGAGAGATGGTTAGGATGGGCCAGGAGGCAGAGAACACAATGGGGTCAGAATATGAGAAGCCTCAGCCCCACATCAGGTCTGGTTGGAAGGAAGAGGCTCAGGGATGCTTTCGTACTAGCTCGTGATAGTAGATGAATAGCTGTGGTGACTTCCAATATGGGGAAGGTGAAGGAGAGAAGGTCGAAGAAAAATAAGCAACCCCTTCAGTGTTAAATTGGAGGCAGTGTGACCCTCCCCCCAAATGAAAATGCCAGGAGGTAACTGATGTGTGGCACTGGCACTCAGAGGGAGGTGTGTGCTAGAAAAGATGGGACGCCATGGAAACAGAAATGCCTCTTGGAGTCACAGATTTGGCTAGAACCACCCCTAAGTGGAGTGTTGGCAGAAGATGGGATTCCCCAAGCCTCAGCCCCAAGGAAACACCAACCCTCACAGCCATTACATTCAGATACCAGCAGGGTGTTCTGACCTGAGCAAGGGAGGCATTTCAGGCAGGGACGGTTTCCTCTCAGTCACACGGAGGTCAGCATTGGAGTAAAGGGCTTCTAATTAGCAGGGACCACGACACTTTCTAAATTGTAAATGAGAGAGTGGGGACCACTGAAAGAGGCCAAACGAAGAAGAGTGGAAAGGCGTGTGTTTTGTTTTGTGTTAGTTAATATTTGCGAAAATGCCCAGCAATGCCATGTCACCTTTGCGTGTGTGTACTGTGTGTGCTGTGTATATAAGTTTATGCACATGTGTGTCTGTGGAGGAAAAGATAAACACCCAAGCATCTTTCTCAATCACTCTTCCACCTTCTCTTCATGAGGCAGCGTCTCTTACGTGAATCTGGAGCGAGCTTGCCAATTCGGTTAGGCTGTCTGGTGAGCAAACTCCATAGAGCCCCG
Source organism: Microtus pennsylvanicus (assembly GCF_037038515.1). Lineage (NCBI taxonomy): Eukaryota > Metazoa > Chordata > Mammalia > Rodentia > Cricetidae > Microtus > Microtus pennsylvanicus. Next base: position 38,834,370 of record NC_134582.1, read on the forward strand.
TCTTCACCTCCCCAGGGCTGGTGTTACAGACCACGCCACTTTGCCTGGCTTTTAAGTGGGTGCTGGGGCGTGAACTCAGCTCTTCATGCTTTCACCACAAGCGTTTCACCTGACTGAGCTGTGTCTCCAGCCTCCCACATCACCCGTGTGTTTTATATCCATATATATGCCTCTGTGTGTGTTTGTCTGTGTTATGTGTATGCGTTCGTGTGTGTACTCACCTGCGCATGTGTGTAGAAGCCAGAGGATGTTCGGTATCTTCCTTTATTCTTCACCTGACTTTTTGAGATGGGGGCCTCTCAGCAAACCCCAAGTTCACCAGTTGGCTAGGCTGGCAAACCAGCAGTCTCTGGGAAGCTGCTTGACTCTGCTCCCCTCATCCCGCCATCACTAGACTTCCTGACGCACACTGCCATGCCTGTGCGGGGTCTACACAGGCCCTCATGCTCGCATGGCAAGCACTGTATCTGCTGACCCTCCCCTGCCATGTCTTCTCCACATGACTGTCTGGCCTCCTTGCCCGTGGAACAAGGAACAAGTCCCATCTCAGGCCTGCTGCGTGAAACCAATGTCTTTTTCATTGTAGCCGCATTGAGCACCTCAAATCCCAAAATGATCTCCTCACCATAACCCTGGAGGAATGCAAAAGCAATGCTGAGAGGATGAGCATGTTGGTGGGAAAATACGAATCCAACGCCACAGCGCTGAGGCTGGCCTTGCAGTACAGGTAGGGAAGCCAGAGCGGGTGGTCTTTGGTTTGTTCTTTAAACATGTATTTGTTTATTAATTATTTCTTGATTTACTGTGTGCATGCATGTGTGAGTAACATACATGCCACAGTGCATGTATAAAAGTCAGAAGAGAGCATGTGAATCTGTCTTCTCTTTCCACCATGTGGGTTCCAGGTTTTGAACCCGGGACACCAGGCTTGGCCAAAGTGCTTTCATATGCCAAGCCATCTTACTATTCTTGCAGCTACTTGGTCTTATACACATCTGTAGCAAACGTGAGCATAAAAGTACAAGACAACTTTTTAAAGCCATAAGTAGAGGCTTGGACCTGCAAATATTAACAAATTAAACAGATGGTGCCCCAGCTGAATGGAGATAAAGCATTATTTCCCTTGTTCAGCTTGGAGAAACTCATCAAGAAGCCTTGTTATGACCAGCCTCTTGTCTTGACCACATGAATGTCAGGTCTGTCTGCCTCCTGTCTAGACATAGGTCTGTGTGTATTGCAGCACAGTGGAAAGGGACCACTGTGTGTGTGTGTGTGTGTGTGTCTGTGAGAGAGAGAGAGAGAGAGAGAGAGAGAGAGAGAGAGAGAGAGAGAGAGAGAGAGAGAGAGACAGTATCTCTGCCTCACTGATGATTGTGCCCTGTCATGCCCAGCAGAGAGGCTGTTCACGTATACTCAGTGGATGATGGGCATGGAGAAGGATGACTTTTCCTTCTCTTGAACATCTAAGCTCAGACTCTATATGCAACCTAACAGCATTTCATGACGCTTTTGTAGAAATCTGTATCTGTACTTTTTGGGGTGATAGCCATTTTCTGTTTGTGCTCAGTACCGTGGTAACTGGCAACCACATGATGACCGTACAGGTAAAATATAGCCACTGAAAGGTTGTTGGGATCTTTCCCTTTGATTTAACTTAAAATAGCTACATATAATTGTTGTCTGAGGCTGCTCATTTATTTCCCAGCCACCTAGACCTGAAATAGCCACACATAAACTGTATTAATTAAAACACAGCTTGGCCAATCACTTAAGCATATTTCTAGCTAGCACTCACAACTTAAATTAACCCATTTCTATTGTTTAATATTTTACCATTAGGCTTGTGGCATGCTGGCAAGGTTCCGGCTACCAGCTAGCATCTTTCTCCTCTGGCAACTACATGGTGTCTCCCTGACACTGCCTACTCTCTCTCCATCTCTGTTGGATTTTCTGCCTGGCTTTACTCTGTTAAGCTATTGGCTGAAAGCAGCTTCTTTATTAACCAATGGCAGTAAAACATTCATGGCATACAAAGGGGAATCCCACATCATATAGCCATTGTCTACTGTTCAGTACACATATAGGTAAAAATGATCATCTCTGTAAGGGGAGTTTTAATAACTACTGAGGGTTGCATGACAGTTATTAGGGTCAGGCATCTGTGAGTGACTTGGCTAGCTGTGCCAAGCCTTTGGCCTCCTGGCCAGTACTGAAGGTCATGTGACCACAAGGGCTACGATTTCTGAAAGTTTGGCTGGGGTGCTAGGACCTCCTTTCAAGCCGACTCGGTCTGTTCAGAGGCCTCAGTTACCCGCTGGCTGCAGGCTACAAGTCTTACTTCCCCTCTGCCTGACGCTCTCCATTGGGAGACCCAATATAGGGCCCCCACTGGCCATCAGAGAAAATACCCGAGAGAGAAAGGGAAGTGGGACAATTTGATCAAGATGGAAGTCATAGTGCTTCGAGAGTCTAGGGCTGGGTACGGCATACCATCATTTCCATAAGTTACAGAGACCAACCCTGCTAGAGTCCAGGGGCCAGAAGGAGAATATGCATTCTGGGATGCAGGCTCAAGAGAGGCTGCTGTGGAGACGAAGTACCGTAGGTGTGTCATGTGTTTCTTTCGAGTGGTCATCTAAAGGACAACCGGTTTGACCCTGCCTTTTATTGCTTTTTATGATTTTTCTAGAACATAGGGTTTTTTTTTCTGTTTTTATTTTTTCTTAAAGGGATTGACAGAACAGCAAGCGACTAGTATATCCAGGGAGCACTTCTATGTGGAATAGTCCTCACTTTGTGGGTGGGAGGCTGAGGCAGGCACCCGGCTGCAATGGCGCAGTGATGGAGACGGTCGCCATTCCTTGTCAGGGCTGATGCCATGCTGTGCTTCCATTGCAGTGAACAGTGCATAGAAGCCTATGAACTCCTACTGGCACTGGCTGAGAGCGAGCAGAGCCTCATCCTGGGGCAATTCCGGGCAGCTGGCGTGGGCTCCTCCCCCGGTAAGTGTCCTCCGGGTTCCCTCTCTGCTACTTCCCATCTTGTCTGCATGGCTGCTGGCATTGTCTCCCAGGAACACGAAATCTGCCTGTCAAGTGTGTTTTCCATTTTCCCTCATGACTGAGTGGGTAAATTGTTTACGTTGAATGGAGCAAGAACTGGAGTGGAAAGAGGATCACAGACAAGTTAAAACAAACAAGCTCTCTTAGGAAATGGATTCTCCTGGGCTGACGGTAGAAGCGGAGGGAGTGGGGATCACAGTGCTGTTAAAAGGACCCACACATGCTGTAAGGAGAATGGGCACGCAGGCTTCTTCACGATGTCACTAAAGCTCAGCCAGTGACAGCGCAGGGCCTGCCCTGGAGTGAGGGGAGCATACAGTACAATGCTGGAGAGGAAGGGAAGCTTGCCGTACCCTTAGTGTGCCCTGGGCACAAGCTCACCTATGCTTTGTAGGAGTGGCCTTCTGGGAGACATAATGACAAGACAATAAACTCAAATGAGCCAGTGTTCCCCAAATCTTCCAAGGCAGGCTATAAGGGCAGGCCAGGTGTCTCCATGTATGGCCCCCAGGCTGTCAGGAAGTTGCTCTGAGCTGTAATCTAGAAGAGGGGGGAGGGAAATAGATGAATAGCTGTTAATGGCCGTGCGCTTCCTGTTGGCCTTCTCTCTCCAGGACACACTACCACAGAGGCTACTCCCCAGACTCCTTCTGAGTGAACCCCCATCCCTGCCACCTCTCTATTGCCATATTTATAAGGACAGTTGGGATTTTCCTCCCTTGGTTTTGATGCCCGCGGGAATCAGCATCAAACCTGAAGATGAGAAGAAGCTGAGCAGTACTGTCCTTTCTTATACCCAGGCTTTCTAACAAGAAAGCATTCATCCTTGGGATTGGTGGCCACCCTTCATTCCTCCGCTCCACCCTCTGGTCCCATCCCCACTGCCTGGCCCAGCCCAGAAGCAGAAACTCTGCCAACATTTCCATTAGAAACCTCATTTTTTTTCAGGGTCTTTTAACTGAACCATAAAATTTTACTCCTCATATGAAACAGATCCTAAAATGATCTTGGCTTGATGTCAAGTTTTTTTTTTAATATGTATTAAGAAAACCATCAATTAAGGGAGAGAAAAAAATCAACCATGTTCTAGTTTGTATCACAAGATGTCTTAACCTATTCCATGAGCAAAAAGCATCTTTATTAGGCCTACACAGTTCGGTTACTTGGTAGGAGTTGAAAGGGCTTAAACAAATCAACATTTAAACCATTTGCAATGATAATGAAGTGTTCATGCCTCCCTTATCCCAGGTAACTCCTGTATGCATTTAGACGATGACACCATGCCTACTTTAGAACCGAGTACAGAGAACAGTTCAGCTGGTGAGGTGTATGTAAAATTCCGAGTGGAAAAAAGAAACGTGGCGAAAATGGCTGAAAATCAGCGTGTGGGATCTATTCTCAGTGCGGGAACCACACCATACTGAAGAGTGTTCTCCCTATTATTATCCGCATTATTCTCCATCGTGGCAAGCAGTGCCTAATTTTCATAGCTGCTGACAGCGGCAGTTGGGCCGTCCCTCTCCCATCGTGCTGCATAAGCAAGAGCTAGCTGGTGACATTTTACTCACAGTGTCAATTACTGTGGTTGTCTTTGTTTGTTATTGATCGCACAGGCACTCATTATGTTCATTCCAGAAGGTTTAGCCCCGTGGTTCTCAAACTGAGCCTTGGGAAACCGAAGGGGTGTCTCTGGGGCCTCAGCAGTGGGCATGAAGGGTAAAGGAGCCGAATGGAGTCCAGCCTCTACCACTTCACCCAACCACAGTTATGTTTCTGATGTTCACGATCCAGAGTTTCATGAGAAAGGCACAGATCTGTGTTGGATGGATAGCAAGCCAGCGGTTTGTCTGGCAGCCACAGTTTTTGTATTGTTTTGAAGCCTTTATTCTTTAGAGTAATGTCTCAGTCACTGTTCTGTTGCTGTGAAGAGATACCATAACCAAGGCAACTCTGAGGAAAGATAGCATTTGATTTGGGGCTGTCTTTACAGTTTCAGAGCTTTAGTCATTGTCATCGTGGTGGGGAGCGTGGTGGCACTGGAGCAGTAGCTGAGAGATACATCCTGATCCAACAGAGACAGGGGTGTAGGGGGAGGGAAGGAAGGAGAGAAGGAGAGAGAGACTGTGGACACTGGGCCTGGCTTGGATCTTTAAAGCCTCAAAGTCCCCGCCCCCCTCCACACACACACACACACACACACACACACACACACACAGTAGCAACAAGGTCAAGCTTTTTAATCTTTTTAATGCTTTCAAGTAATGCCACTCCCATTTAAATGCATGCACCTATGGGTGCCATTCTTATTCAGACGACCGGCAAGTAAATTTCAGTTCCCAGGAAAGCTGAGAGGAAGTGCATAGATGTCCCATGCATGCATATGCTTAGCCTTCTCCATTATAAATGACATACACCAGACATCATTGTTGTTGAAGTCGAGGTTCCTGGTCTCTATTAGAATTTCCTCCCTGTTGGAAACTCCCTGGGTGTGGCAAGTGGACAGTGACGAGGACCCACCACCACAGCATCATACCTAGTAGTCTGTGCTTGAAGTTGCCATCTTGTGAAGACTCTTAGCTGTGCCTTCTCATTCCTTTCTTACTCTTCTCTCCCAATCCTTAAGAGCCACTGTTTTTGTTTCTTTTTCGTTTCCATTCATCCACCTCTCCCTCCCTCCGTCCCTCCCTCCGTCCCTCCCTCCCTCCTTCACTTCCTTCCAAGTTCTAAGAGTCAAACCACAGTATCTTTTACCAAACAGACAAGTGATCTGCCTTTGAACTTTTTTGTGTGTGCTTGTGGAAAGTATATGTACATGTTCCTATGAGTGGGTACATGCACTTGCATGGATGGGCATGCATGCATTTGTGTGTGTGCATGTGGAAACCAGAATGTCGAGGTCAGAGTTGAGTGTCACCACCTAACATGTTCTCCCGATTAATGAATTTTTCAGACAGGATGGTGGAATGGCACTTGCTATGTAGACCAGGCTAGCCTTGAACTCACAAAGAGATTGGCCTTTCTCTGCCTCTGCCTCCCTAGTTTTAGACTTAAAGGCACATATCACCACCTCATATTTGGGGGGGGGGGCATAGTCTGACTGTCCATCAACCACCAGGAATCCGCCTCTTTCCTCCCCAGCTCCCCTCTGGTGCTGGAATTACAGACGTGCGCCACTACGCCCAGCTCTTACAAGGTCACCGATTATTTAAAGTCATGTCCTCATGCTTGCATGGCAGGTACTTGACTGATAAGATCATCTTCGAAACCCCACTGAGCTTTTTTAATATCCCCATAGTTCTATCTTTTCCATCCCAGTTTTAAAAGCCACATCGAGAACGTGACTATCTTGAGCAGGAACCAACTTCATTATCTTGGCTTTATGCTTCCTGTACTCCTGTGTCCTGACCTAACCCTGTCACTCAGCTCCTGGAGTCAGCCCCCTTGACCAGGCCAAGACGAATAGTACTGATACAGAAAATGCTCTAATTTCAGCTCCAACTACTTGTGTGTCCCTGCTGCCCTGCATGTGAGTCTGACAGTGTTGTTGGTAGGTGGCAATGTGGCATTGTGTCCCAGTTCCCTCTGCCCTCACTCCTAAAGCCCCCCTGCACAGGAGACATGTGCCTGAGCAGGAAGAGACGCAGCAGCCTAGAAATGTGGGAAGTTAACTCGATGCTGATGGTGAAGATCATACTGTGTAGCATAATTAAGGAGGTCCACAAGGGCCCAGAATAAAAGAAAGCAAGTATATATTTATTTAGGGAAAAAACTCACAATAAGGGTAGAGAGCTGTGGGCCTCTGTGGGCAATGGTAGCTGTGAACCGAATTCCAACCACCAGCCAAGAGGAAGCAAGGTGCCAGCAGGCTTCCTGTCTGTGCTTATAGTACTCAGACCACGCCCTTGAGGACAGGTATCCAAGAGGCTATTGGCTGAATGAATTCCCACAATACCACTGTCCATGAGGACTATGGCACCCATTCAGAAAAACACCTTCCCACCCCTCTCAGTTCCCACACTAGCCCAGCCTGCAGGCCTCCTCGGCCCTCCCTCCACATCCCATCCTCAGTAACTGAGAGCCAATTACAGGAGCATAACCTGGGCCTTCCTGACTCCTTCCTGCATCCATTAACCCATTGGCTTCTCTGTGCTGTAGGAGATCAGTCAGGGGATGAGAATATCACGCAGATGCTCAAGCGGGCTCACGACTGCCGGAAGACAGCGGAGAATGCCGCCAAAGCCCTGCTGATGAAACTGGATGGCAGCTGCGGGGGAGCCTTCGCTGTGGCCGGCTGCAGCGTCCAGCCCTGGGAGAGCCTGTCCTCCAACAGCCATACCAGGTACTACTAGGTGCTCTTCCCTGGGACTCCTCTGCCTGGGGTAGGCTTCTCACGGGTCCACACTAGGGGAACTGTGCGGCTTGGATAAGGCAGGGTTGCTTCATGCTCACAGTCTGTTCTATCCTAGGAGGCAGAGCTGTGAGGAGGGCTGGAAGGTTATTATGCCCATGTGGAAAGAACAGTCCCGGGAGACAGGGCTGTAGAATGTCGAATGTGCATGGGCATGTTGTGAATGATAGAGAGGGCAAATGAGCCTACTCTCGCCTGGTGCTCGTCTCTCTGTCCTGTTCTATCCTATTTCTTTAGTATTCTCTGTTTCCAGGAATTACCTGGAGGGGCCACGGCCCACTGCTTATACCCAGTCTACCTGGGTCTCGTTTCAGATCCCACTCTCTTTCCTTGCACCCCTGTCCTTGAAAAGCTCTTCTATGGCAAGAGACTGGCCTCTCATCTCATTCCTCAAGTGCAGATGTATTTACCGCACCTCCTAGGCAGGCACTTGATCGTGAACCTGAGGTCAGATCTACCATCTCTGAATAAGTGGGCTCTTAGCAGCAATGAAGAAGGCAGCAAAGAGAGCAGTAGGGACTCTAAGCAATGTCACTGGTGCAGCTGATCTTCCTGGGTGGGGCAGGACACCAGAATGAAGCCCCTGGTAGCTTGTTTATCATTTCTTGTCACCAAACTCTAGCGGCTGTAATATACTCCTTCCCCTTATGTGCCAGTTCTCAGACTGGAATGCGGTTGTTAGATTCTTATTGGACTTTCAGATCTGGAAATCCAAGGGTGATTTACCCTGTTTTCACAGGTGAGAACACTTTGACTTAGAGATGTATAAGTGACTTGCCTGCTAAGAGGGAAATCTAGAACTTCAGCAGCAAACACGGTATTCCTCCTACTCCGCAACATTAGATCTCATTCATTATAAGACAGTCTGCTTACATGCAAGTGGCAAGCACATCATACAGATCAGTGGGATGTCCAATGCCAAAGCAAAAGGACCGATGTTCTCCTGATGTCCAAAAGCAACTTGATATTTCTCTCTCCTCCTGTAGGGAGCCAACCATTTGCTTCAATTTATCTATATCCATAGACTGGACCCCATGTCCCTGGAGAAAAATACAGTCTCAATCCCACACTTGGTCAGCTACCTACAAACACAAGGGGCTTATTTCTTCCGCACTTAAGCAGCAATTGTCTTATTTGGCAGCACATAGATTATAATTTTTTCCTTTCAAACCATATTCTTCTGTTTAAATAAGGAGTCTGTGCCCCTTTCCATGATATTCACAGGTACTTATAATCTATAAGTTCCATGTTTGAGTAGATATTCAGTGTTCAGCTTGTCAGTGAGAGTCTTCTGTTGAATTAATGAATGTTAAGAGTTGGGTTAACAGGAAATGTCTTGTTTAATTGTCTGCATACATCTGTCCTGCATGTAGCTCTGGAGTAGGTCGAAAGTGAGGACAATTCTCTAGCCTTCTACTGGGGGAGAACTGATCTTGAATACTTGTTACAGGAGATGTTTAAAGTATAGGTAAGCTTGATTGTTAGACCATTTTCTTGAGAAATTGAATTGTTGGTCCTGTAATTCTATAGGTTCAGAGAAATTCAGACACAGACTCAGCTTTCAAGAACGAGCTCACTAAAGACTGGCCATGTAGGGCCATGAACAGGCTCAGTAGCTAAAACCCTACATAAGCATGAGGACCCAGGTTCACGTCAGAGTTCATGTCCCAGCAGCCATACAGATGCTGAGCAAGCGTGATGCCTGCCTAGGATCCTAGTGCTCTGGAGATAGGGACAGGTCAAGGAAGATGCCCACACATGTGCAGACATGCTCATCCCCACAGGTGCATGTGAGGAGGACAGAGGGGTTCTTTAACAAACTTTAGTTTCAAATGAATCTTCCATCGAACACAGGTTTTTAACTCTGATTCCGCTGAAATGTCACTTCCCCTCCTGCCCTTGCGACAGCAGTTCAGAACCTGTACGGAAGAACACACAGGGCATTCGTGTGGCTCTCCGTAACCATAAAACAAAAACAGTTGGATTATCTTATGATAAATGTAGGTTTGGAACAAAGCTCCTAGCCATCAGCTTACAATAGTCTCAGTAGTTTTATTTATAGGTGTTGGAATTCTGCCTCAAGCACTGTCCTAGGAAAATGGAGCTTTCTGAGCCAGGGCTTTGCGTGGCCCAGGACACCCCCTTCTCTCTCACTGTGACCACCTGGCCAGATGAGCAGTCAGTGTGTCCATCAGTGCTACCCAAGGGCTCAGGAAAGGAATGCTCAGGTCAGGTCCCCCGAGGTGTCTGACAGCTCCCGAGGACAAGAGGGTTAATGGCTTTAGGAGGGAGCAGCAGGGGGCTAGTTACCCAGCAAAAAGGATCTGTATGATATCACCTCTCAGCTGATGTCCTTGGCAGAACCCCAGCATGAAAGAAAAAAAAAACATCTCACGTTTGAAAATTACAGCTACAGATCCATTGGAAAGCCCAGTTGTCTTGATTGAAAGCCGGGCAATGCTGATTGCATCTATAGCAACGCATAGCACACGGAGAGGCAAACAGACTCGATTGCCAGTGAGTAGAGCTAGGCATTAGCAAGCAGCCTAGCCTTTGTGCCAAGCACTGTGTTTTCTGCTCATTCTGTGGATGTATACTCACGGGTACAAATCCACAAAAGCACAGAAAAGCCGTAGCAAGTGCGCCCTCCTAGAAATTGGAATGGAGGCTCTTTCGTTTCGGTGTAAAATGCGCACAGTCATGTGCAATCAGTGAAGGGTGATTCAGCCTTGCTGTGAAGCTGCTTCCTGCTTTGGGTACCTAGGATGCTGGCTGGCCAGCATGCTATCTGGGGCATGATGCCCAAATTGCAGTGGAAGGCAGTAGAGGACCAGAAGGGTCCCAGTTAAGATAAAGTTTCATGGGGAAGAATGGATTAGACCAGTGGCACACTGTCTGATGTAAAGGTAATGGCCTGGAATCCAGTTAGGACAGGTCTCTGCGACCCTCAGCAGCAAGTTTCAAGGAACACAGGACTGGTTATTATAGTGCCATCTTTCAGAAAAAGAGAGGCTCTTCTGCCCAGGAATAGGGAGAGTGTTCTAAGTGCGGGAGATTGATGCTTGCTAGTGTTAGTGAGCACCAGCACCCAGCTGAGACACACTGATCCAGTCCTAGTCTCTTTCCTTCTTCCAGTCATGTGACTAGAGTAGCAACAGGAAGTGCTTCCTGTACTTTTCTCCTTCTTCTTAAGCCCTAACTTTAGGAACCAGTCGGAGCCGCTCACCCATTTTAAAAGACAACAGTTGACATCCTAACATTACAAAATGCACAGTACACAATCTCGTAGTTTCCCATGCTAGAATCCCCACCGGGACGCCGGGTAATACTTCGGGATAGAATTCCATAATATCACTGGTGCTGATAAATTATGATTTGGGGCTGCAAAGGATAGAAATACATAAAACAGCTTAAGTGGGGTTCTGATTGAAAGGCTAGCATAAGATAAATGCCAGCTGAAGGCACAGGGCTGCCATACCCCTGGTGACAAGTCCTGCAGGTGAGCAGCCACACCCGAGGCTCTGCGTCCCACCTTTGTGGCTCTGTGATGGCTGACATTTTCCTCTTGTTGCAGCAGCCTTTTCTAGATGGCAGAAAATCGGCAGACAGCCTGCATTTATATCCATGGCTAACTGGTTCATTAGTGCCATAAGAAAAGCCCATCTGGGGGCGGGGCCATCTGGTTCTTTTGGTGACCAGGATGGGTCATTTCGGAGTCAGAGATGGCACCTGGTGCAGAGGAACAGAAAAAATGGCATTTGGTGTCTAGAGCTAATTTGAATGGTTGTGATGGACAGCAGACCAGGTAGAGGCAAGGGTTTATGGGTAGGCAGATCGAATATGTTTGATTGTGTGTGTGTGTGTGTGTGTATGTGTGTGTTTTGAGACAGGGTTTCCCTGTAGCTTTGGAGCCTGTCCCGGAACTAGCTCCTATAGACCAGTCTGGCCCCGAACTCAGAGATCCTCCTGCCTCTGCCTCCCAAGTGCTGGGATTAAAGGCGTGTGCCACCACCACCCAGCTTTGTTTTTGAGCCTGGCAGTCATGTACCCCTCCAGCCAGCAGCTTGAGCAGTGAATTTGTGGTAGAATGTTCTGGCAATTAGCTGCTGCAGACTAAGGTATCTTGATTGGTGCTGTATCAGAGCAGAGGATCACCAAAAGAAGCCCGTGGCTCTTGTCTGGCTCCTCAGAAAACTAGAGCTAAACACAGGCAAATGTGCTGAGCATGCCCAGGCTCTTCATCTTCAGATTTGCCTTCCATCCTGCTCTCAGAGCACCTCCAGCCTCTAGAAAGTGATTTATTCCCCTTGACAGCTGAGCTCATCCTGCATTCCAGGCGGGGAGAGGTAATGGATGACTTAGCCCTCGCCCAGCGGCCCACAGCAGCCCCCGGGAGGCCAGAGGAAGGGCCAGTGGCTTCTCCTTCTTTACCATTATCATAATCAAATTGGGCTGTGGAACATTAAGGGCATGAAGCAGAGTTGTAATTACCTTCGCCTGATCTGCTCCCTGCTGGTGTCCTAGAAGGGAGGAAAGAGAGCTGGGCTGTCCTGGCGTGGGCTGTGGTGCTTGCCTTGAAATTCAGCTTTCTCTGAGGAAGAGCAGGGCAAGCTCCTAGCTTCCAATAGGGTAGGATGTGTGGACTGGGATATTCTGTACTTGTTTATTCTTCATGTATAGCAAAGACAGTAGAAACCAAAACTGTCCTTTTTGGCCAGTGACCAACCGTAAGCCTCAGGTGACAATGAAACCGATACTCTCTGCCCACTAATGTTCTTCCAGATTTCTGAGGCCATGGAGAACCAACTTCTTGTCTTTTCCTCCTCCACTGCAGCTTTTCTGCATGGTGGCAGGTGTCTGACCTTTAGGGGACACTGGGGCTAGTGGTGGGTATCTTCACGCAGCTGCCAGCAGAGTGTCTCTTGTCCTTGTTCCTCACCCAGAATGCGTACTGGGTAGGTACCACCAGCTGGTCCTTCCCTCACTCTGGGAGGTAGGAGCTGCCAGTGTTCCTGTTGAGTACAACCAGATAAGTTAGGCGATTCCCTTTGGGCTGTGAGGCTGGGGCGTGCCAAAAGAAGGCTGTGCAGGTGTGACTGGCTCCAGAGACCTGCCAGCAATCGTGAACATCCACCTGAGCAGCTCAGTACACAGCAGCCCCACCCCCAGGAAAATGTGAGGCCAGCCAGTTAGTTGTCTGCTGATTTTCCATTTGTTGCCCTTCTGGTGGCAGAACAGCATGGAGTCTGTCTTAAGGACCAGAGTGTTGTCATCCCTTAGCCACTCCCAGATGTCTTGGCACTGTGGGTGTTGGGCGAAGGGAGTGACACCCTAAAACAAGCCTAGTGAGACTGAAGTCACTACCTCAGTGACTGTCTGAGAGCTGGTGGGGCAGTCTAGCCCCCCAGGATAGAAATTCTTCCATACTTCCCTTTAGACAGAAAAGCCAGAGAGCCCTAACTTGGAACTCTTTGAATTTTGCAGTTTCTATTTGAAAATAGAAGTTAGCAAGGTTGTTTTAGCTATCAATGTCTTAGTTCCAAAACTAGCAGTCTGGAGATAAGATGCCCCAGTGGGTGGCTGGCACATGGAGTTGGTGATTCTCCATATTTGATTTGATAAATAACTTTTTACTGAAAGGACTGGCTTGTACACACCTGAGTTAAGGTGGTATTGTGGGGAGAGATTTCATTGCTGACGCTGAGGCTGCCTCCCAGCTGTCTGGCAGAGAGAGGCCCTGTTGTTTCTCTTGCCTCATTGTGTATAAACCCGGGATCCAGGGAGCAATCTCCACACTCCACCCTGTGGAATGTCTAGTGAACAATGCTGCCGCCTGAGCTGACTTGGATTCTGTTGCTCTTTACCTGGGGAACAGTCACCTTCTGTCCCTTTGCCACTGCTGAGTACAAGGTGGTGAGCCCTGCCTGAAGGGGTCAATACATGTGGCATGTCTACCACTGAACTGTTTGCAGACAGGCAAGTGGCGTATTCTGCAGGACTTGCTCTACCATACCATGTTGCAGGTCTGCCTGGCCCTGCCCTGATTCTTTCAGCAGCATGCATGGTTGTTAGGGGTTCTTAGGGATTGCCAGGGGTTGTTAGGGAAGTGGTATTACTTCCTTCTCATCCTTTCTAAAGCACAGCACATGGTGAGCCCTTATTCTTATCTTTCCCCCATTCTTTCTGCTCTCATTTACTCCAAGTTTCTGCCATCTCCCCCACGATTGTTGGAGTGGCCCCTCCAGGGACCTCGCTGCCTTTCCCTTGCCCACTTCATCTTTCCTCAGCATAGAGACAGACCAGAGAGACCTGAACATGCATATCTGACCAGGGTCTCCTCTCACAAGCACCTAACATCCATTCTAACCCTAGAGAAGATAGGGACTGTCCTTATAAACCTTCGTGTTGTGACACCCGGCTGCAGACACCCTGGTCCATCCTCCTGTTGATGGCAGCTGGTTGTCTCTGCACTGGCCATAACTCCTTGCTGGCCAAGCTTGCTGTTTGGGAGTTCTGTGTTTTCTCCTTGCTCAGTCCTGATCAGCCTCCCTCCAAATATCCACGCGGCTCTTCTTCTTGCCTCCTTTAGGTCTAGCGGGTTGTAACATTATCACACAGGCCTTCCCGTTTGCTATTTCAGATAATAAACCCAGCTTTGGATTCCCCAAGTCTCGCATTTCACTTTTTGTCGTGGTGTATGTCATGTCGGCTGTCCTATATAATGCCATTTGCTTATCTCTGCTACTAGAACATGAGTCCCATAAAGGTACCCGATGGTAAGCACCCTGATATTTCTGAAATAAATAATAGCTATGTTTATTGAGTGCTTACGATATGCTGATTTAAGTACCTTACATTTCACTTTGTTTGTTATCGTAACTCTTCAAAGAAAGCATTAATGCTGTGTCCCAGTCAGGAAACATGAAGTCTACAATGTGCAAGATGCTCGGGTCCCCTGTGAGTGCAGCACTCCTGTGTGTAAGATGCTCGGGTCCCGAGTGAGTATGGCACTCCAGTATGCGATTTCTGCAAAGGAAAAGAGCCAATAGGAGATGCATGTAGATAAGACCTATAGATGTGGCTACATGTGTCCTTTTAAATACAGCAGTATAGCTGGGCAGTGGTGGCACACGCCTTTAATCCCAGCACTCAGGAGGTAGAGGCAGGCGGATCTCTGTGAGTTCAAGACCAGCCTGGTCTACAGAGCTAGTTCCAGGACAGGCTCCAAAGCCACAGAGAAACCCTGTCTCGAAAAACAAAAAAAAAAAAAAAATAAAAAAAAAATACAGCAGTATAGTATATATGTCCAGACATACACACATGCAGTGAGCTTTAGGGATTTGAATACAGAGGCTGGAGTGTCAGGATATTCAGAGTCCCAAAGGAAGAAGTTTTGTTGAATCCTTTGTCCAGGGCTCTCTAGAGACAGAATTTTTTCCTTTCCAGGCTCTCAATGGACATAAATGTTGACTACGCTCCTCTACCAACATAACTGTCTAACATCTAAAATCGCCCCTCGCAGTGTCAGCTCGACAAGTGTCTTAAAAGTGCTTGAGTACTGTAGCCCAACTAGATGGCGTAGTAAACTCCCTACACAGTACCTGAGAGTGTTCAGTCTGACAGCCAGGCTCGTCTTGTTCATGAAGCAACGGTACCTTATCCAAGGCGCACAGTCTCTTAGAATGGGCCAGTGAGAAGCCCTCCAGGGACAAACCAAGTAGAGACACCCCCAGTAGCTTCCCATCCTAGAAGTTTTTCCCAGACTTAAGACCACCCAACCTTCCTGGGTGGCCTCCACCCGTGTGGACAGTATAGCTCCAGCCTCTCCCCTACTCACTCTGGAAGCCTTGTTTTCTCTTATATCATCTTTTCTTGAGACAGTCTTACTATCTTGTGTAAACTGGCTTTCAGCTCCTAGAATCTAGAGATCTTCCTGCCTCTGTCTCCAGAGTAGCTGAGACTATAAACCTGAGCTTCTACAGTTGGCTTTGGCTTTTTCGACTTAGGTGTTCGAGTGCTGTGCCTGCATGTATGTATGTGCACCACATGCATGCTTGCTGCCCACAGATGTTAGTTCTGATCCCCTGCCGCTAAAGTTACAGATGGTTCTGAAGCACCGTGTAGGTGCTAGGGATCAAACTCAGGTTCTTTACGAGAGCAACAAATGTTCCTCATGCCAGAGCCTACTCTCCAGCCAGCTTTGCCTTTTCAGTGGCGTATCATATGCTGAGAACTGCACTGGCTGCTTTCATCTTCTGAAAGTAAGGGAAGAGTTGAAGGGTACCCATCAAGGCTTGCTCTCCTTAGGGGCAGACATTAGTCACTGTGCTCAGTGACCTCTCAAAACAGGCTGAACCCACTTTACTATGATGATCAGACATAGCCAGAATGGAAGGGGGTTTCGTATGGGAAGCCTTCTCATCTGAAGGCTATGGCCACTGTGTATGCTGAGCTCATGTGACAGTCACTCTCAGAACACACACACAGAGCAAGCTTACAGGAAGGAAAGCACGGAGTTGTGGAATGAGATGGCGCTGTAGAAGGCTCTTAGCACTACTTTACAGCCACACGAGTCAACCAGGCCCTCACTGTCTCTTCACTTGAGCATCTAGTTTATAACAGCAGGCGATGCCGCCAAATCAGATTGTCTTGTTGAGGGCTGCACAGGCCCTGCTTGCTCTCTGTCATGAGTCCCAAGCAAGTTGCAGGAGTGATCTCTCGCTAGGAAGGAATAGCAAAAGCAGAGAAACCTGTGGGCCTTCTCCTGCATCAGTAGGCACAGCAGGCTACAGCTGTCTCAGTCTCCCTTTCATGGTGATTTCGTTTCTCAGAAACGGCCTGGGCCACCACAGGACCATGTTAAGGTGGGCATGCCTTATGTCTGGCATCATCTGCCAAGTCATCATGCAGCATAGGCTGCCAGTGGCCCTCAGAATCAGCCTGAGTCCTCGAGATGGAGCTGCGGCAGTCCAGAGACATCTATTGTCAACATGCTACCATGCTATACACACTTGCTTTTCTTTTACCTTTTTTAAGATTTATTATTTATTATGTATACAGTGTTCTTTCTGCCCATATGTCTACCTGCAGGCCAGAAGAGGGCACCCGATCTCCTTACAGATGACTGTGAGCCACCATGTAGTTGCTGGGAATTGAACTCAGGACCTCTGGAAGAGCAGCCAGTGCTCTTAACCTCTGAGCCATATCTCCCACCCCACACTGGTTTTTCATTGCATCCTAAGCACCAAGCATTGCCAGTCTACCACATTCCTTCCAGGTCATTCCTTCCCACTTCCACCCCTGCAGGGATTCTGTCACTCCCTGGGGTTTCTGTATGCCAAGAGTACACCCAATTTATAGGTCATGGACATAGGTTCTATAGCTCCCGTTTTTAAGCCCTGTCCCCATGTGTATGTACACACACACACACCATTGTTTATCTCTTTCCTCACTTAAGCTATCTCTCTTATCATCACAATTATCTATAACATTCACATTGTTTGCTCTTTTTGATGCATTCCGTCATATGATAACTTTACCTTATATCACATTATTATAGGAAACAGTTTTGTATACATGTCTTTACTTCTGGGGAATTAGTATCTTAGGATTCAGTTTCAGGGTCTACATCATGATCTAAAATGTACTTTCAGTATCCATCCATCTATATCTATCTATCTATCTATCTATCTATCTATCTATCTATCTATCTATCTATCTAGTTTGTATGTGTGTGGTCTTTTTATGGATTGCCCCCTAAATAAAGTTGCAGAGAGGAGATGAAGCCTAGTGGTGATGACTCTGAAATGTGGGCTTTCTCTCTGTCCCTCAGCACCACCAGCTCTACAGCCAGCAGCTGTGACACGGAGTTCACTAAAGAAGACGAGCAGAGGCTGAAGGATTATATCCAGCAGCTCAAGAACGACAGAGCTGCCGTCAAGCTGACCATGCTGGAGCTGGAGAGCATCCACATCGACCCGCTCAGCTATGATGTCAAGCCCAGGGGCGACAGCCAGAGGCTGGACCTGGAGAATGCTGTGCTGATGCAGGAGCTGATGGCCATGAAGGTGTGCCGCAGGTGTTATTTGTGGGCCCACGTAGAGGGCTACCTCACAGGGACCTGAGAACATGGCAGCAGAGTTCAGTTAGTAATTGCCTCTGTCTGGATGATAGACAGCCAGTCTCTGCGGAGAATGGTGGCTTTCGTTTGTGTAGAAGTCCTGTGGGCTGGACTCTATTGGAAAGGCAGTTGAACCCTAGAGGAGTTAGAGGTCTAGGTTAACCTTCCCGAGTTAACCTACACCTGCAGCCTTTATCAGTACATGATGATCCCTGATCTCAAGAGCGGTAGAAGTCCTTATTGGGTTACCCATGCTGGTGGGAGCTGGAACAGGTGACCATGGCAAAGCCATCTTAGGCTCTGGCAAAAAGCTCTGGTCACCCTGGGCCATTAGGAGCTCTAAGTCTGTTTAGTACTGGTGCCCTCCAAGGAGAGTTGGCAGGACGGTTCTGGCCAGGGTTCTACCAAGGTCTTGGGCTCTTTACCCATGGGCTGAGCTACTTGTTACTATTTATAGAGAAAGAATCCATTGCCCTTCGTTGGAAGTTAGTTACACTGCCATCCCTTTGGCTCAGGACACCCTGCCTCTCAACCGAGCCACAGCAGTGGGGGGAGCTGATTGGAGCAGCTGGTGCAGGTCCTCACCTCTGGATTGGGCTGCCAGGCTGTGGTCATCACCTCTCTAAGATGCCGGTGTTTAAATCAGGGAAGATGCGGGGCAGCAGGAAGAGATGTGGGAATCCAGGCATCCCTCCTTGGTACTAACCCATGTCCTGCTCTTCTCCATCCAGCCACTCAGCTCAGAGTGCTCACATTTCTCCAGCTGAGTTTGTAGGACTCCTGTGAGCCTGGCCCTGAGGACATTAGCATAGCGACTGTGTCCCAGTCAGGAGCTTCTTCCGCAGACTCTTGTACCATGTGACATGAGCTATTAACTTGTTCTTCTATTTTTCACTCCGAACATCATGTTTTCTTTTATCCATAGACTAAGCATTTCCTTTTTATAGTCCAGTCAATATGTGGTGTGACAGATTTACTGTTAATTTGGCCATAAAAGATGTGTGTGTGTGTGTGTGTGTGTGCAAGTGTGTGTGCGTGAATGCTCTAATATTGCCTTTGCCACTTGAATTAAACCGCACTCACCTTGGACGTTTTTTGAAGGTGTAAAAGTAGTGAGCAGCTGGGAGAAACCATACCGTGGACCTCAGGACCCAGAGCAGCGGTTGTCCGTGTTCAGGCTTGGTTTTCCTTCTGAGTACTCAGAAAACTGACAACCAGCCCCATCTCCTTTTCTCTAATGTGTCCAGTGGTGTACGCTGACCCACACATTCCCTAGCCAGTGGACTATGTTGGAATTCACCATTTTGTTTCAACATAAAAATGGTTTTGAGTAAACCCCACTCCTCTCTGGATGATCTACCTGGTTCTTTTATAATTCCCTCTTATTTAATCCCAGCACTCAGGAGAGACAGAAGGATCTCTATGAGTTCAAGGCCAACCTGGTCTACAAGGAGAGTTCTAGAACTGCCAGGACTGTTACACAGAGAAATCTTGTCTCAGAAAACATACACAAAAAGCATATGCTAACCATGAGTCCCTTCGAGTGGCTCATCTCCATCTCTTCTGGGGGTGGAATGTACATGTCTTCCTTGGAGAACATGTCTCCGTGGTCTCTGTGGGGTCTCACAGCACAGAACTCTGGCTGTCCTGATCCCTGTGACCTCTGGATTGCAGAGTTCACGTATTCATTTTAATATGTTTTGGCATGAGGATTCTTGCATCATCCATATACAAGCTTGAATTTTGATTTTTCAAAAGAGCTTATTTCTTTCCTCACCCATAGCCCAAGAGATGACAAGTTGCCTTCCCACAGTCCCAGAAAAGCCATTTCCTAGTGTTTTATTCAGGCAGTACTTCAAGAGTCCTTGCCGACATAGGTGGTATCATCATGGCTGTCTGCCTCACAGAGGCCACGGCCAGCTCTTTCATGGACCTAATACCACAGATACCAGGAAATCAGAGCAAACTGTTGCCTCAAGCCGCCTTGTGAGTCTCAACTGCAGACTGATGCCCGTATTTCTGGCACTCCACAGACATTCTCCTTTCCTTCCTGCAAGCTTGCTGTGTGTGTGTGTGTGTGTGTGTGTGTGTGTGTGTGTGTGTGTGTGTGTGTGTTCTGAGAGTGACCGTCATATGAACTCAGCATACACAGTTGCCATGGCCTTTGGATGAGAAGGCTTCCTGTGACTTCCTGTGTCTGATCATTATAGTAAAGCGGGTTTGGCCTGTTCTGAGAGGTCACTGAGCACAGTGACTAATGTCTGCCCCTAAGGAGGACAAGCCTTGATGGGTACCCTTCAACTCTACCTTACTTTCAGAAGATGAAATGTTTTACTTTCTGTGGACTCTTTAAACAATGCTATGTGCCCAGGGAAGACTGGTGGGCGCCAGTTTTCTGGATCCTGGTCCAGGCTAGTACTTTCCTATTTTGAATTCACGTCTTAACTTCAAAGAAAACGACCAGTTAAACATTTTAGATTTTCAGAAGTTACCTCTCTGTGGGTCGGCTCAGCATGCACATGCCCTTAGGTTCAATTCCCAGCACAGAGAAAACAAAAGGACCTTATCTGATGGGTAATTTCCAGTGGGGGACCACTCCTGCTAATTTCATTAGGCCCCTCTGAAGCAGATGCAATTCTAATTAGCATTCTTTGACCCTCCTGGCTCAGCTGCAGGGTGACAAGAGTGACCTGAAATATGGTGTCACGGGAGTGAAAGGGGAGTGGGAAGGAGCCCAGGCAGATCTCTCGCATGGATATTTCCCCCACAACCCTAGCCTTCCATGCCAGGGAACTGACTCTCTCCAAAGCAACTGTGTCCATTTGGGGTCCTCTAGCATCTTAAAAGATTTTCCCTTACACCAAAGCAAAGTCTGCTTGCTTGTGATTTCTACCCATATGAAAATTCTAGCCTACAGGATGACAAAGCAGCTGGCTTGTCTACCTATCAGCCCTTCAGACAGACACGGGGAGACGGTTTGTCCCTAGCTTTGGGAGTGATATCTGGACTGTGCAACCATGGCTTATAGCCAGGCCTTCCTATGCGCTCATTTGGCATGGCAGCCCTGTGGGAGTACCGGGAAAGCTTTTCATGGCTTGATGTGCCTTGTCCCACAGGAAGAGATGGCTGAGCTGAAAGCACAGCTCTACCTGCTGGAGAAAGAGAAGAAGGCCCTGGAGCTGAAGCTGAGCACAAGGGAAGCCCAGGAGCAGGCCTATCTAGTGCACATCGAGCACCTCAAGTCTGAGGTGGAGGAGCAGAAAGAGCAGAGGATGCGGTCTCTGAGCTCCACGAGCAGCAGCGGCAAAGAGAAGCCTGGCAAGGTAGGGCCAGGATGGCGTGCGGCTACCCTGAGTGTGTGCATTATCTTCTGCCTTTACCAAGACGGCATGAGTACCCTCAGTGTGTGCATTATCTTCTGCCTTTACCTTGGTCCATCTCTCATGCTGGTGCCTCAGTTTCCTCGTTTACACAGGCACCAGAGGTTATGAGGTATTTGTAAAGAAACCAAATCCCCATTAAAAAGCAACATCTCACATTTTATCAAAGTTTGGGCATTTTTGCACATCACTGTCTTATCAGAGAAGTGGCCTGTGCAATGGGGTCCCACCCGGCTTCTAGCTGTGCCCCACGACAGCCATCGCTGGGTTGAGGTGCTGGCACTTGCATGTTGTTATCTGTGCTTATCTCCCTTAAATGTCTGAGCAAGGAATGCCAGTCTGCATTTACACGAGGAACATAAGATTCCAGAGGTGAGAGGCGCTGCTACCATAAACAATGGCATAGGGCTTAAATTACACCTGGCTGCCTTCCCCACCACCTAGCTCCCGGTGCCTTAGGAAGCAGGAAGGGTAGGTGTGAGGGAAGGCTTGGATTAACCTATATATGAACAGAGACCGGGCTTCAAGTAAAAACATTCACAGACTCTCGTATTCACATCAGCCCCTCTCCCACGCCCCAGGGGTCTTTGCGAGAATCCGAGATCATCCCGTCATTTTGTATTTCCCTTCGACAGCTGCACTCGAAAGAAAGAAACCAAAATGGTTCAGAGCCTAATGGATTCTCTCCGTCCCTCACTCAGGGAACTGCCTGTTCAGCACATCCATTCAATATTCCTAATATCAAACTTCCCCTGACACCAGTGTGCTCAGATGCAGGACTTGCAGGCATATGCTGACTGGCTGGCTGTGGAAACAGTTTCTCACAGTGCAGTTGTAGTTACTGCAGGGTGTCTCCAGCGAAGTGGGGTACTTGGAGGGAGGGAGGAAGGGAGGGCGGGCAGAAGGGCAGGCACTGGTATTGTACCAGTGCTGCTTCCTAAGTAGCTATGAAATCTGAAGCACACCGCACAAACAGCTGGCAGCGGCAGCGTCCCTACCTCGCTCTGCAAATGAGCCCACGACACTCGCATGAGGCCCTCACGCACCCCACACACCTATTCTCTTGCGTGCTATGACTAGATGCCACGGCAGCCAGACCAAGGGGAACTGCTGTTGTCCAGGAGTGTCTGCTGGAGCCCATGGACAACCGTGTTCACAGTACAGTCAGAGGGTGTCCAAATGCAGGTTTCAACTGCCAGTACCCTGTGAGGTCATGGTCAGGTCCCCCAGATTAGAGGTTTAAGAGGAGAGGGCCCCAGTAGGGGTGGGAGCTAGTCTTTTGAAGTGGATTGAGTGGCGAGGCCTGAGATGGAAGGGTATCAATGTGTTGGCCTGAAGGCTCAGTTTGCAGTGTTATCCCAAGGACAGTGGGCAATCAGGGAAGGGCTGGAATGGGATTGGCATGGCTCAGGATCTGGAAGCTGCTCTGCCAAGTGCAGTAACACTCAGGCGGAGGCCGTGTGGTGGCGCTTCCTGTAATCGTAATCGTATCCAGGCTTAAGGAGACATTTTCTGTTACATTCACCTTCAGAAGCTTCGCATGGCCTTTTAAGTTTGCTGGTCAGTTCGGGACAGAACCTTCAACAGAGCGCCAGTCTGTCTATGTATGTTCTTCGGGTGTGGTAAAATGGACTTAGTGGGTTCTTGCCGAAGGCCCATGAATGAACATTTCCTCACAGTTCTTGGTATTTATTTTGACTAAGAGTGCCGTGCTCTGCAGTGGCTTCAACACACAGACATTTCTCGGCCAGGCCAGGCCAGGCCAGGCGGCTTTAGAAAGCATCTCTGAAAGAAGTGAAGTAACTGAGGTACTCAGTGCCCTCAATGTGTAATTCAGTAGAGTCAGATGGTTATTCTGACTCTCAGATATTAGCTCTCTGTATTATTTCAGTAAAGTCTTCCACTTTAGAGTCTAGGCTATTCATTGGTGTTATTTGCTAGGGATGAAGGAACCAGTACAGAGAAAACAGCCAAGCTTTTGGGAGCAGGGTAGAAAGAAAATTCTTGGGAGTTTGTCCATCAAACCAGCTTCAGCCGCCCAAGGGAAACAAGTGTTTCCTGCATACCCAAACTGCAAAAGCCTCAGGCAACTTGGATGAGACAGGGAGCCCTGTCTGTTGATGAGTCTTTGATAGGCATTGCAATTTGAGTGTCCTATCAATTGCTTGTGGCAAAATAGTCTTCTTTGAACTTTTTTTTCTTTCAAAATGAACAAACCATTGCTAGCCCATGGACTGTATGTATCCAGGTGGCAGGTCACAGATGAGCCTGCAGCATCAGTTCTGTCCTGGAGTAGGTGATCCCGCCTATCTTCGAAGGTTCTCTCCAGCTCATGTAGCTGGTTCTTAGTTCCTATCCACATTGCGTTAGGCTTTCTGCTGTTCTTGTCTATATGAAACAGACATTGTCATATATCAAAAGGCCCTGTGGGTGAGGCAGGGAGTCTTACATCAACCATGGATGCATTAAAAGTAAAGGAGCTTCTAGAATTGGACTGATTTCCCAGACAGTCTTGGGCCTCTGAGGGCGTTATTTGGAGAGGTACAACCCAGGTGAATGGCACAGGAGAGGGGATGCGTTGGCCAGCTACACTCAGGCACCCCCTGGAAGAGGGCCACAGTCTTTTAGAGTAGACTAAGGAGCAGATGTGTCTCCTGCCATCAGGACTTTAGTGCCATTGTGATATATCTCTCTTCACAGTCTGTCTTCTGTTACATAGAATAAGCTTCCTATTCTCAGGCCTGGAACACAACATCATCAGTGTTTATCCCTGGTCTGCAGCCCCTAGCGCCAGCCACCTCATTTTGCAGGATACCCACTGCTTAGCATATCTGCAGAGAAAAATCGCTTTCTTGTTTAGACATGGCTAATGCTTGCTTGTCACTTCAAGAGTTCTGATCTTACAACCCTTGTCTGTTAAGGCATGACACAAAGTCTCTGTGTGCTGCTGCTGCATGGGGCTCCTAGGAGAGGGAAGGGGGGCTTGTTTTTCTGTTGCTCACCTGAGTTTTATGATTCCATGGAACATAACAGAGCTCCCCCATCTAGAGAAAGCGAGCTAGTATGTGTCTGCAAGGACACTTATGTGTATTTGCCTTCTGAAGAGATTCACATGGGGCCTGGCTTTGAGTTCTGGATTTGCTAGCTTCTAGCTAGTAACTGGGCAGGGTAACCCCAGTGCCTGGGTTTCTTCCGTGGTGGATGAAGACAATGGTAGATAGTATAGCTGCCTTGGAGGGTCCCTAGTGACAAGGGAGTAGTGGCAAACTAACTTAGACCTGTGCAGTAAGTGTCCCTCAGGGGTTTTCCTCATTCAGGGCAGCACATGATGGTAACAGGAAATCGGGGAACAGAGGAGATGAAAAGATTTGCTGCCTGGCTTTCCACCAGTTGGCCCATGGGTCCCACAGGCATGGCACTGCTGTCTTGTGCCCCACAGTGGTGATGGCTGTTGAAGTGCCCCTGGGCTTTGCTTCTCATCTGACAGTGACTGTTTGCTCTTCTCAGGAGTGTGCTGATGCTGCCTCCCCAGCTTTGTCGTTGGCTGAACTAAGGACAAACAGTGACAGTGACCTGGCCACAGAGTTTGCCAGTGCCATCCGACGGTAAGCAACCCTCAAGCCCCCATGTTGCTCCTTTCAGCTGTGAGGGCTTCTTGGCACACTGATGGCAACTGCTCATCCCAGCCCTTCCAGGGTCATACTGGTCTTCCTGGATAGAAGAAGGCACTAATTCCTTACTTGTGCCCCAACACTGCAGGCTAGAAATGGAAAGACATGCTGTTTTGAAAAGTGATTGCTGGATGTTGGCAAATAGACAGTCATTCCATTTGCATGTAAAAAAATTTTATTGGTTTGCATGTTGCCTAGACTCTTCCAGATTTGGTAATTGGTGATAACGAAAGCCAGCATCCTCCCCTTTCTAGACATCTTTAGTGGGACTGCATTCTTCAGCATCAGGAGCCCTTGCCACTGGGAGGGAGGCCTTGTGTCTTTCCTCAGTTCTTAGACATTTTCCTCTGATATTTCAGTGTTTCTTCTCCCACATTTGACTTCTTTTCCAAAGAGAAAGAGATGCCAATGCACTTAGACTTCACAACCTAACGTCCCCTGCTGCGTTGGAGCCCAGAGTATGTCTGTCCAACAGAGTAGTATCTTCACGTTTTCTAGTAATTACATGAAAAAAGCCAATTAAATATCTTATTTAACCCACTATACCCCAAATACCACTTCAATCTGATATGTATTTTATACCTACATTACTTCCCAAGACCAAACCAATCAAAACTCAAGTTCTCAGTAGTTGCATGTATCTGTTGCACCCCATGTCTGTATGTAGTATGTGAAACACACGGTAGCATGTCATAAAGAGCTGGGCTTCGCAGCTCACTTCATCTTTGGTTGTAGTTGCTGTGGTGGGTCAGTTTATTCAGTTTGTGTTTATTAATTTTGGTGCTGAAATCATCTTTATAAATTAAGTGATGTCCTCTTGTATCTTTATGAGGATATTTATTGTATTTATTCTTCAATTTCATCTTGTCCCTAGCCACCTATTCCCTCGGAATTGAGCTGTGCCCAAACGTTTACTTGCTGTTTCTGGTTTGTGGACTTGTATTTCTTTCTTTTCATTTGCTTTGTTTATTCAAAACACGGTTTCTCTGTATAGCCTTGGCTGTCCTGGAACTCACTCTGTAGGCCAGGCTGGCCTCCAACTCCAAGATCTGTCTTTCTCCGCCTCCCAAGTGCTGGGATTAAAGGCCTGCGCCACTGCTGCCCAGCTTGTATTTCGAAGTATTGCCATCATTGAGCTCCACCTCTCTCTCCCCGCATGTTTCCATGGGGTTCTGTATACCACGTGTGTCAGTTCATCAACGGCGCTGTTTGTCTCTGCTGGTCTGTGAATCAGTCTAGCTGACCCAGCCTGGGCCTGTCTTGTTGAACCAGCTGGCACTCTGATTCCATTCAGATCCCTCTGACTCTCCTTCCCACTGCAGGGGCTTTTTCTCAGTGAAGGTTTCCTCTTTTAGGAAATTGTCTGCCTTTCCCTTTTCCTGGTCACTCCTGGTTTCTGATACAAAGGGGCGTTAGCTGCTTTCGAAAATGTTAAGCAGTTTTACAGAATTCTTTCCCTATTACTTCTTAGGGATTTGCTGTGGGAAATCCTGACAGTGGACTCTCAGCTAGCTTGATCCCACTATGATCCCTCTGTGTGTCTTATACCAAGGACTCCCAGTTGACTGAAGGTGACCTTGTGGGGCCTTTCCTACCTTCCTGGCTCTCTCAGTCTCTCAGTCTTTCTAAGTTAGAACAGCCCTGCATTTACTTTGCAAGTACCTCCTGGGCTGTTGCTCCATTGAGATTGCTCTGCCTGGGGCAGAAGATGGGCACATGTCTGAACAAATGCACTAACTTCCTTGTGCCAAAGACTGGGATGAAAATCCACTCTCTGGGTCCAGTGGGGAAGCCAGTGGGAGAGCCATGTAGATACTGTATTTGTTAACTGGGCTCGTACATTTTTCAAATTCCCAAAGCCCCAGAGGGTTTTGCTGGCACCAGAAGGATGCAGGTTATGCTGACTAAGCATAAAGAGGTTTCATTTATCCCGTCGAGATAGATTCCCAACAGCCAGCCGTAAATCGGTTAGCATGGATTTCTAATCAAGAGCCAGATCTATGGAGCCAAGAAAGAACCAGAGAAGCCAGAGGAAAAAGGAAAATAACACAATTAGACCGTAAATACAGCTTTGAAATGGGAATTGTCATTTCATGAGGGAGCACAGTCCAGACACCGGAAGAGGTTAGGGGACATTTCTAACTTTAAAGCTGGAATGAAAACAAACACCTTTCAGAAGGTGTCCGTCTGGTCCCTAGCAGGCTGAGTGGGGGTGTACTGCTGGTGTTTTCAGTTCTCTTTCCTGGGAGAAGAGCTCCACGGGCCATGCTTCCTGCAAAGTAGAACAGTGGGGCTCGGGGTGGAGGGAGGAGCGCTGATCCCTTTGCAGAGAGAGCCAGGCATCTTTAACACCAGGTACTCCACCTGTCTTACTGCCCATTCCCACCCGGTTTTGGTTTCTGTTAGGCTTTCACCCTTGAGCCTCTTGGCATGTCCTTGTTCTTCCTTTGGATACAAAACATTTCTTTTATTTGCTTCTTTTTTCTTTTTAAAGATTTACTTATTATGTATACAATGTTCTGCCTGCATGTATGTCTGCAAGCCAGAAGAGGGCACCAGATCTCATTATAGATGGCTGTGAGCCACCATGTGGTTGCTGACCTCTGGAAGAGCAGCCAGTGCTCTTAACCTCTGAGTCATCTCTCTAACCCTAGAGTCCCATGCTTCTTATATGACTTCCATCTGGCCTGGTTTTGTGCCCTTTGTTTACACAAACATCTGGTATGCTGTATGGCTGCTGTTGTGGCCCTGAAATCCCCCCTGGCTGGGGCAGGAAAGATGCTTTCTAGTCAGGGTGATGTGACTTGTACTGGGAACTATGAATATTTCTCCGCCTGAAATCTCTCTTACTAGGATCCAGCAGACCCTCATAAAAATTGGCAGAGTGATCTTTCTACCAAAGTGAATTGGAAAATGGCAGCCACAAGAAGGGGCTTTTCAGAGATGGCTCTTCCCTGTGCAGATGTGCCTAGGCTGCCCTCAAAGACCTAGCACAGCTGACCAGAGTAGCTGGCTGTTTTCCCATCTGAGTCATGGAAGCTGAAGCAGGTGCTCTGTGTGATTGGGGGCAGGACTGGTCCAGCAAAGCTGAGTGACCTCCAAGGTCACCCAGTAAGACTAGGGAAATGCTAGGTGCCTTTTTAGAGAGAGAGAGAGAGAGAGAGAGAGAGAGAGAGAGAGAGAGAGAGAGAGAGAGAGAAGGGGAGAGGGGAGAGAGCCAGCCTCAAGGCACACAAAAAGGCAGATGCTACCTCCTCAGGTCAGATGTGTGAGGTGGCAGCCTGTGCTGATGAGGTCTTGCTGATTCACATGAACGAAGCTCTTCATCCTCCACACTGGGAAGCAGTGTCCACTACTGTCACCAAAGTACCTTCAAGTTCACGTCTGACGAGGGTGTGCCAACAGTGCTGGATCACCAGGGCAGGAGCCATAGCAGTCAGGGTCATCACTACACCTCAAGTCACGTGTTTCTCAACCCAGTTTATAATCCAGCCATTCCAGATAAATAGTCTTTCTGAGCCCGGGGCCCAGTCCCCTCCTATTCAACCTCTGGAAACCCACATCTCTCAGTCATCACCCTGGGTATCTTCTCTGCGTCCACAATGGTGCTAAGGGCCCATCAGTGTCCTTGGAGCACTTGGCTGTTAGTAAGATGCTCAAAATTCAGAGTCTCAGTTGCAACATGATGAACATACTTGTGGAATCTTCGCCAAGAGGGAGAAAAAGATGCTATTTGTTTCGGTAGCTATGCATGAATACTCTCCTAACCCATATACCTAAGGGGATGGGTGAGGAGAAACGTGGGCAATCCGGGCGTAAGGCTTCTCAGCAGCAGCACCCCTGAGCCAAGAGCAGCAGGATCTGCACTTGTTAGTGGGAGCATGACTTCGAAAGATGCCTTTTAAAAAATTTACACTAGCTGGTTCCTCACACTCAGCTGATTTATAGTAGCAATCAAGCGCTAGGAGTGGCGCCAAAATATTCCATAAATGCAACATGGGTCTGCAGGATGCTAATGAAATACAGAGTGGGCCTGTGGATTCATTAGCATGGAAATAAATTGCTGAGGCCCAGAGCCAGGGGAGGTAAAGACTGACACCCACCCAGGGGTTTGAAGTGGTTGTTCCTTGAGTCATTGAGATGTCCTTTGTCATTGTCTAGTATTTCAAAAGCCCAGAGTTGGCAGCCTCACCAGGAACAGCAGAAAGGCAGAGTGGTGAGGAGCGCCCTGGTACATGGCAGTCATGGACAAGGTAGCACTGTGCCCGTGATCTTGCCAAGTTCATCTCTTGAACACTAAAAACATGTTCCTCAGAGAATCTGGGCAAAAGGACTGCTGCTTTTCTCCTCCTGCTCTACCTCTTGGTAACTCCAGCTCAGCTCAGACAGAACTGGAGAACCTCGTTATCTGGGGACACATAATCCTGACCCCACACACCCGAGCTCTTAAGCAGAGTCCTGTTTATTGTTCATCCTACTTATCTCCTATATGACTCACAAGCTTCTTTAGCAAGGTGCTTAAGTACCCGGGCTCTGCTGGTAGATCCCAGGGTGTGGACGCCAGCCAGCGCTGCAGCACCCAGACCGGGCCTCGGATCACTCACTTGGCTAGTGAGCACAAGAGTCATGCTGATGTCAAAGGCTTCTGTGAGAAGTGATTTTATCGTGGAAAAGGACTTAAGGATAGCTGTTATCTGCTGCCTGCATAGTCTAAATGCAAGCAGTTAAGAGAATAAGGTGGTGGACATGAAGGAGAAAGAGATCAGAGGGATCTTAGCAAACCATGGTACATCTAGCTGGCAGTGACTAACAGGAAGAGGCAAAGTGCTATCGCGTCCTGTCTCTGGGCCACTTGTCCACTGCTGACGGTGGCCTCAGAGTGATATTTAAACTGAAGAACGAGCAGAGGATTGGGAGACCATCCCAGGGCAGAGCCTTGAAAGTAGAGATGAGTCCACATACATCCTTCCAAGTTTCAGTAGAAGGCACCAGACGGAAGTATTCTGACCTGGTTTTCCACACTGAGAGAGAGACCTGGTTGCTGTGTGAAAGCCAGATCAGTAGGAGGTCCGAGCAGAAGCAGAGAAGGCTGCTGTGCTTATCTAGGTGGGATAGAATGGCAGTTTGGACCTGGTGGTGGCGGCGGGAGAAGGGGGCATTAAGACAAGACTTGTGATACATTGGATGATGAATGTAGGTAGGTTGTGATGAAGGTTTGATCTGGTTATGACTGTACACATGGTAAATAACGGTGTTGCCATTTGTCAACATGAGAAGCGTGACTTAGTGTAGAATGTCAAAAGTTCTCCTCTGGAAATTAAGCTAATGATGAGATGTAAAGCCTAGAGATCCGAGGAAAAGCCCGGAGGTCAAGATTTGGCCATATAGTTTTAAGGAAAATAAATGGCAGTGGACAAAAAGAAAGGGTAAGAGACAAAATCTAATCCGACCAAAGTACTGAGTGATTCCCAGTGTCCAGAAGTGGAGCTGAGAGGGAAAACAGGGAAACGAAGATGCAGATGGACTCTGGGCGCTGCACTGTCCAACGGCCCTGAGGGTCACGATACAGTAATTAATACTGTAAATAATACTGACTGTTGTACCTGGCTCGGCGAGTCATTCCTGTGGCGTGGATGCTGACTGGAACTGAGTACTTGGCAGGCGAGGAAGACAGGCGTGACCTGAGCAGACAGTTCCCGGAGGAACCCGGCCTGTAGGTGCACGGCTATGACTCCTTGCTGTCTGATCTGGATTCAGTTCTTGTGAATGGCTCTGTGGCCTGCTGTCAAGCCACGCAGGACAGGATATATGCTCACCGGAGACTTAGCTGAGTCACAAATCACTTCTCCTGGCCTCAGAGGACACTCAGTTCTCCCGCTTGTGTAGAGCTGCGATTCTGGCTGCCAGTCCCTGGGCTAGTCTTACCTCAGAGGCCTGCTTACCAGCCCCTCCCCTCCCTTACAGGCAGCTGACTTGGCTTCCCTTAGTATTGATAACCCCACCTCATAAATGCTTTGTGGGGACTCCTCTGCTTGGAACTGTGACAGCGCACACTGAACCACCTCCTACCTCCTTTGTGGTAAGACACCACCTTTTATGACCATAAATACTCCATTTTCTGATGAGGTGCTGATACTGGACTCATAAACCTGAACTAAACCGTTGGTCTTCGAGTCCTATTCCACATATAAAGTTATTCTGTTTTCACCTGATGGTATTCACAGCAAAAGAAAACAAAAACCCCAAGAGATTGTGCAATTCTGGGTAATCCCTGGAACACTGTGAACGCATCCGTACTGAGGTAGCAATTTGTATTTAATTTTCTCATGTGTGAAGCCAAAGAAAATGCTTGCATTGGCATTCTGTTCTACATACAGAAACCACGTAAATTCTTCCCGTTCTGATAGCCAAGCACATCAAGTTGGAAACTGGAAGGAACAGGAAGTTAGAGGTGGGGAGTTCAAAATGACTGAGACAGGCAAGTGGATTCTTAGATTTTTCAAGTCATCTTGTGAGTGGGGAAAGAGCCAGAAGTCCTTAGTTTCCGAGGGATCTCAACTGGGGCCAGGCCCAGATCCCTGGCTGCGGCCCAGGAACCTCAGGACTGGCTGCCATGCAGCGGAGTTCAGAACTAACTCTACCTGCACCTAGACAGAAAGACATAGCCAGGTCTAGGGTGCGCTCATCAAGGACGAGCAGCGGAGTGCTAGACACGCTCAGGGGGGTGGGGCAGAGGAGTCACAGCTGTCTCAAGATTAATCATCCCTGCTGGTTTCTCTCAAATCCACCCCACTCCCATTTATCACTTCGATAAGCGATAGGGCGACTCCAGCTACTTTAGGCTTACAGACTGATAATGTGAAACACAGTCACGTGGTCTGCACAAGGGGTTGGTAAATGTTCTTTCCTTGTCTGCGGCTGGGAAGGGAGAGAAGTGCTGAGCTGAGTTCTTGATTCATCAACAAGAGGCTTCAAGCAGTTGGGGGAGGGGTTCCCTTCCTTCTATGTCCCCATAATTCTTTTTCTACTATCGTCTGAGCTACAAGTCGCATACATCATTTTACATTTCCTAGATTCCATTAAAGATGCAAAACATGTGAAATTAATTTTAACAGCACAGAGTGTAGATACCACTTGCTCAATTCCTAGCATTGTTCCCTTAAATATGACTGAATAGCACTATTATATTTAACTCAATATAGCATTATTTTGGCTTGTTGTCAGGATTTTAAAAATTGAGATATTTAACTTTATTATTGAAGTTTCAAACTGCAGTCTCCATTTTACACTTACATGGTATCTCTTGCCTTCCACACTAGATTCGCAGTTACTTCAACATGGCATTGTTGGGATCCTGGCAACTGATCTACACCCTCTTACTATAGGTCTGTCCCTCTCAAAACAGCCAAAAGGGCCCAAGTTTGAGGTGTGGCCGATTTTTGGATCTTCAAATAAGTGCCCTAGTTTCCTGGTGTCTAGTCTTCTCTCATGGAGATGTCTGAGTGGTCCTAGAGGGGCACTTCTGAGCTGGCCACACTCTTGTTGCCTTGGGCAGCTCCCCCTGCCTCCTTCCCTCCATCACCACTGCCTACTGATGGCTGCTGCTGTCTCTCTGATACAGGGAGAAAAAACTGAAGGCCAGAGTTCAAGAGCTGGTCAGCGCCTTGGAGAGACTCACCAAAAGCAGTGAGATCAGACACCAGCAGTCAGCAGAGTTTGTTAATGACCTGAAGCGGGCCAACAGGTAAAAACAAAACAAAACCCTCCTGTGGGGCCCAGAGGCTGGGAATAGGGAGATCTTTCCCTGTCTCCTGGGAAGTGAGTAGGGTCTGCAATACAGTTGACCAGAAACTAGGGAAGTAAAGGTGTACACCATTTCCGCTGAGATGGGCTTATGAAAATGAAGTCTATTGTGTTTTCTTCTTGATGTTTTCTATGATAAAGATTCTGAGAATTCAGGAAAAAAAAAATTCTGCGTTTGAGCCAGTGTTTTCAGTTGGCAATCAAACCATCCATTAGAACAATACCTCATCTAGTGGGACAGTTTAAGGTTCTCAAGACTCTTAAGAGCTCAAACCTTTGGGGTACATGATCTTTATATATTTTAAAAAATGGGGACTCCAGAACCTTTGTGCCTATAAGATACTTATATCAGGAACTAAAACTGAGGCAGACTTTTAAAAGTATTCATTTGCAAAATTCAAGCTTAGTAGACACCGTACTATTACGAAAACTGCTTTTCAAATTGTAATTAGAATGGCACATTTGAATTTTGTAAAAATGCCCACCTTAATAGGTCACCTGGATTTCCGTCTGCTTTGCCATCAAGAGTTTTAGGATCCCGAAAGGGTGCGTGTGTCCTCAAGTCACACTTTAGGGGCTCCAACTAGGGTAACACAGTGTACCTGAAGGGAGCTTCTGTTCTATTTTGGAGCAGAGAGACTATGTAGAGACACCTGGGCTTGTTTTCAGTCTTGCTACAATGGGCAGCGGTCCAGGGCCAGTCCACAGGTCTATGTTCCTTAGCGGACATCATTTCCGTACAGTCCAAAGCACTGCAAAGTTGCTGCCCTTCTTTCTCCTGGGTGAGAGAACACTTTCTGTCACTTATACTTGACCATCTGCAGCTAGCAACCATGAAACAAGTACCTAAATCTTTATTTGATTTTCTAGAACTCAGCACCCTCATTCTTACCTGTTTTGGAGTGATGGCCAGTTTGGCCTGCTGGTTGGCCCCTCTAGGCTAACACAGCATACAGCCTGGGCCTCGATTAGTATGCCTACGCCAGAATCCTAGTACTGTACAGTTTCTAATCTCTGGGCTTTGGATCCCTACGGAAGAGGCCTCTGTGCTCCCCAGCACCACACGGGAGAGGGTGTCAGTCATTCCTTAGTATGAATCTACTCACTTCCCTCTGTTCCCACACAGTAACCTGGTGGCTGCCTATGAGAAAGCAAAGAAGAAGCATCAAAACAAGCTGAAGAAGTTGGAATCTCAGATGATGGCTATGGTGGAGCGACACGAGACCCAAGTGAGAATGCTCAAGCAAAGAATAGCTCTGCTGGAGGAAGAGAATTCCAGGCCACACACCAACGAAACCTCGCTTTAACAGGCACTCAGGCCCCGAAGTCCTGCCCTGTGGGGCAAAACTCCAGGAGCTCCAAAGTCCTCTGCAGAGAAAGGGCCCAAGGAAGGGGAAGACTGCATAGAGGTCACGGGCTCCACTCCTGGCCTGAGTGGTCATGATAGCGCTGTGGATAGAGGGACAGAGTAGGAAACCTCTCAGCCCTTCCTTCGCCCAGTCTCCAGATGCTCCAGGACTGGCCACAAAGGGCATCAGCAATGGCTCCAGCTAAGTGCGTAGCCATGTCGTTTCTGTTCTTACCGTTCACGCTCTCCCTTGCTCCGTAGCATTTCGGTTTATGTGGATTTCCAAGCCTTTTTTTATTTTTTTGCTTTTCATAGACTGGACTTTTTTTTTTCCTTCCTTGTCCAAGGGGAAGGTGGCAAGTGTTTTGTGTCTCCAGCATCTAGGGCTGGCAGCCCATTGTAGCAAGGCTCTGGCTTCCAGGTCCTAGGGTACCAGATTCCTGAGATACAGTCAAATAGACAGATTAGTTGGGAGTTACAGATCACAGGATGGCAGTGTCACTGGTCATCCCAGACACACCGGTTTCAAGTAGAACATCGTCAAGGCTGTGTGTAGACAGTTCTGCACTGGACAAAAACCAGCTCATTTTTATTTTACAGTGAGGGCTAGGGCTGAAGCCGTTTTAATTTTTGTCTAATACTCTTGATGTTTGTAGTGAAGCCAAGATTTTGCCAGGGGTTTCTTCCAGAACAGAGAAAAAAGCTCTATTAGCGCTTTCCCAGCCCCAGGGCACTGCAGTTCCTATTCTGAATCAAAACCTAGAGTACCTGACTCTCTTAAAGGCAAGAGGCTTTGCATTGTTGGACACCGAGGAAACCCTTAATGTTGTACAAGATGGTTCCTACCTATTTAATAGAGTGCCACAGAACCTATAGTTCCCAACAATCAGGATGCTTAACTAGAAGGGGAAGCTGAAGCAGGGATGACAGTCACCCTGCTGAGAACCTATGCTTCTAGATCCATAGTTCCTACACACAAAAACAGACCCCAAAGCAACAATCCTACCAGGCCTTAGTCTGAGTTTCTAAGTGAATAAATATATGGTGACTTATAAAAACCATGTGCCAGGCTAAAATGCCACATTTTTAAGTAAGTGATAGGGGCTATACAATCTTTTCCTTGTAATTTTCAATCTTTGAGGGTTGACACAGCAGACATTTGATTGTGTGAATTGTTGCACTGATTAAATACATGATAGCAGGTGCCTGAGTAATTTTTCTTTTTGTTTAACCTGGCTCTTCCAAACCTACTTTTAAATAGGAAATGGTTTCCATTAACATGTCTATTATGGTGAACAAAATTATCTTTATTTTAATTTCTATGAGGCTTAAAGCCTTCAGAATTTTCTATTTTTGAAATGCCACCACCAAAGTCTTTAGTGTTTCTCTCTTTAGGTAGTCACTTTTGCTAAAGCCACTTTCGGCTCATAAGAAAATAAGCAAACAGGTCCACGAGGAACCATCTGAAAGTTCCCAGGTAGGGCAGCAGTCCCAGGAGACATCTGTCCGTGGCTGACTCTGGTCTGCAGCCACGACCCCATGTGCACCAGCCACACTTGCCCTGCGACAGGAAGAGACTCCACAGTGGACTCGCAGCTAAGACTGTCATGGGATCAGACAGTTGAGGTCTATTTTATCCTTGTCTCTGTAGCATACACACTCGAGCGTCACGTGACCCATGCTCATCTGCTGACGTGGCACATTTCTGAATGTGTGTGTGTAGCCTGACACTTAAGGTTTTGCTAGCCAAGGTGCTTAGTCCTCCTTTCAAATGTGTGTACTTACAAGGACTTCCTGAGTCTGCAGCAAACCTTGCAAGGGCTTTGGAAAACTCTGAAATGGAGCTTTGGCGTGACTCTATAAAGAACAGTCTAAGGCATAGCCATAGGCTTTTATTTATCCCAAAAACTGTTTAGGAAGGGGTCGAGTAACCTTACCACCATAAGGGAAACAGACTAGTAGATGTCTTCTCATTCCTACAGACATTACCTGAACAGGGGGGAAAATACCTTAGTTTGCTGCAGGGTTGGAATGCCTGAGAACCGAGAACCACCAGGCTCCTGTATATCTGTATCCCCCCATGCCCTGTGCCCCCAATCCCCAAATTCTGCACAATGATTTAAGTTCTGTGAACTACTTCAGAGCTGCCAGGAGTCCGGGTTATCACTTCATGCTTTAAATGAAAGGCAGAGAAAAGCATCAAGATAGTAACAAAAACACCACTATTTGTCAAAAGACTTCCTCCCATAAATGCTTTCAATTATGACTGTTTAACTCAGAGTATGTCCCAGTCATTATACGAACACAGTGCCCAAGTAAAGCAAACAACACCAGTGTTCCCTCAGCGTACAGTGTCACCTACTGAATTACACTTATTTTTCTTAGAGGCCAACAGAATAAACTCACTGATAGCTAGAATTTCGGTCCTCGTCTTCATTAGGATTTGGTCCTAGGGAGGGAGTGGGGTACAAAAGCTTAAGTAACGTTAGTATTTTCTATTTTACGCTGCAGCTTCTAGAACAAGATCTAACTGTGGTAAAAAAAAAAAAGCAATTTTGTGTTCAGCAATAGAACAATTTGCAAACTCTGTAGAGCAGGCATGGCTTGCTATAAAAACATTTCCACCTTTGACATGTGTGCACAAATGAACCTGTGTTTATACATAGGTCAGGTTGAAGTCCATGAACCCGTGGCCTCCTACTTCACCTAGCTTTATTTTCTAACACCTCTGCACTGCTGCCAACAGCCCATCTGACCTGAGATGCTCTGACCCTGCCGTACCTGAGCACTCTTCTACAGAGGAAGACATTTTCATATACGGGCAAGTGCTACAATTTTGGTCATCCAGTATACATAACACATCATCTGATATTTCACACATGTGTACAAAGAAAAAAAAAGCCGGGTCCCAGAATCAAGAACCATGGTTGGATAATGACACCCATGAGTTAGCATTTGATCTTCCCAATCTCTCATCTGAAAATTACTGACTAGGCATGCTCACCAACAGCACATAAGTCCTGTAGAGAACTCCACACCCATACAGACGCTCTGGTTAGATAATGTTTCTGCTCTATCATTCACCTTTTGAAAAATGTTGTTTGTCGAGTCTGTAGCGTTCCTTTGCGGTGCTCCGGTCAGGACACCCCCCTTAAGAGCTCTGAGAGCCTAACTTTGTCAGGACCTGATGCAAAAGACTACAAAACGTGTTCACTTCTATTTCTAATCTGCTTTTAGACATATTATAAACTTACTTTGCATGAAATTTAACTTTTTTATTAGTTGAAAATGTGTTTTTATACCACCTGAACGTACTGCTGTTAAAGCACATGTGACTGTCTGCATCTGTCAGGCCTATTCTGCTTGTACCGGAAGTTTCACTTGGAAGTGGCCACTAAACACACTGTACTATACCTTGTAATTTTTTAGGCTCACTTGTAGCTTTAAATGTTTCCAGATGCCTTTAGTTTTAGCTGCTGTAAAATAGCTACTTTGTGTTATTTGATATAGAATTGTTTAAAAAAAAACTCCATTTATTTATACAGAGACATTTATAATATTTTACAAACGTTCTTATATTCTGAATAAATATTTCTAATTCCATGTGGTACTTTGTTTAAATTGAAGAGTGAAGACGTTCCGTAGGGTATTTACCAGTCATACATGTAAATACAAACCAGAGATTGCTTACACTGAATCAGGGGCCCTGATGGAAACAGGGGCTCGATGGAAAACTATTTCAGATCAGATCAAAAGAACAACAAAACAAGAACAACAAAATTCTCATTTATCATCAATTTTTATTTGGCTGTCTCCACAAACAGCATGAACAGGAGGTTCTCTATTGAATGATCTTTTTAAAAACTAATCAGAACATCAAATGTAAATTATGAGACAGCAGCTTCCTAGCATGGCGGAAGTGCTAAAACACTGGCTTTGCTACATGGAGAGAACTTTTGATAACAACAGTTACATAGCTGAGAACTCTAAAAGAATAATCAATGTATTTCTCCTGCCTAAGACCCAAGGACATCAGGACATTCTGGTGGAAAGCCTGGTTCTTACCTAAGTTTAAGAATTACTGCCATTTTCCATGTTTGATTTATACTGTTAAGAGTCAGACTGTGAATGAAGATAAGACATCCCACTGCCCACTCATTTCTGAGTGGATTCTACATTTTGAATTTCTATTAATGCAAACGGAACTTCATAACTTTTTTGGTCCAGAGAGATGACAGCCAAGAGTAACACAGTCATGCCTTAAAATTACAGTAAGGAGTAACAGGAACAGAACCAATGGTAAATAGCAACCAAATCGGAGCCAATTTTATTGGTAATGTATTATAAATAGTCAGAATTAGACCAAATTTAACACAATATCTTACAGAAAGCCAATGTGAGCAACCTTGTATCATTGTAAAGATACGGTTTTAGTTTTTGAACTAGTGTGGATTCCATACAACATACTTACTGTTAAAGACAGCACTGCATTTCTCGGTGGAGAACACAGGCGGCAACCTCCGTGTCCTATTCCCAGATCCCAGTCACTGGACGACAGTCACAGCAATGTGAGTGAAAGTCAGCACAGCCACTTCACGGATGCTGAACTTGAGGGAGGCGGGGGGTAGAGGAGTCACTGAATAAATCCAGCTCTAGAGGCTGTTGTCACACCACAACAAACCCAACAGGCTACTTTAGGGGTTCCTTTTTGGTTTCCCTAAATGTGTGGCTATTAACCACAAAATAACTTTCATACTGCCACAGACATAATCATGTAGGAGTTTACACCATCTTTCCCGTATGAAAGCACCCTAATGTCAAGCAATAAAATACAGCTGTAAGTTAGCCAAGATTAAATGTTAAATCATTTAACATAAGACAAAACCAATTCATGAAGAAACCGAATTTACAAATTATTTATTCTAAAGCCCAGGTTTTCTAGTGAACATTACACCCTCAATGAGGTAAAGCTTGTGTGCCAGCTTCTGTGACCCAGCATGTCATTCACTTTTTCCAGACAAACTCACACACAAGCGGACTGTTCCGAGCCCGCACTGTCCAGGAACACCAGGTCTTCACAGCATGGTATAAACAGTGCTGAAGCTACACAACTAGGATTCACCTTTGGGCCCAAACTCAACTATATACTTCATTTTTGTTAGATTTAAGATTATCTTGTATTTAAAGATTTATTTATTTTTGAGACAGGGTTTCTTTGTATAGCTCGGCTTCTCTGGAACTTGATTTGTAGACCAGGGTGGTCTCTGCCTCACAAGTGCTGGGATTACAAGTATGCACCACCACACCTGGCCTGATTTAGGACCATCTTAATTAAGAGAAAATCACTTAAAATAGCTAAAGACATTAAGATTCATTATGGTTTCATTGAAGCCAACAGACATAGGTCTAGTAAGTCAAC
Source organism: Microtus pennsylvanicus (assembly GCF_037038515.1). NCBI lineage: Eukaryota > Metazoa > Chordata > Mammalia > Rodentia > Cricetidae > Microtus > Microtus pennsylvanicus. The sequence continues at coordinate 38,873,581 of NC_134582.1, forward strand.
ATTCATTTTAAAACTATTGTAAGATTTAAAACTAACTGGCAAACATAAAAAAAATAGCTCTTAAAGGTTAAAGCAAAGTTAAAGGTTTTACTATTATTTCCTATTTGTTAAACTGAAAAAAATTTATATTTATACAATGGTACTTAGCTGTCTACTGTCCTCATTTGAAACAAAATGCAGAAATGAAAGGCTCATTCCCTTGGATACTAGCATTTACAGTTACTTGTCCGACATTCAAACAAAGCGGAATGGGCTACAGGAACAGCAGTGAACATTCCTGCACGCCGGTGCGCGTGTCCAGGCACACCACTGCGCATGCTCCAGACGCATGACTGCAACTCTGCCAGCTCTCTAAATCTCCCAGTTGGCAACCTCTGTGCTAATGTCTTAAAGCTTGAGAAATGGCTTTAAAATGTACAGTTGTATCCCAATCCAGTCTAGAGTTATTGTTTTAGACACTTGGATCAAATAATTACAAGCAGAAAGTATATGACCTTCTGTAAAAGCTCACTAAGAACTAAGGACTAGGAAATGTTGCCCATTTCATCCTAGAACTACACTGAAGTGTTTTCTTTGCTCCCACACAACTTCACAGTTATATACATTGACAAGAGGGAGCAGAGCCCTTCTAGCTGCTTGAGGCTCAAGAGTTAAAGTTATGGCAAAATCTCATGGTGTCAGAGGCAGTAAGAGATACAGCCCAAACAAAAGACTGATTACCGAACAGATGCTCAAAAAATGGCACTCAACAAACGAGCTAGTAACAAGTCAAGGAAAACTACCCTGCAGCAAACACTGGGGGTCTTATCTCCCACTGAGAAACCCATGTCCACTAAGACCAAGTCACACCCTGAAGCTGACTTCTGTCATTTCTTTCCCCAGAACCCTTGACCCAAAACTGCCCAAATCACTATGTTGAGGTGAATTCCTTTTAGACTGTGCTTTCATGCAGCTACCAGAGACAGAACCCATGCTTCTGCCACACTAAGACAAGATAAATGTAATCTCTCTATTGCTGACTTCAAATTAGATATTCTGTTGTGAAAATTCCAAAAATAAAGCCTTAAAGCTTTAACCAAATACAAAGTACACAGGAAACCCACACAAACAAGAGCCCTCTCAGCACCAAGTTAATAGAAATGCCTTTACAGCCAGTTCTATGCATGAGTAGACGGAGGCTTCCACTTCCCTCAGCTATGAAGTACCTCAGTAACGACCGCTGTTTGTCACAGGAAACTGCTGGCAGCACACCCATGTGCAGTGACTGTGCCACACTCTGGGCTATCTTGTTATCAAAAAGACCTGGTTCCATTTCCAACAACACAGCAACTCCAGTTCCAGGAGGATCCGACACTCTTTTTCTGGCCTCCTTGGGCACCAGGCACATGTGTGGTACACATACATACGCAGGTGAAACATTAAAAGACATTAAAAAATTAAATAAAAAATTAAAAATAAAATCCAGAATGCCTGCAGCTCTGCAGAATCAACAGAAAGGACCCAAACACTAGTCCTTAAAGTGAGAAAAATTATATTAGAATCAATGGATTGCTTGGCAATCATACTTACAACACTTGACTGCGGAGTAGAAAATGTCTGGGAAGGTCAGTACTTTTTGACTGTTGGGGCTGGGCACCGGCCACACTTCTCACCTGGAACATCATGAAAACACTCAACTGCTAGCGATGCTCAGTAGTTTTCCCTTTGGGCTCTGCAGAGCATCTGTTGGAAATGGCAACCTACTTCTGACAAATCTCAGATTACTGATCTCAATCTGCTACCTTCTGACACAGGCTTCGGGAATAACCCAATTCTATATATTGAGAGAAAAAGATGTGGAGGACATTTCTAGATTTTTAGGAAACCATACAAATGTATTTTATAGTGTTAAGACACCGCTCTGACCCAGCTTCAGCAAACTGTAAAGATAACACCAGATACACAATAGTGGTCTGTGGTCTCCTTTGCTGAGGGTCACTTCGAGTCACAACACATTCGCACTTCTCTCAAGCTACACAATCATCCAACTTAAAGCCAGGAGGAAGTGTTAATGAATACAACACAAAGAAAATACTGCCTCAGAGAACACAGACACAACTGCTGTCATTAAAGTCCCCAAGAAGGGAAGTTCACAGCTAGGGAAGGTCAGGGTGACCACAGGAAGAAAACCTGCCCAGCAAATGATCATGTCTAGGTCCCTCCCTCTCCTTCTTATTTAACTAATGTTAGAAGATCAGACTGCTAGGTGAGGGACTTGATGATAAAACATTTTTAAATGCACACAGGTACCAGTTCTTGACATTTTTAGAAAACACGGTGCTCGATAAAGGAACTGGATTCCTACAGCCATTTTCTAAGATCTGCAGTTTTTTTATTGACAGTACGTGTAAATTACTAGAACCGCCAAAAGAAATAGCACAGCCAAGTCTTACAGCATAATATTAATCTGCTATATAGCTCCATAATATGTAATTACTAATTAATATTTAATATAAAAATAATGATATTCAAAGGTCAGAACAGCAAGTAGTGACCACAATTCCTGACAGTGCTGGGAGACCATTTTTTTGTGTATTGGTACAAAAAGCTAATTAGATCTTTCAACGTGTTTAATCAATTTCACCCATGTTACCAGGTCTGCTAGGTTTTTCAGGTCCCTCATGTCTCAGGACGGAATCACTGTTTAAAATACTAGAGTCGTTCATTCACTGTCTCTAAACAAAACTTACAGAAAGCATGTAAACTGTCTTCTTTGTCTCTTGGAGTAAAATGGTTCAGGACAAAGTTATTTAACATTCTTCAAATCACTGAAGTTAGACATAAAAGCACCTACAAACTTAGACTTAAAAAGATTCACAGTGCACTGCACCTTGGAACACATGCGGTTGGGTCCTAAGGATGTTTACAAAGCAATTTCAAAGTCTCACCCACGAAATACACAAAACATAATAAGGCTGACATATCTACTGTTCCATCTAGCGTCGTACATCATTGCATATTTGGCATCTTCATCACCAGATTCTATGAAGAAATGTTAACACAGCTCAGAGAAGAAATCCAGTCCTGTGCTAAACTCGGTCTCTCAGATAACCTAAACAGGGAAGGAGTAAGCATAGCAGACGTACACTAACAAGGTAAAACAACTTAACATCTTCTGCATAGCTGAGCCACACTAGACATACAAACCTTAATTCTTCTTCCAGCATGTTTTTAACAGACTGCTGTGAGAGGCAAAGCCCGAAGTTATTCGAATTGCGTCCCAGCCAGCCCCTTGCTTTGCCCCACAGGGCAGGAAATGAATGAAGCAGTGCAGCATTTCTTGGTTCTTACAGCTGGCCACTTTAGAGGCCATACTTCTGCTAACTAGTCACTTCTGCTTTAGTACAGAGAGCTGAAAAATCCAACCTCTACAGGCACTGGAGGGACTGACCAAAATACTCATTTAAGAATAAGACACTCTCTCTCTGAAACACACACACACACACACACACACACACACACACACACACACACACACACACGGTTTCCAGGCGACAGTGCATGAGTGGAAATGACTCACCTGCTGAGCAAACTAAGTTTCCACCCCTTAACCACTTAACAGAAATCTGGAATGCTGGGACAACTATAAATATGGCTCAAGAAGACCCAACCAAAGCAGCCGTATTTCTGACAAGAATAGTAAGGGCTTCCAAACACAATCATATAATGCATTAAACAGCAAAGGTCACAGAAGGATTCACAAAGTAGTAGCATAGAAGATTCTAGACACACTGTATCATTGTGAAGTCTCCTGCTTAGCACCGAGAGAGTGACACTTTCATTAATAAACAGAATTTCTTCTTTAAAACCAGCCATTTAAAAGCTAAAGCAATGTAGTAATACCAAGTGAATTTCTTACATTAATAGCCCTTCCTCTCAAAGTTCTGAGGGGCTAAGGAGAAGCCCTATTAAATAGGCTACATATACAGAATAAAGATTTCTATAGTAATATTTATAAGCAGAGATATACTTTGTGGATACCACTTGTAAAAAAAACAACTTTAAAAAACCCACAAGACAGATGCACGGGCACACATGCACTCAAACACCCCACCCCCACCCCCAGGAAATATTCTCAGCGAGGTCAGATGCAGCCAAAATGCTATTGCCTCCTTAAAGCTCTGGTGATTGTCCTCAGTTACAGGCGACCCTTTGTAAAATGGGCATTGTCATCCTTGTTTGGATTTAAGAATCCTGAAGGAGCAAAATACAAAATACATTCCTAGGTGTGAGCTAAGTACATTACTTAAAGGGTCCCCCAGCAACATGCTTTATTTATTTGTACTGAGTAAATTGCATAACCCCTTCTTTTCTCACTTTATAACCCAGGGGCTTCAAGATATTAATAAAAAAGCATGTCACTCTGCTATTACAGCAAACTGGAACCTAATATAACATCAGTTTTCACAGCTCAACACTGAGATGCAAGATAAAACTAAGATGTAGTTTTCCACACATAATCACTCTAGAGTATGTATAGATACTTCACATGAGCAGAATCATTGCACAATACTGAACAGCTGGAGGCATGATGGTCAAGGCATGACCCAAAGTAACTGCCAGGTACTGGCTTCCATGCTCTCTGCTCCAGCAGGCATAGGTTTTCTGACAGCATACATCAGAGCTCAGAATTACAGCATCAACTCTCATCGACTCAATTTCTCTTCAGGCTGTGGACTTTGTCCTGATGAAGTGCTCAAGAGTTCACTGTGCAAAATAGTATCGTTTTGAAGATGCTGGTTCTAAATAAACTGACAAATTCCAAATAGAAGGATTAGATTCTCAGAAGCAGAGAAATGGAGCAAATGCCTGCAATCCTCATGTCACGATTCAGCTCTTACTGCTCATTAATAACTGGGGATTTACGTTTCTTTTAAAATTTTCAAGAAGAAAACTCAATGCAATCACTAAGATGGGGAGATGAATACTCCTACTAACGTACTAGTTGATGAGTTAATCAACAACTCCTTTCTTGATCAGAAGACAAAATAAATGCCCTCAAAAGGAAAAGACAAAAAGCAAAGGCCACTAAAACTTGGTTGCAAACACTGAAACGGTAAATCCATGTAAAAAAGTCCTAACTTCATTTACAGTGCAAACTGGTGTTTCTTTATAGTTTCTCTTCTGTGCAGAAAATCTCTTTAGAAACTGCCTCCCTGCATTTCTTTCAGATACCTGAGAAAGGTAAGGCTTGAGGAGACACGCAAACGTAACAGGTCTCTGACCACGGGCTTCTGCAATACACTTGCTGCTATCAAAGGTCCAAGGTTTTCATTATAGCATTTTGGTCAAACTTGAAACTCAGAAAGGTTCTGGATGAAAATGGGAACTTGCAATGTCCATTACACGCCACAGAGTGTCCCTCAACAGGCTCTACCGAGGGGTCTTCACCAGAACAAGGCAACTCAAATGCTCCATCTGATCAGGAAACAAAATTAGTAGTCAGTAACTCTGAAAGTTTACCAAGCACCTGCTCTCCACCTACTCACAGAGGGCAATTCAGGCACACCTATGTTTACCTTTCTAACAGCTGACTCAATCCAAAGTACCCCACTCAGTATTCAATGGAGTCTCTTATCCACCACGCTTATTTCTACTAATTCAGATTCTTAACCTCTGTGCTCTAAGACCCTTGATATCCCCTTGCTTTCAAATCGGGCAGATTGTTAGCAGTATTTGTACTAGTGCCGGAGTAATCAGAGTTTCTTGACAAAGGCCAATATGAAAATACCATGAAAATTACAATTACAATGGGAGAGGGGCTGTAAAGATTAGGAAAATACGGTTGTAGTTTACCAAGTCATCAACAGACCAAAAGAAAACCTCAAAAGCTTTTTGGCAATCAGTCTCAACAATGCCTTTCTTTTAAATACAGTACCAAAAGCCAAAGGGTGGGTGAGGGGTTTACACACTAATTAAAACAGTAACTTTCATTTGGGAGCACGGGCACAGACAGGCCGTGGCGCACACGTGGAAGTCAGATGACAGCTCCGGTATCAGTCCATGCCTTCCACTTTGAGATGGGGCCTCTTGTTTATGCAACAGCCACGGCCAGGCTAACTGACCACAGACTTCTGGGAATCCAGTCCCTGCTTCCCATCTTGCTACAGGGACACTGGGATTATATCTGCACTACCAATGTCTGGATACACATGGGTTTTATGGATCAGAACCTGGGTCTTTCTACCCACTGAGCTATCTTCCCAGACACAGAACATCTCCTTTAAGTATTTTTTTTTAATGATTAGTTAAGTCAAGATACTAAAAAGTCAACTCTGGCAGCTGCAGAGGTGATTTTGAACTCCATTCCTGGCTCGGCACAGATGGAGTAAACAGCTTAGCCATCTCAGGACTGCCGTCAATGAGTCACTGGTGGATTTGCATCTGAAAACTGTCCTATGGTATTTAAATAAATATATAATACTTAAAGTAAAGAAAACAATGCTCTTCATTTCTTTTTCTCGTTTTGGTTTAAGACAGGGTTTCTCTCTGTAGCCCCAGCTGTTCCGGCTCAAACTCCGACAGATGCACCTGCCTCCCAAGTGCTGGAATTAAAAGCGTGCACCACCATCCAGTGTTCATTTCTTCCGAGTTTTCAGTATAAAAGCCATCAATTTAGATGAATATGTAACAGTGACACAAAGAAATTTCTTACTATTCAAATTGAGACTGATAGTGTACTATACTTTAAAATGACATCTATTAATCAAATGTCATTAGCATTAAAATTACTTTCTGTATCTGTTGTAAGTTTCTGTGGAGGTCTGAATGAGAATGACATCCACAGGCTCACATATTTCCATGCTTGGTCCCCAGATGGAGAAGTGTTTGCAAGGATCAGGAGATGTGTGGCCTGTGAGGGTGGGCTCTGAGGTTTCAAAAGTTCACTTCAGTCCAAAGTCTTTCTCGGGCTGCTGTTTGTAGATCAGAATGTAAAGCTCTCAGCCACTTCTCCAGCATCCTGTCTGCCTGCCAGCGGCCATGCAAGCAAGTCCCCCAATTAAAAGCTTCCTTTTAAGAGAGCTGCTTTGGTCATGGTGTCTCATCATAGCAATAGAACAGTGACTAACACAGTTTCCAAACCAGACACACTGCATCCCTTCCTGAAGGAGAAACAGCATCATTTAGGTAAGAGGTGTGCACTTAGGAGCACTTTACAAAGTTGAGCCCACTACAAGAGCAGGGTGAGAATGAGGCAGCCTCCTTATCACACCGTTTCCCATAGCCCACAGGCCAGCGTTCACAGCACACACTCAAGTGGACTTGAGTATTTACAAAAGAACAGTATGTTCAACAGTGAGTAACGTCCTTCCATCCAGTGTCTACTGAGAATACCACACTTGACATCTCTGTAGTATACAGGCAGCTCTTCCTGTGTAACTACCATTACCATAAAGCACACTGATGTCACAGCTCCAAAAGTCAAACCTAGCCCCCCACATGACAATTAACAAAAAAGAAAGAAAGAAGGAAAGAAAGAGAGAGAGAGAGAGAGAGAGAGAGAGAGAGAGAGAGAGAAAGAAAGAAAGAGGAAAAGGCTTGCCTGTTTCAAAGTTGTCCTGAAGTTTCCGTGGATGTAGCCTCTTTTCACATTTCTATTGAAAACAGACACACAGCACAGACTTTTGTTATTTTTACATATTAAAACTCAAGAGATACACGATCAAACATCTCAAGAAGAAAATTAAACCAGGAATCTAATCATCTCCCCAGTGGGTTTCCTTAAAGCTCAGCTTCTGAAGAGTTTGGAATATATACCAACTTCCTTACCTATCATGACCCAGAAGTAAGGGCTATAAACAACACTCAGCGTACAGCCTTTTCACCTTCAAAGGCAGAGCACTGCTCCACAGCTTCTCCCGTTATCCTAGTGATAGCAACCAAACCCAGGGCCTGCCGTATGCAAGGCACAAAGAGCTCTGCTAGTAAACTACATTCCCCAGAGTTCTAACCTTTTAAGTGTAACTGGATGCAAGCAACATTCCTTTCCAACAAGCACAGGCCTTAACTCTCTGCTGAGTTAATTTGGAACCATGAGTGAAATAAATAAACCCTTTCCTTCCCATGTTGCTTTGGTCATGGTGTTTTATTACAGCAACAGTAACCCTAACTAGTCTCCCACCCCCTTTAAGTCTAAAGTTACTAACTTAACTCACTTATCTTGTTTTGTTTTTTGATTTTTCAAGATAGGGTTTCTCTGTATATCCCTGGCTGTCCTGGAATTCACAGACATCCACCTGCCTCTGCCTCCCGAGTGCTGGGATTAAAGGCGTGTGCCATAACTCACTTTCTTAAAGATAGAGCAAACAAATGAAATAGAAAAATCCAACATACACTAACAGAAAAGTCAAAGACACTCAACTCTCTTGTTGAGAAAACTTCTAAATTTGTAACTGCATTGCAACAATGAATGACAGCACCAGAGGATCTCATGGAAAGAAATGGAGTAGAATGGTGGATACAAAGCTGAGGGCAGGGAAGACTGAAGGACAGGAAGAGGCTGCTCAATGACTAAGTTACAGCTAGACGGGTTAAAGCTTGATGTGCTACACAGTAGCACAACTATGAACACCACTGCAGACTATACTTCAAAAAGCTAGGAGTGTCAACCACTGTTTCCTTCTGCCCCAGGTTGGCCTCAGAGTTATTATGTATCCCAGGCTTGTCTTAAGCTTGAGTTCCTCAGGCCTAAGCCTCCTAAGCACTCTGCCTGCACATCAGGCTAAATTTTTTCACCATAAACATTATACAGTGTACTCATATATTGAAACATATGGCACCCCCTAAATATCTATATTCTTATGAATCCAGTAAAATACACAAAATTAATATCCCTTAAAAGACGTACATGTGTGTGTGCGTGTGGTGTGTATGTTTGTGTATGGTGTGTGAATTCCGGAAGCCAGGACATTGCATGAGATCTTTGGGAGCTAGAGATCAAATCTAGGTCAGGGAACTGACTTGCAGCCTCTGAAGAATAGCAGATGTCCTTAGCCACAGACCCATTCCTTCAGGCCCCTGAACAATGGGTTTTCAGAAAAAAAGAATTGCTTGTTTTTTTACTATATAGTGTTTTTAAGGCTTTAAAGTAAATGTAAAAAACCACACAAAGCAAAAAGTAGAAGTGTACCCAATTATTCTAGGCCTGTAGTTAAGAATGGCCAAAGGGAGATTTACGTTTTAGTTCACGAAGGCAATAGAGAACTCAATTTTTTAAAAATTCTATCATTAAAATTTATCAAATAAAAACAAGAACTAAGCCAACATTATTGTGTCTGCGACACCCGGTCCATTCTCAAGGAGAGCAGTCCCTTAGGCACCTCACCCGGAACTTACCATCACGGGATTCTGTTGCTTTGCTGGTTGACTGTGAACTCCATTTGTTCTTTTCTTCTGATTAGGTGAATCTTGATACTGTTTTCTGCCATTCCCTCTCATATTTTGATTCTATTTTTCCAGTAAAAAGAACATGTAAATTCACGGTACAACAACACAAATATACCTCTATGAATGTTTATCTCAATTGAATAGAGTTCATAAAATATCACCTAAATGTTTACACATTTGCTTTATCAATGTACTTTCTTAGACGACTGCTTTGCAAAGGAACAGCTGAAACAGGGAGCAGCAAAGCACCATTCCCTAGGTCCTTTCCACACCTCTTGCTGTATCCATGCTTATAAACTGTTTACAATGCACAAACATGGCAAGGTAGAAGCCCAGGTAAAGCTCACACAGAGCACAAGGTCCCAGAGTCAAGCTCCAGCACAAAGATAAAGGAATGGGAGCAGAGGCAGAAACTGCGCTGGGAAGGCAGCTAGGGCACCCGAGCAGCCTGCTTTTCTCCTTTAAGCTTATTTGACATTGTGCATGTGTACGGGGCTGTGAGTCAACGTGGGTGCCAGTCAGAGACACTGTGCAGACCAGGTTCTCTCCTTTCACCTTTACACAGGTTTCAGGATCACACTTGGGCCATGAGGCCACTGCAGGGAGTGTCATCTTGCTGGCCCCTACAGCTCTTAATAGTATAAATTATGCAGTAGGGACCATCAGATATCAGAAAATTAAAATAAACAGATGTTTCACAAAATAATGAAGATCAGTGTTTTAGAAACTTGGGCCTTTTAGTCTTAAATTTAGGCACAACCTTTTCAAATACCAATTTCTCCTTCAGACCTTGAAAAACAGCTATTTGAGAGAACTGTGACTAATGAATGTAACTATTACTTAAAAAAAAAAATGCTAGTCTTCATTCCACCTACTCAGCCACAGAGAACAGGAGGTCGTTGCTGAAATAACTGGCCAACAGTAACCTAGCTGAAAAGGACAGACGGTGGAGCTCACGCACCACACTCTCAACTTAAGCTCCATTTGTCTCTTGGCAGTATTTCCTTTCCTGCTGCCATTCTGATGTGCACCTCAGTGGCAGAGACGGGATGTTTGTCAACACTAGCAATACTCACTTTAGCCCACACCAGTAGCTTTTCTGCTGCTGTTTTTCTCCCGCTCTCCAAACATTTTAAACCCTCAAAAGAGAAACTCTGTTGCCAATAAAAAGGAACAATTCTTTTGTTGTTGTTTGTTTTTCGAGACAAGGTTTCTTTGTGTAATAGCTCTCTCTTGGAACTCCCTTTGTAGACCAGGCTGGTCTTGAACTCACTGAGATGCACCTGCCTGCCTCTGCCTCCCAAGTGCTGGGATTAAGGGTGTGTGCTGCTCTAGTTCCAGCCATAATCACTACTTAGCACACACACCTTGTGTGCGTATGGATTTGCCTATGCTTAGGGACACGTCACAGAACTACAGTTTCTGCCTCTGATTTATTTCACTTAGCCATTGTCTTCAAGGATCACGAATACTGTAGATGTCTCAGAATTTACTTATTAATGACTGAAAACAGTCCAGGGCACGAACATGACACCTTTATTCATCCATCTATGTGCTGTGACTATATGCAGCTGTGATTAGCCCTAGGATGACATTATCCTTTAAGGCCATTCTCGGTTCATTTGCTTATATATGTAGGAGTGGGGGTGTGGACTCGTGATAATCTTCCGTCTAACTGGTGGGAGATCACCGATCCTTCTCCCAGCAGCCACCTCTCCTTACACTTCGAAGAGCACAGCGCAGGGGTTCTAGTTCTCTGCACCCTCACCAACACTGATGGATTTCTGTTCTGTTGGGTTTATTACCACAGCCATCCTGAGGTATAACTGATCCCTATTTCCCAATGACAAACACTGCTGAGTCTTTCCATACTTAATAGCCATCTGAACTTCTTGAGAAAAGGGTTTGGTCAAGTGTTTTAGAACGAGGCTGGGATTTATAGAACTTTTGAGTGGCTATTGTTCTTGAGGCAACAATTTGGAAACCAATAAAATGTTCATTAAGTGAACAATAAGAAACTGAGGTATAATCACCTACCATATGATATGACAGTAAAACTATGTAATACACGTTGCTTTTTTCTATAACAATAGATCCTATCAACCTTAACTCAGAAATTGTCTGCTTTCAAGTCTCTCACTGGCAGCAAGCATAAAGAGGCTCAAGAGGAACATCCCATTATTTACCACATTGGATTTATTCCAAGACTATGAAGGATAATGAGTCTCAGGTCTGTTCAAGTCACAAGCTGGGACCATGGGCAACTCCTCAACAATTCAGAATTCTTCTAAACAGTACACATAATTCCTCTGCTGAAAATGATTTCGAAGTGGAATAATCAAAGCATGTGGAAGGATTCAGTGACGCCCTCACCTTTGTTTTGAAAGGGTCCGACGCCCCTTCTGCGTGGTTACCATGTGGCTTCTGCGGCAGCGGCTGCCTGTGCTTTACCCACTGGTCACTAGGAGAACCTTCAGGAAACAGCTGCTGGCTGTGGCGGAATTTTGTTCGACTACACCAAAGTTTAAAAAATAAGAAGAGATTTTCACTTGCAGCTCTTTAAAAGTCGTCAGTTTAACCAACCTAACAACTATATATTTTACTTTTTAAAAAATCATTTACCTTTTCCCACAATTCCTTAAGTTATAAAGGCAGGAAAAAACCCGTTTTTTTTTTTTTTAAACAGTATCTCTGTGTAGTCCTGGCTGTCTTGGAACTCGCTCTGTAGGCCAGGCCACCGTTAAACTCAGAAATTCTCCTACCTCTGCCTTCTGAGTGCTGGTATTAAAGTTATGTGCCTAAATGTCCAGGTAAAGCAGAGATCCTGATCAGCTTTGCCAGCTATATTTTATATTGGTGCTAATGAATTTTTCTTACATTAACAACCTATCCTTTCTGAATTATTCAAACCATACCATCCCTATAAGTAATTATATTCTTTAAATCAAAAGGCCGTTCTTTGTAAATTTAGTTGAAGCAGTGAAATGATGTGTGTGAGTTTTCTTTTTAATGGGACAGTGCATTCTTTCCAGATGGCTCAGTAAGGGATCTGACAAATAGGTTGGTTACAGCCCCTACCAATGTTATATGTAAATTAGGTTACTTTCCAGAGCACAGCTGCTTAAACCACAGGAGATACAAAATACTGCAATGGTAAAGACTTCTGAATGTGTAGAACCAGGAGCTACCTCAAAGCCCCATGTGCAAGAAGTCTGAGGTATCTGTGGCCTGTTCATTACCCAACCGCTACACAGCCTTGGTTCTGAACACACAACACACACAACATGCCATCAAACCAGGAACACCATGGAAGATCTCTGCTTAGAAGTGAGATTAATATGTTGTAGGCTTATAATATACACAATATAGCTTTGACTCTTACAGAAAGAAAATGGCATAGTTATTGAATGAAAAGACTGTCAGTGTTTTCTACCATCCCAGCACGTATGCATCAAATCAGCCCATCTTTGGACTGTCTGTCCTCTGTTAGAACACTTGATCTGGGGACTGACTAGGAGCTGGTTCAGCAGGTAGAATCACACCCTGTGCAGGCCGAAGGAGAGAACTGACTCCAAAAGGTTGTCTTCTGACCGCTGCAGGCCTACAAGCGCGCACACACAGACACACGCACACACAGCCTTCCAACGAAGAATGTTTCATTTTGAAGACTGCTGCTGCACATACACACTACTCTAGAGAATTTCACCCTGGAGCATCCCACCCCACACCTGCACATACGCAGTACCCTAAAGAACAGAAGATTATCAGACTCCTGTCAGAATTCCTTTTTCCATGTAAAACTTAGAGAGCTGGATCTGATGGCTCCAGACTATAATTAGAACACTCGAGAGGCTGAAGCAGGAGGACTGCTGGTTTGAGGCCAGTAGTGTCTATATGCTGAGTTCTGGACCAGTCTGGACTACAGGTGAGACCCTGTCTCCAAGTATTTTTAAAAGTCAAACTAGGATATGTTTCCGTAATTCTAACTTTTCAAAAGGCAAAACAGTGGCATTTCCTCCAACAGAACCGACAGTAGGACTGAAAAGAATGCTGCCTCTAAAGGAACAGAACCGACAGTAGGACTGAAAAGAATGCTGCCTCTAAAGGAAGGATAAAAAGTAGCTAAAGCCTGCACAATCACCTCTGCTCCTAACAAGAGCAGACACTCGAGCACAGGCTGCTGGAGACTTCCCCAGCCATGCACAGCCACCACTTACGACTTCTTGGGAATAGCTGCTTTTATACTCTGGGCTATAGTCTCGTCTTCCTGACTTCTGCCATACTGTTCACTTATTTCTATTAGTGTGTCTTTATAATTATAATAATTATTATAAATTCTGAAAGACAGAATGATTCCTGAGATATTTAATCCAATGTCTTTTCCTTGTAAAACCAACACAAATAGGATAGCACCTATTTAAAATTTATAACCATAAATGTGATATAGTCTTATTGCTTTTTTTAAAGATTAAAATCCTAGACTAAAAAGATCACCAAATTAGAAAAAAAAGTAAAACAAGAAGCAAAGTAAAACCACAACTCTGGCAAAAAAAAAAAAAAAACCACAAAAAACTTACAGCAAGCTGCTTATGAGATCATATACCAAGTCTAATGAGAAAACATACGTTAAGGTCCTTGCTGCCAAGGCTTATTATGACTAACTTCGATCCCAGGGACCCAACATGGTAGAAAAGAACTATTTGCAAATTGTCTTCTACACACACACACACAAACATGCACACACCGTGTTATGTACACACCTACACAAAATAAACTTAATAAAATTATATTATACACACTTAACGAAGTTACTTTCCAAGTCTGTACCGAGTTCCAAACCAGTAAATGTCAATGACAGTCCACACCATGTAATTAATAGACCCTCTTCATAACACAGCTGAGAGCAAGCTGGGGAGATGCCTTACTCGGTAAAGTACTTGCTGTACAAACACGAGAACCTCAGTTAGATCCCAGAACCCACAGACAAAAGCCAAGTTTGGTGATGTGTGCTTGTAATCCCACAGCTGGGGAGGCAAGACAGGCATAATCCTGAGAACTCCAGGCCAGCGAGAGGCCATGAATCAACACACCAAAGGCCAATCTTAGACCTCCTCATGTGCACACGCGGCCATACACCTACATGAACATACACATTCATTTGCATGCAAAATTCTGTGAAAAGTCCAAACAGCTGTCACTGACTCTAACAAATTACTCAGCAGCATCTCCTGCCTCCTGTGCAGCAGAGACCTCAACGCACCCCATTCAATCGCCTCCAGAAACTCAAATCTTCAACACACACTCTTTTCCTTTTCCTGCTATTCTCAAGTTGATGTCCTCTTGAGTGGACTATTTTAAAACGTGCCTGAAGTGTCTTTCCACGAATTACCCCCTTTCGTCTTAGCAGAAACCTCTAAAGACTATCTTACGACAGAAACTGAGACACAACAGAGCTTCTAGGGCTCTCAAGCTGCTCTGACTCAAGAAGCAAACAGTGTTAGACTGAAAACCCCAGAAAGCCACCATCTCACAAGGACATCTCTGTACCTCAACTTTTCCACAGTGGGTTTAGATGGTGTGCTGCCAACTGAAGAAAAACCATTGTCACTGTCCGAGGAATCTCCAAATCTTCGAGACAGCCAGTCCCTTAGTGGTCTATGGAAACATGAACAATTCATTAAACACAAACAAACAAACCTGGAATAAAGAGCAGCACCAAGGACAGTTTTACAGTTGAAGAAATAAACATACCTGATAAAGGGAATGGCCATAAAAAACTTATTAGGTGCCAAGCCTAGCTTGGACTTGGGCGTCATGTCATTTCTGTGACAAGGCAACTTCTCAATGGAGAACCACTCAATGTTCTGAAACAAGACAATCGCATCTAGCTGATTACCATCAAGAAGTAGCTAAAACCATCCCCGCGCCTTTCAATCGGGATTCTGTTTAGCAACCCACAAATATTCTTAACTCTTACATACCCTAATTTCTCTTCTGGTTTTGGGGTTAAATTTTGTGTCTTTTGGAACTCCTGGAATGATGTACAAGCGAGCAAGCTGGTCATTGATTCGAAGTTCGATGTAATCATCCTTACAAATATAGTCTTTTATATCAAAACCAGTTTCTTCGAAGACCTGGAAATAAATGTGGACAAAATATTGGATTTTAAACATTTGAGAGTAAGGCAGGAAGATGAGTTCAAGGGGAGCTAGTTACATGATTGAGATGGTGTCAAAACAAAACAGAAGAAGACATCATCCTAAATCTAACCCGTAGCTAGAAAATTAGGATAAAGCCCCCCCCCCCAATGTAATGCTAAGACAAGTAAAAACTGAACAGATTAAACAGGGATAAACTATAGACAAAGGACTGCTAACAATGTGGCTACCTATCAGCCAGGACTTCTCGGCTGCTTTCAGACAGTGCTGCCTGCATTACACTGTAGCGCCACCAAGTGGCAGAAGGACTGACTGCAACTCTAGTACTCCTAGGTGAAACACTCAAAAAAAAAAAAAAAAGGCAACTGCATGAATACAACCTTAAAAATTCCTAGGCTGATGGCCAGGTAGTGCTGGCAAAAGCCCTTATCCCAGTACTTGGAGGTAGAGGCAGGCGAATCTCTGGTCTGAGGCCAGCCTGGTCTATAGAGTGAAGAGCTAGAGAAACCCTGTCTCAAAACAAACAAACAAGCAAATTCTAGGTTGTAACCGTTGTGACTATATAGAGGAGGGGCTATTGGAGGTAATAAGGGTTAAATGAGGTTCTTAACCATATGACCCCAATTTTGGTTAAGAAAAGACCACAACAGTTCTCTGGACAATACCCAAACATACCCAGGAAAGCCCACGTGGACACACCACTGGAAATTAGATTCCTACAAGCAAGCAAGAAGGTCTGCAATGAAATCCAACTAGCTGGAGCTCTAATCTTGGATCTCTAGTCTCCAGATCTGCAAGGAAATAAATTCTGCAATTTAAACTACCCTGTCAGTTGTAAGTCAACTCAAGCAAAGTAAACAGTACCTTTACTTTTTTTTAAACCTTCCAGCCAACTCCCTAAGCTTTTAGGCAAAGGCAATCATTTAAAATTCAGGATTAAAAAACAAGGCTTGCCTTTAAAAAAATCTACCAAAGGGAAGGCCACCTGCTCCGTGAGCCTGTGATCCCATCTCTCCCATTTTTCATGGGTGCTGAAGATGTAAACTTGGACCGTAGGCTTGAGCGTAAGTGCTCTTACCTACAGAGCCCTCTCTTCCCAGCATGCTTCCTTCCCATGGCGGTTTTCTGAAAGGCATTCTATGCAAGTGTTCTCTGACCACACTCATAACCTCAATCTTCCTTCTTCTCCCCGAGCCCCTTCAGCATTTCCAATCATTCCCCAAACTCACTCTGTTCATATCCTGCCTATGTACACATGATTGAATGTACCAATATAATGTCTAGGGTTCCGAAAGGAGAGAGAATGTATTTATCTTTCTGGGTCTGACTTAATATGGTTAAGCTCTGGCTACGTCTTTTTTCTGCAGATGACAAGAATTTGTTGCTTGAACTGACATTGCTGGCACACACATAAAAACTGGTGTATACTAGCAATCCAAACTAAGCTTTCCTGCTTGGGCAGCAGGCTCTCTGCACACTGAGCTACACCTCAGACCCTACACCAGTGCCTTTTAAGAGCTGTAACTTTTTTTCTTCACTAATAAGCTACATCCAAACTAAAACAAGGTAGTAAACACCACTGCATCAAACACACCAGCTCAAAAACACCTCAAAATCAAATTTCTGCTGCTTTCCCAAACTCTAAGATGTTGCTTCTGGCTATGAAGTTCTTCAAAGTGACTGTCTTTAATACATGTGAGTGGTTAAATGGCTTTTCTGAAGTAGCTAGGCTTTTACATAAATACAGCCTAAACTGGAACAAATCTCAAAGGTTGGGTAAAATATGGGGCAGGATAAAAAGCTAACGGCAGACTTTCCATACATTAAAGGCAAAATGGTAAACAATAGTTGCTGTTTAGGTTCAGGGATCATTAAAGAGCTAACCAGAAAAAGAGAATTTTACATAAGGATGAATGGAGATTCACCCATTTGGAATTTCCCTTTTACAGAGCCACTCCCCCCTTCGAGGCTGTGTGGCAACAGAACTACAGAGGGAAAGGAACCCGAACCAGGTTCAGATGCTGCTGCGGTTTACATCTGGGATGTCCTCAACAGGCTGATGCTGGCACTTGGCCTCCATCTCATGGTGCTATGTGAGAGGCTGTGGAGCCTGCAGGAGGTAGAGCTGGACGGTGGGAACAGGTGAGAAGATCTTGGAAGCCTAAACCAGTGTGGTACCAACCACGCTCTGAGCCTCTAGGTTCAGCACATAGACAGGCACCAGATGAGATGCCCAGAACCACAATGATGCCTTCTCCACGATTAACCAAGGCTCTGACAGTGAACACCAAAGTCAATTCTTCCTCCACCAACTGGTTTTGACACATACTTTGTCTCATCAAACAAAAGTAACTAATCTAGAGATGCACCGAGCTGGGGTCTCAATTGGCAGGGAGAGAAGAGGCTGTTTGGGTAGGCAGAATTTCACTCAAACTTTAGAAACAATCAAATTCAGAGGATAAGGAATGACTCTTTTAAATGGCTAAGCTGGGGGTGGAGCAAGATTGGAACTTTATCTTACAACTCAGGTAAAAGGCTAGATTGAGTTTTGAGAAGAAACATGTAAATGTTTAGAAAAATCCAGACCCTACATTTTTCTGGATAATGAAAAAGAAATAAAAGAACAAAGAATACAGTTAGAGGTTGAAATGTTCTGTCAAACAAAACATTCAATTTTCAAGCAAAAGTAGAAAAGACACCATTATTATAAAGAACAGAGCCAGAGATATGCTTTAAAAGTAGACAGAACAAATGAAGGTAGATATGACCCCAAAAAGCAAGGTGGGAAGGGGGGAGAAAGACAGTATCTTATTTTTTTAATGTATTATTTTTATTATTATTTTTTTTGGGGGGGTGTCTAATAGCCCTAGCACTCCTGGAACTAGCTCTGTAGACCAGTCTGGCCTCGAACTCAGAGAGATCCACCTGCCTTTGCTTCCCAAGTGCTAGGATTAAAGGTATGTACCATCATTGTCTGGCCCTTACTATTTTTTAGTTATAAACTGATTAGCCCATTAGCTCAGACTTCTTATTAACTCTTATAACTTATATTAACCCACGTGGCTGGGTACCTTATTGCTGTTTCCAGATCAGGAAAGCAGACCAAGCTTTTCTCTTCCCAGAATTCTCCTGTTCTTGTTGCCCTGCCTCTACTTCCTGCCTGGCTACTGGCCAATCAGCATTTTATTAAAATACAATTGACAGGGTACAAGCCATTGTCCCACAGCACTTACCCCCTTTAAAAAAAAACAAAACCAAAGTAAAAACTCTGAATCTAATATCCTTTGTTTGTGGCACACACATTTAATCCTAACGCTTAGGAGGCAGACAGATCTCTGTGAATTCAAGGTGTGGTGGCACCTTTAATATGAGCAGTTGGGAGGCAGAGGCAGGCAGATCTCTGTGAGTTCAAAGACAGCCTGGTCTATAGAGGGAGTTCCAGGACAAAGATACACAGGAAAACCCTGTCTCAAAAAGCCAGAAATTACACAATAAAAATAAGAAATACAGGTTAATACAAAGCCACGTAAAGATGAAAATACAGAGTCGGGATACTGTATGTTATGTTCTCTTTGAATTGTCTGAATGCTGAGGAAGGAGCAACAGCTGCCAAAAGATATTTGTTTATAAATGCTGCTGAATTAGTCCAAGATAGATACTTTGAAAATACCTTGACTTCAAAATTGAAGTCAAAAGGTATGTTACTTTGGAGAAGAGGTTTTGCTTTTGTTTCCACAGAAAATGAGAGGTTATGCATTCATTCTGAGTTAAGAAAAATCCAGGTTTGATCAAGAAGACCACTTGACAAAGATCCAGTAGGTACAGGTGACCCAGATGTTACAGTTCTACATCCAGAACGGATTCAAGACTGCTGCCTCAGATGACCAAGCCTTACAGGATACTTATTCCAGTCATGACTTGATCATAATTTTAAATTTTCTTTAGGTCCCCAACCGGCAGGAAGTAGCCTGCCTGGTACTCAAGAAGACCAGCAGAGGGCATCAGATCCGTTGCGACTGGAGTTAGAGATAGCTGTGAGGTAGCATGTCAGTGGTAGGAATCAAACACGGGTCCTTGCTCTTAACCGTCTCTCCTGTAGTCCAAATGGCTGTCTCTAGTTAAACCATGCATTCACGTTTCAGAAAAAGACTAAGCTTTCTCCAGAGCTTAAAAGAGACTTGAGACTCCACAAGCCACACTCACCGCCAACTGAAGGCACTCACCTCTCTGGCAGCGCAGTCGTGGGGTGCTTCCTCTTTATTCACTTTTCCTTTTGGAAACCCCCAGCCTGATTTTGCCAGGTATCCCTGAACCAGCAGCACCTACAAACAAGCAGGAAGTCAAAAACAAACCCCAAAGAAATCCAGTTTCCTTTCCCATTTTCCATCCCCAAAGATACTTTTCTCTGTACTTCAGGTAATTATTTACCAACAAACTACACACAGCATTTGGCCCAAGCATCTTCTGAGACTTTAAATATGCTAGCATGAAGAGACACACGTTTTCTACTTAAACTGTCTCAATAACAAACTCACAGCTTTTTACACTAAGCCATAGCAAGCACAACAGAATGCAGGTAAGACATCCAAAGTTTAGTTCTTTAACATTAAGAATCCAAGGATGTTGGAACACCTCAGTCAATGGCTGACAAGCAGTTGGTCAGCATTTCACTGACGTCTTCAGATCAGTGCACTCACATTCTCGAGCGTCTCATCAAGGATGATCGCACCATAGGTTGGCACTCCCATTTTATATTCCTTCCATTCATCCAAAATCTTTTCCACATCTTCACCTTGCGGCAGCAGAAAGGGACAATGACTGAAGAGTATAGAGAATGTTAAGGAAACTGCCTTTCCCTTAGTCCAGCCTAAGAAGCTACAACAAGGGAATGGCTGGAGCGATGCTCAGTGCTCACGAGCGCTACCCGGCCTCCGGAGTCCAGCTCCCAGTGCCCACATCTGGGGCTCATAGCCACACAGCTCAACTCCAAGGGGGTCTTCTGGTCTCCACAGACACCCGTACACACAAACACTCACACGGAGTCAGAAGTTAAAATAAAACTTCACAAAATTACACACAGAAACAAACTTATTTAAATTGACTATATTTTGCATAAAATTATTCAAGTTTGCAAGTTAGACTGAGCCCAGCACACTCGTTTTCCTTAACAATTCATTAGCTTTTGTATTTAATCTAGACACAATCCAAATTATGCTTCTAATAGTCAGCACTAGACTCCCAAGTTAACGAATACAAAGGCAGAAATCGTGACTGTCTCAGATGCTCACTGTTGAGTCAAATCCATGCCAGAGTCAGCACACCAAAAACGATAGCATTAGAGAAAGGCCTCATAATAGTTCATGCTAAGTTAACAGTTTACTATAGTTTATAAAGGAAAATGAGGGTCTCAGTTTCAGAAGAAATTTACGTATATATCTAAGAAGTAGCACAGTGTAAAATACTAGAGAAATTAACAACAAAACAATCTCTAAAATTGTACACTTGGTCTATTGATGCCCTAAGCATCAAAGGCACCATCACTAAAACAGGATGAAGGTTGTGCAGAAAATCACAATTCAGGACAGTTTCTTAATCTGAGGATCTATTTGTAATGGTCTTCAAGCCCCTAAAAGCTTATATATCCCATTTTTATTTAGATGTTAACTCTAAAACATGAGTCATGAATATGTTTTCAATTACGTATGATGACTACAAATATGAAAACTACCACTTATTTCTGAGGCCAGACACTTAAGCTATTTTGATTCCTATGGGCTAGTAGGAACAATTGAAATTTTAGAGTCAAATGATAAGAGAAAAAGGAATATTTTATAGCAAATGGAGCAGAAACTCAAGAGAACCTTTAAATGAGCACTATTAATTATAGTGATGTTTGGGCAAAATGAAAGCATATTTAGTTTCTATCATAAACACAATTTCATGAGCTATAATATATTTTGAAGTTTTAGTTTTATGGTTGTACTAAGAACTAAAATGGCTCTCTACAAATCCAAAGAGGTCAACCACGTATGACATCATAACTAAAAGACAAACACAGTCAATCTCCATGTAACTGTTTTGTGCTTTCAAGGCTTACTCCAGATACATTAACCATCCTATGAACCTGTGATCCCTCAGAGACCAAAATACTGAAATCACTTCCCAATAAAAGTCTGGCTTAGGGGCTGGAGAGATGGCTCAGTGGTTAAGAACACATACTGCTCTTCCGGAGGACCTGAGTCCGATTCCCAGCACCTATGTACGGAACTCACAACCACCTGTAATTCCAGCTTCAGGGAATCTGATGCTTCTGGCCTCCCTAAACACCTGCACCCAATGCATATCCTAACACACATATACACATAATTAGAAAGTAAATAAATATATTTGTAAAGGTCTGGTTCTATATTCACTAAAAATTCTTGGCTGGGTGATGGTGGTGCATGCTTTTAGTCCCAACACTAAAAAGGCAGAGGCAGAGGCTGGCGGATCTCGATTTCTTTGAGTTCAAGGCCAGCCTGGTATACAGACCAAATTTCAAGACAGCAAGGGCTACACAAAGAAAAAAAGCCAAAAAGAAAAAAAAAATCTGAATTGTAAAGTCACTGATTTACCACAAAAACAAAACACACATACACAAACATTCTTTCACTTTCTCTGTAAGTTGACTCTGCCTCTCCCAAAATAGTTTAACAAAAACAAAACCAACACAAATGAAACAAAACCTCCCAACAAACCTATAGTTGTTTTCAGACACACCCAAGCCCCTGCATACTGCATTGGAGTCTTTCCAGCATCACCTCTCTCCCATTTACTCGAAAACATCTCACTTTTCACTTCATGATGCTTTTCTTTCAAAATGACTCACCTTCCTCATCTAACCTTGAAATATTTTTCTTCACAATCCTTAACACATATTGGTTCTTTCCTAGATGGCAGGCCTATCCTTCATGATTTCCAAATTTATTCTTTGATTAGGCAACATTCACATATTATTTATTAGGTTAAGAAAGGAACTGGGAACCAAAGAAATCCAATGACTTCATGATCTAGGGGTCACTCTCAGGATCTGGTATGGTTCCTCTCTGTCCTCTGAACGCTCTTCTACTTCTTATGCGTTTTGCGAGCATCTTCGTTTCTCTCGTGACCCTAATGGCAAGCCTGCCTGGTTCACTGCAAATCGCCCGGCACATAGATACCATTCAGTTATTTAACAAAGCTGAGTTCCTTCTCAAAAGCTTCCTCCCCCATATAACTAAGTAAAAAGAAAAAGTCTGTATCACGTTTTGGATGTCTGTAACACTAGGATTAAGTATAAAACTTACAAGTACACTCATGAGCGAATTCCTATTCAGAAACCCAAGACAACAGCTGTTTTGGAAAAACCTGAAGTCTATATAAGAGGACCAAAACAAAGGGTTTTGTTATTAATAATTTTCCCACAGCTCGGTTATAACTCTTACAAGCAAGGTCTTCTGCCTGTACAGACTAGTTGCCAAGCCTTCAGCTAAAGTGGTACTCAACATAATCCCATTTCTCTTTGACGCATCACCAACCTCTACACAACAACTCGATCAAGTATTTAAGCACTTGTTCTGACAGTGTTCTTCTGGAGCCCTAGCACCACGGCCTGGATCCCTATCCTCTCTTAAGTACCAGTGCTTGCCTATGGCTCAGGTCACCAACCAACCACATCCTGGATTTCATTTTCACACGATGAGCTTACTCAAATACTTGCCATGTTAACATCTCTAAATCACTGCTATCTATTTTCTATAGAGCCCCAGGAAGCCCTAATTTTATGGATCTGGGAAGTGACTGGAAGCTTAGTTTGGTATTTTGGGTCATTTGTACCTGCTCTAAGGCTAGCTCAAACACACTGATCTAGTGGAGACATATTCACTGCAACACACACTGAATGGCTAAGAACTGTATACACTAAATAACTCAAATCACCCTGCTCAAGATTTAAGAGGCTCTCTAGAATTTTCCAACTCTGCAAGTCTGTTTAGTCCTTGCTTGTGTCTACAGAGGAAACTCTGGTATCTCCTTTAAAAATGTGTTGTCTAAAATCTTTCTACCCCATTTCTAAAGTCTGAGAACATTTAATACAACAACCTATCATTTTTTTGACTACGTAGAAAAGTTTTTGTTTTGTCTTGTGTTTTGGTTTTTTGAGACAGAATTTCACTGTAGCTTTGGAGCTTGTCCTGGAACTAGCTTTTGTAGACCAGGTTGGCCTTGAATTCACAGAAATCCAAATCCACCTGCCTCTGCCTCCTGAGTGCTGGGATTAAAGGCGAGCACCACCATCGTCTGGCTAATTTATAATCTTAAACATTCAGGTAAACCTCTTATAACTACTACATTAAAACAAACTGTTATTATTTTTTTTATCTGTTTTTCAAGACAGGGTTTCTTTGTAGCTTTGGCTGGCCTTGAACTCAGAGATTAGCCTGCCTCTGTCTACCTACCAAGTGCTGGGATTAATGGCATGCACCACTACATCTGACTAAGCTGTGTCTTATCAAGGAAGAACAGCTTCTTTGATCTGATCACCTGGTTAAACAGCACACCAAGAGTAAGAACCAGAACTGTCTCATAAATAGGCTAGTTATTTCTAAAATTCACTCCTAATCAGTGCACGTTTCGGTATTGTAAGAAATAAGAACAAACAAAAGTGCATCACACACCTATTTTTGTTATGTTTTCTCTAGAGGTTAAAAAACTATAAGAAAGGCAAATGGAAATTTGTGCTAAAATATTTTATTAGAGAGAATGAGAGATGATCATTATAGCAACAGAAAGGATATCAGCTTTGGCAAAGTCTCTTATCCCACACTGAGGTAATCCTGGTGTGTTCTGCATGTAGAAATCCAAGTAAAACCAATGGGCGAGTTCAATCTGGAAGCAAACTCGGATTGCATTATCTCGTTCCTCGCTAGGAATATGCAAAATAAATCGGCTGTAAAAAGAAAACACACCCAGAAGTTATGCTCACAGACTACTACAGTTGATTTTAATATATCTACTCCCTTACCCTGCCCACCAACTTAGAAAGGAGAGCAGTATCTGATAGGAAATGCCCTGGGAAGAGTATTAAGAGTTGGGTGTGGTGGTGCAATGCCTGCAATCTACCACTAGAGGGACTGAGGGAGGAGGGTTGTGAGGATAAAAGTGGTTTGAAAGAGATTTGTAAAAGAATTTTTTGAAGAGTTGTATAGCTATTGTTCACAAATACAGAAATTAACTTTACGGCTTCCTAGCCAATTAGAGCACACGAGGAAACCACAGAATACAAGATTACACACCAATGTCTTTGTAATTCAGCAAAAGTGCCTGACATCCACTGAGTCCCCACACATAAACAACACAAGAAACAACTGCAGACAGAAGAAATGGGCACTTCTGTTTCTCTTTAACATACTGGACTTCCCAAGAACACACCCGCAGAGTCTAGATCCAAATGGATTTATTTTTTAAAATCCCAAAGTGCTTTTTCCGGAAACACACAGCAGACATACAGATGTGATGAGGATAACCGTTGTCTTACTTTACAGGTTAGAACGGCAGTAGCTGTGCTTCTTTCAGGGTTGAGCATTTGGGAACTCCTTTTTTCTTCAAGCATTAGAAGCAAATTCAACTAAATGAAATAAATACTAGCCTTTTGGATCACTTTAATTAAAAGAGCTACCACTTAACTAATTAGTCGTAGAGAGTTATTTATTTGCTATGATATGATGCCAAGTGTTTTTTATTTCAGTTCTCAAATTTCAAATCAAATAAAAAAGATTTAAAATTACAACACCAGTATCACATTCAAATAATCAACCAACAGTACACGCAAGCATGCACACACACATACACACAGCGCACTGTATATTCTTTCTCCCCTCTTAGGTCTACCTCACGAGCTCCTAACTCATCGTCAGGACCTCACAAACACTACCTCCACTATGCAAGTCCACCAGACTACTCTGAATACATTTACACTTGAACAGGGCCCCAGACCTTAGCACAACTGACTCCATAATGGAGGCACCATTCAGGCTGTAAAACTCAGCACGTAGACAACATCACCAGCCAAAATGAAAACAAAGACCCAATCCATCAAAGTTCACACAGTTCTGGGAAAGTCTCTAAATTACCAATCTTGCTTTATAGCTTCTGTAGTTTTGTTTCTGGCTGTTCTTCTTAACTGAAGTACATCAACCCAGAACATGTGTTTTGTGCTTAAAAACTCCCGAGAAAGGCTCAGTGCTACACTGGGGTCCTGAACACCTAGCCGGCTGGCTAATACGGACTTCCTATTGACTTAAATCCATGTCCGAGCAGTCTTCTCTGGTGAGTACCCCACAACAATGCTCTCCTAGACTCATGAAACGTCAAATTTGTTCACTGGCGGCAAATGATATCTTTGTAGATTTTCATTAGCAGTCTAGAAAAATGTTTTACATATACTGATAGCTGTAATGTACCTTTTAAATGTTTCTACCGACTCGTATTCCTGCCAAGAAATAAGTATTCCTCTGGCCCTGCCACAGGGCGTGGCTTATTTTCTGAAAATTAAATACATTGGGAAAAGAAAGCTTGGGAAACAAAATGAAATAACATTTCCCCCACTCTTCAGTATACCCTACTGCAACTGGGGGCTCACACATGCAGGCAACATCAGCAGGGGCAAAGAATTCCAAAGGTCCACCAGGACCAAGTCCTTCCAATGTTCAACAGGCAGGACCACCGCCCAGGGATTCAGAAGTACTAGAAAGAGAACTCCAGGGAAACGGCCCCCAAAACTGTGTATAAGCACTGAGGTTTATTCTGCACATGCTCAGATCAGACTCTAAATTGACTGTTACAATCTTTGAATGAACTGAGAAAAATCACTGGCCAAACCCCACATCCCCAGTGGGTGATACACAGAGGAAAGAATCCCACTGAAACTAGTCCTCTTGCTGGGTAATTCACCTCCACTCCTCAATAAACCCAACCTTCACTTCCTGTCTAGGTTTGGGGTCTTTTCAATACAGCTTCTGAAATGGAAAACGAATAACTCACAACTCCGTGCTCCCAGTCCTTGCTGTTTCCTTCTTTGCATTCTCTCAACAAAACACTGTCTGGTTTTGTAGCTTTGCCTTTTTGTTTGTTTTCATACAGGGTCTCACCATGTAGCCCAGGTTGGCCTGGGGCTTGCTTTGTAGACCAATCTGACCTCAAACTCAGAGCTCCACCTGCTTGTCTCTGCTAACACAGTGCTGGGATTAAAGGCATGCGCCACCACAGCTGGATCATGGCACTGCTGACCTTTCAAAGCAGGTGATGTTAGCAAAAGGGGCCACTCTGCACACTGAAGGATGTTCAGCACCATCCAAAGACTCCATCTGGGTAAACTACCTGTCAAGCTGCCACAACCAAACCATCTCCAGATAGTTGCAAATGTCCCCTAAATGGGGGAACATTATTCGCAGTAGAGATTTTCTGGATTAGATGTGACAGCTTATAGGAGACTACTGTTTGGCACTAAACTTTTTTACTAGGTCCCAACTAACAAGCCAGAACAGATCAAATGGAAGCACCAAATCTATACAGCATTGTTTTCTGACCTTCCTAGAAGTCAGGAAACAGGTAGTAGCCAAACTGCCAAAGGCTACTTCCGGTGATAAGGAACAGAGAAGATACCCAAGACTCTCCTTATATGTAAACCAAAATCATCAGTTAAATAATTTGTGTTCTGGAACTTTCTCCGTGGTCATGCCTGATAAGAGAACCTCAAAACAGAATGGCCACTCTTCATTCTTTCTGCAGCAATTTTTTTTGACTATAAATCCAGTTCCCTACTTGATGCTACTTGAATTTGTTCAGCAAATTCTACCACACCAACTAAAGGCAATAGGATCTTTAGAAGACTGTCATGGTCTGACAGATCACTAGGCCGTCTTCACACTACAGCCAGCAAATGCAATTCAGAGCCACACCAAGGTGGCCTGAATTATTTCCTGTGCTGTCTTTTGACCCACAATTAACAATTACAATCACCACTCTTGTCTCATTCTTTCTACACAGTTCCCATCACTTCAACTGTTGAAGGGCTGAAGGCAGACACTACCTTGAGCCTGAACCCTGAGGATGAGCCCCCCCCCCCCAATTCAGAGAGTTGGGATGGGGGGTGAGATGCATGATTACCAGAGTAAGGCAGTTAGTGAACTTATTAGTCAGAAGTAATGGATAGTATATTCTTAGATGTGAGTACAGGGGTGTAGGGTAGAGATTGCAACTGAACAGGACAGCAGACGTGCAAGGTAGGGCACAGGGTTCTCAGGAGGGTGCCACTGTAAGTGCCAAGAAACATCTGGTGTGGGAAGTCCTTCTGTATATGTGTTGCTTTTATTGGTGAATAAATAAGCTGCTTTCAGCCAATGGCTTATCAGAATATAGACAAGCTGGAAGAGATATAGAGAGAGTAGGCGGAGTAGAGAGATGCCATGGAGCCACCAGATAGGAAAGACTCAAGCTGCCAGCTGGAACCTTGTCAGTAGGCCACGAACCTCGTGGTAAAATATAAAATAATGGAAATGGGTTAATTCTAGATATAAGAGCTAGCTAGAAATGTGCTTAAGTGATTGGCCAAGCAGTGATTTAATTAATACAGTTTCTGTGTGGTTATTTTGAGTCTGAGCTGCCGGGAACAAACAAGCAGTCTCCAGCCAACTGACATCTGTATGACCAGGGCTGGGAGCTGGGTGAAGCATTTGCCCTTCACATCAGAACAGAAACACTCAAGTTTACTGCACTCACAAGACAAAGGGACTCAAGCACTGTTTTAGAACTATCTTCTTTTAGTTAGGGTGGTGGTGAGAGTTATTACTGAGAATTAACTTGATTCTAGGTTAAGTGAGGTGGGCTGTCCCAGAATGAATAAAAGAGAAAGCAAGATGGGCACCAGCATTCAGCACTCTTTCTGACTGCAGGTGCAACACAACGGCCTCATGCTGCCCTACTATGTTGGAACATGACCGGCCTCATGCTGCCCTACTATGTTGGAACATGACCGGTCTCATGCTGCCCTACTATGTTGGAACATGACCGGCCTCATGCTACCCTACTATGTTGGAACATGACCGGCCTCATGCTGCCCTACTATGTTGGAACACAACAGCCTCATTCTTCCCTACTATGTTGGAACATGACCGGCCCCATGCTGCCCTACTATGTTGGAACACAACAGCCTCATTCTTCCCTACTATGTTGGAACATGACCAGCCTCATGCTGCCCTACTATGTTGGAACACAACAGCCTCATTCTTCCCTACTATGTTGGAACATGACCAGCCTCATGCTGCCCTACTATGTTGGAACACAACCGGCCTCATGCTGCCCTACTATGTTGGAACATGACCGGCCTCATGCTGCCCTACTATGTTGGAACACAACCAGCCTCATGCTGCCCTACTATGTTGGAACATGACCGGCCTCATGCTGCCCTACTATGTTGGAACATGACCGGCCTCATGCTGCCCTACTATGTTGGAACACGACCAGCCCCATGCTGCCCTACTATGTTGGAACACGACCGGCCTCATGCTGCCCTACTATGTTGGAACACAACCAGCCTCATGCTGCCCTACTATGTTGGAACACAGCCAGCCTCATGCTGCCCTACTATGTGGGAACACAGCCAGCCTCATGCTGCCACCCAAGCTGGAACATGACACAAAACAGAAACACCTGGGAAGAGCCTCAGCTGATGAAATATCTAGATTAAGTTGGCCTATAAACATATCTGTGGGAGACTAACTTGATTATTAGCTGACCCAGCCCACCAGAAGTGACAATATTCCCTAGCCTGGCCTGGACTAGGTAAAAATGAAGAAAGCAAACTGAGAAAAAGCAAGCAAGAATGTGTTTATTCTCTTTGCTCTTGTCTGTTGATATGACTAGCTGCTTGAGTTCTTGCCTCAACTTCCCCAAAATGATAGACTGTAACTCTGCATTGTATGTCAAATAACCCTTTCCTCCCATTTGATATTTTTCAACAAGATATTTTATCACAGCAACAAAATTCAAATTAGAGCACCCTTAATAACCTGTCCTTTGCACCAAGCCCTGCTCAGCCCCCCCCCCCCCCCCGCTTCGGTGCTCACAGCCATTTCTCCATCGATTCCCTCCACTCCCCCTTCCTCTCCACCAGCTGAGTGGTTTCCAACGGCGTCTCCTTGCCCAGATCTACCCTCACGTTTGTTCAGGAACTTCAGGTAGTGACTAACAAATATTTAAAAGTCATTCCCTCATCCTCAGAGAACATCCTTTCCCTTTACAAGGTAGCTAATAAGAACTTTGCCATTATTTGGGTACACGCCCCTTTCCGATGTCTGCCCTGTTTCCAACACAATCCAAACTAGGCCAGTCTAGTCAGGGTACCTCTTCTCGCCCAGCTTCATCGGAGACACTGAAGGGTTCACAGCTTCTGACCTTCTACATTATCATAACCATAGCTACACACACCGGAAGTCCTATACCTGGACTTATCTGAGCTAAAGAGGCTCACACCTCCATTACTGTGTCTGATACAGTGTTCCATTAGTTACACTGAGCTACAAGATGAAGCAGTGAGTCACTAAGATGATATGATGAGAAAGGAAATGGCGGTTATCACATGTGTTAACTCCAGCTGACTGCGGGGGGGCAACAATGAAGCTCCTGAGACTAGCACTCTTCGGTATTGTAGGTTGGCTGAAACCATGCAGATATCTGGACCTCTGATTAGGAGGCCAAGTCATGTGGGCTCTACATTTTATACACCACGCCTCTTTAGATATCAGACAAAAGCTTCATAAACTAGACCAGGGCGTGAGTCTTCTTTTTCATTTTAAACATGGCCATCGAGGGCTGAAGCAACGGGAATACCCACAGAGCCAGCAAGACCAAAGTGGGAGGCACACCAAGACAAGAATCAAGTAAAGGGAGAACAGAAGCAACTGCACCTTTCCTGCCATTCTCACGAAATCCTAGAGCCCCACCTAGCAGCTGGGTAAGGGAACTAAGAGCTTCAGATCAAAGTTCTTTCTTTCCTGCTACTGCAGAGGTCAGGCAGGGCAGTTCAGGCAGGAGTGCTCGATGCTGCTGAGGTCTAAGTTTTCCCTGGGGCGATACCCAATGGGCAGAGTGGAACCATTAGAATTGAGACTAGCTAGCCCTCTTTCCTCAGGGAAGAAGGCCAGCGCCATCCAAGGACCTCATGCTACACTACAGTCAAACCAGAAAATGGACAGGAAGCCTCCAACTTTATTCCTGGACTGTGAGGAGGCCAATTCAAAATGAGGTCTATGTCTTTTGAGGACTGGAGGGACCCTGAGGCTACACAGGCTCTTGAGTCCATCTCTGCAGAGGAGCCAGAGTAACCCTAAAGGGGGGACTGATGGGTACCTAAGTGACTTCTTAGTTCTGACCACCTTCCCTGGTTCAATCTTCTGGTCCCCAGTCATCCTCACTGGCACTGATGGCAAGTCCCAGCCAGTCTGCTCACTTACCTGTAGGAAAACCCCATGTTTTCACTTCATCCTGCAGGTACTGGCCCACTTCCACCTAGGTAGACACAACGTCTAAAGCTCAGGTCCTCTTAAGGCTTGAGCCCCTAGAGGCTCTTGTGGCACTTCCAATACATAGTCAGTCCTACAACTCAAGAGCTGTATAACCGAATACCCTGACTATAGTTTCTAATACAGACTCTGCCTCATCCAACAAGTTCCCTCCCTGGACTGGGATTCTTCTGTCCCTGCACACTCAGTAACAGCCACCCCCACCAAAACTGCCCTTAAGGAAAGAACCCTAAATCTCCCTGAAGGCCCCAATATCCTTAGTGTCTGAGATACAGAGACACCCCCAGCATCTCATGGATAGATTCCTGTCTCTGAACACCACACCCATATTAATGTTCCACATAACACTTCTATTTCTGTAGCATAGCCAGACAGCCCTCAGAGAATGGTCTAGGACCCAAGGGCCACCAATGTGACTCTGCTCCTATCCTAATCCACAGTAGCTTTCATTCCTCACTCCCTATGAGACTGCCCTCCTACACCTCCTGGCTCAAGCCAGACTTTAAGGAGGTTCCCCTTGTATTCTCAGACCTAGTTCATGGCTCCCTCCAAATCTCAGGACCACTCCACTCAGGTTTCTTGGCAGCACATTAAGGCTTTAGCTTTGGGGACAGCCCCCACCTTCCGGACAGTCACTAGCCAAAGATCTGTCTGTCCCTCCAATTTTAATGGCGTCTCTCCTCACTGGTACATCCTGCATACTCTGAGGTCCATCTCTAAACCTTGTCTTACCTTCGTCAGGTCAGTCTCTCTTCTGCTCTTCCCCCTCCTACTGCTTATCTAGCGCAGATGTTGGGGGGACTAGCAAAGGAATCCCACTCACTTGCCTGCATGCAAGGGACTCAGTACCTCCTGGTTCTGTGATGTGCCACCACTAGACGGGCAGAGATGTGTGCAATAAACAACAGCTACCACTGTCCTAAGGGAACACGTCATTCCTTGCTCTGGGCTTCCCAGATCTCTACAGTCTAGCAGGAGTTCGTCTTTCATGTTCATTTGACTCAGGAATGAATGAAGCTCAGAGCACTATCATCTCCAGGCCCAGCATTCTTGATCTGCTGGCAACATTAGGGGGCTGCCCTGAATCCTAGGTGACCTATCGCTAAATCTCCCCCCTCCCCCCAGAGACTCAACAGCCTTAGTCCACTCTTCTCAGATAGCACATTACTGCCATGTCCACAACCCACTCTGACCCTTCAAAATCCTTCCCAGTGGGCTTTCCTTGGGACAGAACCACCAGCTCATACTTCAGTATGCTTTGTCACAGGCTGTCAAGGCCATCACTGACTACCAGGATATATACTGACCCAAAACTGACTTCGCCTTTGGGAGTCTGTGGTCTCATATTAACATGGAGAATTCGTTTAAGATGATAAAACCTTTCTGTAAGGAAAAAACCCACTAGAACCTGTACACACTGGACTTCATCAAGTCCTGCTCACACGTCCAACTGTAGGCAAGCACAGAACCCACCAGCATCTTTCACCCCCAGATGTTCACCAACTGCCAGCTTGTAGGAGCCCTTGGAGATCTCGACTTCTCTTCCAGCCAGCCCCTGGTACACCTGCAGCTTCAATCAACTCTAGACCACAATGGGTGACTAGGATCCATGCTCCCATCTTTCTGAATTCTGTGGTCTGAATTCTTTGGTATAATTTTAGATCCTCTCACCTCTCATTCCCCAGACATTCTGGGAATCCATCTTCAGCATGTTCCTCCAGAAGCGTTAGACTGTTCTGAAGTAGGTTCTCACTTCCCTCACACCTGCGCATACTCCCTACCTGCGGTCCAGACACCATCTTACATACTCTGTGGATGTGTAACGGTGCTATGTGGGACAGAGGCTGACATTCTCCATCTTCTTTCTGTTTTGTATTTTGAGAGGGTCTCACCATGTAGCCCTGGCTGGCCTCTGCCTCCCGAATGCTGGGATTAGAGGTGTCAACCACCATGCCCCACTTCTGCCTCATTTCTAGGTACAGAGTCTCTTACTGAGGTTAGGCAATGACCTCTAGGAGCTTTTACTTTATGTGAACAAGTGCTTTGCCTACGCTACATTCACACAGTGCTCACAGATGCCAGAAGATGGCATCAGAGTCTCTGGAGATTGTTGTAATATGAGCGGCGCGGCTGCGTCCCCAGCACCCCGGCAGCCTGGCTAGCTTATGCCCCGAAATAATTACATGGAAACTGTATTCATTTAAACACTGCTTGGCCCATTTCTATCTAGCCTCTTCTAGGCTAATTCTCACATATTAATTTAGCCCATTTCTAATCATCTGTGTGTAGCACCCCAAGGTGCGCTTACCGGGAAGATTCTAGCCTACGTCCATCCTGGGTCGGAGCTTCATCGCGTGTGTCGGCCCAGGAGAGGAGAGGATGGCGTCTCTGAGCTCACTTCCCCTTCCTCCCAGCATTCTGTTCTGTTTACTCCACCCACCTATGTTTTAACCTATGAGGCCAAGCAGTTTCTTTATTACTTAACCAATGACCTTCCTCCATCAGGAGATGAAGTTATGGACAGTTGTTAGTGGTCACTTGTGTGCTGAGAACTGAAACAAGCCCTCTTAACCACTGAGCCATCACTCCAGGTCCTCCCTAGCCCACTTTTGTCATTATGCCTATCTTTATGGACTGTTCTCATAAAGAACTCCTACTCCCAATCCATGCAGCTACCTCCCTTACGTCATCTCCAAACATTCCATAATCTCCTCAAATAACGGCTCAACTCTTGTAGACGACTGCTAGCTCTGCCCGGCTTGAACTACCAGAGCTCATCCAGCCACTCCACTAAAATCTAAGTAACAACTCTCTCATACAGTTCCTGTAAGCCTGGACCTGTCAGCCCTCAGACGCGATTGAGAGCGCAGTCTGTCAGATGGTGGCCTCCCAAGCCAGGCTCTTGTGCCCTTCCTGCGGGCACTCTTTGATCACACAACTTCACCCTCCTGTTAGACAAAACAAAGCATCCTCAATTCTAAAAATGTACAAAGACTTCACAGACATGTGCTTTACAAGGGTGACAATAACAACTAAATAAAAATTCTCAATTCCATCCAGTCAGACCGCCTATCTGTCCTGACATGTCTCCTTGACAAAAAAAATGTAAAAGGTAAAAAATAAAAAAAAAAAAAATCAGTCCTTGACTACCTGGAGCCTGACTTGTGATGGCCAAAAAACCACCTGAAGCCTAACTCCTTATGACCCTTGGTGCCTCATCCCAGATAGCCAGTCACAAGAAAGGATTTTCCACTTAATAAATGAGGCAGGGTGGCGCACACGCCTATGAGGTGCAGAGGCAGCAGGATGAGGAGTGCAAGCCCATCCCTAGCTACATAAAGTCTGAGGCCAGCCTAACACACGACAGCCTATCTCGAAATCCTGTGCTAACTCTCAATAAGATAGTAAAATATCCACTTATCCATCAGATATGGACACCACACAAATAGAACAGTTAGTTGCTATAGAAGAATTCTAATTCCCTATCAGGAGGGATTCCTCTAAGAACCTGTCTACTCGATTTCTGTTTTTGCAGATTTTCTTAAATAAATCTCTGTCTGTTCTGGGCTGAACTTTATCCTCACACCTCTGGCCTACTATCCTTCCCCAGCAGAGCAAAAAAGTCTACAGGAAAAGCCGATCTACAGAGCACACAGTACAACAGAGGTTTACACAAGGATATACTAAAGAAACAAACGGGGAGTGGGTTGGGTGGGGATACGCACCTATTAGAAGAGTCCTGTGCTAGCCACTAGTTCTCAGCCTGTAGGTCGTGACCTCTTTGGGGTCGATTATCAGGTAGCCACATTAGGACTCACAAAGAGTAGCAAATTTACAGTTACTAGGTAGCAATGAAATAATTTTATGGTTGGGGTCACCATGAGGAACTGTATGAAAGGGTCGAAGTTAGGAAGGTTGAGAACCACTGCGCTAGAGAATCGCAAGCCACCAAAAGGCTAGAGAGACAGCTAGGCTTGCATGGTACAAGCCTGGAGACCTGAGTTAGATCCCTGGAACCCGCGCAAAAGTGGGAGGGTGGCAGCAACTTCACAATGCTGTCCTCCACACATGCACAGCGACAAGCAGCCAACGCTCCCAATAATAATTTTTTCTAAAGCTCGAGCTTTACACGTGAGCTTGAATTTTTAATATAAAACTACAAACAAACCAATCAAAAGAGACAGATGCTAACTTGAAAACTGTTAATTTCAAAACCTGTAGTTTAAAGAAATGGTCAGCTGGCTTACTCAGTAGTTCACTCAGCATCTAGCCCTAACAGCTGAACACATAACATTCTGTTAGAAAGCTCAGTGTATAACACGATTTACGGAAGAAAGCAGCCTAAACACCCACTGGAACCCAGCACCTTTAATACTAACAGTTGCCTATCACCCAGAATGCAATTACTCTGCGAGCAGTGCCACGTTACAACCACGACAGCTGATTATCACTTCTTCAAATGATGCAATCCCAGGTAACGTTAGTCCACATATTCCTAGCAAGGTGAAGGTGTAGTGACTATGTCAACTTTCATCCTTATTAGCCCACACAGTATCACTCACTATCCCAAACTCTTTTAAATTTTTTTAACTATAAAATGTGCATCTGTGAAAACAACAACAAGCCTTGGAAACATAGAGAAAATGAAGATCACACCCTGTAATCCCAATTTAGACTCAAAATCTTTGTTGATTTTTTCACACAATATACACATTATATTTTCTTACCAAGTTTGGGAATACAGAAAATAAATTCCTTGTAACTTTTATGAATTCTACCATAAACCAAAAATTGTAATTCTTCCAACATCAAAGAATTACAAAAACATTCTCTAAAAAAAAAATCAGATTATCAATGAATGCATGTGTTTTGCTTGCGCATATGTATTGTGTGTACCCTGTGCATGCCTGGTGCCGAGTTCAGAAGAGGGAGTCAGATACCTTCCCCGAACTGGAGTTTTGGACGGTTGTGAACCATCATGTAGGTGCTGGGATTGCAGTGAATGCTAAGAGCCAATCAACTATACAATCAATCTATATATTCTCTTATGTACTCTTGCAACGTTTAAAAAGATTGACTTTGCATCACATTCACGTGGTGTAGAAGATTTCAAATCTTGACTTTAAAAATGAGGATAAATGTGTCTCTGTAAAAATTAATCCTCAAATCTGTCTATCCAGATGAAAATGGAAATCACTGCATCTATTAAAGAGTTGTTTCAATAAACCAGGACACACCAGCGAACACTTCACAAGCGCATTTCTTTTCTTAAAATTAAATATGTGTGGAGGGCTAGAGAGATGACTCAGAGAGCCTACTGCTCTAGCAGAGGATGCTGGTTTAGCTTCCAGCACCCACTACCAGTTGCTCACAATGGCCTTTAACCCCAACTTCAGGTATCAGGCACCCTCTTCTGGCCTACGCAGACACCTACATACATGTGCCCCTTCCCCCTTCAGACACGTAATTATAAATAAAACAAATCTTTAAAAATGTTTTTTAAAGCAAACAGCTAGAATGTGGCACAAACACCGAATTTCACTTTAAAGCACAGATACAGCGACCAGAAGTGAGCCAGCATTCACATCTAAACTATTCCACAGTTCAAAACCACAGCGGCGGCTTGGTAACAGTGTACCAGGTACTTTACTTCGACAAAGAAGGAAGTACTGGGAACACGGTTTGGGCTGGGTGCAAGAACTGCTGGCAAGAACACAGACACGCAGGGGGTGAGAATGTCCTTATATTTAGAAGAAGCAAGAGATCAAAGAGGAGAGACTCTTGGATTTCCCCCTTTCGTTCTCAACGATAAATCCGGGGAAATTCTTGAAAAGAATAATTCTCTACAGAAATTGTCAAGGGTGCCGGGCGATGGTGGCGCACGCCTTTAATCCCAGCACTTGGGAGGCAGAGGCAGGCGGATCTCTGTGAGTTCGAGACCAGCCTGGTCTACAGAGCTAGTTCCAGGACAGGCTCCAAAGCCACAGAGAAACCCTGTCTCGAAAAACAAAAAAACAAAACAAAACAAAAAAAAGAGCTAGTTCCGGGACAGGCACCAAAGCTACAGAGAAACCCTGTCTCGAAAAACCAAAAAAAAAAAAAAAAAAAAAAATTGTCACGGGCAAGCATGCAGAGGAGAAAGTTTAAGTTCGGAAATAGCTCCCTGTGTAGATCCAGGTACCTGAGATCATAAAACTGGAATTTAAACAGTGGGCTATACCTCCAGAATCAGAGAAAAGAAGTGAGGGGGGAAAAGCCCACAGGTCAAAGTCAGTGGAAGAAAAAACAAAACAAAACAGAACAACAGCAACAACAAAATCCCCACACAGTTCCAAGAAGGAATTGGGCCGAAAACCGCTAGGGATTCAGATTTGGGCTAAGGAGATTCACCTGCAGGAAAAAGCACACTAGTACAAGCAGCAATGAGGGATTCCAGTGCCTCAGGGTGGAGGGACTGAGAGAAAGAGAAACAGAAAGAGTTCGGGAACAGAAGGGGCGTCAGACACCAGCAAGCTGGGCGGGAGTGTAAAGAGGGACCCAGGAACGGAGGGGAGAGCAGGGGCCGGGACAGCAAAGGACCCGGGGGCAGAAGAGAGCGAGGTCCGGGTCACGAAGCGGGACCCAGTGTGGGGGACAGAATCGAGGCGGGGGTGCAAAGGACCCGGGGACTGAGGAAGAGCTGAGACCGGGGGAGCAAAGCAGGACCCGGTAACAGGGGAGAACCAAGGACGGGGTCAACGAGGGGCCCGGGGCCAAGGAGGGAGAGCCGAGGCCCGGGCTCAGTGCTGAGACCTGGGACTGGTGGAGTGCAGAGGCTGGGGCGCAAAGTGGGACTCGGGAATGAGGAGAGGAAAGGAGGACCCAGGCCGGGGCCGCTGCTAGGCTGAGGGCAAGCGGAGGCGGAGGTGAGCCGCCGGTACCTGCAGAGATCGTCCAGGACGCTGCCGGGAATCTCCAGGCGTTTGGTCTCCATGATGAGGACCCGCAGCAGGCGCAGCGCATCCCGGCTCCGCGCAGCCTGCACGGTAGAGCGGCACACAGACCCGGGCCCGAGGACACTGGAACCCTCCGCCCGGACCCCGAGGCTGGGCCGAGGCGAGGGGCGGAACCCTGGGGCCACGCCCCCTCCGCGGGAACGGCCCAGTGGGAAGCTGGGGAACGCGCGCCTGCGCGCGCCTCACCAATGAGACGTTTGTTTATTGGTCCGTGGGCTCCAATCAAGCTTCAGGCTGCTCAGTTCCTGCTCAGAAGACCAACTTCCCGCCGCCTTTGACTGAGCGCACGAGGGTGTGTTTGCGCCTGCGTGTCCTGGGCGCCTTCTACTGTGCTCGGGAGGTTTCGAGTTCCTGTTCTTAGACACCTCCGCTCCACAAATGCCCCAGCCGCTCGGGCTTGGTCACAGTGGCTCCAACCTTATCAGAACCGACTGAACAGGCACTCGTTTCTATGGCGACGAATCCTAGAACACCCTGAAAGACCCTACAGACCCCCTCCTCAAAATCCGCAGCTAGCATGCTCCCGGGGGAACGTCCTGTTTGTTTTAAACAAATCTCCGGATCAGCAGCCAGCCTGCTCCCGTAAGAACATCCCAGGTGCCTGAGAGAACAGGAGATAGAGATAGGAAGACTGCAAGGCAAGATGTCAATAAGATAGGATGTCAACAAAGCAGGTTAGTTATAAGATAGGAACAGGATGACTGTTGCCAGGCATCCATGCTGAGAGAGGAAACCTTTCATGCCCCCCGCCGCATTCCGATAACCACGCTTTTGCTTCTGTAAACTTGCTTCTTGCTGACACCCATGCTAAGAGGGGAAACCATTCATGCCCCCGCCTCATTCCGGTCGATCGATAACCACGCTTTTGCTTCTGTAAACTTGCTTTTTGCTCTTCCCTATAAAAAGCCCGTCCTCCAGTTGGCAGGTGCGCAAGTCCTCCGAAAGACTTGCTGCCCGCAGGTACCTGTGTTTACTCAATAAACCTCTTGCTAATTGCATCCTGTGGCCTGGTCTCGGAGTGTCCTGGTTCTGGGGTCTTCATCAGAGAGGAAAGGTCCTCTCTGAGGGTCTTTCATTTGGTGCATTGGCCGGGAATTGAAGACCTTCACCCAGGAGCTACCGACCCACCACCGGGAGGTAAGCTGGCCAGCACCCATTCGTTAGTCTGTGTCTGTGTCATTTGTGTTCTTTGTTAAGCTCTGTACGCTCAGATCTGAGTGCTCTGAATCTGGCGAGGTAGAAAGGAACTGACGAGTTCGGACTTTCCCTCGCAGCCTTTTGGAAGACGTTCCAGGGGCGTCTGGAGCCTTCGGGGCTCAACCCGTGTCGGAAAGATACGGATCTGGTTGGAGAAGGGAGGTCTGGACTCCCATTGTCTCCGTCTGAAATTCTGCTTTCGGCATTACGCCGAATCCGAGCCGGCGCATCTGTATTGTCTGTGTATTTTTGTGCTTAATATGTTCTTTGTTTTGTATATCTGTTTGTACTCGAGTCTAAATCTGGTACCATGGGGCAGTAAATAACCACCTCTTTGACCCCAACTCTATGAAAATCCAAAAGGAACGCTGACAGTCTGCCCCTCCTTTACTTCTCTAGGCTGTGCTGCTGAACTGCCCTGCTTGCTGTTGCAAGGGGGGAGGGAGCAGGGCTGTGATCTCCTGGACACAGCCTGGAGCCAGGCCTAGGAGGGGGCAACCAGCCTCTGAGCAAACTTCTCCGCAGGACGCAGGGCAGGGCATGGCAGCAACCCTGGCCCAAGTCAGAGAAGGGGGCAGCTGTGGGCACCCCCTGAAATCCTTGTGCTGAGAGTGACGTCCTCTCTTGCTGACCTGAAGTCCACCAGCACCGCAGGGGAGGACTGGGGGAGGAGGGCTGCCTTAGACAGTCCAAGGTGTTCCCTCCCCCTACAGCCAGTGCAAAGGTCTTCACAGCTGCTACTGGCAGTGTGAGGGCTAAAGAGGAACTGAGTTGAGGCTTCCAGACGGTGGACCAATCCTGACCTCACAAGTTCCCTGGAGGGAATTCCTCCTGGGGCCTCTGGAATCCCATTCAGAGAAAAGCTGCTAGATTGCTGTGAGTACTGAGGTGGGGTATGGGAAGCTTGTGCTATACAACTAGGAGCTCACTATGGACAGAGCTGAGACTGAAGCCAGGTCCTGGGAGGATCCCCAGTGGGGTTCCCTGTGGAGAAGGCTTGTTTTCCCTGGAAAATAAGGTGCTAGAGATTGAATGGCAGCCCCCATCTGCAAATGCCATGTAAAACCTTGTGCCAAAGATCTGTGGCCCTTGCCCAGGGGAAGTAGCTGGTGCTAACGCCAGGGTCACAGAACTAAGGCCTCCTGTGGAGACACATGCCAGCCAGTTGGGTCCAAGCTGGTGCTAATTCCTCCCCACAGGACCCAGTAAGCCTGGGAACCTACAGTAGGTTATTTCTCTGGGGTCGGATACCCTATTAAAAAGCAAAGGTCCCCTAAAGAACCTGGACCTTTCCATTTTGGCAGTAGGGCAAGAGATTGCAAGTAAATATCCCTGTGGCTGTTGGTAAATGGTGAATGTGGATTCAGGAGTGGCAGGTAATGGAGTAAGCTGACATTAAAAGGGCCTACCAGCCCTGATAACATCTGTCTTCTGGGGATGCTCTATACCAGTCATCATGTGCTGCATCCAGGTAAAAGCCTCTGGTTTAAAAATTGGGAAAATTAAATTAAGTCACTTTAAAATAATATGCTTATAAAAAAACCTACAGATTGTTGGTTTCTATATTTCTTACTATGCAGTGTGTCCAGAGGAAGTAAATTCCCAGCTCTGTTTAGATGGATGCAGGACTACACTGTCCTCAAGAACTATTGCTGTAAAAGGCCTGGCACAGGGCCAGGGCCATATGAACAGCCCAGCTGAGCTTCTAAGCCAGCCCATGTTTAGATCTGAATTTAACACTTGTTTGCTCACAATGCTTGTGATAAGGTGGGGGCCCCGAGTTGCCCCACAAGGCAAAGATCTGCTAAAGCCTCTCACCCCACTACGATGGCAAAGGGGGTGTTACTGAATGATGAGGTTGAGTTAAAATGGCCCTTTTGACTCTTTATAATGTTTATGGCTATTTAAAAAAAAACATGGCAAAGATTCTCATTTATTATTAATATAAAAAAGGTGCATTTTGGGTTGTTTTCAGATTCTGTCAATGATAATATAAAGGATGTCGCTAAGTTTTTAAGGTAATATGTTATCTAATTCTGAAAATCCACCATGCTAATGTTCAAAGTAGCTGTAAGCATAAATTGTCAAATGATATTTTTAATCTTGGTCAGTTTTACAGGAATAAGATAAAATCTCAGAATTGTTTAATTTGCAAATTTTAAATATCTTTCAGTCATTTCAAGTTCATTTGTTGAGAATTTACAGTTTTGGTCTGTGACATAATTGTACTGAAATATTTGTTTTTATGAGGATTAAGTTCCTAAGTTCCTTATATG
Source organism: Microtus pennsylvanicus (assembly GCF_037038515.1). Lineage (NCBI taxonomy): Eukaryota > Metazoa > Chordata > Mammalia > Rodentia > Cricetidae > Microtus > Microtus pennsylvanicus. Next base: position 38,915,229 of record NC_134582.1, read on the forward strand.
CCTCATGATACCTCCCCATTCTACAGGTTGATATTACATTCCGTTGATTATATCCTTTACTATACAAAAAGCGTCTCAGTTTTAAAAATCTTATTTATTGATTGTTTCTCTCAACGTCTATGCCACTGAGGCTGTGTTTGAAAATGAATTTTAAACATTTTTTCCTTCTATAAAAAGTTCAATATTGTTGGTTTTATGTTAAGGTCTTTAATTTGTTTGGATTTCAGTTTTGTGCATAGAGATAAATATGGATCTATCTTCATTCTTCTACATGATAATGTCTAATTAATTCTTAAAGGGAGAAACTGACAGTCAAAATGCTGGGCTCATGGCAAATCTCAGGGGGGGGCTGCAAGGCACCCCACTAATTCGGCCAAGGTAAGAGAGGTTCTCCAGGGACCAGTTACAATCTATGCTCCTTAAATGATTAATAAAAGTTTACAGGCATTTTACCCAACCTCTGAAGGTCAGCAGACAGCAGTAGCCATGGCCTACATAGGACAGGCAACATCAGATATAAGAAAAAGTTACAGCAAGTAGATAGGTCACAAGATTATACCTAGTAAAATTTGGAGAGACCAAAAAAAAAAAATGTTAAACGAGGGACAGAGAAAGGGAAGCAAAAGAGAGAGAGGCGGAAAGCAAAAGAAAGATAGGACTCAGACAGATTAGGAGCCTGGGCAACAGAAGATCAAAGACAAATGAAGAGGGACACTGGAACTGAGTAAAAAAATACAAACTGGACACCCTACGAACTAGAAATTTGGGAAAAAGACAAATAAATGACTCGTTCCTCCCTGGTCACTTCTGAATGTATGACCAAAGCCTTTTGTTGACCAAACGAGGGACTTTTGCTTTCGCTGCTGTTTTCAGTTCTGCAGGAGACGCAGGCTGCTTGTCTGCCTCTGCCTCTACCACGCCCTCCTCATCAGGATGACCACCTCTCCCTGCCATCACCGCTGAAGAAATCCTCACCTCCTAGCAACTGCCTTGGTGCTGTGCTTGCTCTAAAGCCTGCATGAGCCCTGACTGCTCACTCTACAATCTTGCTCCCCTCACCCATGTCAGACTGTGATACAGCAGTCACCATGCTACCACAGGTGCCCTCCTGTGCCAGACTACTGTTCCTGTGCTGGGCTGACGTCGATGGACTAAGGATCCTACCAGCATCTGCATAAAGGACAGGCGAATGGCAAAATGGCAGGCTAAGCTGTGCCAGGCAGAGCCGAAAATGAGGGCGAAGCTTGCCAGGGGCACAAGGCTGGCGGTCCGAGCTAAGCAGGTACACAAGACTGAAGGTAAGCGGAAGGCGGGGGCAACATTGGTGGACAGGAAGCAAATGATCTGGGCCAGTAACCTCCCTTCAGGGATGGCGGCACGACCGGAACGCTGAACTTGTGGCTTTGATACAAGCTCTACAGATGGCAGAGGGAACGTCTATACTAACAGCAGGTATGCTTCAAAGCAATATACAGACAAAAAGGACTGTTGACATCTGCTGAAATTTTGAGCCTCCAGGAGGCCACACATTTGCCAAAGAAGACAGCCATCATACATTGACCAAGATTGAGACATCCAATGTAATGGCTAAGAAGATCATAAAAAAAAAAAAAATCATCCTAAGGTTTGGGATGCCCAAGATAATCATGTCCCATAATAGACCTGCCTTTGTTGCCCAGGTAAGTTAGGGTGTGGCCAAGACATTGGGGATCAATTGGAACTTAAGCTTACCAACCCCAAAGCTCAGGTCAGATAGATAGGATAAATAAGATTCTGAAAGAACAAATTGACATAATTGGCCTTGGAGACCAGCAAAAATGACTGGACAGACCTCCCTCCCTCCTGTCCTGTCCTGGGTTCAAAACACCCCGGCAATCGCTGCCACTAGTTCTGTTGCCTGGCTAGTTAGCTGCTGCTCATGTATCCACTGACAGTGGCTGACCCTGGAGATGAAATCCTGAGCTCAAGGCTTACACAGGGCAGGCACATCCGCTATAAGGTGGGCTTACATCACCTTTAAGGCTCTTCTTTCCTAGAGTCAGAAACCCACAGGGCTCTGCTCATTTTTTTTAGGGTCTTTTGAAGCACAATATCAGACAGCAGAAGCAAAAGGCAATTCTGTTCTGTTCCTCCACTGTGTGTCTGGGACCTATTGACAGGAATTATTTTTTTACAGTTTGAGATTTTTCCGGATCAGACCGTTTTGTGCAGATAACTTCAGAGAAAAAGCAAACACACCTAAAGCTTCCTTACCTCTTGACAGGTTTTGTTTTTCTACAGGAAAATCTTGTTTTAATCTGTGGGGTTATGAAATGATATGGCTTTCAAAAGATAAACAGATATGGTTTAATATATGATAAAATAGATGTCAATGGGATGTTAAAACTTTTTTTAATGCTGTACTTACAAATGTAAAGCCTGAGTAAGTCAGTCTCAAAAAGATATTTATGTCCTCATTCGCTGTCCTCTGGTTTTAGGGCTTTTTGTTTTGTTTTAAACATTTGTCATCCTGTATTGTATTTTCTCTCATTGTTTGTTAAAGTTCTCACAATGGACACAACCCTGTACATTTGGATAAAGCTGATGCTACAGGATGCAATGGAAACCTGTAGATGCCATGTGGTGCCAGCTGGACCGAAACTGACTTCTCCGGCACATTCTCTGGAGTTGAGGAACAACACTCCCGGTGTCTACAGCAAAAGAGATTTGTATTCATAATACTGAACTTGCCTCTTATGAGAAGGCATCCATGTGTTTCTTAGGGCTGAGTTAAGCTCTTTGTAGTCAATAGACTATTATTGCCACAGTGTTGGGTGCTATTCTCGGGTCTACAGTGGTTCACAATGTCTACCATGTAGTTACTTTCAAGCCTCATTCAGATAATTTTGTTAAGAGCTATGTACACCCTAGAGATGTTCTACTATCTTCTCCCAATACTGCTCTGTAAAGTATAAGTTATTTTGTCCCATCAGTTGTACTAGTTTTCATATGGCTATTGTCTGAGCAAATCTTTCAGAGGTGGTGCTCCATAACAGGAGGGGCCTGGACCTGTTGCTTTTAAAGAAAGGGAGTCTTTGTGCTACACTCAGGGGAAAATGTTACTTTTATGCTGACCATACTGGATTGGTTAGAAGATCCATGACCAAGCTTAGAGAGAGGTTAAGACAGAGACAAAGCTGTTCGAATCACAACAAGGATGGTTCGACGGATGGGTTAATAAGTCTCCCTGGTTTACAACTCTATTGTCTTCTTTGATGGGTCCCTTGATTATCCTCCTTCTGCTACTCCTGTTTGGGCCTTGCATCTTAAACCGCCTGGTCCAGTTTATAAAAGATAGGCTGTCAGTCATTCAGGCCCTAGTACTGACCCATCAGTATCACATGTTACCACAACAAGATACCGAGGTTCTGTAATTGCTTTGAGTAAAAGATTTAACTCATTAACAAAAGAAAAAGGGGGAAATGAAAGACCCTACAGACCCCCTCCTCAAAATCCGCAGCTAGCATGCTCCCGGGGGAACGTCCTGTTTGTTTTAAACAAATCTCCGGATCAGCAGCCAGCCTGCTCCCGTAAGAACATCCCAGGTGCCTGAGAGAACAGGAGATAGAGATAGGAAGACTGCAAGGCAAGATGTCAATAAGATAGGATGTCAACAAAGCAGGTTAGTTATAAGATAGGAACAGGATGACTGTTGCCAGGCATCCATGCTGAGAGAGGAAACCTTTCATGCCCCCCGCCGCATTCCGATAACCACGCTTTTGCTTCTGTAAACTTGCTTCTTGCTGACACCCATGCTAAGAGGGGAAACCATTCATGCCCCCGCCTCATTCCGGTCGATCGATAACCACGCTTTTGCTTCTGTAAACTTGCTTTTTGCTCTTCCCTATAAAAAGCCCGTCCTCCAGTTGGCAGGTGCGCAAGTCCTCCGAAAGACTTGCTGCCCGCAGGTACCTGTGTTTACTCAATAAACCTCTTGCTAATTGCATCCTGTGGCCTGGTCTCGGAGTGTCCTGGTTCTGGGGTCTTCATCAGAGAGGAAAGGTCCTCTCTGAGGGTCTTTCACACCCATTCATTAAACAAGCGATTTCCCGCGATTGCGGTCACCAAGTACTCTCCACACATGCTCTCCACAGGTTTCATTACTTCTAGGCCAAATGCCGTGCCCCTCATTTGTTCTCCCAAGTGCCCCTTTCCTGTGATGCTTTACTTTTGTGTCATCGATGGGACACTTTCCCATCCTTCAGAGTCAAGAAAGAATATATTTCTAAAGTTTTCCTTCTCCTACTCTATTATCCCTTTCAGCTGCCTTTGGTATTACATTGGTTTCTGGTTACCATATTAGTTACCTTGATTATATACTCACACACTTAAGAGTAAAGTCAGAGTCTAGTGCTATAAAAGCTCTTAGCACAAGGGGAATTGTTTTCTAACAGATTGATCTAGATAGTAATTGACTTTGTTGTGTGTTTGTGTGCCCGCGCGTGTGCTTGCGTTTTCAGATAAATTTTATTGAGAATTTTACTAATGTATATACTGTATTCCAGCCAAATCCACCTCCCATTTTGTCTCTTCCAAATTAACCCCCTACATTTCCTTTCCAACTTCTCTGGTCCTCTTTCGCCTCCACACATTCACTGAGTCCATTTAATGCTGCCTGTATGGGCACGAACTGGAGCGTGTGTATTCTTTTCCGGGCGGCATCCCTGGAGGAAACTTACTCTCCCTTCCTTCTACAGCCCTCCATTGTCAATGGCTTCTTATCTAAGGGTGGGGTTTTCTAACCCCCTACCCAAGCTGTGATTTCAGCCAACTCTATCTTGTGAATCAAGTCATAGTCACAGCGAGTCCACGTGTCCAATTTCCCTGATCTATCCAGAAAATAGTGTTTCACTGCAAACAGTCACTACTTCCAGCTCTTCCTGACCCTTGATTTTTGGTTTTTAGACCTAATTGGTAAGCACGAGCGAATAGTTAAGGATCATAGAAATCTAGCACAACAGACGGGAACCTATTTAACAGGAAAGTGGAGCCTAGAGCAATCAGGAAGCAGCAAAGAAATGTTCAAAGCATATTATTCCTTCCTTCTGACTGAACAAATTCCCCAAGGGGAAAAATGCTGCCAGGCTCAAAATAATTCTGAGAATAAAGGGGGGAAAGATGGACTGGAATAGTCTGTTCTCTTTTTTCAGTCCTCTCCTAGGACCTCACAAGTCTTAGATGTCATAGGAAGCAGGCCTTGGGAAAGGAGTTGAGTTCAGGCAGTGTGATGGCAGCAAGCGTAGGAAACAGGTAACAGAACAAGGAGGCAAGTGAAGGATGCTAACACAGGCATGAAAGGTTGATCATCCAGAAAAGGATGAGGGTGACTGGAACTTGATCTTTTTACTGAGAAACTCTGGAAACCAGTGTAAACTCAGAGTTATTCCACTGAAGAAAGATATAGTGGTCTGAATGAGAATGGCCTCCATAGGCTCATATATTTTAATGCTCAGTCCTCTTTGGGAAGGATTAGGATGTGTAGCCTTGGTGGAAGAGGTGTGTCAATGGAGATGGACTTTGAACTTTCAATAGTCCTCACCATTCCCAGTTGGTTCTCTCTCTCTCTCTCTCTCTCTCTCTCTCTCTCTCTCTCTCTCTCTCTCTGCATTGTGGTTGTTGTCTCCACATGTAAGCTCTGCTTTATGGCCCCAATGACATGACTTCCTGCCTGCTGCCATGCACCAGGAAGATCATGGATTTGCCCTCTGAAACTGTAAGCCCAATACACATTCTTCCATAAGTAGTCTTGGTCACAGTGTCTCTTCACAGAAATAGAAAAGTAATCAAGACATGGAATTTTATATACAAAACTGCATTGTCAGTAGAGTGTTGCTCCTTGACCTGTGACCTGCCTGCCACATAGCAAGGTGTGCTCTGGTGGCCAAAAGGAGCCCCCAGGCAAAGGAATGCAGGCGCTACCATTAGGAAATCCGACCAATAGAGCATATAGATGGTAAAGACCGAGGTGACACCCTTCAGTTGGGCTATTTTCCTGTAAGCACATTCTGTTTGTCTTGACTGTCATTGCAAGGACTAAGGAAAAACCTTAGCGGGTTTTTTTCCCTCAGTTATCCCATTTTAGACTTCAAATCTAGTTTTAGAGCACCCTAAATCATGGCAATGAACAGGATTATAAAGCCAAATGATGTTGATCCTTGTGGACCAGTGGTATAGGAACAAAGAACTTAGCACCCCCTGCTGGAACACTGAAGGAAGTCTTCCTACAGTATTTTTGTAGGGCCTAGGAAGACCCTAACTCTCACACAGTGTGAATCTTATCTTCCTCAATAAAGTCCTGAGGATGTTTGTTCTCACGCATCTTGGTAGGCATTTTTCTGTCTTTTTATGTCTGTGCTCTGCCTTCTCACCCACAGGTCTCTCAGAGCTAGACTGGTGCATAGTAGACAGTTCTCTGAGCTATAAATCCCAAGAACTCAAAGCCTCACTCTGTTCTTCATGGCACCTGGATTGACGAATACAAATGAGCTGAAACATGGTGCTGAGGGAAAAGGGGATGCTGCGATTCTTAAATTGTAATACTAATTTGTTTTTATTTAATTTGGCTGGTGAAAACCTTTACAGTTTTAAAATTCACTATTTAATTGAATCTTTATAACTACAAGAATAGGTGGATCAGAAGTAAGCTTGTAAAAATTAAAAGACATGAAGTGGATAAGGGCACTTGTTACTCTTGCAGTAGGACCAGAGTTTGTCCCAGACAGGTGTTGGACAGTTCACAACTTCCTGTACCTATAGCTCTAGGCAATCTGAGTGCCTCCTTTGGCCTCTGCAGGCCCCTTTCTGTTGGGACCATTTGGAGTCCTGGCCTCCAGCTGCTCTTCCTTGCTAGTGAGCTTCACTTTCCTTCTGATTCGAGTTACTGAAAGCTGTGTCAAAGTTGTTTACCAGCTCTGCTTCACCAGCACGTGTTTCCTTGGCCTTGAGGATCAGAGGATAAGGTTTTCACCTGTTGGCCCACGTGACTGTGTTGGATATATAAGCCTCGTGGTGCTATTGAATAAAGGGCTTCTTACCAGTGACTAGAGGTCCATGTCTCTGTCTCTGTGTGTGTGTGTGTTTGTTTCAACCTCCAGCCCCTTGCCTGAAGCTTGTGAACTGTATGGTAGCGCATAGAGCACAGACAGGTGTTGTGCATTGCACTGCACACACGTGTACATGCATGCACACACACACAAATAAAAAGCAACTAAATGCTAAATGACATATATTTTAGAGTTTGACAAGATCTTGTTTTGTTGTGAGCTAGGTTTTAAAAGAAGGTTTTGCTATAAGTTACTGTACAGGCATTAAAAATTATTGTGTGTCATTCTCCCTATAACAGAATTTCTGCTGCGAATTTAGGAAAACTGGATTCTAGTCCTATTTAGCTACCAGGCTCTCACAGTCTCCCTGAGGGCATTTCCCTAACAACCTTTAATACCTCCTAATAGGACACCTTCTTAAAGGTTCCCCTATTTCCTAGTAGTGCCATTTTGGAGACCAAGTCTTTAGCAGATGACTTTTGAAGAGACACTCCATACTTGAACTATAATATAAAAGTAACATATAAATTGTAAAATTACCAGGCTGAGGTTGTTTATGGCACTGTCGTAGAATACTTGCCTAGTACTGAAAGTTCCTGGTGTTGATTCTTAGAATGCAATACAGTGAAATGTAAAATAAATACCCGTGTTAAATAAAGGCATATGCATAAGCATGTTTTCATAAACAAATATAAGACTCTCTCATGTTCATTCATCTGTCCCTTCTTCCTCCTAGCCCTCTTACCCCCAGGCATTGATGTGTGGCTCAGAATGAAAGCAGTCAATGGGACAAATGCAAAAGCAGGAAAGTGCTTAGCTACTCATAAAACAAAAACAAAACAAAAAATTCTTCTTTTTTGTGAAGGAAAAACATCAGGAAAAATTATATTTAAGGATTTTTTTAAAGTGACAATGCCATTTGTTTCAGTTTTTTAAAAAAGAAAACAAACTAGCTTTTTTCATTTTACATACCAATTCCAGTTTCCACTCCCTTCCCTTTTTTTGCCCCTTCCCATCCACTCCTCTGAGAGGGTAAGGCACATTGCTTTGGGGAAGGTCCAAGGCCCTCCCTACTATATCATGGCTGAGCAAGGAGAATGGGTTCCCCAAAAGCCAGCACAAGCAATAGGAATAATTCTACTGTCACCCACATTCAGAGGGTCTAGTTTGGACCAATGCTGGTTCCTTCCCTGTCCAGCTGGAGTTGGTGAGCTCCCATTAGCTCAGGTAGACTGTTTTAGTGGGTGAACCCATCATGGTCTTGACCTCTTTGCTCATTTTCTCACTCCTCTCACTCTGGACTTTGGGAACTCAGCCCAGTGATCTGCTGCAGGTCTCTGCCTCTGTTTCCATCAGTTAGTGGATGAAGGTTCTATGGTGACATTTAAGATATTCATCAGTCTGAAAACAGGGCAAGGCCAGTTTGGGCACCCTCTCCTCTGTTGCTTAGGGTCTTAGCTGGGATCATCCTTGTGGATTCCTGGGAATTTCTCTACTGCCAGGTTTCTTGCCAGCCCCATAATGGCTCCCTCAATCAAGATATCTCTTTCCTTGCTCTCCATCTCTGTCCTTCCTCCATCTGGACTATCCCGTTCCCTCAAATTCTCCTCCCCTTTCCCCTTCTCCTCTCCTCTTTCTCTTCAGCTTCCACCCTCCTTTCTCTCCCACCCCCATGGTCCCAATTTTGTCAGGTGATCTTGTCAATTTCTCCTTCCCTGGGGGATCTATATATGTTTCTCTTAGGGTTCACCTTGTTACTTACCACACTTGGTCATATACCCAAAGGATGCTCAATCATACTACAAGGACATTTGTTCAACTATGTTCATAGCAGCATTATTTGTAATAGCCAGAACCTGGAAACTACCTATATGTCCCTCACCCAAAGAATAGATACAGAAAATGTGGTACCTTACACAATGGAGTACTACTCAACAGTAAAAAACAATGACAGCTTGAAATTTGCTTACAAATAGAAGGAACTAGACAAAAACCATCCTGAGAAAGGTAACTCAGAAAGATGAACATGGTATGTACTCACTCATAAGTGGATATGAGCTTTAAGGAAAAGAATAACAAGCCTAGAGTCCACGGCCCTAGAGAAGCTAAGTAACAAGGTGAACCCTAAGACAATACCATTTTAAAACTGGAAATCCAATCTCTATGACAGTTCTTATTCTCTTATCAGTGTCTTCTTATTGACTGTGTAAAGCCTCAGAAACCAAGTTACTTACACTATTATATTAAATCTCTGAGTGAATTTTGTTGTTGACTTAGGATCCTAGATATAATTTGTTTTGTCCTTAACCATTAGCTTTTTAACTAGGAAAAGAGGTTGTCATATTGTACCTCATAGTGAAGTCTTTAGAAGAATTCCCACTTAATAACAGCAAAAAAAAAAAGCCAATAAATACTCTTCAAACCACTGAGTGCTGAGATAATCAGCCGGGTTTGCCGTAACTGAGCATGGCTGATACTTCTCCATGCAGAGGCCTCTCCTGCATAGATAGCTACCAAAGGAAACGGAGTTTTTTTCAGCTGGTACCAGCAGAGGGCGCTTGGTCTGTTTTACATTTCCAAACTAGACACTTTTCTTGATGATTCTAATGCTACAAACATTTGATCAGGATACAAGACTTAACAAGTCAATATATTTATTAAAAATTTACCGTTTAAAAATTAAAAATTTACTGGCTCAGGAGCCAATCCAAAATGTACACTGCCCACATTGTCTTATCTTGTTTAATTAAACATTTTTATGTGTTTGGGTGTTTTGCCTTCATGTGTGTCTAGTACATGCGTGGTGCCCACTTAGGCCAGGAGAGGGCGTCAGATCCCCTGGAACTGGAGATACAGAGGATTGTGAACCACGATGTGGGTTCTGGGAATTGAACCTGGGTCCTCTACAAGAACAGCCAGTGCTCTTAACTGCTGAGTTGCCTCTCCAGCTTTTATTTGTTATGTTTTATTTGTCTCATCTAATCTGCAAGAACTGAAAGAGTTTCTCTGCATTTTCTACTCTATAGTGTTTTTTTAAATCACCAAAATAATTTTATAAATGGTTATTAATGTCCCGTTTTCAACTAATATATTCTAGATATTGTAATTTGAACACACACCTATCTACTTATCTCATTTTTTATTGGATGGGTATCAAAACAGTGACCTAATACAAAATAAGATCACTTTTTGTGCCGGTGAACTACATTGTACTCCATGTGGTGTCTGAGTGGTTAGGTTGCCCGCATCTCATTATCCTTCTGTTCTGATATGTTTCTACAAACGCTGAAGTAGAAGAGAGACTCTATATGGGCTCCTAAAATGCTTCCTAAATTTCCAGAGCAAATTGTAATTGTATTGACATTACAAACACATGTCGTGTGTGTGTATGTGTGTATGTGTGTGTATGATGTATATGTATGTGTATATGTGTGTATATATATCATGCTCAGAAGAAAAGGAAAAGCCAGTGGTTGGCTGAGGCAAGAGAATCTTTTAACTATGGAAGCCTGGACCGCACAGTAAAGCCTTGTTTTAGAAAGTCAGCAGTTTGCAAGGATGGAACTCAGAGTCACACACATGCCAGGCAAGTGCTTTGTCCTTGAACTACATCCCTAGCTGTTTACAAGTGTGTACTTACTGATTGGATCTCATTGTGCTGCTCAGGTTTTTTTCTGAATCCTGGGCTGAAACTACCCTCTTGTCAAGTAGTTGATGTAAGGGGATGGAAGGAGTGGGCCGGTGGCTGTCCAGGGCATTGCCAGGTGCCCTCGTTGGCAGGAACAACAGAAACAAAATGGACATCCGGGAAATACAGCAGTTCAAACCCCAGGGAAAGGAAAAGTAGTAAGTTTATACATTCAGGAGGGAGAAACCCTAAGGCCGGAAGTCCTGGGTATTTTACAATGCTACTGGGTCCTCCCCCTTTTCCTATTTTTCCTGTCTAGACACCTGGCCCTGTGTCTTCTTGCCAGTTTCATCTCACAGAATCTTCTATGAGAAGTGACCATCTTAGAAAGCTTGCCTTTACCTCCTGCTTTACCTGTTTCTCTAACTCTGTCTCACTGAGACTACAGGAGCAGGCTAGTGATCATTTGAATTGTTTGTGTGTGTGTGTGTGCGTGTGTGTTTGTGTGTGTGCACGAGTGTGTCTGTATACTTAATTTTTGCTCATGTGTCTGTGTGTGTCCTTACAGTGTAAATTTCAAGAAACGGATTGTAAACTCGAAAGGCAAATATACCCACAGTTTTGATGGATATTAATCTTAGTTAGTGTGAGAACCTTCAGTTCATTGGCCAAATGATTCATAAATTAAGTAGCTGTAAAACCCAGTGCTGAAGCTTCATAGAAGCTTATCTTTCTCAGACTGGAACAACAGTGCAGCATGAGTAAAACCTTACTTTTAAATATTTAAAATTTTTATTTTACTTTATGAGTGTGACTGTTTTGCCTGCACGTGTGGACATGTGTCAAGTGCATGCAGTGCCCGGAGAGGACAGAAGAGGGCGTCAGATCCCCTGAAACTGGAGTTACAGACAGTTTTGAGCTGCCATGTGGGTACTGGGAACCGAACCCAGGTCAGCTGCAATTGCTGCAAGCACTCGAAACAGTTGAGCTAGCTCTTCAGCTTCAAGCATGAAGAAAGTCTTGCTTTCAAATTTCGCTGGTACAGCATAGCACAGTCTCCTCATTTTACAACCCTAGCACCTCACGATGCTTTGCCAAGCGCTGCTACGGCCTGCCCCGATCTGCATGTTTCCAAGCCCTTGTGATTTAAACACACAAGTTTGTCCCGACTGTTCTTCCCTAGTGGTCCATTCATAAATTAGATTTTAAGTCCTTTGAAAGTACAGAAGATGCTTTCAGTTCATTTCACACATTTTACGGGAACTTGCAAACACAACATTCAGCAATGTACAACAGTTGATTGATTAATTCTAGCCATGCAAACTTGACCTGGGTCTTCTTAGATACAAGGACAAAGAATATCCAGAGAAAGCAGCATGTGATTCCCAGCTGCCAGCTTTCTTAGATGATAAAGATCATTGCTTTGTTGATAGACCTGTCCCATCCTAACAATAAAACTAATAGCATTCATCTATGCATGCAGTTCTAGGGACTTCAGATTATTTTCATAGAACTTCATGCATTTAGCTTTACATTTATAGAATATGCTTCCCACTTTATAAGAATGCTATAATGTGCATTTAAAAATATTAGAGTCCAGCCGGGCGGTGGTGGCACTTGCCTTTAATCCCAGCACTTGGGAGGCAGAGGCAGGTGGATCTCTGTGAGTTCAAGACCAGCCTGGTCTATAGAGCTAGTTCCAGGACAGGCTCCAAAGCCGCAGAGAAACCTTGTCTCGAAAAAACAAAAACAAAAGAAAAAACAAAAACAAAAAATATTAGAGTCCATTCCTCCATCTCTTGGTCAATCATTCTATATATGTAATCCTCAAGTACTTTTTTCAGATTTTTACCACATTAGTATATAGCTTAATTGTCAGAAATATGTATAAAATTCATTGTTTGCATATGTATGTGTGTGCTATATGTGTACATGTGTTCAGATGTGTGGGTACAAGTTCACCTCTGTGTATAAGGAGGCCAGAGGTTGTTGTTAGGTATCTTCCTTGATCGCTCTCCACCTCATATCGAGGCAGGGTCTCCAAATGCTACTCCGGTGACCCAGCTTGCTCCAGGGGTCCTTTGTTTCAGGCTCCCAAGTGCTGGCATTCCAGGTGGGTTTCCAAGCTGGTGTTTAGCTTGTTCCTCTGAATGGCAACACTTTTTACCATATTGAAACATTTTCTCTAAGAGGGAAGGAGAGGCTACAAAAGGTTACATGTGCAGAGAATAAAAAACTTAGAACAGTTCTGGTTTTCTCAGTTGTTGCTGGGGCAGTAAGGTGGCTCAGCAGGTTAAGGCACTTGCCACTAAGTCTGACAACCTGAGTTCCATTCCTGGGACCTACATAAGAGAAGGAGAGAATGAGCTCGTGTACGTTGTCCTCTGACATCCACGTGTGTGCTCCTGTCAATAAACACACTTAGAATCGTCAGTGATTATATGGCAGGAATTGACAGAAGTCTTGGGAGCCCAGACCCATGTCTTACCCAGGAGCTGTGTAAAGATGAGAAGAATCATAAACAAATTATAGAAAAGGAAAAAAAATGGTCTGTCAATGAAGGAAGCTCAAACCCACCAGGGTGGAGGACAGAAAATATTTTTATGGCTGTAAAAGAAGAAACTACAGTGGCGCTCCATAGCAGCCTACAGAGAACACCACTGCACTGTTTTGAAGGCAAAAGATAAAGCCCTCTTTGTTATTGCCCTGAGGGAAGTGGAGAGGGATGTTGGTAGATCATGTTTAAGTGTAGACATAAAGCAAAACTAGGCCACATAGCAGTGAGGGTCAAAACCTACCTTTCATTGAAGGAACAGAAGAGACCATGCCAAGGTCACAGCCAGAGGCTTGAGGCAAAGAACGAAGCCATTGTTCTAGTTTAAGACACTTTCATGAAAGGAGTTATAGCTTTCTGTGCTTCTGCTCTCAGGGGCTCACAAATTTTTCAATTTGGAAAACGTAGGAGGCGAAGCACCCAGACTTGGAATTTACATTCAATATACAAAATGTAGAGATGACCTTTAGATGGCTCTTGTTCCACTGTCAGTTACTCTGGTGAGCATAAAGTCACAAACTGAGGACTGTGGTTGGCATCGCTGTGGCTGCCTTTGACGTGTAAGTCATGGAAAGCATTTTCAGATGGAATGGCCTATGACATGAGCTTCACGTTCTTCTCGGGAATGGCACTTCTGTGTTTTGGAATTTTGTTATTCACAGGTTTTGCTGTGTGTTCTTTCACTTACAAAATCCAGACGTTTGGCCTGGAGGTGCTGGCGCACACCTTTAATCTCAGCACTCTGAGAGGCAAAGGCAGGCAGATCTCTGTGAGCTCAAAGTCAGCCTGATCTACAGAGGAGTTCCAGGATGGCCAGAGCTGTCACACAGAGAAACCATGTCTTAATAAAAACAAAACAAAAACAGAAACAAGAAACAAACCCCTCCCAAAACAAAAACCTCAGAAGTTCAGAAGTTTGATTGTGAATATCATTCCAGACTTCCGTAAAGTTGAGACAAGTCTGTTTTAACTATTTGAATTTTATTCTTTTGACATGAAATTGTGGAACACTCAAATAATCTATATCATGTTAGTATTCCTACAAGAGAAAACAGGTAAACCGGTGTGTGTTAAGCAATACCCATACACTTTACTGCAAGTATTAGCAATTTTAAAAAGGTTTTGATTCATAACACATAGCTGTTAAAAGTGTAGGACTCAAGCTCTAAGAAACTGTAACTCAAGACAGTCTCTTACAATATAAACCCATAAACTCAGTTTACTGTTGGCTTCACAGGTCAGAGGAGTAGACAGGCTACGCCAGAGTCAGAGGATAAATAATGTTTTAAATGCGTGTTAGTTATACGACCTAAGTAAAGCCGTAAGCTGTTAATACAGCCATGGAGTTTTTTTTTCCTAAAAGTCATCAGCTATATTGCTAATAGTGAGGCTGTGTTTTCCACTGTGGGCAAAGTTATTAAAGTTCTTCACTTTCGTAGAGTCCCGATTGAGCCGCTAGGCGCTGAAACTCTCCTTCTGGGTTAAAAGCTTGTTTCACATCCAAACCTCTCCCGTTAAGCGCTAAATATTTGCTGAAAGTTGGTCGAACACGCAGCTGCTTGGGAGCTGGGGGCGTTTGGTTTGGACGGGCTGAAACAAACAGAAATTTAGAAGAGCAGTTTAAAATTCGTAGTTGAACTTCGTAGTCAGCGGCAGATAGGACGGGAAAATGATTATGAGGAAACCCCCCCGTGTTGAGCTGTGTGTTTCTCGGCTCCCTGGCTAAGCTGAGCTGCTCTGTGACATACCTGTGACATCAAGTCTTGTGTTACACGTGGTCACGCCAGCCTCATTGACTGCGGACACTGTGTACCAGCCAGCATCCTTCTTGGTTACATCCTTTATCAGTAAAGTCACTCTTCCGACATTATCGTGGTATAGGCTGGAAAGGAACAAACAAAAACTAAGGTGTGGGAATTAAAATTCTTTTCTTTCAGGTAAAGTTTAAGTGATATGGCTGCCTTATAGAACTTAATTAGTAATAAAAGGCTGTTGAAAACTCCAAGACTAACTCTAATCAATGCCAAAACTTAGATACCCCACCTATGAGCAGAGGTATCTCTTTGTAGTAGAGTATTTATCTAACAAGCATAAGACCCTAGGCTGGATCTCTAGAAACTCATATACATACTCTCTCTTCCCCCAAATAATTTCCTTTTAATCTTTTCATATAATTTATTTCCTGTAGCCATGCTTCTTTGTTGTCAAAAAAGATGAACTCTAGGCTCTGTGATGCCTTATTTTTAGGATTACTTCAATCTGACTTAAATATTTATTTTTAAGAATAGACAACCCAAGGCCATAATTTCATAATTTATAATATGTATAAGAAGTATAACCATATTCGCCCAACCAATGTATATGCCAATGAGGAGAGTCTGGTCTCACCTTATCCGATCGGTGTTGAAGTGGACCATTTCGTTGTTTCTTTTCCAGAAGAGCTTCGGTGGAGGGATAGCTGAGATCTGGCATTCTAGTTTTACTGACTCTCCCTCAAAAACTTTTTTACTCTGTGGTTTGTAGATAAACATTGGCGCTCTTTTATGCTCTTTTGCTGGATAGTGGTAGGAAATCAATACAGAAAATATTAAACCAAATTAAAATATTATGAAGTTTGTATGCTGACATTGAAGCTTTAAAAAGCAACGTCAGGATTGGGAACCTTTTTACTTTTAGGTAAAAGACCATAACATACATTATTATTTTATTATATTCAGAGTTCTTAAAATGGAATGCAATGATCTATTGAAGTTTTAACCATGTTTTATTAAAAGAAGTAAGTCACTTGGTCTACAGGGAGGCATAATGGGAAAAGTAGCAGACATCTGCAGTTCAGATCCTGGTTGGGGATGCAACTTGGCTGTCGAGTGTTTGTCCTGCCTGTGCAGGGCTGTAGCCTTGATCCTCAACCCCACAAAACCAAGTCTCTGTTGGCTCCTCCAGCCTTGTAAAACTGGAAAATTTTTGTTTAGTTTCTCTGAGCCTCAGTTTTATCTATCGCTCACTACACCTTCAAAACAAACAAAGGAACAAACAAAAAACCAAAACCAAACAAATTCATAAGATGGATCTGTATGAATATGAAAGAAAAGAGGCTTTGTAAACTGCTAGTATGCAGATGTCAGTCGTCACAACCACCTCCAAGGAGAAGCAGTGGGAAGTGGTGAGCTCACACTGAAGGTGGATTTCCTAAAGGAGAAGGGAAGAGACTGGATGGGTTCCAGCCAAGCTCTCTTTCAGTAGGAATAGGACATTGTTTATGAAGCTACTGGCACAAATATGATTTACCCAGAGCTGAAGAGCGGGAAGTGTATTACTGGGCGAGCATGCATGTATGTGTCTTATTCCCTGCTCACTCCTTTTATTCCCCCTTTGGCTGAGGTCCCTCAGTCCTAAAGGTCTTTCATTGATCTAGGTAGAGTATAAGCTCAAGGACATTGCTCATCTTTTAACCTTAGCAGATTTTTATATAACCGACAATGATGCATTAAATATTTCCTGTGAGGTAATAATACCATAGCTTAAAGCATTATGTAGGATATATTTAAAGTCCTTAGATGGTAAAATTTCAAAACTGGGCATGGGTTTTTATAGAGCTATGATGCCACAGTGTGAAGTGAGAGTTTTGTCAGAACCTGCTTTTCTAAGAAATATGATTTTTTTTGGTTATGGTTAGACACCATTTTCATAGTAAATATAACATAGGGCAGAGCTAAAAATTAACAGCCGGTGTCCATTTTTCAAGTAGGGATTTACATTATGACAGCCTATGGCAATTTTGTATCATCCTGAGTCAGGATGGCTATATTTCCTACTATAGGGAAGATAATTATCAGGCTAAAGTTTCTACTAGAAATCCTCTTCTAGTTTTATCAACAAAAGCTTATACTATTTCATTTACTTCATCCAAAATTATATAATATTCTCTCTGCCAATTGTTGATCAGCCATGTGAATTGTTATTCTGTTCACCATAGCTAGGGAAATGGAAACAACCTAAATGTCCTTCAGTTGACCAGTGACTGATGAAAATGTGTACCTATATACTATGAAATAGTATCCAGCTGGAAGTGAAATAAAATAGTGACATTTGCAGGTAAATGGATGAAATTAAAAAAATATATTGTGTGGGATAACCCAGACACATAAAAAAATATTATGTTCTCTCTCATATGTGATTCCTAGATCCAAATTCTAAGACATGAGCATATGATTTGTATTAACTGTAGAAACCGTAGGAAAGTAAAAAAGGGCCATGTGAGGGTAGGGGGCTAGAGAGGGGAAGCAGCAGGATTCAAGTGATGAAAAGTCTCCTTCCAAGGACTAGCTTTCATAATACCAAAGGGATGAAGCAATCAATAGTCCTGCCTAGCTCTGATGAACTAGCATTGCCAGATATACCTAAGGGTGCAGTGCTGACACCCATATGTTGGCAGTAACCAGCAGCTCTCTAACTGGAATTACAGCTGCCTCAACAGGAGGGAAACCATGCCTGTCACTGGAAGGCTAGCCAGCTACCTAGGAGTAGTGAGGTCATGAATATTAGAAGAGAACTTATTACTATCGCTCTCCTAGACCAGTAGAGCTAAAGACTCCCTGCATTCTAAATACGTATCTTTATACTCACAGCTAAGGGGTGTAATGCTCACCCCTCTTTAAAGAAGCTTCTCGTTACAGTAGGTGGAGACCACAACAGAAACCCCAAGTCTGCTCAAAGTACAGAGAACAACTAACTATGGGGTAGGGTACTCAATGGATACATCTGCAACACAACTCTTGCACCAAAAGCTCAGAGAACATTTCAGAAGAGGGGGCAGAAAGGCTGCAAGAGCAGTAGGAACAAGAAGTCTGACCATAGACTATTAATGACAGAAAGCCTTCACCCATGACATGGTAACACATAGTTGCCTAAACAAGACCTGAACAAGGAGGGCACCAATACATGTGCTAATATGGAAGGGTGAAACGTCACAAGGCTCCACTCTTAGATGAAAAGCTACAGGCAACTAATGCTTGCTGAGAGTGGGAGAACTGGTCTTCCCCAGGGATGCAATTCCTAATTAGTTATAAAATACCAAGGGGGTATCTATTCTTTGTCTGTCTGTCTATCCATCAATATCATCTATTTATCTAAAATCCTCATAGAAAAAGAGGTCATAAATTTGATAGTATAAAGGGAGGGGCACAAGAGGGGCTGGAAAGGGAGATTTAGGAGGAGATGGAAGGAAGAAAGGGAAGAGGAAATGATGTAATTATATTTTAACTAAAGTTTTTTTTTTTTAAAGAAAAAGCAGGTTGAACAAGCCCTGGGAAGCAGTAGCTTTGTCCATGACTTCTGCTTCAGTTCCTGCCTCCAGGTTCCTGACTTGAGTTCCTGCCTCTAGGTTCCTGACTTCAGTTCCTGCTTCCAGGTTCCTGACTTCAGTTCCACTTCCAGGTTCCTGACTTCATTTCCTGCCTCCAGTTCCCTTCAAGGGACTGTGACTTGGGATTTGTAAAACGAACCCCTTCTTCACCCCTCCCCCAGTAATTAAAATAAAATTACAAATCTCCTTATTACCTTTCTAGAAAAGAGCTGGTGGTAGATCTGGCACTGTAATTTTACTGTTTCCTCCTAAGATGTCTTTTTGCTGTTTTAAGTATAAACTGGCATTGCTCTAGATTCTGTAGATGTTAGCTTTAAGTTTGAAGTTCACTGGACTTATCTTTGAAATATTTTCTTTTATAATACTCTTTCATTTTCAGTCAGGCTGTCTACGAAGGATCTCTTTGGAGGCTTACCAAGGACGTCCAGCTGCACGGTGAAAGTGGCTTCTCCGGCTCTGTTCCTGGCCACACAGGCATACGACCCTGCATCTGATGCTCTGACCACTTCAAAGATGAGCGAGTGAAAACCCTTCTCAGACACTATCATTTTGTGCAACTCATCTGATTGAACTGGACTCCCGTTTAGATACCACGACACATCAGGGGCCGGCAGTCCACTCACCTACAAATAAAATACAGCAGTTTTCCATTTATGATTTTAACAATTTTGTCATCTGGGTTTGGGATCAAAAGTGGAAAGGAGGAGTTCAAAATACATTTATTGTAAATTTTTACTGTGAAATCAAAAACTTGAAATTACTGTATTGTTTTTAGATTATTTCAAACAACACCTAATTCCTTTCGAATACAGCCTCAAACTCTTTAAGACGCCTTTGGTTACTTTCTCTAGAACATTAATTTATGTTTTATGTTCCACAAGATATATGGACACCACAATTTTGTCCATTAATATTAGTTATTTAAATGTTTTTGTATAAAGACATTCAACATAAACAGTAACTCTCATTGATAGGGAATCTGGAAAAATATTTTGCAAGGAAAACTTCTTAGAATGAGGATAATCAAAATGTGACGAGGTTTCTGCTAGAGCGCTATTCTAGTCTGAAAATCCAGGAAAGAAGAAAGCAGAGCAGCTTGAAGGGATGATAGACAACTACAGGTGTTTGAGTCAGCCGGGGGTGCGTGCGTGCGTGCGTGCGTGTATCCAGGACATCTGTTTACTAAGCTCATCTTCCTAGTTTATCAGGTAAGTAGTATTTGTTATTCCCATTTCACAGAAGAGGCAACAAAATGTAGAGAGGATAAACTTGTCCAGGTTTATTTAACTTGTCTAAGTTTACACAGCTGGAAGGTGGCACAACCAGCATATAACTTGTGTCAGCCCAGATTCAGAATTGGTGCAAAAGTTTGGGAAGAGGGACAAGTCCCCAAACGTGATGTCCCATCGCTAATGCATCCTTGACATGTTTAAAAACACTTACTTTAAAATCCATTCTGCAGAATCGTCCTTCTTCAATCGACATGTTTTCTGGCACTTGGATGAAGCGTGGTGGGTAAAATTTCTCCTGGATGGCATCCTGGTCATTTGCCTCTGCTCTTGAGGACGATCTACTTCTACAACAATATTTTAATAATGACTGTGCAGAAATGTCCTTGCTTGTTCCATTCGCACAGTGCAATTAGCCATCACGCTAGAGAGTCCAGACTCTCTGCTTTGGTTTGATGGCATGGTGACAATGGGGACAGACACAAAGGGCTTATTTAATGACTGTCAGAAACACAACAATTTAGAAACATCTGGTTCAAACTGAATATTGAATAACCCTCTCCTTTTAAAGGAGTTCCGTAAGTTGATCAATGTACGCCTCGTAGTTAGTACTGCACTTCCCTTGTTCTGACAAGTTATTTAACATGGAAGCATGGTCCTGACTATTTGACCAAAATGTTTAAAAAACACCCTTTAAGGTAGCTCTAATAATACAAGTTTTCAGCATCACCCTTGACATTTGAAAATTCACACTGTGTTTTAAAAGAATATAGTAAACTTGAGGGCTATGTATACTACATATAATATTTGTAGTGGAAAACATTTTAGGTAGCAAAATACATCTCTCTTTACAAACTAAACGGAATTACCTTACTTGTGATGTGGGAACCTGCAGCCTTGCATGCTCCGGGTTGTGCTGCTTGAGATGAAAACAAATGGAGAAATTTAACATGCAGTTGGTCCTTTCAAATGAAGGTAAGCAAGTGTAGTTAAGAGGAACGTTTGTGCTACTTCAGTTGTGACTGGCTTTTGTATGACTCCATTTTAGACACAGCAAAGGACCCGACCATTTCCTTAGTAAGGACTCCGAAGAATTAACAGGATAGTCTCACAGGTGCGATTTATAAAAGTCAGCTGAACCCAACACTGATGGTCGCTTACTTCTCAGAGAGTGGTTTTGTGATAGAAGGGTGATGTGTTCCCCTGGCGTGTTTGACTTGGGGACACAGTGCAGGTTGTACTTTAGCGAAGCAGGAATAGATATGAGGTCACTTATGCTGGCACTGGGCAGCAGGTGTCAGGCTACTGCTGAGCAGTACCACCAACAACAGTAAACACGTATTAGACTGGAAAATACTTCTCCTTTTAGCTCATGGAAAAAACATCCTGTTGGACACCATTAGAAATATGGCTAAAACTATAAAAAAAGACTTGAAACATGAATTAGCTCCTGCCAAATAAAGAAATATTTATTTACCTTTTATGATTTATATTGAGTGCCAAAAAATTGTTTCTACTCGAGAATAAAGTCAAGAATTGATGAACATTATAACCGAATTAACTGATTAATACTTCGTGCCTGTTGTGTAGAAATGTTGCTGTTCTTGGCACAGTGGAAGAATGAAAAGAAGTAGAAAATATACTCTCAGTCCAAATATCTCTGAAGTATTTGAATAGGAACACAGAAAATCTGAGTCCAAACATTTATTTTGGGATGAATCTTTTCAGCCAATGCATTTTAGCATTTCAAAAGAATCTAAAAAAATTTGTCTAGTCTAAGATTTCTTAAAAAAAAAGTCAAAACAGTTTACCAATTCAGCAATCATTCTATTTCTTTAGGAAAAATAAACAAAAACGAAAATCAAACCTAATAATCTAATAAAACTCAAAATCTTCAAAATAAGTTTTTGTTTTTTGTTTGTTTTGTTAATTTTTATTTTTACTTTTATTTATTTATGTGTTTATTATTTATTTATTTTACAAGATAGGGCTTCTAGTGTAGTTCTGGCTGTCCTGGAACTCACTCTGTAGACCAGGATGACCTTGAACCAACAGATTTCCCTGCCTCTCTTTCCCAAGTGCCCAGCTAAAAATAAGATTTAAAAAAATCTTTTGGTTTTACCATGTTATTTTCAGAAGTAGAGTATTTCAATTACAGCAGAGATATACTTTTGCTTATAGTTACTGTAATTGGACATGTCTTATTACTTAGGATTAATGTTTGGGTGTATAAAATAATAAGGTTTGTGTTTTCTCCCTTTGTTGTGTTTCTGCTGCTATCTTTTTGTGCCGGTGCTGCCACCTTCCTTTCAAACACTGTCATAAATATTAGGTAAATGTTTTGAGTAATTCTACTAGAAGAGATGGAGTTGTCTGATCCTGGCTATGACTGCCTATGCTGTGGCCTGAGTTCAATGCAGTAGACGCTCCATGTAAACTGGCTGAATGAATGAACTGCTCAGTGTCTGAGATCTACTTCTTACCCATTAGACTGTCATCCATCCTTTCTAGTTGGTCTAATTGCCTTTAATATAAACAAAAGTCTTCGTTCTTATCTCATATCTATTTTCTTAATGAGTTCCCAGCTCCATCTCTGTTGCTCACAGTCTTGCAGACTATTTAAGAGGCTATAGCAGGCAGCTTGAAGGGTAATCACCCTTCAGTTTGTCTTTCCCACCTGTTATAATTAATTTGGTCAGGTGCAAGTCTGTGTGTATTCACTCTATTTTGAAGTTAATCTTTTTCTGGAAAATGAGCTTTTATTAATTTTAATTTTAATTGCCCTCAATAGAGTTATCTTATTGTTTGTTCAATAAAAGGCGTGTTTAAACTTGGGAGCATGGCAGAAGCAGGTAGATGTGTCACAAACATGCCTGAAAACATCAAACAACTTAAACATTGCAACAAAAAAATATGTTGCCTGAAGCTGGCCAGAGTTGTGTGCCTCTGTGGTCCCAGATACATAGCAAGCTGTGGAAGGAGGATCGATTTGGCCAGATTTGGGGTCAAAGATCCTATGTCAAAAAGAAAAACAAAGGTCACAGTTACACATCAGTCATTTTAATTTACCTGTGAAGAATCTTGGACATCATTGTTTGGAGCTTGAAACACAGCAGCAGCATTCTGGGGACCTAGCAACCTGCGAGCCATCTTCTCCTCATAGGTCAGCCTCTAGAGAGCGGTGATGAGATTTGGTAAGAGGTGTGTGAATTGCTATACCTGGACAACCATTACTCTTAAGAGTCAGAACTTCAAACTGTGCTCCCATGTTTTGAATTATAGTTTCTATGTTTCCTAAGGAGCCTTGTCTTCAAAGATGAGCAACTAATTCAATTGTATATTAAGATCTATATAAGAATTACACCTGTTAAGGTACAAAAAGTTGAGTTGATAACATTTTCCATTAGTTACTTGGCAGACAGACATTTTGTGAGAAGGTGATGGTTATTTTATTTTATTTTTTGAGAGAAGATTTCATGGGTCACAGACTTGCTTTGAACTCATCTAGTCAAAGCTGACTTTGAACTCCTGATCCTCTCGTCTCTACTTTTCCAAAACCCTAGGACAGGGTGAGTAGAAATGTGCCAATATATTGAGTTTTTGAGAAAATAATGTATAAGGCAAAAGTTTCCTTGTATTATCTAGGTTTTTTTTAAAAATACTTCATCCATTTATTACTGAAACCCAAATGGTGGACGTCATGTTAGAGTAATAATGAGTTCAAACAAGCAAATGTTCCTCTTTAAAAGGGTGAATCCTATTTCTTGCTGCCTCTATGGCCATAGATCTGTGAGAGACAGAAGTAGTGTGTGTGTGTGTGTGTGTGTGTGTGTGTAGTGGTACTGGGTATCAACCTGATGTTAGGTAAGTGTCCTACCAGTGAGCTATATTCTCAGCCTCAGAATTTTCACATTGGAATTAGATCTTTAATAGTGTAATTGGCCTTCTGTATGAAACAACAGATAGCTTGCCCACTTGATTTCCATTATGAAGAAGGGTGTCCTTGCATTTCAGCTTTCTCTCCAAATCTTGAATCAACGCTTCTTTTGATCCTTGGATTTCATGGTCAGGAGTTCTTGGAGTGGGCTTAGCATTTGCAGTTTGGGATGGCATGGCATTTACTGGTTGGTTAACCGAGGATTGTTGATAGCTTTAAAAAAGGGGAAAAAAAAACCATGAAAATGATAGAATTGAATTCATTCTGTAAGCCATGTTTAGAAACATTGAGATTACCACTTAGAATTTCTAGTGTTGTCAAGAACACCAATGACCCTGATAACTGTCAAGAAGGATGCTGTAAGAATGGCTACTTTATCTTTTCTTTTGGCAGGAGAAAACTAATACAGTGGGGGGTGGGGATTTACTCATAAAGAGGACATCTAGAAGATCCTCCCTAAAGAATGTGATGGTTACAGGGAGCTTTCAGGTTCTTTCAGTCTGATTGTTGAATTTCTTGTCTGATGGAGAGATGGACATCAGGCAGTAGTGTGCTTCAGCTGCCTCTCCTGGGCTCAAGAGGGCTGATTTTTTTTTTAGCATCTCTTTCTAGTAACGTGTGATCCCAGTAGGGCTTGAAATTGATGTTGTCAAAGTCTTTATACCAGGGATTTTGGTAAATACTGCCAATCATGGCTCTTTCTTTTAGAGCTGAATTGACCAGCACATCACCTGTATCTTATAGTTCTCCTGCTCCTCAATGGGATCTCTGGCTTTCCTATTAATTTCCAATTCCAGTTAATTTTATACCCCAAATGATCCAAACCACTGCATAGAAATAGGGGAGGAAGGAAGAGGAGTGGGAATCCAAAAAAAAAAAAAACCAAACCAATGAATAATATAAACATAACTTTTAAAGTAGTGATGATTTCTTTTGCATTGCTAAGCTGATTAGTTTTTGGTAGCGAAAGAAAAGGATAATTAGAGGAAGATAGAACATGAAACATAACTTTAAAAAAAGGATTTGGAAAAAATTCACTAATCTGAAAATAATTTGAAGAGTTTAATTCTTATATCATATGCGGTGCCTAAATGTTTATTTAAGCTATCCCGAGCCCTTTTAAATTTCCATACTGACATTGGTAGAGAGCAAGGACAGCAATGAGAAAATCCGGTATGGTTAGCTGTTTGGTGAATCAAACTTTTCCTAGTGTTTTGATGAATTAGAACCCTACGCGAGCAAACTTGTATCCTTCTAGTTGATGGGGGAAACTGACCACTGCTCTAAGGAAGACTTTACGATGCTCATGATAAATATTCCCTAGTCATCCAGATCCAAAGGAGATCAAGATTCCTAAAAGGACTTGTGATGCAGAGGAAATAAAGACTGAGTGGAACCAGAGCCTTCCCTTTGTGGACTGGGGCCACTCTGTGACCTGGTGGTTATCCCAAGGGTCCAATGTAAACAGACTGGGGAGTAACAGGTGCCACCACTAGTCACCTGCCACTCCATGCCCACCACTGTAAAGCACAGCTGTGGGAGATACTGCCAGCTGAGCCAAGATAGACTATCTTGAACCTGATGGTGCCCGTTCTCCCTTTACAATCTAGATATTTGAGCTTTCCAGTTGTCTGATTTGTCCAATAAAGTAAATAGTCAAATCAATCAAATAGAAGTAAATAGTGAAGCCCTCTCCCTTGATTAAATTCCTAGGCCAAAGCGCTGGCCTTTTTTTTCCTTGAAGCTCACAATTATTAATATGTTTATATTCACAATGATTAATTTCTTGTTCACAATTAAAAAATATTATAGCCCCTTAATAGTCCCGTAGTGTTTGCACTGATAAATACTTATAATGTCTTTCAGTTCTAGAGTCCCATCTGTTTGAGAGCCACAAGTGCTTGATAAAGTGAATCAGACTCAGACAATTCTGTTCTCATCATTATATTTTATAGAAAGCCCGAAAGACTGTTAATGACAGCTAAGCCTGAGAATTACAAGATATCTATCCTTAGTTAGTTGATTGACTACACAACCTCACTGTCTGCACATTTGGTGGCATATGCGCTAGACTTATATGTTCTTACTTATAAACTTTTATTATAGTTTATAATATTTTTGTATAAACTTATATTACTTTTACACTGCTTTAGAGGTCTTTTTTTTTCCTCACCACTAATCCTGATCATTAAATATGATATAGCTCAGAAAACTGGATCACCAAGCAGGCTATTTGCGGAATGCCTCATGGCAAGCTCTTTGGAAGGAATAATTAGAATGAAAGAATGCCACTCACTTTTCACTGTGCTCTTTGAACAACTGCTAAAACCATTGCCTAAGAACTTCCTATCATTGAGAAGCGAGGTAAGGTTTTCAAGAGTCTTTAGGTCAGAAATCAAGGGATTGCTTTAGAAGGTGGAGCAATCCTGAGCCCTTCATGACAATGAGAGGTCTGTGCACAAATGTTCAAGGGCCAGGGCTTTCCACCCCATACAGCTGGACTCAGAATGGGTATCAAGTAGCGATGGCAAGATTAGAAGAGTTATCTACAGTTGCTGAAAATGGAACAGCTAAAGCTGGACCTTTGATCTCTGGTCTGGAGACCTCCTAGGCTTGCTTTCTTCGTCTCTATTTTTGCCTCTTTTTAGTTTTGCGCAAAGCTAGGTATGTGGTTGAGACTCTGTGAATGTTCGTTTGATAACATTTTTTTTTTAGCAGAATTGGAATAGGATTGAAAGACTTTAATAGGGAAATACTACAATCAGAGTAGGTTATATATTTAAAATTCCGGTATAAGAAACTTAGAAATACCAAGAAACTATGTGGAGAATTATCATATTAATAATTGTGAACAAGAAAGAAGTAGGAAATGAATTCAATGGGATTTTGTGGGGAGCTGGGGAGGAAGGCGACCTTTTAAAATACTAAGTCAAAACTATGAGAATATTATATTCCAAAGCAGGAACTATTAGTCATCAGCCATTATATATAATTCAATTTAATAACTATAGAATACCAATCTGTTTGTGAGTGTCCTAATTTTTATTTTTAAAAGTACAAAATAGGTTTCACTACAAGCTGAACTGCTATGGTCAATTTAGCTGCTTTTCTGGAATTTCAATGAATAATATACTTTTTAGAAAAACTAGCTCAGTCATCTTATTTGGTGAACACTCTAATAATTCATACAAGTAAACTGCATGAGTATCAGCTTATTTTTGGATAGGAAAGCCTTCCACTTCTATGCTGATTTATGGTTCTTTCTCTGTACAACATTAAACAAATCTAGAGACACCAGCAAGTATTCCACTGAGACTCCAACAAGACATGGTCCACCAGACAATGTTTGAGATGCCTCTCGTTTAATCACTGATATTCTCGCCAGCCAAGAAATATGAAAACTGATAGCCCTAACTTTAAATAAGTACAAAGTATTCTGTTCATGTTTTAAAAAAAGCTCAACTCCACATGGTGTCCCTTCCTCGGGCTGAGTTCCTTCAGGACAGTCTCTGGCTATGGAAATACAGCGCATGCTTGCATAAGGCTGTAGGTATTTGCTCCTAGATTTAGACCTTCCGACAAAATTCAACAAGTTACAGCTTCTCCTACCAACACAAACCTTAAAACCACGATCCTTCTTCTGCTCCAGCCTCCCTGCTGATGCCAGTAAGGACCATTTATGCAAGTGGCCAACTGACTGAGTTCCAGACTTTTTAAAAAGTGTTAATTTTAAATTATATTAGCCAAGTGGATAGTCAGGATTAGAGGGAGAAGAGGGTAGGAAGAGAAGACTACGAGAAGAAACTTAATAGCCTTTGCTCATAACAGAGGAAATCCTAGACACAGAGGAACAGACAGGTGCTCTGCAACCCAGCCAAGCCAGACCTCAGAGGAATTAAATTTGCAGTGAGAGGAACTTAGCTTAGAGCTAAGCAGAAAGCTCACCCTTCCCTGGTGTGTTAGAAATCTGCTCTTTTTTCTTTCTGAAGATGCTAAACAATAAGGATATACTTGTGTGCGATAGTAGGTAATTTGAGTCCCGCTCCGTCTGGACACTGGAGAAAGCTTAGATGACCTCTTACTGCCAGTTTCCTGGCTCAGTGAGAATGAAGCTCGCACTACCGATTTGCACTCTAAAGAATAACAGCAGCTCACCCTGAGATCTCCCCGGATAAAGCTCATGGCGCACGCAGTGTACACAGGTTCACTTACTTGGAGTCCACAGCAGATGGGATCTTACTGTTACTGTAATCAGGTTGAGATGGTAAAATAGAGCTGAGGAAGCTGGCTGGAGACTGGCTAAAGGTGGCAGTAACCTTTTGGGCTGGGCTGGGGCCAGCAAGCTGCTGGGAAGCAGGATAAGCCGAGGAAGACATGGTGATGTGAGAACTCACTGTGGACGAGGCAGAAAACCTCTGCTCCGTGCACTGGCGGGGCTGGATGACGATGGAGGACTGTTTGGTCTGGCTAGGGAAGCTGGGGGCTTCCTGTCCTGGAGGCTGCAGTCTGGAGCCACATGGATTTTGGGACTGGATGAAGTGTTTTGGACGTTCGTAGTTGAACATGCTTAGCTGGTATGTGCAAGATGGGTTTGTTCCCCGACGGGTAGAGTCCTGACGGTGAGGCTGAGAGAGGGGAATACAGAAGGCTGCAGCAAGTCAGAAGCAACTGTAGTGCGGCCCCGCTTGCTGAGATCTGGAGAACACTGTACTCCTGGCTTCGGCAGGTTTTTCTTGAAGAATAATGTTTCTGAAAAGGGGGTGGGGGAGTTACAAGATTAGTCTAAACCATATTGTTTACTTGACACTATCAGCAAAAGCTTTTAGGGGCTGCCTCATGGTGGAGTTTTCCAACCTTCTATCCTTTCTCTCTACCTCCGTCGTTGCCCAGGTGACATTCCTACTTGGAATAAGTAAAACGACTCAGTGTGCTTGCCCGTCTCTAGGTGAAGGCTTATGTAGAGGTTTCAAGAATATACACCACAATTTTTTTTTCCACAAAGCATTTTCTGCTAAGCAATTCTTTTGTTGTCACGCCGGGTGATAGTTCTGGAGCCTCGTGATTGGCTCTCATCGAGACACTGTAGATTCCTAGCCCTCAAAGATGTAAAGATTGAAAATCAACAGCAGTCAGTGTATGCCAGCCTTCATCAAGACAAATTCTTCCCCTTTCTCATCAGAGTGCAGCAGTGCCCCTTTGATCCAGCAATTAACATTTGCCTTTTCCCAATTTCAAAAAGTAGAATAAACATTTAATTTATTATGGTCAATTTGGAATTAACTTTTCCCATTATACCTCACTGCTTCTTTTTCTGCCCTTGATTCAGTATTGAGCACACTACCAAAGGACAAGGAGACTAAGGACTGACTGTGTGCTCGCTTGTCTCTATATGTATAACAGTTACTACAGACCGTAAGTGCAAAGTCAAATGTCATTTTTCTTGTTATGTTTAAATTATACTTTCTTGTTATTGACCTCAATGGTTTCTTAATTATCTAGTTTATTTGTTTAATATGTAATTTAGGCTAGCATTGGAATCATTCTAGTTCCTCTTGTTATTTTCAATGGCGATCCGTAAGTATAGTCATAACTAAAACATGACAATATGCCATGAAACTAGCCTGTCAATAAAGGAATGAAGGATGCAGTGGTTCTCTCTCACTGCTGGAGTGAGTGGCCTTTCTGTCTTCCCACACCAGATCTTTGTTTTTCCTCATTTGCTGTTAAAGTCCATCCTGAGGGTTATTGTTGCCTCTGATTTTTCCTGCTGCTATGTTAAATAAGGGCCAGAGCAAATGTTCCTGAAAGTTACTGCGATACCCACTGTTTTTATTCAAAATATCAGATGATTTAATTTAAAATATATTACTTTGCTTCACGTAAGATAGAGAAACTCTGAAATTTTGATGAACCAAATATTTAGCTGTAAAGTTTTCCCGAATTGTTTACCCATCAAATCTGGGTGCTGTATAATGATTTGCATATCAGTCTGGAGGGAAATACTGTTCAGGATTCATCCAGACCAAGTCACCTCATGCTAGAGATTTGCTCAGCAGGCTAGAGTTAAGTTATCACTAGCAGGGGCAAAGGTGCAAGGGAAAAGGCTCTGTGGAAGAGAGAAAGCTTCAAAATTTATGAATTCCCTAATTTCAAATTTCTGAACCCAAATGCTAGCAACCAGAATGCACTGTAGAAATGACCTACGTGAAGCCTTTTAATCGTCAGGGAGAAAGATGCCGAGGGTGGGGCAGTTTAATAGAAACCTTTGTTTCCTGAAATAAAACGGCTTTATTTCAAGACAACTGGTTTTATAGCAGCGGGTCTCTTTGATGACTCTAGAGTTTGGTTCTTAATTTTCTTCCCGGACAGGACAGTTATTCAGGCTTGTGACTAACTGTCTAAGACTTAGGCTGGAGATATTTTCCAGCAAGAGTTTTCAATTTTTTTATACATATTTTCTGAATATTGACTGTCCTAAGCATGTTGGTACCAGTTTCCTTAGGTAATAATATTGTATTATTAAAGCTCAGGTAAATATATACTGTTTCAAAAATTTTACCCATGTCACTACAATATTTCATCAGATGTTCACAAAATGTTGATGGAACAATGTATTTCCCAGACAACTTCACTTCTTGTTTGTCGTGATTGTTCCACAGTTCAGTTCTCTATTAGATTCTGACAGTGCTTTTCTTTTTCTATTAATGATATTTCAGTTTTAAGGACTGTAAACAAAGTATTCTGCTATTTCATATTATAAAAATACTTTAGAAATTCTTAATTTATTAGGTAATATTTGCTAATCTTAACCATTAAAAATTCCCTCTAGCATAACATAGACTTTCACAAAAGACTGGACTGAGGACACAGTACAGGGACATAATTCCAGTCAGATCAAACAAATCTTTCCTAGGAAAAGTAAGCTTTAGAATAAGGATGCAAATTCTCTTTGCTTGTGTCCTCTGCACAAGCCTCCCTGTTTCAGTGGACTGAACAGGCTCCTTTATCTTTAAGATTCTGTACAGTACCATTTAATTTTGTAACTCCCAGCTAGCTTTCTTTCTCTCTCTCTTTATAAATCCGAAGATCCCCTTTGCACCTATGCCTCTGATCGAAATGAAGAAAAACAAACAAACAAACAAAACTCAAACCATAGGACAAATAAGGCAGACACTTACCCTGAGCTCAGAAGATGCCAGCTCAGCTCAGCCCACTACTGAAGAGAAGGGAGAAGCATCTCCTTCCCTCAGGCTAATGTGACTCTGGGCTTAGTATTGCAGCACCCTGACTTTTATCAGCTGCCAGACAGTGACATCTGATGTGCTTCCTGTCCATCTACCTATGCTGGCATGCCAAAGTAAGAGTCCACAATCTAAACAATATCTCAGATGACTTGGTGATATTTCAGGAGTGGGATTACATGAGCTTCTCTCACAGGCTTCTTTATTTTAGACACGAATTTTGACTATAAGCTGGCCAGCTTAAATGGGAAGATAGTGAAAAGAGGAAAAGTGGAAGAAAACCTGATTTGCTCATGTGTCGACGTGGGGTCGGGGTCTTTGAATCTTCCCCATTGGTGAGACAAGGATGGAATGGGAGAGAAGATTGAGGATGAGTTTTTCTTCTCAAGTGAGAGGACCAGTAGGGGAAAGACTACAAATTGATCTTTGCATCACTCTGGTACTGAAACCTTCTCTTTTTTCACTTGCTTAATAAGTATGGGGGTGGAGTCTGATTCAAACAGTGCATTTCAGGAGGAGGAGTGGTCAGGGCGGGTGCCAGACAGCAGAGTCATGGGCACATCTGACCCGAAGGCTGGCAAGTGGAAAGTGTCATTTAGTTTAGCAAGTTTTCTGACTCTGCCTGGCATATGTCTCTAAGAACTAACATTTTTATTATCAGAGTTTTAATACTCCCAAGCAGTCAACAAATAAGATTAAGTCTGTCAATGCATTTTTTGCCCCATCTCATTTTACATTGAACATAGAGTTCTCTTTCTTTCTTTCTTTCTTTCTTTCTTTCTTTCTTTCTTTCTTTCTTTCTTTCTTGTCTTGGAGACCATTGTGATTTTTTTGGTTTCCATTTTTGTGTATGCATGTAAATATCTACAGAAGAACCAGTTTTCAAATCAATAGAGCTGGTAAATGAGGTACGTGGCCTGAGGATCAGGTCAATCAACTAGGATTATTGCCCTTCAATGGCTTCAATTCTCCTGCCTCACAGGTGGGCACTCAAATCTTGTTTTAATTAACATGTGTATTAGGGTTAAAAATATATGTTTGAACACATGTGAGTAATATAAAATTCTTCCTCATAGCCAGGCTTGATGTTCTGTACCTGTAGTCCCAGCTACTCCAAAGGATGAGAAGATTGCTGAGGTCACTTCTGAAGCAAAGTGAGAAATGGCCTAAAAAATCTCTCCACAACTGACCATGTCCATATGCCTTGTATTGCTATTCAGGGAAAACTGGGTAGCTGCTGTCTTAGGACATGGCTATTGCTTAGTAGAAAAGTATGCTGGTCTTAATGTGTAGGTGGTTGCCAACAAAGTCTTATTTTAGGAATCTCCCAAAATATTTTAGCACACCTGCTCTCTGATATCTCAAATTCTTCCAAGAGGGACAAATCCTTCCAATCCACAGTATCAAGACATAAAAACAAGAGGAGCCAGAATATACAGTATTATCTGCAAGAGATCAGTTGTCAGTGGTTGACATTTGACTTTGCCTGAGGAAAAATTGATTTGGACAAGGAAGGGGAGCCATTAGATCTGAGGTGTCACAGAGTTAAAGTCTGAGATATATCTTACCAGATAATTACAGAAAATGGCAAGGAGAGACCCTCTATATACCTAGTTTCGACAGAGTAGCTTATAGTTGAGTATTATAGTTGAGAAAGAATTTTAGTTCTATGTATCCTCTGTTCATTGAGCTTCACCTGTTGTTGTGGCTAGGTAGTTGTAAGATGAGCTACATGTAATAACATCTATGACTTAAGGCAAAAAAATTCATCCTACACTAGAGGATCAAGGGATAATTTAGAAAGGGTAAATATATTGACTAGTTTTATGCCAACTCGACACAAGCTAGAGTCATCTGAGAGGAGGGAACCTCAACTGAGAAAATGCCTCTGTAAGATCTGTCTGCAAGCAAGCACGTGGGGGTATTTTATAAATTAGTGATGGATGGGACAGTGCCCAGAGCACTGTGGGTAGTGCCATTCTTAGGCTGGTGGTCCTGGATGTAAAAATAAATCAGGCTGAGCAAGACATAGGAGCAAGTCAGTAAGTGGTATTGCTCCAAGATTCTTGCATCAGCACCTACTTCTGAGTTCCTCCCTGTGTGAATTCCTGCTCTGACTGCCTTCAGTGCTGAGCTGTGATATGGAAGAGTAAGCAAAACCAACCCTTTATTTCCCAATTTGCTTTTGGTCATGGTGTTTCGTTACAGCAATAGAAACCCTGACTAAGATAGTAAGTCAGTCTTCCTTTCTGATACCATCTGCAGGAGTTAAGGATTTTATTAATAATAACCAATTATGAACTTGTTTTCCTGCCTCTAACCAAAGGTTTACTCTTTTGAGTGTTTTCAGCCTCCTCACATTTGTATCTATTTGAAGGGTGGCTTGTTTGACAAGAATGTTGGAATTTTTATACCAAAAAAATCATTAAGATGCCAGGGGTGGGGGGTGAACCTTATTTCAGCTGATCTACAAAAAAGGGTTTTTCACATGTCTTTCCCCACACAATCATCCTTGTGCCTCACAAAATGTACTTACATCCCAGTATCTCACTTAAATTTGCCTGCCACAGGTTAGGGAAATTCCTTGTCCTATCATTCCTAGAGGAAGAATAGCTATTTAACTATCCCTTGCCTCCCCCCTTGTCATATATAGGCATAGTTGATTTTGAAATGGAAAGAAGCTAAAAATGGTCCTGAGAGTTCCTTCTAATGGCTGAACTGAGTGTCTGATGAGCTCACTCCTGTTCTATCAACTAAGAAAAAAAAAAAGGTCACATTGAGGATAAAAGGAGAAAGGAGAGTAAGGGTCAAAGAAAATAGTATCAGGTCACATGTCACGATGGTTATTGAAGTTCTTTGTGGATATATAGTGAGAAGGAATATATAAATAACACTTGTGACTTGAGCTGTCAACTCTGGCATTCTTCAGTTCCATCTTATATTCTCAAGTAGGAAGGAATTATGGGTCCTATGAGCGTGTAATTAATGAGTAATAATGACAGCATGAATTTGTAATGCTCAATAACTTTGTAGACACATTAATCTTTTTTTAAACCACATATTTTGGAGACCTGAATGGGAATCCACTCTACCGCGCACTTGTAGCACAGCCTTAGACAGGATGCTTACACTCTAAGCTTTGATAATGGCAGCATGTAAACAATACCTGGGTTACCAGCTTAAACCAAATAGCTGCTCATAGACTCAATATGGGGAATAACATAACAGACTGTACTGTGGGTGTCAAACTAGATTTGAATATTTATGAGGAAAGAACAGGAAAACTCATCGAAAAATGTATTAGCTTTTCAAGAATTTTACCCAGTAGCTTTTTTTCAACAAATGATTTTATTGTTAAGGATGGCACATTCTCATGAAAGATATTATAATTTCGAGATTCTTAAAACACAAAAGGTTTACATTAAAGATGTATACCCATGAAGAAAAGCTTTAAAAACCAGTATTGATAATCATCCCAGAAAGTCTAGTAGAGAAACAAGGATATAGAATATAAGTAAATTTTTGTTTATTAAAAACATCAGCATCAGTTATGCCCCACACATCCATTCATCGATGACTCTATGAGGCACGTTTATTCATAGAGGAAGGTACTCTTTGCCTACTTGGAGATCTCAGAAACTAGCTGAGCCCTAGAGACCAACCTAGAAATATAGATGAAGGTTCTTTCTGGAGATTTATATATCCTCATTAAAACAGCAGTTAGAACTGATTTACAGAATATACAGACATTTTTAGGCACATACAGTGCCAGGTCCATTAATCTCTGGCTCTTAAAATCCTTAGACAATCTCTTTAGTGATTCCCCCCAGAGCCTTAGGTATAGGAGTTATGCTATACATGTGTATGTATGTAAGTCTCCATGTAAATATGTACATGTAAGTTCAGGTGCTTGCAGAGGTCAGAGTCACCAGATTCCCCTGGAGCTGGAGTTACAGGTGGTTGTAAATTGCCTATCATAAATGCCTGGAACCAAACTTGGTTCTTCTACAAGATTGCATGTTCTCTTAACCACTGGCCCATTTCTCAAGATTCTCAAACACATTTTTAAAAATAAATAGCATATCCTTTGTGTAAGAGACATTACTGCCTAAATGTGGTGTGGAAATATTCTACTAACTCTGTTACCTTGAACAAGGCTTTTGCATTTTTGAGTTAGAAAATAAGAATAGTAGGGGCTAGGGCTCAGCAGACTACAGTAAAGTGTTTTAGCAATATGTGGAAGCCCTGGGTTAAATTCTGTAAATTGAGTGTGGTGTTACACGTCTGTAATTATAGCTCTTGGGAAGTGGAGAGTAGGATCACCAGTTCAACTGTGTATGAATTGGAGGACAGCCTCGGCTTCATGAGATTTTGTCTCAAAGTAGAATAGAGTGAAACAATAGACTCGAACAGAATAGAAGAGAGATTATAGCACCATCAGAAAAATCAAGATTAAATGAAGAACTGTTTAAAAAGTGTAAAGTTTCACATAAGGTAGATCTTAGATCATATGTGTTACCCTCTCACAGTTATTACCTTACAGGAAAATTATTTAAGAAAATATTAAAAAAGTTATGCTTCCAATTTATTTTTTATTTACTCCTAAGAAGTAAGTTTATTTCATATTTCTTTTTGTTGATACGTGAAACACCCATTAAAACTAATTTGGATAATTAAATTAATAAAAATAAACTTTTCTTTTCACAGTTACTAAATGTCCACTTAGCTCAGTGCCATGGAATGTTCCTGCAATTTAAGTCACTTGAGTGATTGAGGCATGAAGATTATTTGAGTGAGGCAATAAGCAAGACCTGTTAAAACACACACACACACACACACACACACACACACACACACACACACACACGAGAGTCACATGTTTGTTCCTGGCTCCTGGCTCCTCAGGCCCGAAATAATTACACAGAAACTGTATTGATTAAATGACTGCTTGGCCTATTAGCTGTAGCTTCTTATGGGCTAGCACTCACATCTTTATTTAACCCATTTCCATTATTTTATATTTTACTATGAGGCTTGTGGCCTAACGGCAAGGTTCCAGCTGACAGCTTGTGTCTTTCTCCTCTGGCAGCTCCATGGTGTCTTGCTAACTCTCCCTTCTTTCTCCCAGTTTTCAGTTTAGTTTTCCCTGCCTAGCTCTATTTTATCCTATCACAGGCCAAGGCAGATTCTTTATTCATTAACCAATCATATTCACAGCATACAGAGGGAATCCCACATTACCTCCTCTTTTCTGTTTAAATAAAAAGGAAGGTTTCAACTTTAACATAGTAAAATAACATATGACATGACAAGTATCAAGCAAGAATTACAGTTACAATATTTATTTCTATGTTATCTATTATCATAGCTAACGAAAACTATAATTATAACTATTTTTTCTTAACTCCATGAAAGACTCCAGGAAGATATAATATTACCTAAGTAAGCAGGAAGTGCATTGTAAGCAACTTCCAAAACTCTAGAATTGACAGAGATATCTTACTGCCTGGACAGTCACTCAAAGTTCTTTTGTATCATTGAAGCATCCATCTTCAGCTTACAGGGCCATAGTATCCAGCAGATTTTCCACGAAGCAGGAATTTCAAAGACGGTTTCACCTATATTGGCAGTTTGTCAGTCACATTTTTCCATGTCCTGCAGAATATCTAGCAGAGCCTTTCATGAAGCAGGAACCCCAAAGGATTGTCTCACCTTTAGGCAAGTTCAGCAGTCATTTGTCTGTGGGTTCTGCATGTCCAGTTCATCACGCAGTCCAGGCAAAAGCAGTTTCTTTACCAAATGGCTAACCAACACTATAAGGAGCTTCTTTGGTGCCCATCATCCTCTTGAAATAGATTGGTGCTGCCAGGAGCAGATATGTCTCATTGTCATGAAAAGTCCCAAGTTCTTAAAATATTTTAAGTGCCATATTCTGTAGTCTTTGAAAGGTTTGAAGAATAACTATTCATCTGAACTATATCTCTGTACATCTAGAAAACCTGTCTAACATGACCACAAGTTTGACTATTATAGATAATTATTAATCTATATTTCTTAATTATACATTACATTTTAAAATAAGCTGTGTAAACATCAATCAAGAGCAGAAATATATATATATATATGTCTCACAAAATTGATCTTAAATTTGTATCAATAAACCAAGATCCATGCCAATGCAAATCTCTATAGCATATTCTCCTTTAAATGTAAACAAACATTTATAAACAATCATTTAGGGAACTTGGCTATAGTTCTCTCCAAACTTCTTCCTGCTTTTTTTTGGGCAAAGTAATTTTTTGGGGGGTGTTCATGGTAACTTTTCAGGGGTTCTTGGTTCATCAAACCACATTAGTCTGGAAGCAATCCACAGGTTCTCATCCTCATACTCCAGCAGATGGTCCTATCTCCATATCCATACAGGCAGTACTGAGTGGATGCAGTGGGCTTTTAAAAAGGGATAGTATATGAATTTGGGAAGGGAGTAGGATAGGACTTGAGAGAGAAGGAGCAGTGGATCTGATAAAGGAACCATAGGACCCTGTGACTGCCTGAGATGTGCTGCTCATATGTGCATTTTACAGGAATGAAATGCAGTAGAAGGAACTTGTGGGAGACTAGACAAGGGTGCCAGATAGCATCTGCTGAAATCAAGCTTCCAGAAGCAGTAGCAATGTCCCTTATGCTAATGACATGACTTCTTTTGGCTGTGGTTCTACTTCCATTGAGTCTGACAACCAGGAGGTAAAATCCAGAGAAGGTTCAGCTCAAGCGGTGTGTGACCAAAATGATTGTATCCAACTCTTTCCAGTAGGTTGCTAGGGAGGTGTCCATCTCTGGTTGTTACGTAAGCCTATACATACACAATTGCCTACAGACAGAAGAAGCTGATGGAATTTTGAGTGCAAGTTAAAT
The DNA here is from genome assembly GCF_037038515.1 of Microtus pennsylvanicus. Classification (NCBI taxonomy): domain Eukaryota; kingdom Metazoa; phylum Chordata; class Mammalia; order Rodentia; family Cricetidae; genus Microtus; species Microtus pennsylvanicus. The sequence goes on from NC_134582.1 coordinate 38,953,180, forward strand.
ACTGTTTGCCAGAGGTGGAGGATGGCCACAGAAATTCATGTGAAGAAAATAATAACCAAGAGTTGCTTTGCAACACTGAGCAAACCCTTCACCTTTTCTTAGCTTGGTTTTCACATGGATCAATTGGTAGCACTCTTCGGAGGACTTTCTTTCTTCCCAGTTCCTTCTACACACTCTTTTATAAAGTCTATGTTTCAATTTATAAAACCCAACCTCTATGGTGCAGTGTGAATAGGCTACCTTGGTGAATCCAGGGGCTGTTATGCATGTGCATCGCAGCAAGCTACAGCAGGGATTCTGCATTTGATTAAAGAATAAAAGAATACGAGGTACTACTATCTATGTTATTAATACCTACACTCAGGTACTGGTAAGTATTTAAAGACTACATAGTTCGCCAGACAGTCTTTAATTAGTTAGTATAGGCCTTTAATCCCAGAACTCAGGAGGCAGAGGCAGAGTCAGGCAGATGTATGTGAGTGCAAGACCAGCCTGGTCTACAGAGCAAGTTCCAGGACAGGCTCCAAAGCTACACAGAGAAACCCTGTCTTCAAAAATCAAAAACCAAAAAAAAAAAAAAAAAAAAAAAGACTACATAGTCAAAGTTTAAAAAGCTTCTTAATTTTCCTGAATAAAACATTGTCTTTCCCTATACAGTTGTTCTCGTTGGATTATTAAGTTTCCAAAAATAGAAGACTTCCTGCCTTTTGGAATTAAAAGTGAGTTCATTCTTTGGATAGTTGGAATATTCTTTCTGTCCTGGTATGGCACACATTCTAGCCACAGAGCTACCATGCAGTTATTTATTCCAGAGACCAATGGAATTTCTTTCAAATGATATGCAGTGGGAGGCTTTTCTCAGGCACATTTTCCTGTGGTATTTATTTTTCCTTATCAGGGCCTAAGTCTCCATTACTGTGACCCTCCCAGAGGACTTAACAATGAAACCTTTCCATTGGAGTCAATGCTCAGTGGTTGAACAAATGTAGAACAACTTGGTCAGCTGATGACAGTCTTTTCACTAGCTGGGGAGTTGACAGAAAGAGAGACTTTAGTAATTTTCTTCTTTATCTTGTGCAGGAAACAGAATCAAACTGTGCTTGGTTTTATTTGGAGGCAGGTTGAAGGTGGATTGAAAAACCCTCACTGTGTCCATCTGAATGCAGAATGCTTTCTCATCTTTAAACTTTTACTCTAGATTTGGGCAGCAATTCTTTTGCCTTCCTCTACCTTTTAAAACAATTATTGATATATTGTGTCTTCTAGTGGCTTCACTTAAATTTCCCTTTTTCTCTAGTTGCTTAAATTGTCCAGAGGAAATAATTTACAAGCTAAACAATTGCTTCAAAAGTTCCTCTAAGAACTCTTGGGATTTTTTCCTCTGTTAGTTTGTTTCTTAGGTGGAGTTTCTCCTGTATCTTGTGATAAATAGACACCCACATGTGATCCTGTGTATACCGTGACATTACTGGAGCACATCCCAAGTCTAAAACTTGCTCTACTTACCTTCCCTGGGAACCCACGAGAAAGAAAACCAAAATATTTTTGTGTCAGTATGATGGAGATTTAATGAAATTTAATTCAAGTGTATTTATTGTGCGACCAACCAGTTAGTTACATACAGCTTGTTAGTCTAGAACAGTTGGTTTCTTCACTTAGAGTGAAACACTTTCAGTATTTTAAATCCAGATGCTTGCATTTACACAGTCATAGCACTCGTACCTAGAAGATGTTGAGATTCATTTCTCCAAAACAACGCTTTAGAAAAATTTGAATAGAACACAAAGCCCAAGTTGGAATTTGTTCACTAGTGTGGTGGGGATAAAAGGTGGGTCTCTAAGAGGGATGAATGCCTTTCTCACAGGGCTAGATCAATTTCTACAGGATTAGACTAATTACTGCAAACTTCCACAAAGGAAGACTGCCTTTGGATTTTTGTCTCTCTTGCACGTCCTTAATTTCCCCTCTAACATATTCCAAGCTGTGTAGCAGCATGAGGTCTTTGCCATAAGTAGCCACTCCAGTCTTGAACTTCTAGCTTCCCAAACTCTGGGCCTAAATAAACCTCCTTTCTTTATAAATTACCCATGCTCGTGTATTATTTCATAGCAACAGATTTAGACAGATGGCATAGATTAGTGTCTGTGAATGTATGTTTTGGTCTCCAGCCTTTATTATAATTATAATAGGAAACTTACTGAAGCGCGTTGCTTTGCCTGCTTTGAGGAAGGGTGCTGTTTTAACCAGTTGGGCTTACTATGATAATGTACTGTAGGCTTTGTACTTCATAAATGATAGGATTTAATTGCTCACAATTCTGGCAGCTGAGAGGTTAAAGATCAAGATATCGTGAGACTTGGAGCATGGTAAAGGTTCCTGGGTAGATAAATGATGCCTTTTAGATGCTGCGTCTTCACTTGGCAGTTGGCTGAGGACCCTCTCTTGAGTCTCTTCTATATGGACACTGTCTTAGACAGTGATGCTGTTGGCAGATGGATGAGGGCACTCTCTTGAGTCTCTTTTGTAAGGACACTGTCTCAGACAGTGATGCTCTGATGAAACACCATGACCAAAGCAACTCAGGGAGGGAAGGGTTTATTTGGCTTACACCTCCACATCACTGTTCATCACTGAAGGAAGTCAGGACAAGAAGTAAAACAGAGCAGGAACCTGGAGGCAGGAGCTGATACAGAGGCCTTGGACAGATACTGCTTACTGGCTTGCTGCTCATGGCTTCCTCAGCCTGCTTTCTTATAGAGCCCAGGACCACCATCCCACAGATGACTTCACCCACAATGGGTTGGGTCCTTCCCTATCAATCACTAATTAAGAAAATGTCCTCCAGTCTTACCTACAGCCTGATCTCATGGAAGGAAGACTTTTTCAGTTGCCCTCCCCCACACCCACCCCTGCCCCACCGATAATTCTATCTTGTGTCAGGTTGACGCAAGACTAGCCAGTACTGCCAGTAATCCCATTCATGAGGGAGTCTCATGACTTAATAACTCCTCAAAGGCCATACCTCTTTATATCATTATGCTGAGTATGAGGTTCCAACATATAAATTCTAGGGAGATCACGAACTTTAGAGCATAGACGACAACAGTGTTCATATTATCTCAATGATGATTCCAGAGAAATGTATCTCAGTCATCAAGGCAAGGAATCATTGGGCTTCTATGATCAAAGATCAAACTTTTGCACAGACACTGGGGATTTTAACAGTGGCCACATTTCCCTCTGTGTTGGATGCTTGATAGTTTAGAACTCATTTTAAAGCCAGCAGTTTCACAGAGATTAGAGTTAGGCTCTCCCCAAACTGGAACCCGATCCTTAAAAATAACTAAACCAAAACAACTACAATAAAACCACAATTGTATCTGTGGTGGTTTATGTCCCCAAAGCAACACTTGGGTCCCATGGTCTCATGCAGATCTTATGTTATTCAGGTAGAATAGTTACACAGAAAGATGTAAATTAGCCCGAATAATAATAAATTGTCATTTCTAAGAAGCCATTGGTTTATAAAACAGAGATTTTGAAAATTTAACTACTCTAGAAAATTCTAAGCCTGAAAAATTACTTAATACTACAATGCCTGAATGAAAAAAATTAGTTCCCACTCGAAAACCTTTTATGTTAGTGTTTCATCATTAGTATTAAATGTATGTAAGAGTCTCCCAATCCCACCATCCAATGCCTTCATGTAATTTGTGGATTTTTTTTGTTTTGTTTTGTTTGTTTTTCTTGAAAAGCCTTCAAGGTGCACATTGGAAGAGTTGAGGTTAGAATTCAGATCTGTCTTTAAGTGCCATTCCTGCAGGTCTGCATCAAATGGTATGCATAAACCATTCGAATTCGATATGCGGGTACCTTCCCTCTTTGGCCAGGATAAAGACTATTGGTGTTTCTGAATTCCCTGGCTCATAGAATGACCCGTTTATGGTGTCCTAAGGAGCAGGAGATCAGAGTGCTCGTTTGCATTATTCTGTGCTGTACCCCTTGTTCCTAGGGTTGTGGCAGGCACACAGGGGTTAATAATAAATAGCACCAAGGACACGACTTTGCCTGGTTAATTAATCAGCTGAGAACCTTTGGAGCTGCCAGAGTCTTGCCTCTAAGGGGTGAACTCTGGAGAGAAACCCTGTAAACATTAGAGAAACTGGTGATGGCAGGAAGATAGAAAAGCTGTGCTTCCCCTCGTGGGAAGAGGAGGATTAAGGGGAAGGGTGTGTAGGAAAATTCTGGAACGTTTTGGAAGAAACACACCTTCTAAATAAATAGAAGGTCAGCTAGTGTAAGAGGCTAAAATTTCCTCCACACTCCCTGGTGTACCTCAAAGCAGAAGTTGGAAAATTCCAGCAAAACAAGTGTTAGTGCTGAGTGGGATTCAGGTTTTGTCTGTGATCATTTTCCATGAGAAAAAGGAAAAGAATAGAAAAAAATATAATCTTCATAAAGGGTGGTCAAACAGGGGTTCCCTAACATTCCAGATGCTAACTGTTCTGAGAAAGAGCAATCAGAATTAAATCACAAGGCACCAAGTGGCAGATGCTATCATCTAATCCATGGTGTGAAGACCAGGCAGTACTTCCTGTACTGTGCCCAGTCACCAAATCATTGACAAGAGATGGTGATAGCTGATACCATCAATATCTGAGACTTACTTATGTCTGCTGCTCAGTTAAACTGTATCTGAAGAGCATGTGGAAATGGATAAGATACTGTCCAAGTTAGGGTTTCTATTGCTGTGATAAAACACCATGACCAAAAGCAACTTTATATTAGCTTAAAACTGAGGGTAGTTATGGAAAGAACTTAAGGCAGAAACTTGGAAGCAGGAACTGAAGCAGAGGCCACAGAGGAATGCTGCTTACTGGCTTGGTCCTCATGGATGGCTCAGCCTGTTTTTTTGTTTGTTTGTTTGTTTATAGCATGCAGGACCACAAGTTGAGGGGCAGCTCACCCATGGTGAGCTTGTCCCACATCAACCATCAATCAGGGAAGTGCACAACAGGCTTGCCGGCAGACCAAGCAGGCGAAGGCATTTCTCAGTTGAGGTTCCATCTTTCCAAAGGAGCTTGGATTGTGTTGATATACACAAAGTCACCCAGCACAGGTAGGGGGAGACAAGTAGTATAGGAAGTATATCATTTATTTTTCTATTGCTATGGTAAAGCACCTTGACCATGACAGCTTATAGAAGAATGAGTTTATTTCAGTTTACCATTCTGCAGGGGCAAGAGTCCGTAATGGCAGGAAATTGTAGCAACCAAGTCATGGTACCAGGAGTAGCTAAGGTCTCACATCTTGAACCACAAGGAGAATGCAAAGAAAGCAAATTCAGAATGGCGTCTCCCTTTAAAATCTCAAAGTCCACTTCTAGTGACATACTTCATTTTAACATGACTACTCTTCCTAAACCTCCAAAAGTGGTGCCACCAACTGGGGACCAAGAATTTGTCTGGGACTACTGGGGACATCTTATTCAGGCCACCACAGATAGAGACCACTCACTCAACTCGAAGGCTATCTAAATTATTGTATTAGGTCTGCCATGTAGTAGGATTTTGGGGGCTCAATTTCCTCATGTCCCATAACAAGTAGGAATGAAATTCTTCCTAAGGTTTCTTCTAGGCCCCACATTTTTTCTTTTAAAACACTTTATTTTCTTTATAGAGTCAGGTCTGGTGGTGCAAATCTGTAATACCAATTTCTTGGAAAGCTGAGGACCACAAGTTCAAGACCAGCCTGGGCTAAACAGTGATTTCGAGGTCATCCCGTGCAGCTTAGAGAGACCCTGGGTGAAAACAAAGAGCAGCGGAAGGTGGTCTGAGGCCAAATTTCAGCAGTAAAATGTTTATCCAGTATGACGGAGGCTCTGAGTTCAATTCTCAGGGCTGCCAATACCAAACAAGATCAATAAATAACATGGAGACCGTTTTTAGGGTCTGGGGATATTTTCTCTCATCCTTAGAATTATTACGTCTGTTGAAACTTGACAGAGAATTAAGAAAAAAAGATGTTTGGTGGCCAAAGCAGAAAGAATCAGCCTTGAGTACCACCCATAATGCAGAAGTCTGGAAGATAAGGAGCTTATGTAAGCATTTAAAATGTTACTTGTTTACAGTAATGGCTCTTTCAGTGCTCACTTGAGTGAGTGACAGAACAAAACTGAGCATGCAAATGAGTCATTTCTAAAGGAATGCTCCCCTTATTAGAGCATTAGTCTCTCTCTGTTGGCTATTTTATTGGATTCCCATGGATTTTTCTTTGGGAATAGAAAAGGGGAGTTTTGAATGGAAAGAAAATAATTCTCTACAATATCAAAACAAAAATGTGGATTGAGAGGTTAAATGGGCAATACATGTAACCAGCCTTGAAATGTGGCTCTGATTCTAGATAGCACTAGGGATGTCCTTGAGAGAATAAATAGCCAGGAATTTTACCTCAGCGATGAGTTATGACAGCAGGCTTCATGTCTCACGTAAATGGTAACCTTTGCTTAGTGTAATCCTAGCTCTTTATAAAGAGAACAAAATTAGACTCCACCAAATGAAGAGCCAACATCTTGGCAGTCTTACCCTGGAACGATGAAAAGATAGATGGACATAATACAAATGAACAATGCTGATGCCCTTACGTATTGTCTGAGTGGCTAGGATGCCTGCTGACACTAGCTTCATGGATAATGTATAGGTTCAGGGTTTTGAAAAAAATACAACATGATATCTACTTAGAAGTAAGTAGTGGAAGAAGCTGATAAAAGCTCCACCAGGGAAAAATAAGAGAAAGAGAAGTAGAGTTAGTGAGGTATAATATTTTATGTTTTAAAATGTCAGATGACTAGGAACACTTTGAGTTTATACAATAAACTAAGGTTTGTATATTATTTTTATGTCTTGTTCATTTAATTTGATGGCGAAATTTAGCATGCTATTCTAATTTGTTCTCTATGACTTTTTCAGATAATTAATTTGAAGTGTCCATAAAGAAATAATACTTTGATAAATATGTTTTGAAAAATGATGTCATATATGCTTTTGTTTTTTAATTTATTTATGTGCTTATTTTCTTTTTTCCCTTTTTTCTTTTCTCTCTTCCCCCACCTGTGTGTGTGTGCATTTGTATGTGCATGTGTGTGTGCATGTGTGTGCGTGTGTGCGTGTGTGTGTGTGCATGTGTATGTGTTACTTTGGGTTGAATCCAGGACTTTAAGGATGAAGTGCTCTACCATTGAACCACACTCTTAGCTCAAGTTGAATATTTTAATGACAACGCTTAAAAAAAAAGACTGATATTTTGATACACAAGAATCCTCAAAGTACATCCTTCTCTTTTTCCTGTTAGTAAGATGATTTTCTAGGAACAATAGATTTAATTTTTATTCTTCAGATCTCTTGCTTCTTTAGCTCGTGGCCTTTATGTCCACCTCTGCCTCTTTCCTCCATCATTCTCTTTTCAGAAAGAGAAATAATTTAAAACAATTTAACATAGCAATCTACATTCAAGACTGAAACACTGTTTGGTAGATTATTCAAAAGTTTATTTCCACCGGTACAGTGGATTTTGAATTCAATTCAAAGACAACTTTTTTGGAATAGAATGGCAAACAGTTTCTCACTTTGTTTTGCTAGGGAACTTTCAAATACAGCTAAGACTAGGACTGAGGATGTATATCACCACTGCTGCTGCAGCCCTTCTCCTCTGTTTTGACTATCTTTCTATGTTGCTGTGATCAAACAAGATCCAAAGAAACTTATGGAAGGAAGTATTTATATTTGTTTATGGTTCCAGAGGGAGACTCCCCCACAGTGGTGGGGGACGCCTGGCTGCAGGTGGCTATAGTTGAAAGTTGAATGATCACAGTATCAACTGCAAAGAGAAAGCAGAGACAGCAACATGGAAGTAGGGCAAGGGTATGAACTCTCAAAACCCACTCCCAGACATGTACTTCCTTCAAGAAGGTTGCAATGTCTCTGTGAATAATCCCTCCACCTGGGAACCAGATGTTCAAAGACAAGAGACAGTTTTCATTCAAACCACCACCTCCTCTCACCTCCTCCTTTTCCTTCAAAGTTTTATTGTATAGGTCAAGTTGGCTTCAAACTTGTAGCTACCCTCTTCTCTCAGCTTCCTCAAAGATCAGATCATGGACATGAGCCACTTCACCTAATGGAATACTTTTTTTGAGAATAAAGGGGGTGTGGCTGTGGTGGTGGTGATGATGGCAGAGGCCCAGGCTTCAGGAAAGTGTTGAGCAGTATTTTCAGAGTTTCAGTGTCCAGTGCCTGAAATGACCGAGCCCCTGAGAAGTGTCAGGAGCAAGGCTGCTGAGAGGCAAAAGCCTAACTGTCCTTGAAATAATAAAGACATTATTTTTTTAAAAATTAAAATTTTTTTATTACTTTCATTTATTTATTTTATTCCCCCCACTCTGTGTGTATTGATACAGATATGTGGGGATGTGAGCACTTGTACCTGTGGGTACCTGTTTATGTTGTACCTGGGCAGGATATTGCCTGTCTCCTTCTATCTCTATCCCTTTATGTTTTTTGAGTCATGCTTTCTCACTGAACCCAGAGATTATGTTTTTGGCTAGATTGGATGGCTAGCAAGCCCCTGGGATTCATCTGTCACTGTCTCCTGATACTGGGGTTATGGATATCTGCTGTCTTGTTCATTTTTTAAGTGGGTATGCACAGTTTGAAATCAGGCTCATTGAGCCATTCTCTTAGCCTCCAAAACCACCTAACTTTGTGTCTTGTACGCTTACCTGTACCTTGGTCTGCTTTCTTCATGGAATTCCCTACTCCCCACAGGATTCTAATTCTTTAAATATATGACTCTAAACCAACACTTGCTCATGGTCACCTTAAAACTTATTTGCTTGTTCTAATATGCTGGTTGAATTTTATCTTCAAATAAAAATGTGAGTTCCTTCATGATTGTGGCTTGTCTCTCCACTTCTATTTAAAGGGGAATGGCTATATAACTCAGATGACATCACTCTGTGGTAGTATCCAGAAGTGGAAAAGCTGCCTCTGACTATGGGAGGGGTAAATAATACTAGACCCTCTAGAAAACCATATGGAACCTACTAACTATAGAAGCTTCCAAAAGTATACATATATGAAAAGAAATTAAATGAGTAACCATATAATGAGAGAGAAAATCCCAACTACACATCTTACGCCATCAACTACAACCTCATACTTAGCTCCAGTACTCATGATGGTAACATGATACCCTAATAAGACTTGTGTAGTCTTAGCTGTCCCTGAGGACATAGTATTCATCTTGACAATACCTGCAAACACTGGTATGTGAGTGCCAGTGTCCAGGACCAGGTAATGGGAATGGGCCACATTTTGTTGAGTTGTTAGCCAAAGAGGTCCCCTAGATAACCTCCTTGCAAACATCACAGGAAATTAATTACCCTCTACAACCAACCTGAGGGTAAAGGCATATTGCTGAAGTCCCCACTTATTTATGCCACCAAGCATGGAAACACCAAGTTCATGATCAGCTAGAAGCTTTATCCTTACTAGCTAGCATTCACTGTTCTAGAATGTACTTCATATGCTATGCTGTAGTAATGAGGAGTGAGGGCCTCTTGTTCCAACCCGCCAGGCTAGTTTACACCCGAAATAATTACGCAGAAACTGTATTCATTTAAACACTGCCTGACCTATTATTGGCTAACTCTCACATATTAGTTTAACCCATTTCTAATAATCTGTATCGCCACTTGACTGTGGCTTACCGGCATGAGTGTAACCAGTGTCTGTCTCAGAGAGGAGAGCCATGGCATCTGCCAGACTGCCTTCTTCCTCCCGAAATCCTGTTCTGTCTACTCCACCCACCTAATTTTCTGCCCGATCAAAAGTCCAAGGCAGTCTCTTTATTTAACCAATGAAAGCAACACATAGAAAGAAGACCTGCCAACAACACTATGTAGAAGAAGATTCATCATCATTCAAATGAGCTACAAACTCGGCTACCTACAAGACATACAAGAGCAATAGTGGCACAATTATTATGGGGATAACAACCATTTTTTTTCTTTAAAAATTGGTTTTTGGCCAGCTCATGAGATGGAACCTACCCCTGACACCACTAAAGTGACCAAGAGCTTGTGATGGGATAGGTCATGGGCACTCACTATTATTATTCTACTAAAGAACATAGCAATGAAATGACCATCACTCAGCTCTCAGCAGAGATGCTGCCTCCTGCAGTAGATGGTGATTAGCACAGAGAACCACAACTGGACAATGTGCAGAGAGTGAGAAATTTTGGAGCGCTCAGTCTTAAATGATGTCTTCATCAAACCCCTCCCATCAAAGCTCATAGATCTATGCAGAAGAGGAGGCAGAGAGATTCTAAGAGCGAGAGATGGTGGGTGAGCCTAAAATAAAACCAGCCTCTTTCAGATACAACAGGACAGATGTACATATGAACTCTCAGAAACCATTATAGTACACAAGACCTGCATAAGTTCAAGCCAGGAAAGATGCCCACGTGGAGAAGTGAAAATAGACACAAAGTCCCACCCCTAACCAAAAAGCTATTCATGAGTGATACCTGCTAGGAAAGGGAAGATCAGTTTTCTTCAGTGTAGTAACATTGGGTATACCAATGACATTTCAGGACAAAGTGCATGTCTAAGAGCAATGGGCCAACACAAAAGGGATTTTGTGTTACTTAGTGTGCTTTTTAAAAATACCCGTTTTAGTATTTTTTTGTCTTTTGCTGTTTTTTCTTTTTTCTGTACTGAGGGAGGAAGGGAAAGAGAAAGAGCACGGACTTGGTGGGGTAGGGAGGTGAGGAAGAGCTAGGAGTTACTGGGGAGGAGTGATGTGGGCTTCCCCTCTGTATGCTGTGAATATGTTTTATTTTCATTAGTTAATACAGAAGCTGCTTTCGGCTAATGGCTTAACAGAGTAAAGCCAGTCAGGATATCTGAACAGAGATGTAGAGAGAGAGAGTAGGTGGAGTCAGGGAGATGCCATGTAGCTACCAAGGAGACAGATACACCCTGGAACTTTACTGGTAAAATAGAAAATAATAAGAATGGGTTAATTCAAGATGTAAGAGTTAGTTAATAAGAAGCCTGAGCTAAGAGGACAAGCAGTGTTGTAATTAATATAGTTTCTGTGTGATTATTTTGGTTCTGGGCAGCTGGGAACGAGCAAGCAACTGTCATCTACAGAGGGGAAAGATTATACTCAAAACATAACATATGAAAAAATTAAATCATAGTAAAAGGATTTTAAAAAATCTCTCTCTAAAATGGGGAAGTAAGATCCCTTTTAATGTCTTTACATCTTATAGAAGACACTTTGATATTTAAAATTTCTATGTCCTTTGATTTTATCTATAACTAAAAGAGAATGACGTTTTGTAACTCAGAAAATAATATTTTTAGTTTCTCAATCTTTGTAAAAAGTCTATATCAGTAAAAAACTATTATTATCAGTTTCATTCTATGGACTAGAATTCAGAAGACAAGAGAAGTTGGAAAACTCACCTATGCTCACATGTCCTTCTAGAGAGATTGACTTTCTAAAAGAAATGCTATTGATTTCAGTATGTAAGTTTTCATATTATAAAGTCATGTTCAGTTTTTAACAGGCTGTTCCATTTCTGTTTGCCCTAAGGATAGACAGGTAGACAGACAGACAGACAGGACACACACACATACAACATACCCATTCATACACCACACACACACACCACATACACACCACATACGCACACCGCACACACCTCACACACAGATATACACACACCCTACACACATACATATACACCACACCACACACACACACACACACACCACATACACACCACATACGCACACCACACACACCTCACACACACATACATACACACACACCACACCACACACACACACACACACACGATGAATACTCTGTGCACAGGGACAGCTAAGACCACGTAGTCTCATTAGGGTGTCATGTTACTGTCGTGAGTGCCAGAGCGGTGTAACTGCAGATTACTAGAGAGGTGAAGCCATGGCATTAAACAGGCTTTGCAAATTAAAGAAAAAGACCATGCCCAATGCTCCTTTTCAAGTTTGATGTTTAATAGCTGTAAAAGGATGTGAATCATCAAGACATTGCTCTAACCACCTTATATACACAATGTCCTTCACCACAGAGGTATGACTATTATTCTTATTTAACAAATAAGCAAACAAGCTTAGAGAGGTTAAAATAATTTCCTAAAGCCACACTGTGTATGGCAAAGACATCAATAAAGTCATCACCATCTACTTTTAGAGCAGCGAGCTCTTACCATTTGCTCCCTGGGAGACCCTCTTTGTTCCTGTAGCAAATCTTCTTAGTTACTCCCTGCAGGTGGGAAAATAGGCCTTGAAAGAAGCCCAAAGTTTTTAATTACCTTTGCATGTAGAAGCTACCTCATAGGGTTCCACATGGATATGCCTACCAATAGCCTTTACATACATAAGGGAAGATGAGAAACTTTCCTCTGACTGGGTTATCTGATTATTGCATAGATATGGAATTGATGTGGTGTTGAGATGAACTGAAGCGGCAGTGTGTAAAAAGCTCTTTGTCAAATATGGTGGAGACACATGAGGAGATTTTTGACTCTAGGTTTTGGATATGAAATAGCTGTGGGTCAGAGTCTCGACGAACCACAGACAAGGCCTGGAGAGGCAGCACTGAGAAGGTAATAAGGAAATCAAGAGGTTTATGCAAGCCAGAGAATCAATTATGCCTGGATCCAGTCCTCACACTACAGAATGTGAGGATAGCTGACCATGCTCTCAGGAAAGCCCTGGGGCCTAGTGTGCAGAGAGGAGGAACTGGCTGAGAGGATACGAGGCACTGTAGCCTTCCCTAACTCTCTCCTATTAGCACAATCCGGTTTAGCTCAGTGCCACCTCGGCAGTGCTGAACGGCTGAGAGGCTGAGGGACCGAGGTACAGGGTAGGGTAGTGAAATAGGACAATGACATGCTTGTAGGTCACTTGTGGGTTCAAGAGCATCTCAGAATACCAGGAAATTAGGGCAGAAGACTTATGCAAAGACCTATGTGGAACAGGAGTGTCTGGGAAATTTGATGGGGAAGTAAATAGTAAAGTCAAAATCACTGCTTTATACTGTTATACTAAGCCTCAAAATTGAACAGCTATGTGAACATGAAAGTCTTGTTAAAATGCAGACTCAAAATACATCTGGGGTGGGTACTGAGGTCTTCACCATTTCTCAAAACTGGAGTAGAAGCTGTTCTGCTGGTCTATAGACCACACTTTGAAAAATAGCATGAACAAAGTCTTAAATTTGGAAAAAAATGTGAGGTAGGAAGCTAGGTGTGGTGTGGTTTATTAACCCAGTTTTATTAATCCAGACCTTGTAAGCTCATGGACAGCTTGAGCCACAAGTTTGAGATACTGGTGTGTGTGTGTGTGTGTGTGTGTGTGAGTGTGTGTGTGTGTGTGTGTGTGTATCTGACAATATGTATTGAATTTCCAGAGCTCAAGAAACCACATGGTGGTAAATGGTTTAACAGGAAGGGTTGGCTAGGATAAACTCTCAAAGAGTCTTGAATGCCAAGGTAAGGATTTAAATGGCATCACTAGTTAAAGAATCATTGCAGATTTCTGTATTGGGTAGAGTATGAAAGCACCTGTACTTAGGTGATATTTATCTCATCATGCATAGGGCAGATGGATTAAAAGTTTCAGATTAGGTACCAAGTGAGTGTCTGCCTAGGCTACAGAGTGAGTTCAATGCTTGCCCAAGAAAGTGAGTGGGTAGTAAGATTGCTCAGTGAGTGAGGACCCTTGCTGCCAAGTCTGACACCTGAGCTGAATCCATAGAGACCACAAGTTGTCCTCTGAACTCTCCGTGCGCGTGCGCACACACACACACACACACACGCACACACAATCAGTAAATATATGTGAAAATTGAATATATTTAAATAGTGACTTATATTACATTGCTAATTATTAATATAGTGTATAAAGATACTGTATTATTAATTAGTATACACATTACCTACTGTATAGTAACTACTGTGTCGTGACTATGCCATGTTGAAGAAGGAGTCTGACTCTTGGAGTCATCTAAACCATCAGCAAACTGATCTGATCTGCCCACTTCTCGCTTGTTTATGTGGACAGAAGGCCACCCTCATGATCGAACAGGATTAGAAGCTGTTTAGACAAGGAATGCAGAAGTTCTTGTCTTCAAGAATCTTTGACCGGGGGCTTAAGAGATGACTGTCGGTTAAGAGCACTGACTGTTCTTCCAGGGGACCCAGGGGAAATTCCGAGCACCTGCATGACAGCTAACAACTGTCTGTAACTTTAAGATCTGACACCCTGACACGGACATATGTACAAGCAAAACACCAGTGTACGCAAAATAAAAAAATAAATCAACATTATAAAAACTTTTATCAGAGTTTTACAAGGGAGGCAGTTACTTTTTTGACCCTATACTGACCCAGAATAGCACTTAAAGCCATAAACAGATGTTAGCAACCTTTATCCACGTGTTGCTTCTACCATTTATTATGGGTATTTCTTCGTTCCAAGGCCGTTTTCAACCTGCTGCTTTCAAAGAATAATATTAGACCTTCCCTCCCTCTTCCTCTCCCTCCCTCTGTCCTCTCTGGCCCAGGGCATAAAAGGATCATGAGAGAAAAAGGGGTCATAGTTTAAGATTAAAGCTTTAAATTCAATCCAACTTCTAAAAGCTGATTACATGGGAAGTTCATAGCATAGTAAGGCTGGCCACATGGCTTTCTTAAAGGCATGATAAATTTAAACAAGCGGTACACAGCACAAAAACAGATTGAGTACATGGTTGCAAATAGTCTCAAAGCATATTATTCACTTAGTTGCAAAGATGAACAAACCTTTAGCTTCTGAAGGCAATTTTGCAAGAGATAGAAAAGTCATCCCCACACTGTATTCTATCTGTATCAAAACCTTGAAAATAAATTACTGGAGACATTTCAGAAAATTGAACTCTAACAAAATTCAATCAATGCTAAAAGCACTTTGAAATGAATAAAGACGTTTTTATGGACTTCGGTATTACACATACAATGACAAATTTTCCAGAGAACTGGAATCAATTTATTAGTGTTGAAACAACCTTTAAAAAAATAAGAGTTGTCAGAATCTTAGTGTAAAACCTCTAGAAATTCAGAATCTAAAGGTATAAAAAGAAAGGAAATTTGATTCATTTTAACCCCCAAGTTCCTGCATATATTTCTGGAAAATATATCTGCACAAGTAGTTGTGTATATAAAATTATTTTTTTCTATAAGTGGGATATATGTATATATCTCTACATATCTGTACTTTGGATTTTTCAATTTATATGACAGTTCATATGCGATCATTTGAAAACAGTACAAGAAGGTCTCAGCAAATCTCAACTGCATAGAATGTTCACATGACTTATACTAGTTGACTTAGTCTGTTACCCATTGAAACATTGGTGGGATTTTAGAAACAAACCTAATCAGGAAAGCTTTGATACACCCTTGTATGATTTATTATTAAGTGTTATCTATAATAATGGATATAACAGGAAAATAAACACATTTTCCATTTCAGTAGTTACGGCCAACTGCCCTTTCCTCAATTGTTACATTCTCAGCATCTACTCGACTATACGTTTTCTTACTTTTGGTTGGGGTGCATGCTTTGTCCTCGCGGAGGAGGCTGCTCATCTCTTCTGTATTCACTTATGCTTCCCTGTCTTGGACCATAACCAACATAGAACATTAACAATGCATCTTTACAGCTATGATTTTATAGAGTACATTAAACTAGGTACTTAAATCAAAATTTGAGATTAAATTCCCTTTTTTTCTTCCTTTAAATGGGCAATAAACTATCACACCTTCTAAAAATCAGCAAGATCTTTTGATCTTTGATCTTTACTGTCTGAAACTAATAAACAGTTGCATTTTATTCATACCCAATCTATTTTGCTTTCAGGAAATTTGAGAAAATTCCTGAAGTGGAAAACACCTTCCCAAAGTGGTAGCATTTATTGTATAGTTGACTTTACTCTCTCCCAATTCTGTTAAAACGTTACTCTTCCCCCTACCTTGATGAGAATAACTTTGGAAATAAGTTTATATCCATAGCTTTAAATCTGTGTGTATGCGCTGAAGGCCCATGCATCTTTTGGTGATATGATCAGTTTCTAAACTATATATATTTAGGAAGTCCTAGTAAAAAACAACAGTAATGCTGGTATTTGGTTTGACAGTTGTGGCTCAGGGCAGCAGCGGGACATAGAGCAGAATTCTTGCTGAGGAATATGATCCTCTCTTGATTCTAATTTTATCTGTGTGCTACAGCTTTTAAATGTGTGGACAGTTGGTGTGGGATAAATCTGTCCTTGCAAGCTGGATGCAGTTGACATAAAATTAAATATCTGACGTTAAATCCAAATGCGAAGATATGAAAATGGTTGATTCCTCTTTTGCTATTTCACCTTCTATCCACCATGAACTTCTAGCAAACAACAACAGGAGGCTTACCATTAGCAGGATGTGGGCCTGATATTGTTAAAGCCCAATACTTCAGAAAACGCAGAATAAGTTCTGGCTTTTTAACCCGTCCTCCACCCTGATGGTAAAATGATAAATTGTACATACCTGATTTGATCGCACCCTTTTCTTTATCTGTCTCCCTTGAATATAAGATTGCTACCAACGGTGAAGCCCACGCTTTCACCTTGGCTGGTATAACAAGCCCCTGTGACCTCTGAGAGTTTGAAAATGGGGGAGCCCCAGCCCCCTTCTAGATTCTTCCCAGGTGACTAAATAACTCGCTAGTTGTTAAGGAATAAATCTGAGGAGTGAGGTCACAGCACAGTCGGGCCGTTGGCTCTTCTTCAGATGACTGGATTAACAAAGTAGAAAAGCACTAAAAATACATCAGAGCACAGGTTCTCCTGCCAGGGGTAGAGTGCTGAGATAACCAGTCTGCTGGGAAGTCTGTTGACATCATCTGGCCCCCTGATGCACTATTCAAATGGGAGCCTAGGTGAGAGACAGATTTGGTTATCATCTAATTGCCAGTAAAACCCTCAGTTCTTGTTCTGGTGACCTATTGTTACTCTTTGCCTGATTTGCTTAATTAGCTTTCTCTTTTTTTATAGTTTCCTTCACCCAGTGGATCTTCATAGAAGAGGTGTTTTTTTAATGTTTGATTTGTGTATGTGTGTGTGTGTGCAAGTTTGTGGATTTGTGTGGTGGCCAGAAATTAGTCCTCAATGTTCTTCCTCAGGATCCATCCGCTCTGTCTTTAGAGACAGGACTTCTCATCACTAAGATCTAGGACTTGATGGTTATGCTAGGCTGAGCCAGTAATCCCAGAAATCCACCTGAATCTGCCTCCCCAACTCTGGAATTACAGGTACATGGCTTTTGACGTGGGTCTGGGCTTGAACTAGGCTGAGCCAGGAATCCCAGAAATCCACCTGAATCTGCCTCCCCAACTCTGGAATTACAGGTACATGGCTTTTGACGTGGGTCTGGGCTTGAACTAGGCTGAGCCAGGAATCCCAGAAATCCACCTGAATCTGCCTCCCCAACTCTGGAATTACAGGTACATGGCTTTTGACGTGGTCTGGGCTTGAACTAGGCTGAGCCAGGAATCCCAGAAATCCACCTGAATCTGCCTCCCCAACTCTGGGATTACAGGTACATGGCTTTTGACGTGGGTCTGGGCTTGAACTAGGCTGAGCCAGGAATCCCAGAAATCCACCTGAATCTGCCTCCCCAACTCTGGGATTACAGGTACATGGCTTTTGACGTGGTCTGGGCTTGAACTCATGTCATCACGCTAATGTGGCAAGCACTGTGCCAAGTTAACTCTTCCCCAGCATCAGATTAGCAACTTCTCAGCTGCTAATAGGGATAAGGTCTTCTAGATATGAGCTTTTAGGGAGGCAACCCGCTGCTCGATGTGCATTTGAAATCAAAAAGATGCAGGTTTAATACATTCACAAAGTTCCTATTATCCTATTATCATCTTATTTTAATTTTGAAATAGGGTCATATTCTGAAGCCATGTCTGTCCTAGAACTCACTAGTAGACCAGGCTGGCCACATACTTCCAGAAATCGTCATGTTTCTGCTTCATGAGCTTGCTCAGCATGCCTGCTGTGGCGGATTTTATTTTTAGTTGATAAATACTTGCACATGACAGCAGGATTGGTGGTACATTCTTATACTCTTATGCTTAGGAAATGGAGGCACGGTCATTGTGGATTCAAGGCCAGACTCAACTATGCAGGTGAAAGAAAACATAGAGCCTCGCTTTATGAATAAATAAGAACATTGGAGACTCAGTGTAGTGAACACGAGGTAGTTTATTTGACAGCCTTGCAAAACTGGATGTCAGCCTAGAATGGCAGGCACACTGACTGAGCACAGAGAACAGTTCTCAGAGCCCTAATACAAGCCTCTTCCTCTCTCTTTCTCTGAGTAATCAGGAGAGTGCCATATTACCGGGCATCGAGGTCTTCTTTTCCTCTCTGCCGCTCAGGCTGCATGCTGCATGTGTTCATCTCTGTTTTACATCCTGCTTCTTTTAAAGCTTCCCAGGTCCATGGCCTTGCCACATCTGCAGGTTGTCAGGCAAGTTCAGCTGTTAGCAATTTTCTTCTCGAAGTTCTATTTGGATGGGTGGAGGGTAGTTAAATGAACAGAGACAGTGTGGTCTCCTCATCTTTAGCTGAACGTAAGATGACTCAAAAGACTTTGAATTTAAACATAAACCATCAGATTATATTTGATACAGTTGTCAGCTGAGGCCAGCCTGGGCTACATGAGCTGCTATCTTGATCGTGGGGTTGGCTAGATGGCTCAGCAGGTGGAGGTGCTTGATGCCAAGGCGATCTCTAGAACTCACATGGCAGAAAGAGAGAAGCCACGCCCACACGTTAGCCTTTGGTCATCACGTGCACTCTGTGGCACACGTGTGTGTTCCCCAACCAATGACTAAATAAAAGCAAAATTTAAAACAAATAAAATCAATGAATAAGTTAACAAGGCACAGTGTGATGTTTTAATACATCTAGCGTAGGAAATATTTATAGTTTCTTTGTGTTAAGAATAGGTAAGAACCTCCCTCTTAGCCATTTTGTTTTTTTAATTTTGTTTCTGGTTTTGTTATTTTGTTGTTGTTGTTTTTAGACAGGGTCCCTCTACATAGTCGTGGCTGTCCTGAAATTCACTAGGGAGACCAGGCTCACTTTGAACTCACAGCCAATCGCATGTTTTTGCTTCCCAAGTGCTGTGATGGAAGGGATTTGCCACCATGCCTGGTTGGTTTGTTTTCTTTCAGACAGGGTCTTGTGAAGTCCAGGCTGGCTATGAACTCACTATGTATCTGAGGACGATTTTGAACTCCTGGTCCTTCTACCTCCTTCCAAGTGCTGGGATTTTGGGCATATGCTACTATACCTAGCTTTTTTGAAATATACACTACATCATTATTATCTATAGTCACTTCCCTGTATATTAGAACAGGAGAATTTAAACCCTTTGTATCTCTTACGGAATAATCTTTTTGTACACTTTGAAGGTGTATCTTTGCCAAGGTGCCTTCTGATTGGTTTAATAAAGAGGTAAATGGCCAATAGTTAGGCAGGAAGAGGTTAGGTGGGACTTCTGGGAAGAGAGAGAGAAGAAGAGATCAATCTAGGCTTGGGAGAGTTGCCAGAGGAAACAGGAGGTGTAAGATGAAAGAGAGGTAAAATCCATGAGACAATAGATTAATATAAACGGGTTAATTTAAGTTATAATAGCCAGTGGGACAAACCAAAGCTATAGGCTGAGCTTTCACAATTAATAATAAATCTCTGTGTCAATTTTTTGTGAGCTGCTGGCCCAAAGAAAAATCCATCTACATAAAGCCATCTACAGATCAATGTTTTGACTTTCCCTGTGCACTCTCTTCTTCCAGCTCAGCCTGAGATGAAAAGACACATTTTGACACCCAGTTCACAATCCTCTGTCTTTATTGCTATGGACTCAAGATGTTGAGGTGGAATACCATGACAGGAGGGCATGATGGAGAAGAGCTGCTTACCATGACAGGGTTGGCGATAAGGCACATTCTTCAGAGACACTGCTTCAAATAGACTCTACTTCCCTCTAGTCCATTCACCTAAATATTGATCAGTAGACTTGTCCATCATGAAGTTAGCATCATCAAGACCCATCATCACCAAAGCAACCATCAGTTGCTACCAAAGGGATCAGGTCTTCAACACAGATGAGCTTTTGGGGATACAGCCCATTGGTAGATATGCATTTGAAATAAGAAGAATGCCAGGTTTAATATATTCACAAAGTTCCTAATAGCCCACACAAGCTGGATTTTTCTGTGAAAGTTGAAGCTTCTACTCCCTGGAGTTTACAGGATTAAATGCAAGCTCTGGAGAAGGACGCACCACGTAGCCAGCATTCAGCAGATGGAGAGTGTGATGACAGATCAGATCAAAGGAAAAATTCTAACTTCTCTTTCTGTAAACTCAGTAGAGTAGAATATGGTGGAAATATTTCAACAGCCGTCTGTCTCAGCTGGTGGTTTTGGACATCTCATTTAGACCACTTTTGCTTCATAACCTCAAATTATACTTCTTTCTAGTTTTGAAGTCAATTGTTTATGCCCCTTTCCTCTTTAACAAGTGCTGGTAAGGATACAGAGAAAAAAGAACCCAAGTTTGTATCCTATTGGTGGGAAGGAAGAACGGAAGGAGCTCTCCAAACAGGAACACTAGAACTACCATATAGTCTGTCCTACTTCTAGGAATATATCTGGAGGAAGCAAATTCATCAGATAGAATGGATATTTGTATGCCCAGATTTGCTTCACCTCTATTCACATTAGCTAAGGTATGAAATCAGCCTGGGTATATGTGGAAATATGAATGAACAACACACATATATACACACACACATTTTATTTAGCTCCAAAGGAATATGAAATAATGCCATTTGTGTTGGCTATTCCTGGTTGTCAACTTGACTCTATCTGGAATGAACTACAAGCCGGAAATGGAGGGTACACTTGTGATCTTGATCTTGAATCAGTGACCAGGATTTTGATTTGGATCTTGAGGTGGAGTGACACACCTTGAATCTGAGCCACACCTTCTGTTGGAACCCTATATGAGGACAATGGAAGATGGGAGGGCTAGTTCTTTGCCTGCTTTTCCTTGCTTTGTGAGCACATCCATTTCTTCACTGGCATTGGAGCCTACTTCAGGACTCCAGCATAGACAGAAGACCAGCTGAGATACCCAACCTCGTGGGACTGAGCAACTACTAGATTCTTGGACTTTCCGTTCACAGCTAACCATTGTTGACTGTAGCCTGTAAGTCATTCCAATAAATTCCTATATATATATATATATATATATATATATATATATATATATATATATATATATATTCATTCCATAAGTTCTGTGATTCCAGAGAACCCTGACTAATAAACCATTTGAAGGGAAATAGATGGAATTAGGGGACAGCATGGTTAACAAAATAAAGCAAACACAAAAAGACAAGTGTTGAGTGTTTTTGCACATATGTAGAAACTTAAAATGTATATAAGAAGAGGAACTGGAGAGATAGCGCAAAGGCTAAGCAGAAGACCTGGCTTCAGTTCCCAGAACCCACATAGTGGCTCACAACTATCTGAAACTCCAGTTTGAGGGGATCTGATGTCCTGCTCTTACTTCTTTGGGCAGCAGGCAGACATGTGGTGCACACATTCATGAGGCAAGATACTTATATACATAAAATAAATAAGTCTTGAATCTTTTGCATGTTTGTGGGACCCTTTCCCTCCTACTGGGTCACCTCATCCAGCCTTCATTTGATGATATGTGCCTGGTTTTATTGTAGCGTATTATGCCCTGTTTGGTTGATGTCCCTGGGAGACCTGCTCTTTTCTGAGGGAGATGGAAGTGAGTGGATTTGGGGAGAGACTGGGGGGAGAGAAGGGGGAAAATATAAGAGAGAATGTAATATATGAGAGAATTAAAAATCAAAACAAACTTCAAGTGGTGCTGGGCCTTTAATCCCACCCCTCAGGAGGCAGAGGCAGGCAGGTCTCTGTGACCTGGAGGCTAGCCTGGTCTATATTAGTGGTTCTCAACCTTCCTGATGCTGCAACCCTTTAATACAGTTCCTCACATTGTGGTGACCCCACCCTTAAAATTATTTCATTGCTACTTCATAACTGTAATTTTGCTTCTGTTATGAATCCTAATGTAAATATCTGATCTGCAGGATATCTGATATGTGACCACTGTGAAGCGTTGTTTGATCCCCAAAGGGGTAGCAACATACAGGGTTGAGAACTGCTAGTCCACATCGTGGGTTCCAGGGCAGCCAGAACTACACTGAGAGGCACAGCCTCAAAAATAATAAAATAAAATAAAATGAGACTAACTATTAGGGAAGAGAGAACGGGAGGAGAGCAAGGAAAGGAGTGGGAAGGGTGTATATAAAATAAAATAAAATGAGACTAACTATTAGGGAAGAGAGAACGGGAGGAGAGCAAGGAAAGGAGTGGGAAGGGTGTATATAAAATAAAATAAAATGAGACTAACTATTAGGGAAGAGAGAACGGGAGGAGAGCAAGGAAAGGAGTGGGAAGGGTGTATATAAAATAAAATAAAATGAGACTAACTATTAGGGAAGAGAGAACGGGAGGAGAGCAAGGAAAGGAGTGGGAAGGGTGTATATAAAATAAAATAAAATGAGACTAACTATTAGGGAAGAGAGAACGGGAGGAGAGCAAGGAAAGGAGTGGGAAGGGTGTTATGATTGTGTGTGGATGGAACTGTTACCGTGAAACTTTTTAAGACAATTCTTAATTAAAAGTGAAATCTTTTAACTAAGATAATTTTTATGCACTAGTTCTAATTTTAAAAATAATGAAAGAATTAAACACTTTTTTTTTTTTTTTGGTCATGATAGAAGCTGGAACGATTCAGTGTTACACCATTTTCCATGGTAACACAGAGAAACCAAACCTTCCTGGAATGACTTGAGACCCTGCGGCTCCCCCATGGGGAGTATGGCTCGTCCTAGCGCAAGGGCAGGGGTTTATGCAACGGATCCCGAGTGCCAACAGTGTACAGAGATCTGCTACCTGCAGGAATGTGTGACTCAGCATCTGGAAGCGGGCTCTCCACAGGCTGTCCGAGCTCAAGGAGACCTTCAGGTCACCCAGCCCGACACCTCCTTCAAGCTCTTGCTCCCTCTGGAGCACAGTCCAGGTCTCCAACTGGCACTGTGTCTCCTGTCACGGTCGCCTCAGTGGTGGCCTTACAGGCTTGAGTCACTGCACCCGCTTCCATAAACTTTAAAAAACAAACCAATAAGACATTGAAGTTAGAGAATAGAAGCTTTTTGCCATGGTGTGAGACGTTGCTGAGTGCCTTGAACTGGGCATCAACGAGCAGAAAATCGTGTGGACCACCCTTAAAGTGGTGGTAAGGCTGAAATAATAATAAGGCTGAAAGCAGAAATAACAGGGATGCTGTCCTGAGTAGAACTGGGTTCCATCTGGACACACAAGAAGCTTGTTTCATGTCTGTTAAATCGATTTCAGCCTTTCTAGTTGCCTCCTAACCATTTTTTGACATCACAGGCTTTCGTTGTGACCTTCTAGGGTCCAGTGCTGAGGAACTGAAGTAGAATTTGAGATTTGACAGAACCAGGGAACTCTAGGCCATACTGCCCAAGAGCCCTTTACTGGGCTCCTCCGAGTAGGAAAGTCTATTTATTGTATATGGGTTATAGTCCTTTTGTTAATTAAATGAGTTAAATACAACTTTTGATATGACTTTCTTTACACTTGTCTGTATGGTAGTCATAATTTAACTTCAAAGATTATCCTGTAGCAGAAAGAAGACAAGATTTGAATGAGTATTCTTTCTATTGAAAACCAAAATTTCTGGCAGGCAAGCTGGCTCAGGTTTTAAAGGTCATTGCCAGGAAACCTCAGTTTGCTCTCAGGAACTCACACGGTAGGAGGAGAGAACTGATTTTTCTCAGGTTGATCTTTGTCCTCCACACTTGTGCAGTGGCAGGTGTGTGCCCATGCACACTTATGCACACTAAATATAAAAAGAGTTGAAACAAAATTTCAACAAATTTAAGGATCTGATTGGTGATCATCAGAGAGTCATGATGAGAGAGTGTGTCATTCTATAAAATGGTGACTCCATGGACAGGCTAGAACAGTGTGTGTGTGTGTGTGTGTGTGTCCGTCCGTGTGTGTGCATGCACATGTGCATATGTTAGTCACTGTCTCTTGCTTTGAACAGACACCATTACAAAGGCATCTCTTATGAAAGAAAGTAATGGGGGCTTGCTTACAGCTGCAGAGGCTTAGTCCATTATCATCATGCCGGGAGCACAGTGGAATGTAGCCAGGTGCTGCATAGTAGCTGAGAGAGGAGAGTTACATCCTGATCCATAGGGGAAAAGAGAGAGAAAGAAAGAGAGACAAGGTGGGGGGTGGGGTGAGGAGTCTGGGAGGTCTGTGAGAGTCTGGGATTGGAACCGGTTATTGAAACCTCAAAGCCTACCTCCAGGGATACACGTCCTCCAACAAGGTCACACCTCACGATCTTTCCCTAATAGTGCCGCTCCCTGATGACTAGGCATTCAAATATGTGAGCCTATAGAACCCTCTCTTACTTAAACCATCAGAATGTGTCTGTGTCTGCGTGTGTACATGTGTGTAGAGTGCACATGTATGTTGGGTACACATACAGCGGGCAGAAGTAGATTTCAGTTGTCTTCTCTCCTTGCCCTCTACTTTCTTTCTCGGAGACATCTTTTCCTTTCCAGGAGCTCTGTTCTTTGTTTCTGGCTAGTCTAAGCAGTCAAGCTCCAGCAACCTCACCCGCTCCTCCCCGGATCTCCTCTCCCAAAGCCTTACCTCACCCTTCATCTCTCTGATTACAGGGGTGCTGGGGATCCAAAGTCAGGACCTTAGGTCTGTGTAGCAAGTGCTCTTAACCTTCTTTATCTTATTTGGTTTTGTGGGAACAGGAACCTGGGGGGGGGGGTCAAATGAGAAACTAATATAATCACATTTTGTTGAATACATGTTTGAAATTCTCAAAAATTGAAAGTTAAATAGAATGAAAACTGCACACTGGTCATTGTAGTCTGATGGCTACTTTCTCACTTTCATTTGAGACAGGCCCAGGACGACATCAGACTGTGAGTGATCCTCCGGCCTCAGCCTCCCAAGTGCTAGGATTACAAGTGTGTGCCACAATTTCTTGCAGGAAACTTTTCTTATCATAGTTAAGCCTGAGATTTCCCACCCAGCTGGCTCACGCTCCTCACTCTTGGTCCTTCGTATATAGTTAGCTTGCATCTTGTTTTCAGGACAAAATGATTTGTGGTTCTATTTAAAAAAATCTTAGTCTGATCACACAAAGCATAAGCTGCTCCATCTTGATTTTGTCTTTTTATCCAACGCAAAAGCTTCCTATATGTTCTATTGGGCATCCCTACCTGAGAAAAGGTTTGTATACCATTTACATAGGTTTCTGTAATGCCTAAGCCTTGTAATTCACACACCCCTACATTTCCCCATTTATTGGCTGTATAGGGAAGAAATAGCTTTGAAAATATAACTTATTCTGATGCATTTCGTGTAATATAGAACAGAATTAACTGTAACGCCTGCGTCTGTGGTTACCCTCTCCGTACAGTTCGCATGCCACTGTGCCGTACATGAGCCGGGCAAAGATCTGGAGATTGAAAGAACACACAAGAGACCTGGGTCATTCGAAAGGAGATCAGCTGAATGTCATTTATTCAAACTTAGGGAAAGCCTTATATACCTAGGTGCTGCACAAGGAATTCCCCAGGCAGATGGGAAATGGCCACACCCAAGATGGAGTAGACATTGCCCTACAGCTAATCACCAGGCAGGGCAGAGGGAGCACAGGAACAAACAGGCTGTTTTAGCTGGCTGACCAAAAATTGTCCTCAAGATGAACCCCAGGAGCAGGGGTAGACCCATGGGCCCTACAATTAACCATCCAAAAAAAAAAAACGTTTAGTAGCATTTAATAATCCATCATGTCGTAAAAAGACACCACCTAGTTCCAAAACATTTTGTTCCTCCAAAGTAAATCCCCTTGGCCCATTAAGAAGTTTCTCCTCATCCTTCTTCCTCTTGTTCCTTAGCAACCACCAGTCTGTTCGCCTCTGTGGGATTTTTCCATCCTGCATATTACATATAATGTAATCTGAAATCGTGCAATATGTCTGACTTTTCATGTCTGGATGCTTTTGCTTAGGAGATCTATTCACACTGAGACAAATATCAGTACTTCTTCCTTTTTAGGGCTATCTGACACCCCACTGGGTATATATACTACAATTAGTTTCTACATTCAACCACCCACAGGCATCTGGGCTGCTTCTAGCCTTTGGCTATTGTGGATGGTATTGTTCTCAGGTGTGTGTGTGTGTTTGTGTGTGTGTGTGTGTTTGTGTGTGTGTGTGTTTGTGTGTGTATGCATGTTTACACACCCATTTTTATTCTTATGAGTATATCACTAGTGATGTTTTTGTTTTGATACCTTATGTTAATTCTATTTTAACTTTAGAGGAACTGCCAAACTGCTTTTGCAGAAGCTGGCCTGCTTTACGTCCCCACTAATCATGAATGAAGGCTGAAGTTTTGCCAATCCCTATTTTCTGCTTTTCCAATTATAGCCATCTAGTGTGAAGAAACACCTATTTGTGGTTCTGATTTGCATTTCTTCAATGACTAACAATGCTGTTCTTCATGTTCTTGGTAAGCACGAGAAATTGAACGGTGAATTTTATTTTGAATATTTAAGCTAGTTTTTTGAAAAGAAATCTTGGATGGCATTATGAATGTCATGCAATTCACATATTTTTAACAATACATTTTAAGGCAGCAGGCAGGCATGGGGTTGGAACTGTAGGTGGGAGTTTAAATCTTATCTGAAAGTTGGAGAAAGAAACTGTGCCTGGGTTGAACTTTTGAAATCTCAAAGCTCAGCCCCAGAAGAATGCCTCCTTCAACAAGGCCACAACTCTTAATTCTTCTCCCAACAGTTCCACCAACCGGAAAATAAGTATTCAAATATATGTGAGCCTGTGGGGCCATTCCCATTCAAACTACCACGAGCAGTTTGAGTTCTTAACTGTGAAACCATCTCTCTAATCCTGTAATTTATTTATATACTCAAATAGTTTTTATATTAAAGTGTATTAGAGTGATCGCCATAGAAAGAGTTATGATTATTATCATCATCATTGTTACTTCTGGAGATAGAATGAAAGGGCTTTTCCCACTCCTTTCTTGTCATTCTTTACATGACATTTTCACAGACAATACTTGGGTCTTCCACCATCACCAGCAAGTATTGTGAAAGAGGTGAGCGAAATGTTGCCATGGCAATAATAACATGGGATGAGTTACTTTATGCTTTGCAGTCTTGTTTTTGTAAGATTCATTTGCTGGTTTAAAAATTTACTTTATATTTGTGTTTTGTTTCGCTGGGCAACCATTCTACCTAGATCCCACTCCTGCCTTCAAGAAATGAAATTTACTTCTGTCTTAGTCCTTTCCTATGAGAGACAAGAAATGTGAAGTACTTAATTTTTTTGTGTGGCTTTTCGGCTTCTCACGGAGTCCACGATTCTGCTAAGAAACCATTTGGGAAAGATAGCATTGGGAGACTAAGTATTGGTGGTGAATGCTGTCCAGCTGTTTGGTGATTCTCCATCTTGCTTATTTAGAGCTCCTGCTTGTACAGAATTTGAGGAAAATATTAAACTATTATCACTAATGTTGAGAGTTATTTTTTAAACTAATTTAGTTATAGAGTGATGGAGATCTGTTGCTGTATACTGGTAGTCTATTCTCTCTCTCTTGGTTTTTTTCAAGACAGGGTTTCTTGGTGTAGCCCTGGCTATCCCGGAACTAGCTCTGTAGACCAGGCTTGCCTCAATATCATAGATCTGCCTCCCTTGCCTCCGAGTGCTGGGATTAAAGACGAGTGTCACTATTCTTGGCCTGATGGTACATCATAATCTTAATCCTAGCACTCTAGAGGCCGAGGCAGGGGAATTATGAGTTTAAGCCACTGTAGGTTTCAGAGCCAGTATTAGATCAATAAATGATACATTGGAAGATACTGTCTAAAAACTTAAAATACCCCCCCTGCCAATCCAAGATAAACAAAATAAATGCATGCCTCAGGCAGTTTTCATTTATTTATTTGTTGGCAGAAAATGTTGCACACTGAAAGAAAGAAGAAGCAAAAAGGTCTTAAAAATAAAACACCAATCACCAGTCTTAAGAGAGGACAGGGTACCCTGCCCTGTGGGAAGTCCAAAGCCCTCCCTCCTCTCCATCCAGGACTAGAACGGTGTGCATCCAAATAGACTAGAATCCCAAAAAAGCCAGTACATGCAGTAGAAACAAATCTCAGTGCCATTATCATGGGCTTCTCAGTCAGCCCCCATTGTCGGCCACATTCATAAGACTGGAGGGGGAGGGAGAAGGGAGAGGGTGGGAGCGGGAGGGGAATGGGAGGAGGGGAGGAAGTGGAAATTTTTGAGTGGAAAAATAAAAAAAGAAAACACCAGTTTTTCAGGCTCACCCATTTTAGACTTTAGACTAGCTTCAGTGTTCCATATTTCCACCTTTTTTTTTTTTTAAGATTTATCCTATTACTGCCTCCAGTACTTATAGATATCTGGTGGGAATCAAATACTGTGTTGGATACTCTCAGTCTGTTAAAAATTGTGAAACCCAAACAAACTAACCAAGCACGTGGCAGACTATTGTAATTACCTGAAGCCAAATTCACAGTTATGGAGCTGAGACTTGAAGTGTGTGTTGTGTGTGTGTGATAAAAACTTTAAGGAACTCTACTCCCGTAGACATATAGACCTGGGCCATCTGGAAAAATTCTGTTTCTTATCTGGGAGCCCGGTTAGACTCTTCAGCTGAGGTTGTTCTTCAGAGCCAAAAAGTCTGGACTTCCTCCTCGTGAAGGTCTCTATATAGCACTGGGAGAAATGTTTTGCTTCTATGCTAAACAGCAAAGAGTAATTGCAGAAAGTTTTACCATGGTTAGAAATAATCTTCAGGAAAGAGAAAAGAACTACCAAGAGTCTAAGAACTGGTGTCAGTCCTTGTTATCCTGGTCTCCCTGGTTAACTACTCTATTTACAGCCAAGGTCGGACCATTAATTCTTTTGCTTCTAGCCCTTGTTGTAGAAGTCTGATTGCTCAGCTATCTACTCAACTATGTAAAACAGAAAGTAAACTCTGTTAACTTATTAGTGCTAAGGGGGTGGTAGAACCCCATGACCATAACGAGTCCATTTGACTCATGCCTATAGAACCAGAGATTGATGTAACAGACTCCCAGACCTTAACACAACTGGTGCCATATTGGATGTATCATGCTAAGGTACCATACTTTGAAGCCCAGCACATAGGCCCCAACATCTGCTAAAACAGAAATGCAGACCCAATCCATCAAAGTCCTGGTCCATACTTCCAGGATCTTGAAAAGTCTCTAAACGTGCTAGCCTTGCTTTTTGGCTTCTGTATTTCTGCCTCTTGCTAACTGTTCTTATTAACTGAAGTGTGTCAACCAAAATGTTGTATTTGTGCATAAAAGACCAAGAACTGTGAGGATCATGATTGGGGTTAGTTCCCTGTGCAGCCTCCAGCTGGCACTAAAGACCTTCTTTCCTGTCAATAAAAACAATAAAAAGATAATTAAATTAAAAACAAGTGGGGTGCTAAGGTGAAGATGTATAATCCTAGTGCTCAGTGGATTGAGGCAGAGAGGTCAAGTTCAAAGCCTGCTTAGGCTACATAGTGAATTCAAGCCAACATAACATAGTGAGTCCCTGTCTCAAAAGGTAGGGGGGAATGGGGGGATCTAAAACTGCAGCTGCCTTGCTCAGTAGCTGTAAAACCCTGGGACTGATGCCCAGCATGGCCAAAACCAAAGTCCCCTCTTATTCCTGGTCGAAACAAGCATCCTGAGTACTTTGCTAGGAGCATAAGCTATGAAGACAACTCTGCCTTGCCCTGAAAGAGCCCCGGGGCCTGATGGGAAGACTAACTCTTGGTCTAAAAAGAGCTGCATACAGAGTGCCCATTTTATTCGCAGTGAGGCCACCTTGGAAAAGAGCAAACTTGGCTGAGCTGTTTTTAGCCCTTGGGAGCAACTTCAGGATGTGTGGCATTCCAGGAGAGCAGCTGCATACTATACTCTGAAAATGACGCAAGAGGCGCCTCTGTTTTTCCAGCCCACAGTGGTGACTCTCTCCGGGAAGGGGAGCCAAGCCTTTTCTCCTTGCCTTGTGCTTCAGGCATGTTGGCCCATAGAGTTTTGGAGGGGAAGTTTCAGATTTTATTGACTTTGTTAAAAAAAAAAAAAGGACGAATGTGATAGGAAAGGACGACAGACAGCATCGCACACTATAGAGGCCTCTCAATTGCAGCGCGAACACAGAATCCATGTACTGGCATTTCTTAGATGCAGCCAGACATAAGAATAATGGTGATAGAAATGTTTATTGAGCACTTTGTGCAACACACCATGTAGAAGGTTTCAACATACAACTAACTTGACCCACACGGCAATCTTAAAACTGCCAGTTCCAGCTCCTTTTACAGATAAAGCAAAAGAAGCTTCAAGGGTTTGGTTATGCCAAGCGTGGTGGTATGGACCTGTAATCCCATCACTCAGGAGATTGAGGAAGGAAAATTGTGCATTCGAGACCAGCCTGGATGAAAGTAAAAATCTGAAAATAAATAGATGAGATTAGTTAACTATCCTGTGTTATGTGGCTCCTAAGTAGATACAGTGAAACTGGAAAGGTATTGGAATCTCTTTGATATTTTGCCGGTGGCCATGTCAGAGGAGCAGTGGATGGCAATTGAAGTTCAAGATGTCAGCCCGTCAAGAGGTGAATCTCAGATGGGTGAGTCTTGGATAGGAAAGGCCATGAGACCCCAACCCCAGAATGTCTTTTGCTTCTGCTGTGCCTTTACATGCTGCTACCATCTTTCTCTGATGTCTGGCATGGCGTGAATGGGTGTGGGGAGATCCCCACCGCCTGTAATATAGTGTGTTTATATCATGAATACATCCTGTTCTACTGGGCATTTTTACCTGTGGATTATTATGAAGATAATTTCTTCCTAAGCTATACTGTCTAATTGATAATGATAATAATAATGTTAGTTTAAATAGAGTTTTGATGATTAAAATATAAAAAAAAGGATCACACAACTAGAACACATGTGTTTCTATTGAGGAAGAGTATAGACCACTTGTTTGGTTAGAATTACCCAAGATATTTTATGCTATTTGTGGCTATTGTGAAGGATGCTGTTTCTCTGATTTCTTTTTCAGCCCATTTATCATCCGTGTAAATGAGGGCTACTTATTTTTTCAAGTTAATCTTGTATTCTGCTACATTACTGAAGTTGTAATAATGAGTTGTAGAAGTTACTTGGTAGAATTTTTGGGGTCATTTATGTAAACTATCATATTATTAGCAAGTAGTGAGAATTTGACTTCTTTTCCGATTTATATTCCCTTGATCTCCTTTTGTTGTCTTATTGCTCTAGCTAGAATCTCAAGAACTATATTGAACAGATATGGAGGGAGTGGACAACCTTGTCTAGTTCCTGATTTCAGTGGGATTGCTTTGAGTTTCTCTCCATTTAGTTTGATGTTGGCTCTTGGCTTTCTGTATGTTGCCTTTATTATGTTTAGGTATGTTCCTTGTATCCCTGATCTTTCGAAGACCTTTATCATAAAAGGGTATTGTATTTTGTCAAAGACTTTTTCAGCATCTAATGAGATGATCATTTTTTTAAGTTTGTTTATATGCTGAAGTACGTTGACAGATTTTCATATGTTGAACCATCCCTGCATTTCTGGGATGAAGCCTACTTGGTCATGGTTGATGATTTTTCTGATGTGTTCTTGGATTTGGTTTGCCAGTATTTTATTGAGTATTTTTGCATCATGTTCATGAGTGAGATTGGTTTGTAATTCTTTTTCTTAGTAATGTCGTTGTGTGGTTTAGGTATCAAGGTAATTTTAACCTCATAAAAAGAGTTTGGCAATGTTTCTTCTGTTTCTATTGTGTGGAACAATTTTTATTTATTTATTTATTTATTTATTTATTTATTTATTTATTTATTTATTTATTTATTTATTAAGGATTTCTGCCTCCTCCCCTCAACCGCCTCCCATTTTCCTCCCCTGTGTGGAACAATTTGAGGAGCATTGGTATTAGTTCTTCTTTGAAAATCTTGTAGAATTCTGAGCTGAAACCATCTGTTCCTGGAATTTTTTTGGTTGAGAGATTTTTGATAACTGTTTCTATTTCTTAGGAGTTATAGAGCTATTTGATTTGCTTAGCTGGCCTTGATTTAATTTTAGTAAGTGAAACTTATGCAGAAAATTGTCCATTTTCTTTAAGTTTTCCAATTTTGTGGAATACAGGTTTTTGAAATATGATGATTATCTGGATTCCCTCCATGTCTTTTGTTATATCTCCCTTTTTGTTTCTGATTTTATTAATTTAGATATTCTCTTTCTGCCTTTTGGCTAATTTGGATAAAGATTTGTATATTGTGTTGATCTTCTTGAAGAACCAACTCTTTGTCTCATTGTTTCTTTATATTATTTTCTTTGCTTCTGTTTTGTTGATTTCAGCTCTCAATTTGATTATTTCCTCCTGTCTAGTCCTCCTGGGTGAGTTTGTTTCTTTTTTTTTCTAGAGTTTTTAAATGTTCTGTTAACTCACTAGTGTGGGAATTTTCTAGCTTCTTTATGTAGGCATTTAGTGCTATGAACTTTCTGCTTAACACTGTTTTCATTGTGTCCCATAAATTTGGCTATGTTGTGTGGTCATTTTCGTTGAATTTTAGGAAGTCATTTTTTCCTTCATTTCTTCCTTGACCCACTGGTGATGAGGTGAGCATTGTTTGGTCTTTTCATGGTGTCCCATATTTCTTGGATATTGTGTACTAAGATTTTGTTAGATTTAACGTTTTCTTTGACTGATGAGTCTATTTCCTCTATTGTATCTTCAGTGCTTGAGATTTTTCTCTTCTATCTCTTGTATTCTGCTGTTTATGCTTGCATTTGTGGTTCCTGATAATTTTCCTATATTTTCTGCTTCCAGAATTACCTTGGTTTGTGTTTTTTTTTTGTTTTTAAAATTGTCTCTATTTTGGTTTTCAAGCCTTAAATCATTTCTTTCACCTGTTTGATTATTTTTTCTTGGTTTTCTTTAAGGAATTTGCTGATTTCTTCCAATTTTTTTTTATCTTTTCCTCCATTTCTTTGAGGATTTTTTTGTTTTCTATTTAAGGGTTTCAATTATTCTCCTAAAGTTATTTTTTAGGTAATTTTCTTATGTTTTATCTGTATCGAGGTGTTCAAGTTTTGCTCTTGTAGAGCCACTGGTTTTCGGTGGTGTGGTGTTGTGTTGTTCTTTGTGGTGTTGAGTGTGTTCTTACCTTGTTGTCTACCCATCTTTTCCTCTGATTGGTGTAGTTGGGGTCATGTCTCTGATGATCATTCTTCCAGGTGCTAGTGGATCCAAGGCTCAAATGGTTACTCCTTGTGGTGTAGTTGGGGCCATGGTTCCGGTCACCCTTGCTTGGCTTTCCTGGAGGTTGCTTGGAACTCCTGGAGGTCACTCTACAGTCACAGAGGTTGTTCAGGCCTGCTCCCACAGAGGTCACTTGCTCAGGCCTATTCCCAAGGTCGCTGACTCAGACCTGCTTGCTCAGAGGTAGCTCATTAGCCTCTGCTCCCATGGAGGTCACTGGCTTGGCTGCTCTTGCTGAGGTTGTTGGTTCAGGCCTGGTTCTGTAGAGGTCACTGGCTCAGGTCTAGTCCCATGGTGGAGGTTGCTGTCTTGGGGCCTGCTCCCCTAAATTAATTAATTAATTAATTAATCCTTCTCTCTCTTCTTTCTTTCTTTCTTTCTTTCTTTCTTTCTTTCTTTCTTTTTTTCTTTTTTGGGGGGAGGGGCAGTCTTTGGTTTTTTCTGTAGCTTTGGAGCCCGTCCTGGAACAAGCTCTTGTAAACCAGGCTGGCCTTGAACTCACAGAGATCCATCTGCCTCTGCCTCCTGAGTACTAAGATTAAAGGCATGCACCACCAATAACCACCTGGCTAGCTTAAATTATTTTAAGCTTAATGTTAGGGTGTGTTTTAACAGGTTTTGGAGTGCATTATAGCTGAAACAAAGCTTTGAAAATAAGTTCAAGTTAGACTAACTTGTTTTTGTCAGATAGCTTTGAGGTTAAAAAAAAAGAGGAAGACAATCTCAAGTTTTAGAAAGGTACATAGTTTAGTGAGGAACTCGTAAGGTCAGGAAACAATAACAAAGCAGCCCAATTATTATTAGCTGATGTGCCTTTCTTGCTAGGATGGGAGTACTACACCTTGCAAGCAACTAGAAGTCGACCCAAAGTCACAATGAGGGAAGATTGAGCAAAAGAGACCTTAAAGCCTGCCCCAAAAGTGACGCACTTCCTCCAACAAGGCCACACCTCCTAATAGTGCCACTCTCTTTGGGGGCCATTTTCTTTCAAGCCATCACATACTCCCACATTTTTTTCTCCCAATATACTATTCTGAAGCAAACAATAAACACTATTTTTCTAACCTATGCCAGTATGTTTCTCTAGGAAAAATTTAACAACAACAGAAGAATGTAATAATAATGGTAATACTGATATTTCATCTAAACCAGATAACTTCTTACCACCATCATAAAATCTGAGTTGATATCTCTAGCTATCTCATTAATATCATATTTTTGTCTTACATTTTGTTTGAATCAGGGATCCAAGAAAGGTCCATATGTTTCAATAGATTTGCATGTATTGCTATAGATTTGCATATCATTTAACCCTCTTAATCTG
Source organism: Microtus pennsylvanicus (assembly GCF_037038515.1). Classification (NCBI taxonomy): domain Eukaryota; kingdom Metazoa; phylum Chordata; class Mammalia; order Rodentia; family Cricetidae; genus Microtus; species Microtus pennsylvanicus. The sequence continues at coordinate 38,988,242 of NC_134582.1, forward strand.
TAGCCTTCTTTCTGTCATCTTGCTGCCTTCAATTTAATTGTTGAAGAAACTGGTTGTTTATTACATAGAATTTGATGCATTATTGATTATGTTGATCGCATCTTGTGGTGTAATCTGAGATAGTCCCATATGTTGGTCACTGGGTTTAGTGCATGGATTAGATTAAAATTTGACTTTCTGTTTCCCTTTGGCAAGACTGACTCCACAGGCGATATGATGATTTCCCACTAGGTGGCACATGGTGTCTGTTTTGTTTGTGATGGCAATAATTGCTATATAACAACCAAGTGGATGCTCTGAGTGGCAGGGCCTTCCATTACTTGCTTCTTTCTGTTTTCCTCTTCTGTTTGTCTTTAAATTGTTGTCCGTTCTTCTTTAAGGAAAAGATTTATTTATTTTTATGCTATATTTTGGGTGTTTTGTCTGCATGCATGTCTACACCATGTGTGGACAGGACCTGTGGAATCAAGAAGAGGGATCCCCTGGAACTGTATGTAGTCAGAGGCAGTTGTGAGCTGCCATGGGGTTATTAAGGATGGAACCTGGGAACTCTTCAAGAGCATCCACTGCTCTTAACATCTGAGCCAACTTTCTAGCCCCCTGTTGACCATTCTTAAAGTGAATACATTCCTTCACACTAATTATGTTCAACATGCTCCTGGTTGCCGGAGGAAGTCCTATAGCCATTTCTGACCTGTCTCTGGGCTCCAGGCTCCTTCTACTCATATGTACATTGGCCCCCAGCTTCTCCTATAGGAGCTTTTGAGTCACTGTGGTTTTGTCAGTCCATTCATCTTTATAATCAATTCTACAGGAGCTGAGGGATCAATGAACAATAGTATCAGATTAATGTTTATGTTTAAAGGTGTTCAGAAATATGTTGTGACTCTTATTTATTTTCCCAATGTCCAATTACAATATTATT